>NC_136464.1:177339611-177945192 GCF_902686455.1 Sciurus vulgaris | reverse complement strand
GAAGCAGGGCAGAGCTGCAGCTGTGTCCAGAGGGGACTGTGGGCTCCTGGGCTGGAGTAACTGCATTTTGGAAATCTAATTAGGCAATGCAAAAAAAGGGCATTTTTGATGATGTTTTTGACAGGTACAGGAAAGGTCCTTGCTAAGAGTCCTTTTCATAAACTTTCAAACCTCTCCATTGTGGTAGTATTCACAACTTGACCACGATTCGCTGCCAGCATGCCTGCCTTCTTTGGTGTCCCAAAAGCTCTTGGGAAGTAGGCACCATCTTCTTCCTCTTCATATCCCATCCACACTTCAGGACCAGGCACGTGGAAATGCTGAGCAAATGGCCAGCACTCTGTGTACGTCCACCCGTGGGGTCCAGGCCAGGACGGCTTCACAGTAGCCTCCCGAATCTCCCCTGGTCCAATTCCAGGCAGAAGAGCTGACCTGGTGTTTAGGAAACTGGAATTTGAATCTGATTCATTTCTTGGCTCCTCTTGGGTCTGTGGCTTCACTTTGACCTTCATTTTCTTCATCTGCTGGTGAAGAGTCTTGATTAGACACGTTAAAAAGGTTTCTTTCTATAAATAATTGTCTAAGTGTGGTCTGAAGTAAGTCGATAAAACACTAAATTATACCACAATTCATTCTGGAGGGTCATTGGGGAATGCAATTTATTTATTAGCTCAGTTTTGGTCAACATCACTGAAGCTCTTTGGTGTCATAATAGAAGCCACAACCCACTGGTAGAGGCTTTCTTTCTGTCTGTTATTTTATGGGGTGGCCTTCTCTATGCTCTATACGATCCATTTTCATTAATGTTCTTCATGAATGAGATCATTAGGACAAGTTTGAAAAAAAATAATGCTTTATCTTTTTATTTGAATCTCATGCTGTATCTAGATTTAATTAACTCTGAGTAGTTGTTTGGAGGATTTTCATGTTGTCTAAGTAGCATGATATAGAAGTCCAAAGAATAGTGAACTAGAAGAGATTCAGAACTGAATTCTAATGCTGTCACTAAATATACCCCTGTGTATTGCTTCCTCTCATTGGGTCTCCATTTTCTCACTTGTAAAGTGCGTGAGAAAGAATATCTTCTAGATGTGAAATTTATTACTTTAGAATGCTGTTATGGAGGCAGGCTATAAAGTCTTCGTTAAATGAATTCAGGAATTAATGAAATGCTATGTGTTATGTGTTTAGGTTTTCCCACACATGTCAAGCGTAGAAAAGGGACTGTTTTGTTGCTACTTTGTGTGGACAGGCAGTGCGGTCTTGCCACATGAATGCTTCTCTTAGAACATGTGTAACTTTGGTGCTCACCACACAAACTTTGTCAATCACTGGAATCAACGCTAACTTCATTAGCTAGTTTCTTCGTCAAGGTCTTACCAAGAGCTACTGGAATCAATCTAGGGTAACATGTACTGCACATAAATGACGTTATACCAACAAGGGTAAAAGAGAACAAAAAACCCTCTTTACTCTCTTTTAGTATTGATGCTATTGGTAGTGACTTTGAATAAGCAATCAGGAAGAATTTTATAAATCATCGGAACAAGACTCACAGAATATAGAAATTCTGGAGTAATTGTCTTCATTAATTTGATTTGCTTATCAAAATTCTAGTAGGTTGGACTTACTCTTTGATGACATATGATTTTTCCCTGATGCACTATCTTTGAGGTTTGATTTTACAAGGAGGATGTTTTCTGATTTATTTCTTTCACATTAAATGGATTTCATTACTCTTATACTCAAATAAATTAATATTTACATTCTTCTCTAAATACTCTCTCTCCCTTTTGGCAGGATTTCCTGTTCCAAATGTATTATGATAACCAAATACATTGATTAATTTTATTAATGCAGCAATATTTCCTGAGGTATTTTTGGGCCCTAATGTAGCTCTTGGGGAGAAGCAAACATCATTTGTCTTTCATGAGTAGATTGAAAACTACAAAGACTTTGCAACATAAAGACTGTTCTTAACTGGTCCATTGAAGGAAAAAACATATTTAGAAATACATAGATCATATGATTTAACATACTTTTAATAGGGAAATAAACAGGAAACCCAAATAAAGTTTGGCTTACATATAAAGAAGAAGCTTGGTGGTAGGAAATTTCTATGTTCATAATCAACAACTTGATGACATTCATCTAGTTCCATTATTTCCTTATTATCTCTCTGCCACCATAGGTTCATTGGCTTCTGATCTCATTGTTGCAAGATTGCTGTAGCAGCTTCTATTACCCCAAAATGTCCAAAGCACCTTCCATCCCTATTGTACCTTCTCACACACCCTCGCTGGCCAGTGGTGGACCTCCTTCTCTTTTCTAAATCATTTATTAGCAGGGAAACACATTGGTCATGATTGTCATAACTTCATCAACATTCTCATAGTAATGCTAAGAAGGCTCAGCCTCCTCCAAGAAGCATGATTCACACTCCACCCACAATATCTCGAATAAAATTGAGGTTCTGTTAGAATTAAAGAAATGAGATAATGGCTGTTGAAAAGCAAGATCCTCTGTCACACTAGTCAAAAGGAATGTTGAATTTGGAATTTATGTATCAAATATTACCAGAAAATTGCTTAGTATTCCTTCTACATTCATTTTGCTTAAAATATAAGTAAATAGATGGACAGCTAGCAAGATCAGTTAAAAATTTATTGCATAACATATACCACTTCTGAAGATCCAACTCATATTAGAGTCTTAAATATCCAAGAAAAAAAATAAAATTAAAGTGGACCATTAGAAAAAGAAAAAAAGTTAATTAACTTTTCTGATTTAGATTATATTTTTAGAATCTGTATTCTTTTAATGTTTGTGTATTGTTTCAGATGGAAATTATATGGAGAACATGTACTTTTGATATTTATGAATTAAGCTTTGAGTTGCATGACATCAAGATGAGGAGATGAGTCTGTTCCATTGGGTTTTTCATGGGAGTTGGAAGGAATTATTGGACACATGCTGCATTTATGAATACAGCATGTATAAGCTAAGGTGCTTATGTGGAAATGGGTATCATGGCATGTTGACAGGCAACATTTATAATCTCACTAGGTGCTCTTAAATTATGCCTCAAGAAGAAATAATGTTTTCATAGATACTTCAGGGGTTCTGCAAGTACTGTATTTGAATGTGTTTTAAACATAGCGCAAAATCTATTAAAAACTATAATAAATATCACACGCTAATATGTTATGTATCAAACTTTTACCACATCAGAGACTTGTGCGCCAGTGAACTTACTTTGAGTGATAAAATTAAAGAATGATTTCAAACATAATGGCATACAATTAACTTTCCTATAAATTAATTAATCGCAATTCTGATTCTACAGTGGTCATATTCTTCTTAATATGGACTTGCACATGGTCATGTATGAAAAGCAGTGCAAAAGTGACCATGGTATATGTAGGTCTCGTTAGCCAGGCAAGGTTCAGGAACTCTGTGGCATAGCATCACCCCTGTGAGCATCATGAAACTCTTGCATTTGAAGTGGCTTTGTGCTTATTTCAGAGTTCAAGAACTTTTGTGTTTATGACGATGTATTAGTCTGCTATGGATGTCATAAAAGTTACCATATATGAGATGGCATAAAGAAGAAATTTACAGTTCACAATTCTGGGCTCCGGAAGTTCCAGATCCAGGTGCCCGCCTGACCTGGTCAGGTTTGGGTGAGGGCCCTCTTCCTGTATTATAGAAGTCTGCTCTCCTGCTGGGTTCTCACTGGTAGAGGGAGGGAAAACAAGCTCGCTGGTATCTCGTCTTGTGTTTTCAGTGGCTCCAGAAGAACAAAGGGAGGTAGGACTTGGTGTCCAAGGAGAAGAATGAGGCATAGGCACTGTGTTAGACAGCAGAGATGTCCCTGCAGATTGCAGCCAACAGGAGGGTACATGGCTCTTCCCAGATCCCATTAATCCTATCACTGAAGCCCATCCACATGATTCTATCTAATCCTGATTGCCTCCCAAAGACTCAACTCCAAATTTGGTCATTTTGAAGGTTAGGTCTTCAACGTATGAATTTTGGGGACACACAAACATTCAGCAGATGGTGAAGGGTTTTACCAGATGACAGATACTGTGATGCTTCAATTTTTAGATGAAAAAATTTCACATCGGTCTTCTCTCAGGTTCCTGGATCAGTGTATCTGAAGAGTATTCAGATTGCCAGGCAAACTGTTAATAAAATGATTGCCATTCACAACTACTTGAATGATTCCGGATTTCTCCAATTCTCTACAATTAAGATATAATACAGAAATAAATTGCTGAAACAGATAGAAGGAGGATGGTGTTATTTTTTAATTTTTGTGTGAATGAGGACTCTATTCTCATTTACTTCCTGTATGGTATCATGCGATTTATATTAATGCAGTTCATGTTAATAAAATATAATTTAATTGTGTACTTCCATTTTTGATTTATTTTGAAAAAGCAGTTCAGTGTAAAAATCCTGTTGTAATCAAACGTTTTAGAAGAAAAATCATGGAAGATGATGGATGTGATGGAACAGATGATTGACTTGAATTATTTTATTCCTTACTCATTCATGATGGATAATGGCATGGTTTTCAGATTTGAGAGCATTTCTCAGGATAATCTGGACCACTTCTACTTGTGGGAATCTGTATAACAATAAATACAGATTAGATAGCCTCATTAGTCCTTTGGATTCCAAAAGTTCAGAGGTTCTAGGTGTAACAACCAAGACCAAGAGGTATGAACATTATCCAGCATAGACGCTCAATATGCTAGGAGGAGCAGTGTACCCTCTTATTGGGGGGACTCTGCAGGGACCTTTCTGCTGTCTAACACAATGCCTGTGTTCCTTTCTTCCCCTTGTAGTGGGATTTGGACAAAATTGGACATCAAGTCCTACTTCCCTTTGTTTTTCTAGAACCATCCGAAGTACCACCACTGTGTGCACCTTTAGACTCCACCTCCCCATGAGTTCTGTTCCCAGAAAGAAGTAATTTCATTTTGCCTTTTGCTGTTGTTGGTGGTAGAGGTCCTAAATGGTGTATTTTGGATTAAGATAATTTTAAAGATGATTTGACACTATGAAGGCAGTAGAAATATAAGTTATTGACACTTTAATACTTAAAGCTGAGTCTCAATTCCAGGAATTATTGGGTAAATATAAACTTCCTTGGGTTTCCATTCAATGGGTTGATTCCAGTAATATTAGTAGGGTAAGATGAAAAATAGGTGTGATTTTTCTTCCTGGACAGGGTGGATTAGCAGTATCTTATTAGATGGCCATGATTAGCTTTATAACTTTTATGATACCCTCCTGGTTTCTCTTGAAGTTGGTATTATAATTTACTAATAGCTGTGTAATTTACTATCAAATATATAATGTCTATTAAACTGTATATATTACATTGCACCCCACCCATATGCAAGTACAAAAAACTGTGTACTTCTTTGACCACATGGAAGCAATCCCTCAGCCCCTTACCTGTGAAGACTATTAATACTAAAAGAAATCCTATGAGACCAAGCATCCCATGGAGGAAGCTCTACTCCCAGGTTCAGATTTGGAGATAAGCTATTTTTTAAAGAGGATGCTTGCTGCTGTGAATCCTCATCAATGAGATGATAACGGGGTGTCAGGTTATACTTACTGTTCCTGTAGACTTGTTCATGGATGCCAGAGAACCCTGCTGACATCTCAAGTAGACATCAGGACAAGTGTGACAAGGTCTGAATCAGGAAAGAAAACAAGTTTTGACTGGAGGAAACCCTTTGCAGAAGGTGTTGGACTCATTGCTGCAGAATGTATGAGGTTTTAAGAGGATATATTTTATAAAAGTAAAATGTGTTCTTTTTTTTTTTTTTTTTTTTTTAAAGACAAACATTGGGAGTAATTAGCCTGAAGGAACCTATGAAAATCTCCTGGCTTATAATCCTTAAAATTTGCATTTTGGAGAAATCCCAGGGAAATGCGGGCAGTCTGTATTTTGATACATTCTTGGTAACACTTTTGAACTAGTAATTGGAAATACCAGGGGCCAATCAGGATGTTAAAGGCCTGGAAACTTCCATTGGTCACTTTTACCTAATTCACTGTGGCATTTTCACTTTGGTCCCTGAAGTCAAGTCCTACCATATGCCTACCTGCCCTCTCTCTGTCTCTGAGGGCATTTCAGCAAACTTTGCACTCTGTTTTTGTTTTCTTTCCTGAATAGTCATCTGCTCTAGAAAGGCCCTCTTCCTTATAAAGCACCTGAAAGCAAATCCAAATCAATGGAGCGATCAAGCCTGATCACAGTTATTAGTATTTGTGAGATATCTGGAGTGACGAGCTAGGAACTATTCGCTTACTCTGGAGAAGTATTTTTTTTTCCCTTTCTGTTCTTTTTAAGCAGTGAAACAGCTGCTGAAGATGGAGGTATTCTGCAAGCGTGACTCAAGCACTTTATTGTGTGAAGACAGCAGCCAAACCATGTCCTATTTTTGCCACAGTGCTACATTTGCTGAGAAGAGATGCAGTGTATACCTGATATTTACAAGATGCAGATTCAATTTTGCAAACTCTGTATTGCGCTTGATGATTTTAGGAAACAATTACTCCAGAGGTTCTAACTAATCCAGACAAATATGTATATTTTTGCCAAGTTGTAGTATTTTGCCGTGTGCTGAAGCAGTATTTATGCGTTGGCCTATTCGTCAATAACCATTTAACTTCAATAATTTTATTTCCATCGATTTCCATCTAAATTCTCATGAATCATTGATGTTACTTATTCCCTTCAAGCATGCATACAATTTACTTTTTTTTTTTGAGAGGATGAGGGAAAAGAACAAAATGGTACATGGTTAAGTATGAATATGTTTTGATTTTTCTTCTCAGACTTAAAGAAAACACGCATATCTACATATCTTAACTCAGTCACCGTTCCAAATATGGAATTTTTTTGTCATTTTTAGTCTTTTCCCCTGAAAAACAGCCTTATTTGTGCCCTCTAGTGGTGAATGCATAAATGTATGCAGTAAGCTAGAAAAAGCTGACCTTTTTTTTTTCTTTTTTTCTTTCAGTACATGATTCAGCATCCAAATACCTAAATAATGCCAACCCATATGTATGCTGAGAGAAAAATCTTATATAATTCAGCTTAATATATTTTCCAGATGCATCAAAATAATGTATTGAAAACTGGAGCCCACCACTTATGCAGCTTGATAAAATTCTTAGATGGCAAAAATATTTTCTCATTCTTTTTATGGTCCATTTGTTCAGCAAAATGTTGTTAATTTTTGAGGAAAAGGGAGCACATTTTTCCACAGATGCGTTTTCTCTTCTTGAAATCTGCTTTATGCAAACCATTCCAAAGTGCTGCATTAGTCCATAAACTATCCCTTCGTTTGTATTGATGAGCAAGCACCATTGCAAAACTGGAGGAGAGGAGACCATCTTGTTTAACACAGCAAGAACTGATTCAGATAGAAAGTGCCCAGATAGAAGAGGATCCTGTCCTCAGGGGCCTGTTGACATCTCCTGGGTGGCTACACTGTTCTTTATATTCCTTCTGAAATAGACATTGTCTTCATTGAACACATCCATTTTTCTTACATGATCAAGTTGACTGGAGACCAGGAATGGACCCCTTATCAAAACCAAGCTGACTAGACTCTAGCTGTCTAGATTGACCTGAGAGAGTAAGTCTTTTTCTAGTCCTACAATACATATATTTTGGAGCTCTTGGTGGTCATGTTTACTTCTAGATTTTAGTGAGAGGTTGGGAGTCAAAGATGGGGAAGAGCATGTGGGTGGTGTTCAGCCCCCTTTTACCATTTCTGCAGGCAGAAAGCTGTCTGCCCTGCCCATATCCCTACTTTTCTGTTGCTTGGTTGTATAATCCAGCCTTGGATTTGATAACCCAATAAGTTCTAAGTTTTCTTTGGTTAATTTGAATTTGGACTAAGGTTCTTTCACTCTTTGCCAATAACACAAAAATACTACAGGGTCTGTTGTTGTTCATCCCACTTTTTCTCATAACCTAGTTTATATGTTGAAAGTTCGTAGAGACTTTGCAGGCAGATTTCTGCTCTGCTACAGGCTGTTCCCCCTCACAGCAGTGTGACCTCCCTCATGTTCCATAGGAGGGGTTAGGAAGTCCAGTTCTGCTACCTCACCCTGTTCAGGAGCACCAGGTCCCTTTCCTTAAGTGCCTCTAGTCTTACTTTCTCACCCTCTATTATCAAGTCTAGGTAATTCTAAATTCTAAGCACACGAGCATCCATTCACAGCAAGGTGTTAGCTCTTCAGGTGACTTTCAGCCTTTCATCTCTAAAATTGAGAAAAGATAAAATTTATCTTCCTTTGAAGTAGTTTTGAAATAAAAGTAGGGGAGGGAAAGTATAAAGATCGCTGGGTGAGTTGACCACACATTTCTTTTCCTCTGAGATCACTCAATATCTAACATAGTGTCTAGTATATGGTCAGAACTTAATCAGTTTTTGAGACGTGATAGCAAAACTAGTTGGCATTTATTATCTACTATATGCCAGATATTGGGCATCTGTCAAGTTTTATTTATATCATTTTAATTTTTGCCACAACTTTTGATTTTTCTCCTTACTCCCTTTATAAATTAACCAAGTTGGAGACCTTTTCCAAGACCACACAACTGCTAAGAAGCTGTGCTGACTCCAAATACTTACGCTTTATCACTGTTTTCCACCACAGCACCATGCATGAATGAGTGATCACTTTAGGAGAGTCCTAAGGAGTTTGACCTAAAGCTGTCACTATAAACCTGATGTTACTTGAAGATTCATGCATAATGAAATTTATAAGAAATTTTCACTCTTCTTTGTTCAATACAGGACAATTACTTAGAATGATAATTTTAAGTATATTAGACACTCTTGGGAGGTATGCCATGCTTACCCTGGCTTGGCTTATAGCAGCTGTCAGGCTGAGAGATTGATGGGAGAATTGGTTCCACCCTGAGCACTATCCTGCTGAATGCTTCTTGGGATAGAAACTTCTCAGGCTTTCCTTGCTTCCTTACATAACTAGCTACACTTTGTCTCTCTTCGCTGACCCTGGAATTAAGAGCCTATTCTGGGTTCCTCTCCTTCCGTATTTGACTAGAACCACCTCTTCTTTCTACTCCCCTAGAATTAATGGACTTCTCATCTCTGGGGCATCAGTCTTGGAACTTACAAAGTGATGAAAAGAGATAACTTCTTTGGGTTAATTATTTTCTCATCTGTTAAATACTTTGCTAAGCATTTCATATATTTTATTGCTAATCTTCATGCTGATCCTGTAAAGTATGTGATATTTTCCATTTTGTAGATGGGGAAATAGACTCAGAGGAGTTATGAGCTTTCAAACTCCTCCAAGCTCCGATATGGTAAAGCCAAGATTCTCTCTCAGGTGTGTTGACCTTGGGGACTGTTACTGGCTTGATAACAGTACCACCTCTGCCTTCAACAAAGACCACAGGGGCATTTGGATGTGTTGCATGACGGAGCACACAGACTGTCAAAGAGAATTCTATCATTGGGCAATGAGAACTATGACTTCTGTCTTACAATGTATTGAGTAATCGATAATTAAAGAGTACAGGGTACTTAGGAAAATTATAGGTTTTAAATTTGATGAAAGATCCCAGAACAAATTGCAGAGTAAGAACTGAAACACTAAAAAGTAGTTTTACTATATAAAGACAATGCCAATAATTATAATCATTTATGTAAGCTGCTATTTATGAACGACTCCAAAGTTGTGCAATAGGTATGCTTACATGATGGCACAAGCCATCCTTGGATTTATTGCTAGAATTTATCACCCTTTGAAATATGTCCAGCTCCTTCTCTTCAGAAGCAAGTAGCAGCCTCCTGTCTTGCTCAGGGCACAGAAGGGCTGCCTCAGTTACCGGGGCATTGGAGAGTCCTCCCAACACACCCAGCACGCCACTGGAACCCCTCCTGCTATTGACCCTTTGGCATTTAGCTCTGTACTGTACTTTCCATGTGAACACATAGGTTCTTTTCCTTAATTCCCATATTGCAGCTAATGAGAAGTCAGGGAAGCATCTGGTAAAAATGGGGACAGAGGACAGCAGAAAGGACAACATGCAGCTTTTGTTTTATCAGGCTTCCTTTCCTTTAGGACTTGCCTCTACATGGCAAGGGACAGTCAACTTTCTGCCCTAAGGGACTCTTAATATATCAGAGTCTGGGTCAACCTGCAACCCCAAGCATGGGGCAAGTGTTTTTCTTCCTTATCCACCTAGCCCAAGGCCACCTCCTGGGTTACCATCTCTTGTCCCAGGACTCAATCAATCTTTCATTCATTCATTGGCAATAAGAACATCATTTCTTTCAGACTAAGCCTCACTCACCTGAAGAATGTGACCTAACCTGTGGCTTATAACAAAATAGTGCACTGTCTGTTCCCTAAAGTTTGTGTTATTAGACTTCAAGTGTATAGATGTTTAATAACTGTAAATTCATTTTCCAAACCACGTCATTCTGAGAGCGAAAGGAGAAGCAGACTATAATTATTCTGGAACAGTAAACAAAAACTGGGATACATGTTTCATGCCACAAAGTCAAAGTTAACAGTCCAGGACATGTTGTATGGTTTGCACCAAGCTTTGGTCCATTCCTTTCCAAAGACCTTCCATGCAGGGTTAAAAATCACTAGAGTCTAGTCTTATGACTGAACATCTTGGTTACGTAGTATGCTATTATTTGGAAATAATCCAAAGCCTAAACAGGAGTGGACAGTCTCCACATTTTTTAACTCAAAACATTTTATTTGATTACCCAGAGTTTATCTTCTTATGATAAGGTTGCCATTAATTCTCCAAAGACAGTAATCACTATTTGGTTATAAGTACTGTTTTTTAACCTTTGTCAATTATCTCGATTTGGTTGTCAAGAGGGATAGATGTCTGAGGTGAGGTTTCTTCAGTGTAAATACATTGTGACTACTGGAAAAACAATTTGAAAATTAGATTTAGGAAAGAGTGCTTGACAGTAAAGGTGACAGAATTAGTTGTGACTGTGTCACAGTACAGAGAAGCAACAGCGCCATGTTAGCACCCAAAACTTGGCATAATGTAGAAGTGACCTTGTTGTGGTTTCTCAAATATAATGGGCAGAATGGCCTAGTTTCAGACTCTTGTCATTAGTCAACTTGTGTGAATGTTGACTAAATAATCTAATGTCTTAGCTTTCTTTCATCCTGGCCTTGATAAAAGATCCACATCTGGTCCATTAGCCAAAAATAGCAGACGGGAATGGAATGGCTCTGGGTCTCTTCAACAAATAAAGAAAGGAACGGTTACGTTTTTTGCAAACAGTAAACTTTTATATTAATATTAATTATCCTTTGCATTATTTCATATGTTCAAGCCTGTGAACTCATTTTTATCAATCTCAGTTTTTTTCCTTAGAATTTATTTATTTAATCTGTGGGTTGCTTCATAGGAAGGCATGCTGCCTATGTTGGTCCTGGGAGAACTAATTCTTCCAAGAGGACCATTCTGGTTGCTATAGTGCTGTTTTGCAATTAAAGCTTTTTGAATAAGAGAGCCCATTTTCAAAGCAATGCTGTGGGTGTGTTGGAGCTGATTATTTTTGTTGATTTTTTTTTCTCTTAATATGGAAGACAGAATAACAGCAGTCATGAGCTCAATCCTGTAATAAGACTACCTGAGGTCAGCTGTTGGTTCTGTCACTGAATGTATGATCTTGGACATGCCACTTAAGTTCGCTCTGCCTTAGTTTCCTCATCTGTAAAGTAGGGATAATTATGAAAATAATAGTGCCTACTTCAGAGCATTGCTGTATCACATGATTTGAAGCACATGTAATAATTAAACCAGTATTCAGTGTCTAGTAAGTGCATGATATAAATCTGCTATCAGTTTTTGCATTCCAGATATTCCTAATATTTTCATTGTCAAGGTGGAAAATGATATTGAGTGGAAGCTTGAATTTAAATAACCATCATTGACCAAAGCATTCTGGGTTATGCTATATTTCATGTTTTTAGAGCTTGCTTCCTTCAGAGGAATGTTCTATGGCTCTGCAAAGCAAATGCATTGAAACATATACAGTAAGTGAAAAGAATTATAGCCAAATTCTTATGTCAAATCCCACTGGGATTGAGTTTAAAATCCCTCATGTGGACAAAGTCTGTTTACAGGCAGTCTTCCAAGTATCACAGACTCCCTTAGAGAGCTGTCATCCAAAGTCCTTGTACCTTGCTCATTTTTCACTGTCTTCACGCTCTTGTAATAAAAACAACCAATTAAAGGCATTTTAATGAAAATTCTGAATTTAACTCAGATAAAGTTTTCTTATAATTGCTTTCCTACAATTGTGATATTTGTCCATATGGCACCTAGAGACTAAATGCAATTGAATTTTTTCAGTGCCAGTGGGCTTAGTTTTACATGAGTGGCTTGATACAGGCCTCAGTTGGGTCAGGTGGAAAGATTTTAAGAGGAGACAACACCATGGTCATCAAGAGGGTTTTGGCACATTCTTCTAGTGTGAGTGGAGACAGTTTCTAGAAATTTTCTTGGGCGATTTGATAGTTTAAGGAAACATTAGCTCCTCCCCCTAACAGAATCTCAGACACACCACTAAAGTTCTCTGTGCCTCGGTTTCCTCATTTATAAAATAGGAGCAATAATGATAATAATAAAACCTACCTCACAGTGTTGCTGTGAGGACCACGTGATTGGAAACTCACATACTTGGAGTCTAGTAAGTACATGGTACATTGAAGAGATTTGCGCCCCAGAATTTCGAAATGACAGTTTGTGAGTTTTTAATTACTCCGTTTCAGTAGTCATTTATCACTAATGGGCATTCGCATCTTTCTGTTGTTGAGTTTCAGCATCGTGCTGCAAGCAAGCAATGGCAGTCAATCCAACTTGCTGCTGGAGAGTTTTATAACTCTTGTCAATTTACACTGTGAGGTTTTTTCTCTCAATTTCTACACAGAGGTGGCTAAGATGATTAACTTTATTATATGAAAAGAAGCAAGTCCTGAGACAAGTTAAATTGTATTTGTGGCCCATACTTATTTTCATTGCTGACAGCCATGGAGTATGCATGTTCCCTGTGCGGTGACGCCAATCATAACACTGCTTTCCCCTGTGCTCCACGGCTCTATCTCAAGGTGGGAGGAAGCATGACTGCACCATTTTCCTGGGCACATTGAAGAAAAATGCATCGGTTTTGCCCAGTGATGCTATTTCCTGATCTTCTTTCCTAAGCATTGGAAAGACTGAGGATGCAGAAAGGACTTGGAAATAACTCAGGGCTCAACTGAACACAATGCTCTCTCACAGACTGTGGCCTTGTTTTAAAAGTGTGGCACCTGCATGTTTGTTTTGCTTGCTTGTTTGCGTTCCATACTCAAGGTCTAGACCAGTGCCTCATTGAAGGAGTTTATACGATGTATGAGTTCTAACTGCGTAGGGGCAAGAAAGGTGACAGACTAAACTGAAACTTTTTTGCTTATTGCTTTTGATTTTTGCTGTTGCAAACATTTGCATAATTGGTATGTTTTTCAGAACAAGATTAAAGAAAGTGAAGTGTGTCCATTTCCCCAGATTACACCACGGGGAAAGACCTCAGCAGTCCACTTCGTGTGTGCAGCGTAGGTTCGGGGGCAGAGGCCAGGGTTCTAACAAGGCAGCCAGCCGGTGACCAGCTCTGTTCTGTGACATTTGGCAGCTAAACACATGCTCTTAAGCAGAATGAAACTGTTGCCTAAGGAACGTATCTCCTTTAAGTCAGTTGTCAGTGAGCAATTCATTTACCAAAAATGTTGGGGCTGTTTAAGTAGATTTTCAACTCAGTGCAAAAAGATCCACAGATCAGAATAGATATTTTTCACTTTCCTTGGAAAATGTTGCCTCTTCCATTTCTCTGTAAGCCTCTTTGTATATTATTCTCTATAGAAGGTCTTTTAGCACATAAATATGTAGGCCTCCATAGTATGCTTCTTTTAATTTTTCTCCTTATCCCCATTATAAATTAGCCAAGTTGGAGAGCTTTCCCAAGACCACACAGCTGATAAGAAACTGTGCTGTCTCCAAATAGCACATAAATATACAGTCCTCCATAGTATGCTTCTTAATCCTCATACCCCTGCATGTACACGGATACATTTCAGTGAATACCACCACAAGGTCTCAGTTACAGCCCTTGTCAATAGGACTTTAAAAAGTCTAATACTCTTCCATTTCTTAAAGTGTAAACAACCTTTTGTATATACCTTTTATGTGCATATTTATTTAATTAGGAGAAGCTACTCCAACCTGGTCATATTATTCTAGATCTTATGTAATAACTGTGATCAAAGAGCTATACAAATAGTTGGCAGGATTACAATCAGTGCAGGCATAGGACCATGAGAGCAAAAATATTTTAAAATATCTCTTCCATTAAAATATTATAGTGCTGTGTTGGTGGGAAATTGTTCATGAAGAATAAATGTATTGAGGGTAGAAAATATGGTCAGCAATCCATTCCAACTATAATTGCAGGAGTTAGAAAGAAAGGTCCTAGGTTTTGATGACAGATGTTCCGGAAGTTCCCCGCTGGCTCTGTTTTCAGGGATAAATGCAGCTGTTCAAATGGAAATGTATTCAGGACAAGGAAACACCTGAAAATCTTTCTGTTCTACAAAATGTTCACTGGTTCCTTTTAGATTTAAATAAAGGGGAAATAATGTTATCTTAAGTCCATTTTAAGAGACAGAAAACCCCTATTAGCCTTTTTCCTATTGTTTTTAAATTAAAATATTTAATTGACTCATAATAGTTGCGCATCTTTGTGGGGTTCTGTGTGATCATTCAGTGCATGTTTGTAAAGTAGTGATCGTATCAGGATAATTTAAATGAAGACATTCCTGGCCTCTGGGTCTTTATCGGTCAGTCTTTCATCTTCTGTAGTTTGGACCTCATATTGAACTAATTATCTCTCTAACTTAACAGTACTGTATTAAAAATAGCATTTGCAAGGTCTTAAATCTCTCTATATTTATTGTGATGATTTTATCCTTCTATGCACATCAAATGTCCTAAAATGTGTCGACGTTCGGTGTTCTGCGTGTGTGGTTTGCAGTCTGCAGAAGTCGTGTTGCTCTAGAATAGCTTTTGTGTCTTCTTTTTCAATTGGTTCTCTCCAGGTTGTTCCCCTCTTTTGCCCACGATTCTGCAGTGTGCCTTCTGAACACTCTGCCTTCCTTCCCCTGAACCCTGTGGCTCCGTTCAGTACCCCGTGCCTCTTACACAGAAGGCCATGGTGAAACGACACGTGGTCTCAGCTGTCTAGCTCCTTTGAAGAGAATGGCCACGCAGCCTTGTGATACGAGGCTTGGCCCCTAGCAGCTCTGCTGACCATTGAGCTTACTGACTTCTCTAATCCGCTCAAAGGGCTCTTGTGTGTTATTCGTCGTCTCTGGTTGGAATCTGTGTTTCTGTGAGTACCAGTGAGCGCCAAGGGGTAGCTGCGTCTGAAGTCTGGAGAGAGGCACGGGGCGCTGTGGAGCACAGCCTCCTTCAGCCTAGAACCTGCTTCGGGACCCCTCGATCCTCAAACACAAATAAGCTAACTGGCTCTGCAACCCACAGCGTGACAGCACTTTGAAGTAGGATATGTTGATCTGAGTTGTGTTTGACCCAAGAATCAAAAAGAAAATGGGATTTGAATGAATCCCTGTGGGAGGGTTTAGAGAAGAAAATCACTGATTACAGCCTAATAATGTGAACGAGATCATGCAGACGAGAATGGGGTGGGATATCTGAGGGGTCTTCTTAGGACCAGACCTGGGGGAAAGAGGGTCACTGTAGGAGGCAGTGTCAGCTCCCTGAGGAGAGTGAGGGAGCCACATTTCAGAGACAACCAGAAGCTTTAGTTTGGACTAATGTCAATCAGTGGGAGCTACGGTGGTGGTTTTGTCATGCAAAGAGCATCAGCGAAATAGAAACTTAATTTTCTCTAGCTCTTTGGTTTAAAAGGACAACTAATCATGTGATGGACTTCCTCACCGGCACAAGAGATTTTTCACATACGGCAAGAACACCAGCCTTATAACCCGGTTTTTCAGCTGAAGATTTAGCCTTCATTGCCTGCTGTGTGGGGGAGATTAAGGAAGGACCCATGTTTATCTGGGGATGCCAGGTACATGTTGCTGGAGCACTTTACTTTTAATTTCAATTAGTCTCAAGTCACCTTCTTTAGATGTATTGATTGTCCACAGTGCAAAAATATCCCAGTGTTGCTCTGTATTTCTTCATTTGGTGGAAGCTCTGTCTAAGTCAGCAGGGAGTGGGGCATGCATAAGTCACCACTCTGCGACAGCATTTTCCCTCTCCACAGCTTTCCAGGGAACTGTATTTCCTCTGTAACTGTGGTCCACAGAGGACCCTGAGGCCAGCAGGGGCCTGTCCTTCCCTCAGAGATGCTCAGATGCACCATACATCAGCCCTTCTTTCACTTCGACAACTTAGATCAAGGCAGAAGGACATGATCCTGGAGGGTGTCATCTGAGGGGATGGGACTTTCATTTACACCCTATTTTCCTTCATTTCCCATTCCTTGCTTATGCTAGGTAGAATAATGGCTCCCCAAACACCAGCATGACCCAACTCCCCACACTTATGAACGTGTTCCCTTACAGGGCCAAGGGGAATTGAAACTGTAGATACAATTAAGGTTGCTAATCACCGGACCTGAAAGTAGGAAGGTGACCCTGGATCATCCAGGTGGGCCCGGGATCATCACAAGATCCTGAGAAGTGGAAGAGGGGGACAAAAGAGGAGGTGACAGGAGTGGAAGAAGGAACCATAAGCTAAAATGCTCGCAGGCTCTGGGATCTGGAAAAGTCAAGGGAAGTGTTTTTCCCTACAGTTACCACAAGGAAGATGGCCCCACCAATACCTGGAGTTCAGCCCAGTGGGACCCATTTTGAACTTCTGTCTTCTAGATAGGCAAAAATAATAAGTTTATGTGGTTTTAAGTCACTAAGTTTGTAATAGTTTATTATAGCAGTAAGTAAAACCAATAAAAATTCTCTATTGCTTTTTTTGGGGAGGGATAAAGAAAGCATGAGTTATAACCCAGTAGAATAAATCTGAAATGAGGAACTTCAGTTTAAGGGTTGTTCCTTAATTCTTCATTAGAGATTCTTTATTGTGTACATCACTCGGTATCTTCCCAAAGGACACCAGGTATGGATGATGAGGGATTGAGGAATGCAAATGCTCATGTAATATGTATTCCCTTATGGGTGTCAAATAGAGACAGAATTCTATACAAATGGAGGAATTTTAATATTAATACTCTCTCCAAATTTTAGTACAAGGATATGATTTATGCCAGGTGTAGTGTTCTTCCACTGTGTGGAATTCTTTAAGGAGATACAGAACTATATCACAATGAAATTATTAATGAACTTCTCCACTTCCATGTTTAATCAATGTCCCCAGAAATCAATTCAACATGGAGTGAACAAGTTCCTTAAATAGGGGTTGTAATTTTCAGATGGTAAGAGACCTCAGAATTAATAAAAGCCTGCCTGTGGCCAGATATAATGTCTTTAACCTCTTCCAACTGAAGTCCTGTCCCTTTAGAAGATGGCTCTGTCTTTTTCACACATATTCACCAGGGGTGCTGAGACCTAGGTCATGTCTTCTCTGTTTTTCTTTGTCACTTACATGCTGTGAATCTGGAATGTTGGAAAGTTCTGCTGGGACAGGGATCAACTCTCACACTGGGCTGACTCAAGTGATTCATCTTCATTAAGAAGCCCACTAAGTTCGATGTGTGAGAACTAATTCAAACCCTTTTCAGTAAAGCATGGGGTCCCCAGCCACAGAGGATTGTGGAATAAGTTGTAGCTGTCTGTCAACATCCACTCAGCTGGGAGCAAGAGTGTCTCCCACACCTCTGCTTGGCCAACTGGCTTGTCAGATAGGTATGTCTGTCCATCTGCTTACGAGGCCAAAGTCGCCCTTGTAAGAGAGTGAGTGTTTCGGATGATGATAATAGAAAGTACTAACAACTGCTGGTCTCCCAGTCCAGGCTACTCTTCCAGGGATCCAACCTCTTAACAACCTTATAGGTTAAGTCCCTATAGTCATCCTTTTTACCGGTGAAGAAACGGAGGCACGGAGAAGTCCAGCAACTTGCTCAGGGTTCCCAGGCTAGTCAGGGTGGGGTCAGGATTACACATCAGGTGGTATGGAGGAAAGACCCCATTGTGACCTGGATCCTACACCTTTCTTCAAGGGCTGAGCACCAGTGCTCACAAGGGCTTCTGCTCTCTGTTTGAGGGCACAGGTGCTTCGTCCCCACTGACCATGGGTTGGAAGAGGAAGCACTGGTGGAGCCAGCAGAAGCCAGTGTGCCTGCTTGTGCCGCCATTACAGGGTCCTGACAACTGACCACGGAGAGCACACTTTGCTACAGACTGGAAAGATCTTTAGTTTTGACTGTGGCTCTGTTGACCATCTTGTGCTGAACACTATGCTTTATTGACTTCAGTTTCTCCTTCATAGAAGTCATCAGCAGAGCTCTGTTAAGGCAATTTCTTCCACTGTGCCTTTCTAGAAAGGCATCTTAGACCAATTATTTCATGAATTTAACACTTGTAACAAAAAGAATAGATCTTTAAGAAAATAAATGACTTTAAAAAATTTATGATTCTCTTATTAATGTTTTTCATTGTTCTAAATGTGGAGAAAAAGTAATGCTAATGATTTTTGAGATTTTCTTCCTTATGATGACTAGATACTAAGAATGAGTTAAGACCATGGACTTTGAACTTGGGAACATGGGAGTCAAAGCCTTACTTTTATAACTTATTGTGTGACTTTGGGAAAGTTCTTGGGTTTTTCAAAAATTGGTTTGTACTTCACTTGGAAAGTGGAAATGATAATAACAATTGGCTTGTAGACTTATTGAGAAGTTAAAATAAGGTATACAAAACACTTGGTCTAATGTTTAAAGACATTATTTCATTAATGTGTTTGAGATTTTATTGATCCCCATTTACTTATCTCTTTTTATTCTGAAGAGACAAATGGATTTTCATTTAAGAGAAAAACATAAAGTTATAGATAGGAAACGATCTCAGTATTTCATGCTTTGGGGACTGTGTGAACAGGAAGCCTGCTGTGACGGAATCAGGAGCAAGTCATCAGGAAGAGGGTTCCAGCGTAGACTGCACTACTCTACCCGTTACAAACTAGAATAAATCACTCTAGTCACTGGGACTACTATTCTACCTATAAAATGACAGTCAACTTTTCTGTGGGTGTTTCATGGGACAGGGTTTGCTCTCCTGTCCTGTCTCCACCCCCATATGGACAAATGACTTGACCTTTCTTAGTGTTGATTTCATTGATCAAATGGGGTTAATTATGATAACTACTGCACAGAGCTGTTGAGAAAATTCCATGAGGTGCTGGCATATGGAAAGTTGTCACTAAGAGGTATTTGTTTATGTTGTTATGTGCATGAATGAATATGTAACAACAAATCCCACCATGATGTATAATCATAGTACACCAATAAAGGACATGGGAAACAGGCATTTGTATAAATATGATTATCAGTGCCACTTTATTACTAAATTATTATTATAAAGATTGAAGTATAGTTGTGGATATGCTTTCACACAGTTTGATAGTTCCTCAGAAAATTAAACATAAAATTGCCTTATGATCCAGCAGTTCTACTCCTAGGTCTCTACCCAAGGTAACTGAAAGAAGGGACTCAAATAGCTCCTTGTACTGCAGTGTTGATTGCAGTATTATTCACAGTAGCCAAATGGTGGACACAGCTCAAGTTCATCAACAGAGAAATAAGCAAACAAAATTTGGCATATGCATACATCAAATATAATTCAAGTCATAAAATGAAATGAGTTTCTGATAAATGCCACAATAGAAATGAACTTTGAAAACATGATGCTAAGTAAATAAATTCAGTTGCAAAAAGACAAATATTGTGCGATCTCGCACAAATGATGTTCCCAGAAGAAAGATTAGAGACATGAAGGAGATTAGAGGTTTCTAGGGGCAGGCAGGGGGGTAGAATTGGAATTTTCGTTTAATGTTTACAGAGGTTCTATTTGAGATGATGAAAAAGTTTTGGGGGAAAAATTTTGGAAATAGGGACAATAGCAGTACAAAGTTTTGTGTGTGATTAATGCCACTGAATTGTCTCCTTAAAGATGGTTGGGATGGAGGTATGGAAAGAATCAAGGTTTCTCTGGTTTCAGTAGCCAAATGAATGACCATGTCCATCCATTCTAGGGGTAAGAGGAATGAAGTTTCCTTTTGTTTTAAATATCTTTCATTTCAGGGAATACTGAAAAAAGTATTTTAGTGTGGAACTTGGCCTTGCTTTTGCCCTGATTTATAACTGAAAATTCCATTTTCTAGTGTTTTTGCTACAAACTTCCAATTTGACTATACCCTAACCTTCCCCTCTTCTTGGGATTATGGTGATCTCATGGTTGGTGGACACAACTAATGGTGTTTTTCTTTAAGCCCTCTAATTTCCCATCCCATATAGTTTCCTATACTATCTTTTTGTCCCAGATCTACACTTCCTAGTATAATTTATCTATATTTCTCTTAGTAACCCAATTGCTACTTTCAAATGGGACACATTTCAATTTTTAGCAATTGCTAATTAATACTATTTTCTGGTCTTGCTTCCTTTTATATCATTCCCAAATTTACCTGAAGATGAGCAGTACTCATTTTTGCTTTTCATGCTCAAAATTCTTTCATGTTACCATTACTCTTTATTATCTTTGCTCTCTCACTGTTCCCTGCATCTTAGAGAATATGAGCAGAAAATATCTCTTTAACACACGTAAATTTGCATTGAACTCTGAATGTACTTTGCATTCTAGAGGAGAGCTGACATACTGTGTGGCAGTGTTTCTGTTACTTAAGGTCATGTATGTGGTCTCTAGGTCCAAAACACATCCATTTACAACTTTCCCATAAATGGCTAGTGTTGTGGCTTGCCTGTTGCATGCAGGGTCTTACAGTAGCTCTTCAAAAATAAATCTGAGTCTCAAGCATGCAAGGAACTTAAGATCTGTTTGGAGGGGCATGAAATGTACCAAAAACCACTTGGCTTCAAAGTTGTCAGTGACATCAGCTGTATTCAGCACCAAACTGCTTGAAAGATGCAGAGCAACAAGAAAGTTAAAAAGTCATGGAATTTAGGGAGAATGGAAGGGGCCTATCTGGGAGTTTGAGAGTTTTAGTGTTTGAATTCAGAAAAAATTGAGCAAAACTTTGATGATTGGGGTACAAGAAAATGTTTATTGCCAAAATGTTTTTGACTACTCCTTGATATTTTGAATGTTAATGTATCTCAAGAAAAATCAATTTTTACTTAATTTTACTCCCCTGATAAAATTCCTACAGTCACAGTACTATATGCATTTTAATTACTCACTCTAATGTTTTTCTCTAGTATCTTATCTTCTAAATTAATTTTATTATTGATTAACCTTGCATTCTTACTACTAACATCTTTGTAGTTTTACTTAGGACAGAAAAATGTAGCTTCTTCTCAATGTAGTAGCAAGCCTGGCTAGCTGCATATGACCTAGAAACTCTGTCCCAGACTTGATTTAATGACCTTGTTTCTTTGATTTAGTTATTCCTACTGGTGAGCTGGAGGTTTTCTTCATTAGTTCATTCTTACCTTGTCTGTCTTTCCATTCATCCATCCACCTATCTCATCATCTCTCTATAAATACTTTGTGAATTCTGAACAGCTTAGGACCAGATCCCAGGTAATCTGATTGTTGGAACAATGAAACATCTGGCTAAACATACATTGTCGGTGATTTGATATCACTTCTGGGTAAAGCGCAGTCTCTGGAGCCAGAATTAAAATTATTGGTGCTCCTATGTTCTTGAGAATTTTGCTAGACTTCCTCTTAGGTTCTATGAATGGAGAAAATATAAGCATCACCTACATAAGAGTCATAGTAATGATTAAATGCATTAATGAATAGAAGCATTTAAAATCAACCTTGGAATACTTACCTTTTCAATTAGTACTTCTATCATCGTCTTTATTATTTTGGGGAATACTTATTTTCAAATAAACTTCAAGACTCTAAGACCAAACTGTTCACTTTCCTGCCAGAATAAATGCAATCTAGGAGCTACAGCGAATTCTTTCCATTATGATAAACGTACTTATGAAAAGCTATGCTTTGGTTTTTAGCAGTGGGTAGGGCTGTTGAATAGTCAAGTCACGTAAGGACTGAAACATGTCCATGGGATTCAATGACAAGGTGGAGGCTGGGTGTCTTGGAAGGAGGCTCCTGATGTGGTAAATGGGGCTTTGCCCAGACAGCACATGGAAAGACTGGCCATGTGTTGTGAGACACTCCTGTTGTCCTAAGAGCTGGAAAAGGAGAATTGATGAGTGTGGATAGATGGGAATCCAGGAGCTTATTGGCAGGAAGCTGTGAGATAAAATTTTAAGTGCCTACCAAAAGTCAAAGTGGTGGGGCAAGAGGTGGAATGTGATCAGGGCTTCCAGAAGTCTGAGGAGCAATTCTAGCCTGAGAGAATTCTAGCTGGAGTAGCAGAAGTCCTGCCACTCACATGTGGGTAGCAAGTGGTTTCAAAAAGACCAGCCTGATGTACTACCAGGAAAACCAGCAAACTCCTGAGGAAATGGAAGTCCTCAGTGAGTTGGATGGCATTTTCCTTGGTGAATTTGTGAATCAAATAAGTTGCTTTTTAATCTTCTGGTTTTCAATGCAGAACATCCTTTGGGAATAAAACTCATGACTGTAACATATCCTGTGGATTTGTTGCAATTACAAACAATATTGCAGTCATTAATGGCTTCTTATTTTGTCTTGGTCAATGTAAATTACTTCACTCAATTGAGAAATAATATTTGAATACCGAAATAAGTTTCCCTTAACAGAAAGCAGTTTTCTTAGGATACCCCCAAAAGGCTATACTGATATCCCTGCTCATCTTACTTACCTTGAAGTTGAGGTTTAATTGATATTAGGTTAAATGAAACAAACCTTTCATTAGGGGCTTGATGACATTTGTATTCCTTTAGCTGTGCTCCAAACACAGATGTTTCCACTACGTTTTCACCCTGAGTTCAGGAAAATCCAATCTTGTAAGAATATTCAGGCATATGTAAGTTGTACAATCTATAATATTTTCAGAGGAAAATAAAAGAACATGTAAATTAGTTTAAGCAAATATTCCCACCAAGATATTTTAACACATAATTCTCAGCAACAAAATAGGAGGATAAATAAAAAGTAAATTTAAAAAATTCCATGAGAGCTAAGGTTCCAAGGACTAAATATTTTCTTCTGCATTGAGTTCTCCTATGTTTATTATCCGTAAACAATGATTCAAAATAGGATCATTTTTTTTTTTGACATTTTTAGTGATTCTTACATGTACAGACTAGATTCTTCAAGTGTGCCTCTCTTACTGAAATGGATTGGGTAGGTGGTCCATGGTGAAGAATATCATCCCTTGGGCAAAGGATTCTTTGCCAGCACAAAATGTTTTTATTTCCCCTTTGACAAGACTTTTTTGGCCCCAGGCATTGCCCAGCAGTAAGTTTCCTGATCAGCCAGTGGCTCGCTTTTCCTCTGTGAGATGGGAGAAGCCCATTTGGGGAACTGGCCAGGGGCAAGTGGATTTAGAATATGCGGGAGACCTCCAGGCTGACTTGAGCAGATTCAGTTTAGAAAAGATTTCACAGAGATCTCAGTTCTTGGGATCTGGTTCCCATAAGCCATTCTGAGTGCCTTGGGAAGTGTTTTTTGTGCACTGGGTATACATTCCTAATTTAAAGTTGCTTCTCTGTGCCATGCTGTAGGTCAGGTTTTGGAATAAGCAAGTCTTTGAAAAGATGCATTTCATCACAATTCTGGAAGAAGTCTTGTGGGAGGTGGGTGAGGCAGAACACCTGGGGACACACACCTGTGCTGCTTCCAAAATTATTTTCTCTTCTGTGTTCCACTGGATTCCAGCTTTTGAATTCCTCCACAAAGTTGTCTCCTCTGGATATCACCCCTTTTAAAACTTCTGACATGTTGAAACCATAATGTCAAAGATATTGACTTGTTAGATTCACAGTCACAGATTCTCTTCTTAGCCATTCTTCACAGCTTTCTAGCCTCTTTTCTGTCCTCCTTAAGTCTTTTCTCCCAGTAGGTGATTCTTTTGCCTAGTGCTGTTTCTTTCCATGTCTAGCCTACATCTTCCCCTGCATTTCACATTTGTGTTCATTTGTAGTTTTTTATTACTCCTCTTTCTTGACGAATGTCTTCCTGGTGGGATTTCGTTTGGCCATACCAAAGAGCACTTGAGGATGAGTAAAAGAAATGGCTCTCCCAGAGACTTTCATGATGAGAATGTCCAAGCATACAGAAAAGCTTAAAAACTGAAACAATAAACGCCCTATTCACTATTCAATTACCACAGTTGCTAACATTTTGTCCTATTTGGTGTGCGTGTACTTATGCATGCAAATGCACACAAGTGTACATACAATACATGTAGAAAACAAATATATATGTGTTATATATTGATTCAAGATCCAAAGTTCATGCACTGCATTTAGTATAGGGATCTTTAGTCTCTCCCAATCTAAAATAGTCTCCCTGATTCCCCTCACCTCAACCAATGACATCATCTGTAAAAGATCCAGCCAGTACCCATGTTCAAGCTTGATCTGAATGCCTGCTCAAAGTGTTAACTAATTTGTTCCTCTAGCCCTTATATTCTCCAGAACAAGGAAGTCACATCCAAACGCTTGATTGCATTAGTCATTTTTGGCAAGAATATCTCATAGATGGTGCTATGAACTTCATAAGGCAACACGACAGAGGCCTACTGATTTGGAAGGTGATCATGGCCACTGTGATCATGGTATGAAGATCTTAACATCTAATGATGATGCTCGCCTGACCCAAATGTCATTGAGTTCCTTAGGTGTTGTAGAAATTTATTTTAAATTTTAGGATTCTTCAACCTTTAATAATTGGCAGTGAACTACACTTAATCCAAATACATCAGGGTAAAGCCCTAATTATCTCTTTTGACCATCAGTTTTTAGAGTAAGTGTTGTATAATAGTTATATCTGGTGATTCAAACTGAATTTTTTAAAATATGCTCTTAAAATAATTATGAATTTATATTTTACAAACAAATATAGCATCATTTTGAAATTTTGTTTTGTTTTTCCAAACTAGCAAAGTGGGAGTCCATGTAAATTTACTCATGGGTTCTTCTGAGAAGATCCCATTAAAGCTTAGGTAATTATTTGCTTCCTGGCACAAGATGTCTTGGGCTAATTTGAACTTTTCCTCACATACACATTCCACCATTTATCCAAGTAGTCCAGAAGCCTTAGAGGGTGAAATGGTGCCTGGTCACAACACCTGGATGATAAAGGCTTGTGTTGACACTGAAATTGTATTCTTTCTAGGCCCAACATATTAACATTTTATTTTCAACTTAATATTTTAGCATGCTAGCTTTTTAATTTCTTGCTTCTCTCATTAAATTTACAATGTTGGTTACTAATAGTATGTTTACTTATTTATTCCATAGTAAATATATCAATATGTAAGTACATAAATATCAAAACACAATACTTTCAAAGTTATAATTTCAACATCACTATTAACCATGACCCTATTGCTAAAATTTCCCATTAGATTTCCTTTTGTCCTGAATAATGCATAACATACCGTGTAAAAGACACTTAAAATTATTATGTTGTCTTGTCATTACTTACCAGCTTGGCACACAGTCCTATTCATTTTTTGTGTTTAACATTTCTAACATGTAAAATATCTACCTGGCTCAAAGTCAAGATTCTATAAAAAGGTCTACACAGAGAATTTTCCTTTCTTTCTCTATCCTCTTCCTGCTTCCCCACGGCAACCATTTGGACTAGAGTAGGATTTGTATCACCAACGGTTTTCTAGGAAAAGGTAGACAAATACACATGTATAAGCACTTTGTTTTTCTTATTTTCTCTGTTCCTTGAAAAAAAAAATGTGCTACATACAGAGTTTTGAACGTTGCCTCCTTCCACCAGCCCATCTCTTTTTAAACAGCTCATCCTCGGGCTCATCCCAAACCAGGGAACTTCCCTCTCTTTTCTCTCGCTGTGGTAAAGATATGCACCATAATTTATTCAGCAGTACCCCAGGGATGAACTTGTGAGTTGCTTCCAGACTTCTGTGATTACAAACAGGGCCTCCCTAGGCATAGCTGTAGGTGTGTCCTCAGGGTAGATTTCCACTTAGTACTTTTAAAAGCTTTCCAAATGGTTCTAAGATGAAACTAGGTTGAGGATTCCTGGGATAAAGGTTAGGATTGTGAATAGAATGACTTAAAAATAAAGTGTTTAGTACCCCAAAGAAATTCTCCTTCTAGGAATCAAAGGCACAGAGCATGGTACCAGAGTCAGGCTGCTTGAGATGCCGGGATGAGGACAGGGAAAGGGTAGAAGCCCATAATGGGAAAAGGAGTGGGAAACTGGAATGCAGAGAGCTGAATGACCCTGCCAAGACAGAGCCACCCACCAGTGCCAAAAAGGCAGGAGAGGTGAGTAGGAAAACAGGAAGCCCCAAACAGAAAAAAAGAACCTGGGTAATAAAGGAAAAGCTGGCTGTGCTTGAAAATGCTTTCTACTAAGGAAGGGCCCACCCTCCGTCTGGCTAGCAAGAGTCTCCAGCAAGACCAAGAGCTGCATACCCTTCTCTCCTGCCCTTGGGTAAAGGGGTGGGCAAGTGAGGATGCACAGCTGCTGGTCTTGTGTGTCCATTGATCTCATTCTCAAGGGTGGGCTATACTGCAGTGTCCTCCCCTGGGCTTTAGCAAATACAGCAAGGAGTTTGTCAATCAGCCCATCTTGCATAGACCTAGTGGTGTATTTTGAAAAAGTGTCCAAAGTAACTCTCACTTGAAGCCTTGGTAGACTCATTAAAGAAGAGGTAAATGCCCACAGTTGAATTATAATGAAGATACTCTGGAAACAGCTAGTTCTGACAGCAAACAGTCCCCAGGGATCTCTGTGGTCTAAGAGGGACAAGTGCTCTACTTTTCATCCTCCTGGGATTTCTACAGGGTTTGATTAGTATCCCAGCCCTGAAAGATACACCTGGGCTACAGGTTAGGAGGCAAAGGAAAAGATGAGAAGAAGCCTTGACCTCGGATCCCAGTGAACACAGCATCTGGTCCAAAGAGAAAGATGGTTCCCGTCTCAAACAAATTCTGGCTTTCCATTGTTATACCAGCAAATCCAAATCAGACAACCCGTAGTCCAGCCTTCAATGGAGAGGCAGGGCTTGTAGGGTAACTTAACTTTTTACAACAAGCAAATGGGGAAATACTTGTCATTACATTTGTTCACGTGGCTGATTGAATTAGTAGGTTATAATCAAAATAATTTTATGCTATGGAATACTGGCTTCCAATCTAAGTAGATGGCAGCTAAGTGAATGTAAGTATCTACAGACATTTCCACAGAATTATGAGCACTACTCAAACAAGATTCCCAGAACTCTGTGTTATAGGGCATGTTCCCCAGTCTTTAGAATTCTGGACTCAACTTGAAATACCTCAGTGAGAGAACCCAGAGAAACTTGCTTAAGCTGACAAATCTGTGAATTCATCTATAAGGAATATGATATAGCTACCCTGCAGAGTTACTATGGGGGTTGGAAGTTAAAATGTAAAGTACAGAAACTATAAAGTGTTGCATGTGTTATAAAATAGAATATTTCAGCAAATTAACTTATCATCAGTATTGGGCATTTTATTAAAATAACCCATTACAATTTGTCACATCATCCCCCAAGATAATTCAGGCTGCTTCTTTATTTATTCAACCCTTTTAAGGGGTCACCAGGACCCTTAGGAGAGTAAGATGATATTAATTTCCAGGCATTTAAGGAAGACCACCAATGTGACCTTCCCCAGGTTCAGAAATGGGAATCCTGGCCCCTGGAAATGAGCCCAGAGAGGGTAAGGCCAAGGCACTGACACCATCAGTCATAATATGGAAGGAAGTGACACAAAACAACTTAGAACTCATTTATTTTTCTTCAAGAAAATGGGAACTATTGCCAATTTATAGGAGTAGAAGCAGGCAGAGGCGTTTTAGGAGAGGGAGAAGTATTATTTTCAAGTGGGAAGACATAGGACAGGAGAAGAAAAGCAAAACCGGAGACGGTGCCATCAGTGCAAACCCAGCGTGGAGAGGAGCTGAGCTGGCAAAGGAGGGAAGGGTGGGCCCGCCCCAGCTGCTCCGCAGTCCGCTCCGGAGTCTGCCCGGGAGGCACAGGCCGGCACCCAAGCTGCGGACCCCAGCGACCCGTGTCTGTGACGGACAGTGAGGAGTCAGTGAAGGGCCCAGCCAGCCATTGGCAAGCTTGTCCCAGAAGGGCCGAATAGGAAATATTTTCGGCTTTCTCAGCCTGGAACCCAGCCATTCTGCCATCACGGCGTGCAAGCAGCCATGGGCAGATAGAAATAGCAAGAGGTTAAGCTGAAGGATTCTGACCCACATCTATTGATCTTGAATCTGTTTATCCGTATCTAATACCTATTTATCTTGCTCACACTCGTTGAGAATGTAGTATTTTACACTCTCAAAAGAATATCTATCAAGCACTCTAAAAAAAGTTCCTGTTTAAAAAAAATATCACACATCTCTCTTTCTCATTTATTGGTGTTGGGGATTGAACCCAGGGTACTTAACCATGGAGACAGCACTTGTTACTCTTTCTTTTTTTTCTTTCTTTTTTTTTTAAATTTTGTCATAACCAATTTTATTTTCTTTCTTTTGTTCCATTTTTTATTAAAAATCATAAATTTACATAGGGCAATGTTGTTTGATTCATTCTGTTATTTTTTCCCTTCCCCCCACCCCTCCCATCCCTCTTTTCCCTCTATACAGTCCTTCCTTCCTCCATACTTGCCCCCTTCCCTAACCCTAACTCTAACCCTAACACTAACCCTTCCCTCCCCCCATTACGTGTCATCATCCACTTATTAGCGATATCATTCGTCCTTTGGCTTTTTGAGATTTTCTTATCTCACTTAGCATGATATTCTCCAATTTCATCCATTTGCCTACAAATGCCATAATTTTATCATTCTTCATGGCGGAGTAATATTCCATTGTATATATATGCCACAGTTTCTTTATCCATTCATCAACTGAAGGGCATCTAGGTTGGTTCCACAATCTGGCTATGGTGAATTGAGCAGCTATGAACATTGATGTGGCTGTATCTCTGTAGTATGCTGATGTTAAGTCCTTTGGGTATAGGCTGAGGAGTGGGATAGCTGGGTCAAATGGTGGTTCCATTCCAAGCTTTCTGAGGAATCTCCATACTGCTTTCCAGAGTGGCTGCACTAATTTGCAACCCCACCAGCAATGTATGAGTGTACCTTTTTCTCCACATCCTCGCCAACACCTATTGTTGCTTGTGTTCTTGATAATCGCCATTCTAATTGGGGTGAGATGAAATCTTAGGGTAGTTTTGATTTGCATTTCTCTTATTACTAGAGATGTTGAACATTTTTTCATATATCTGTTGATTGCTTGTACATCTTCTTCTGTGAAGTGTCTGTTCATTTCCTTAGCCCATTTGTTGATTGGATTATTTGTATTCTTGGTGTAGAGTTTTTTGAGTTCTTTATAGATTCTGGAAATTAGCGCTCTATCTGAAGTATGAGTGGCAAAGATATTCTCCCACTCTGTAGGCTCTCTCTTCACATTACTGATAGTTTCCTTTGCTGAGAGAAAGCTTTTTAGTTTGAATCTATCCCAGTTGTTGATTCTTGCTTTTATTTCTTGTACTCTTTCTTTTGAGACAGGGTCTCCTTATGTTGCTTTTGCCTAGGGTCTTGCTAAATTGCTGAGGCTAGCCTCAAACTTGTGATTCTACTGCCTCAACCTCCCAGTTCTCTGGGACTACATGTGTACACCACCACGCACGGCACAAAAGACTCAATAATTTATCAACTGTTTAAAGTTGACAAAATTTCATACATTTTGAATAATACAACATGATATTTTCATATATAATCATGTTGTGGAAAGACTAAATCAAAGTAGTAAGCATTTGCATGACCTCATATATTTTTTTTTCTCCTCTGTGGTAAAAACACTTCAATTGCTAAGAGAGTAGATTTTAAGTATATAATATTATTTTATTATTGCTATAGTCATCATGTTGTATAATGAGTTCTTGAACTTACTCCTCATATCTAACTGAACTTTTGTGTCTTTTGGTTATCATATGCTTCTATTGAATTTTGCTCAAAATTGTGATTTTAATTTCAGTTGTGATTGAGTCTGAATCCAAGCTACTTGGAGTTGTACATGGTAGACAATGCTCTGAAACCCATATTTTTGAGGATATGGTGAAAGAGATTCTCCCTAGAAAAATGTGTGCATGTGCATGCACACACATAACTTTACATGTAGTGTGTTCATGTCTGCATGCATATGTGCAATTTCCAGAGATTCATGACCACTCATGGATTCCATCTGAAGTGCCTCTGGTCAAAATGTTTTTGTAATCTAAAGTGGAGTCCCCATCAAACAGTTACTGACATTATGCATACAGAAAAGTAAACATAACGTGAATCAATGTTGTGTTGAGCTGCAACACTTGATCCTGTTATATGTTCTGAGTCATATATATCTAAATACAATATGGGTCATTTCTCTAAAATTCTTTGGTTCTATTTGCTTCTTGGTTTACCAGTCAAATCAGAGAATTAAACCATGCTTCTAAGAATGGAAATTTTCACATCTGGCACAGGACTATTCAATTAAATGTGCAATTTTACATGCATGCTTCCATATGCAAATGTACACATATACATTCCTATGCATATATATCCAGCTGCATATATACACACGTGTATGTATGTGTATATGTATGTGTACATATACATGTGTATATATGTATATATATATTTATATACATGTTTATATATGTATATATATTTAAATATACACTAAGCCATTGAGGAAATTAAAACATAATTTCAGGGCTAAGAAGAAGAGCTGCATGTGTCTTAGCATAGTTCAGAAAGATCTAATCTGATTCCAGATTTGAGTTTTGAACACAAATATTTCTAGCAAGTGTTTCTAATCCTTTTGACCAAATAGTCTGTCTTCCAAAATATACTCTCAGGAATAAAAATGCGAGTAGAACACAGTCACTGGGAAGTAAACGGGTGAGGCTAACCACATCTCCTTTTGTAACAATTAGGGAATATTCATTTGTTCTAAAGAACAAAGTAACCTGAATGACAAAGGGTTAATGGCACGGAAAGCAGTTAAGGACAACCATACTGATTTCCTGCAAAATCGATACAATAGGTGAAATTAAAAATCATTGCAGAGTGCAAAGATAATTTCGATCATTTTCAGAGATGAAAAATATCACATAAGTATGTAATTTATATTTAATGAATTCATATTTAAAAAGAATTTAATGAATTTTACTTAATCTAATTCAATTCAACACCATTATTTATTCTAAAAATTTTATAAATGTCCAGAAGAAATGCTATAAAATATATTCATATAACCCATTAAAATCACTGAGAGAATTTTATATATATAATGAGTTCCCAAATGAGATTAAATGTCTTTAAGATAATTATACAAGGTAATTCATCTTTATTGCTGAGGAAGGCAAAAATCCTCCCTATGTCCAGCCAAGCCTCTAGCAGTCCAAGTCTAGAACCTTCTGCTCTGGACATACCGCCAGGAGTTTTGATGCAGGCCTGCCTTCATTCATGGGGTTCCATCCACCTAGAATGCATGCTTTTCTTCTTGGATTCTGAACACACCATCATGAGAGTCCAAGTGCCAGCTATTTCCTCTGACTTCATGGGTGTTGCTTTCAAACTGAAACAGACCATACTTCAGATGAGTTTCTTCAAATGATTCTGTGAACTATTGAGATTGTCCTCACTGCTAGGTATGAGCCACCTGGTTAATTTTTCTCATTCACATATAGCATTTACTTTGATGGAGTGTGATTTTAGTTTCAGTAGAGATGAGCATTCTTACTTATTAACTAGCAGCCATAATGTATTTCTCCTATATTCTCTAGAATATAGGAGAATATTTTCTCTTAAACCAGCCTTGTTAGAAATATGGAAGCCATTTATAAGTACGAGCAGAGATGTTTGCCTTGAATGTCTTCCTTGTGACCATGTTCTTTCAGGTGAAATGCTTTTCAGTTATTTAGAGTGATTTGCTATTAGATCTTTTATATTCTTAGCAGTACATGCAAATTAGTTTGGATATTTTGGTATCAATCTCTTGGCAATATATTAACCTACTAAGAATAAAATAGTCAAGCTTAGTGTTATTTTTGTAAAGGGAATTATATATCTTAGACAAAATATTTTTGATGCTGAATCACTTTTGAGCTCCTCCTGTGGTTCAGTGTAAAATCTATTGTTCTGATTGAATCGGAAATTTTATAGGCAGAGATCCTATAATTCATAATGTATTTATACAGTCTATAATCCATCACCACCTTCAGCGAATGATTATTGAGTGTGCAAAGTATTGATTGCAAAATGTGGCAATATATAATGGCACTTGACAGTAATTGATAGATGATGACATTAATTATTTAAAGTAAAACACATTATATGTTTAATCGAATAGCTCATGAGATTCTGGCTACCTATCCGTTGAGTACACCACAGTGCTCTGCAAATGAGTTTACAGAATGGCAGACAGCTCCTATTTAAATTTTTCCACTTAAAAACTACTAGTTCTCAATCACTAAAAGCTTTGCAAGAACAATGTACCAGCTAAGCCCTATTGAAAGAACAAAATAAATGTAAAGGGCTTCATGTCCCACTTATCTATATTTAACTTTGCAATATTTCATGCTTTTAGAAATCCTCTCTCCAATAATGCAGAAACCCCTACATTAAAGAGACTGGTTATGAGTAATGAAAATACCTGGAGATGCCTTAGAATTTCTAGCAATTCATAAACATCTACAACCAAGCTAGGCTTTTTTTCACCATCTTGTCAAATATTGGAAATGGCAAGAAAATAGAATAAAATAGGTCAGTGGTTCCTCATGAAAAAAAAAAATTAATCGTCTTCAATAGAGGTCAGCCATGGTCAACCGAATGATCAGGGGAAAATACCTAATTATTTCTCTAGACCTACTTAATACTTGCAGCAATTTTCTTCTTTTCTCTTTAAAAATATTTTGCTTGAAATGATGGTAAATTACTTCATTTTCAATTGAAATGTGGAATTCTAACCTCCAGCAATGGATCGAAATGCTCTGCTTTTGGATGTAGTCATTAGTTTACTGACATTAAGAAATGAGCCAACTGGCCTGATTTTCTAAGTTCCTTATCCAGCACCCTCTCAATCAAAATGGATCAGCTGTGTGGTGGTGCAGGACCATCTTACATCACAACCTTGGCATTTTCCTTATCTACCTCTTATCTTGCTGAACACCCTGGATTAGTTTTGGACATGATCCTTGCTGCAACCTGTTTTTAATTCTGGAAACATGTTTTCCTCTGGATTTAATCCCTAAGTATCCCCACATGCTTGTAAATAGGGCACTGTCACAGGGCTTATGATCTCAGGGGCAGAGGAAGCTCTTAATAATAGTGGCTGACATTCCACCAGGTAGCTCCTCTTCTCCTAAGGCTAAAAAGGTTCTAGAATGAAAATTTCTTTGGTAGTGAGAACTCTTAAATCATTGATCATTTTCATCTAGAAGTAAGTGAATAAATGCTACCAATTCTGCAAACCATGGCAAATGACTGCAATATATATATATTTTTTTACCTTCTATTTTCTTAACCAATAAACTGGCATAATGACAGAATGTACTATGTTTATGAGTTATTATTATGGAGCTATTAAGAGGATTAAATGAATAAAGTGCTTAGCTCAGTGCCTGGCAAGTAATGCACATCTGATAGATGCTGATTGCTATTCCTTTCATTGTTATTGAGACTTCTTTGCAGCTTCAGGACAATTGCAGAGTTTAGCTCATAGTCAAGCCTTGCAGATGTATGTAATGGTAATAACAGGGCTGATGGTGGGTTAAGGAGAAAGAACAGTAGGGAAGGATCCTTACTCCCTGGGGATACTATTGGTAAAAGTATTATTTTATAATTTTAACTTAGACTGCTCCTGCTTGATGTCCTTTTCAAAAGAGCATTCCAAGATGGGAACAGTAAACATGAAGTGGTAAATGAGAAGACCCCTGAAGTAGGAAGCAGGAGAAATATGACTGAACCTCAGTCTGTCACAACAAAGTGACTGTCCCTAGATCTTAATAATGCAGAATGACCCTTGTGACACTAATGATTCCTAATTCTAAGATGGTTGGTGACTTCTGCATTATTCTTTGGCAGCAAACAGCAGGAAGTCCTCTTACTGAGGAGGCTGGGTAATAATTCTCACTTCCCAGCTTTGCTGTTTATATCAAATAAGTATGAAGTTTTCCCACATTCAGTATTAAGTTGAAATAAAATTCTCAGCAAAGAGCACTTTCCCTTTTCTGAATTTCATTACCATTGCTTGTTAGAATACAACAGATTTTGTTAAGCATCAAATCAGTAGTCATCCAGAATGGTAAGGCACTCACTCCAACCCTATTAAGTATCTTGGTAGCTTTTGGCAAGAAAATGCCTTTGGTTGTCTCTTATGCTATGTTACTGTTACTGCTGACTTAGAGTTCACTTACAATTGTTTAACTGGGAACATTTAGGAAATAGCTGATACATATGTTATCATTTGTGCAAAATTAATCACTCATGCCAAGTTAATAGGATCAGTTTTCAGTGAGCTTGTCTTTTGTCCCTTGGAAAGTTGCTCCATACTATAATCACTTGACAGCAGCTTATTTCTGTTGGAGGTTATCTTTCCTAAAGGAAATATTTGAAGAATATTAGGAGTTACTACTCCTGGGAGATGTATGTTGTACACTTGATTTTTATTCACCTACAAATTTAGGGGCTCTTTAGAAATGTACATTGCTTAAGAATGAACACAAAGTATGTTTAAGAAGGGGACTTAGAATGCTATTGCCTTTGAAGAACTGTACCATAATTCTTGTGTTTGACAATTAAGAAGGACTTAAATACTGAATTTGGACTACAGTATTTTTTTTTTTTTTTTTTTTTTTTGTCAAATGTGTCCATCTGTTTCCTCATCTTTATCTCTGGGTTCCTGTACATTCAGAGGAAATTCTGTTTACTGTATCATATTCTGTTGATTTATAAAACTGTTATAGGAAAAAGACCAACTAGAGTCACATTAACTGAAATATTTCATCAAGTTTCCAAATAACAATTTTCTGCACTGTTTTAGTCAGCTTTTTCACTGCTGTGACTAAAAGACTTGACAAGAACAATTTTAGAGGAAGAAAAGTTTATTTGGGGGCTCACAGTTTCAGAGGCCTCAGTCCATAGACATCTGGCTTCATTCCTCAGGGTTTGGGGTGAGGCAGAACATCATGGCAGAAGAGTGTGGCAGAGGAAAGCAGCTCACATGATGATCAGAAGGCAGAGAATGAGACTCTACTCACCAGAATCAAAATATATACCCCAAAGGCACACCCCCAGTGACCCACCTCCTCCAGCCACACCCTACCTGCCCTCAGTTGCCACTCAGTTAATCCCATCGGGAGATTAAGTCACTGCTTGAGTTAAGGCTCTCAAAACCCAATCATTTCACCTCTGAATGTTCTTGCATTGTCTCACACGTGAGATTTTTGGGAACACCTCACTTCCAAACCATAACATCAAAGATCCTTGGAAGAAGTCTAGGAGCTCAGTAGAAGGGATATGAGAAATTAAGAAGTATAAGAGACCTCATGATGTAGTGGAAATATGAAGATTAAGATATGTGACTCTGGGCAAGTCACTCACCTTTCCATGGTTCAGGTTACTTAACTTCAAGTTGTGGATAGTATACTGTTCTTAAATATTTTTGGTAGAATTTAATGGGCGAATACATGGAGGGTAGTACCTCCCTACAGTATATGCACCAATAAGGTTATTTTAAATTGGAAGCTAATTTTTTCTGGCTCCAAAACCAATTTGACTAATGCAGAGTCACCAAAGAATCCCCAAATAGCAGGTAGCATGTTATCAGTGCTTCGCTTTGACCTTCAGTCACTGATGTCACTATTACTACCTATAAGCCTTGTCTCTGCACCTGACATGCTGGCTGGACAGGTAGACCAGAAGTACCACTACCTCCTTTGTAAAGCCAGGAGTCTGCTCTATTGCAGGGCAGTCTTGAGAAAGGAACCCCCATTTTCACATCCCAGCAGCCTTGGCAGTTTGCTGAAGGCTGGGAAAGAAATAGCCCTCCCCTTACACTGCTATAGGGAGAGTCTCTGGACAGCATTGCTTGAGACTCAGTCTGCAGATTTTGAAAAGACAATGTTCTTTTGTTGTTGTGTGTATATATATAAAATCCTTTTTCTTGTGGGATGCGTACTCTGCTGTCATGGCTAGGCCCTGGGGGGTTCAAGGGCATTTTCCACCTGGATGTACCAATTAACTTTATTTTTAGAACCTGGTCCTAGGACCTGATCATTATGTCACACTTCTCTCTTGTAATAAATTCTCTTTTCTGAGACAATTAAACTCGCAGAACAATGTGGTTAAATAGAGAAGACCCTTACCTTCTCCTCATAACCTCACCCCAGTTCATCAAGATTGTCCAAATTTGTCTTAACCTTAGTTTAAGACTAGAGTTCAATTTTTGGTTTTCTTCAGAAGGCTTCTAGATGCCTATATAAATGCCTGGCTGTGAATAATTATTCTAGGGAGAGAAATAGTCCTGGATATTTCTAAATTCCAAATCTCTCATCACTAGGGTCCTAGTAAAACAATAATCATGTATCATCATCATTATTGTTTTATTAGTAATTTTATTAAAATATTAGGAATTTTATCAGCAAATAAAATGCTAATAAACACATTAACTAATGGGTTTATTAAATAATTTAATAACAGATACTTCATTTATTAACAAATAATATTGAGGTATTTTAATGAATTGTGAAGAATTTGGACTTTGGGAACAGGCAAGCTGGGTTTAAACCTCTGCTTGACCCTCGTTTAGGAAATGACTTTGATTAAGCGACTTAGATTTTTTTGAACTGGGAAAAATGGGCCAGGGAGAATGCTGTGGTAGGTGATGTATCTGTGTGAAGTTGAGGACTTGACCCGTTTCCATTTGTCCGTGACCCGTGTTCCACGAAATCACATGCAGTGAAGAGGCAGGTGGTGGGAGACTGGCTCAGGGGCGGGGAGACAGAAGAGTGCTCAGCAGTGCACACTACTTCCGTACGCGAATGCCCCATTTTGTGTACCTTCTGGTTTTCTGTTTCTTCCTCCGTCCTCTTTCCACTGACTTCAGTTCTCATACAATATCATGTTTTCCTTTGCTTTTCCACTCCATTTATCTTCCCTGTCTCCATTTTTATTCTCTCTGCAAAATAAATGACTTTTACAAATGTGGTTCGAGAAGACCCTTATCTGGGATGACAGGGGGACAGGGAGCATGGCCCTGCCCCATGGCCTAGCTGAAGTGGCAACCTCTGGACCTTGTCCCTCAAAGGTCATATCCCTTTTCTTTCTTTCTTTCTTTTTTTTTAAGGTCCCTTTTTTTTTTTCTATCTATAATAGCCTATAGTTCCTTTCCTAATTTTGAGGAAACTAAAGAAAATCATCTTCTGTCCTTTTCATTTTAATGTGTTCCCAAGTCAAGTCAATTTGTCCCTCAGAGTATTTACATTTTGAGGTCTAGGTTTAATTAGGTGTAAAAGGCTTTGACCTTGTTAAAATAATTTTAGGTAAAAGACCATTTGGAGGTAACCTGGGCAGCAGGGGTAGTCTTTTATGTCCTGAAGGCACAGGAACCATTGTCCCTTAGAGGACCCCACTAAGATGAGAGGGCAGGGGCATCCTGAGTCTGAAGATCCAGAATTTAACCCATCCTGGTTTCTGGTCTCCTCTAGTTTTGTTGTTTTCAATATAAGCAATAGTTTTAGCATCTCCTGCTTTCTGAACAAATTCTTGCTTGTGTCATGGTTCAGTATCTAAATTTAATCAAGCCAATTATGATGCACAGCATATTTGTATAAATATTTCAATAGAATGAAGCAAGAGTAAATTATTAATTGCTGTCAATGGAACATCTTTCTGAACTGTCACATTCTGCCTTAGCATAAAAACATGCAACTTATATGTGAATTGCTAAAAAAGAAGAATCCACTTAATACTGAAGAATCTATTCAGAAAAAATGATAGATCTTAAATTTGGGAGAAACAAATTTTAGATCATGTAGGTCTTACACCTGGGCTTATCAGTCACATTATCATTCTAAGTGTAAATATGCAGGGACATGACTTTCTAGAAATGCGGTACTAAGTAAAAGAGCAAATTGGTGGCAGACTGTCTTCTTGTTTTCTGCATAGAAACTCAAGGGTATGAGACTGGAAGATGCTCTAATTTAGGACTGAGGGTGGTACCTAGAACAAGCAGGTAGAATTTTTGAGGTGATATCATTGGATGTGCAGAGAGAGCAGGTCTAATCACAGGACTCCAGGTAACGCTGAGGGTGGGAACGCAGCCCATACCTGAAGGAGAGAGCAATGCGTGACTGCAAAGATGCATTTTCTCGATGCACTGTGTCCCCGTGTATCCAATATGCTGCAGTCTCCCAGGCTTGGGCTTATGCTGGGCAGTCTTCCTCTGGGTGATGGCTCATTTTAACAAACAGGAGCAGGGCTGTAGCTCATGGTTTGGACCCCGTGTGCTCTGCAGACCTCAGTGGTGAGCTCTGAACACTCGGTACTTGTTATTTTCTGATCGCCCTGGCTCTGTTCATGCAGAGCAGCTTCAAACACTCCTCAGAGTATTGTTTGACAGATGTACTCTGGGACAAAAACAATCTCCCTGTAAAGGAGGAGAGGCTGGTAATTTGGAAATCGGAAAGCAGTGAAGCCTTTCAATCATTTTACAGCCCCCAGGGAATTTTTGATGTCATGGTTTGGCTCTTAACTCCTACTTTGCTTCTGTGTGTGCGCACTTTTGTGTTGGTCTAAGATTTAGGGCTCTTAATCACTAGGATCATAAAGGATATGGCCAAGTGTCAAGTCTGTTTCAGGACAGAATTGCTGCCAGATAAACATGTCTGTTCTGGTACAAGGATCAAGCAGAAAGAAAAATTCCTTAAATTTACCTTAAAATTTCCTGGAAATCTATTGGAAAACTATTTATCCAAGGCAGATGCACCCAGGTAGTAGTAGATTTCTAACATTGTTTTTGGTGAAATGCTTTTTTAAATGCAGCCACAGTTGGAAATTGGGGAAAGTGTTGAATTCTGAATCTGCCTTCTGGCAAGCCTCAGTGCTGGGGACAGGAGATGCGTGCAGATATTTTGAAAGGAACATGCTGACCATTTAGAGCTTGACGTTTCCAAATTATGAAGTAATGAAAGTTCGTCTTTGGTATTTTGGGGCAACTGCCAGGGCTTTTGGAGTTCTATCTGGAAGAAATATTTTCTGGAATACAGATGTCTTATTCCTATGACCCAACCCCATACCCTGGGAGAAGACTGTGCTTCCTGTCATTTGCCTGAAGCAGATGAAAGGCATGTTGTCAAAGTGCAGGGGTGAGTGGGGACTGGCAGGGGGCAGAAATTAGACTGCTCTAAAACATGGCTTGTGATGATTCCTTAGTTCTGGATTTCCCATTGTTCAAGCAAAGCTCTGGTTTATACTCAGTGCAGTCTCAGCTTCCTGGTTGCCTAAGCAGCCTGCATTTCCTGTTTGACTGCATTTTGTACTTGCGCTCAGCTTGCAAAGAAAGTTCAGGCATGTTAAGTAGCAGCTTGAAATTCAATACCTGTAGTCAACACAGAGCATCCTTGGAAAAGTGAAGTACCTTCTCTGAGTCTCAGACTCTTGTGATGTACAACAGGGTAAATAGGACTCCCTTTCTTGGTTGTTCCAATGAATAAATAAAATCACATGGAAACCTGGGAATACTATCCCTGGTGCATATTAAGTTTGTTCTTATGGAATTTAATTTTTCTAACTTTTCAAGTGAGGCTGATCACCATTGAGGTTGTTTGTAAAAATTAAAGAGGACACTATTAAAATACACCAGGATGACAAGCTTCTGCCAGGGCTGTCTTGGCACACCAGGACACGGATCACTGTTCTTCAAGGTCTGTGCCTCAATTCTAATGTCCAAGTGGGTCTGGGTTCACCATTTAGTCACCTCTGCTCCTCAGTGGATGAGCTGTTTCAACTGACCATCAGCATCTACCGGTTTGTTTCTTTTCAGTTGATGATCCCTGCTCTATACAATTTGTCATTCATTCTTGATTTTGCAAGTACTGAGCTGACCTTTCCTATAACTCAGTGTAATAACTCCTCTTTGTGGTACTGCATATACAAAGTGATACATCTCAGCTCTAAAAATTTAGAATAAGCTACCAAAAAGGAAACTATTCTATTTATGACAAAGTAAAGATAGGTGTGCAATTTGTGTTCAAATATGTATGCCCTGTGTCCTCGATGTCAGGGGTTCGGCTCTTAGCTCCCAAGTTGCTTCTATGCATGTGTACTATTAGTTTCCAGAGAGAAAAAGCAAATGGACATCATATATGTGTTCCCCCCTAATTCTACCTGCATTTTTAGGGCTTCCCAAACCTAACTGGTGCTTTCTTGCTATCACCTTAGTCATTAAATCTTTGCTGTATGACATATCTTCTAAGATTTACCTTTCTATTGTAATTTCTTTACTGTTGCAGTGTGTTAGAAACTCCAGGGTAATTAGATTGATAATCCTATTCACTCTTAGCATGTACTATAGCTCTGCCTAGGCAATTCCATAATAAAATTATTATGTATTAACATTTTAATATTAATTAATGGTGCTAATTTTATTTCTTTTCTATTAAAATTGACATGTTATATGAACTTTAAAATATATTTGGAGGGACTAATAATTTCTTTTAGTGTGTTAACCCCATAAAAAAAAAATTCCAACTCAGACTTTCAGACTTTTGTAAAGTGGCAAGAAATCTGAGGAGAGGCTCTGTCGGGGTAGAGGACCCATGGATGACTTGTTCTCAGCTCAGTTCAGAGATGGAGTGCATTTCCTGCCCTTGTTATATTTGATTCTGAACAGATATGATATCACAGGTTGAGTAGCATTTTCCAAAGTGCTTCCAACAGGAAATGTTTCTGCTTTGGGGTTTTGGATCTTGTTGAACTTTTGAATAGTTGCATACACACACACACACACACACACACACACACACATAAATGGAGATATCTTGGTGATGGACTTCAAATCTAGACACAGAGTTCATTTCATCTGCACTCTATACACATAGCCTGAAGGTAATTTTATACAATATGTTTAGTGTCAATGTTTCTACTCTGACCCGTTTCATAATGTCAGGTTGTAGCTTTCTAATTGTGGCCTCCTGTTGCTGTTTAAGTAGTTTTGGGTTTGGGAGCATTACGGATTTTAGATTTTTGGCTTAAGGTTGTTCAGCCTCAGATGGGACTCTAGAGGTCATGGAGGCAGTTTAGAGGCCTTTGATGGAAACCACGTATGGCACGTGACGGGGAGAGGTCAGGGTCTAGAGACCGACGGCAATGCGCAAGACCGTCCTACATAAGGCATTCTTCCATATCTTTCTCGATTGTCTATTGTGTAAAAGTACAAAGTGTTTTTCTGCCATTTTAATAAATGTGCTGAGATTCCCAAGAATCAAACTACCCTGTACCTCAGGGAGATTGCAGTTGGTTTCGTTGATTCAGTGCACTGTCAGTGGTTGCTCACCATGTTTAAGATAGCACCTTTGAAAGTCACCAGCATGTCATCTCTGCATTAGTAGCTGTCCTATTTAAGAGGATTTATGTGCATGCAGAAACTTAATTCTTCATTCTTAATTTCAAACGGGCGAATGGAAAGTGAATAATGTTGACAATGCTCAGTAGACATAGTGGTCAGAGTCCACCCAGGAGACAGAAATGACAACAGTTATTTGAACAGACAAAATGCAATAAAAAAAAAAATTCTTCATTGGTAAAATGTTGTCAGCAGGTACCTGACAGGGTGAAAAGGGAATTCTAAGGTACTGTGGAGGGAGGACTTCAGGAAGCAGCTACTACCACTGGAGGTGAGGGAAACTAGGGAAACCTGGAAACAGCAAGGCCCTGAGAACCTCTGATGGGGACCATCAAGGAGGAGGTGAGGCTGGACTAGAGTTGACATCTCTGAGCTCAAACAAGGGTTCCCGAAAGTTCTGAGGAGCAGCAAGGGTTGGCGGGCATTTCAGGGAAGAAGCTGTCAATTCACCTGGTTCTTAAGTGTTGAATGAAACTGCGCCCTGCATTCACCTGGGCTCACAAAGGCACTGCTGTTGCTGGGGAGGTGAAGCAGGCTCCTAGGATCACAGTGGCCAAGAACTGCCCCAGAGGCAACAGAAGGGAGCTGGGCAATTCCTCCTAGAGTGCCCCTAGTGGCAGATCCTATCAAGAGAAAGAAACTTGGCAGAGCATGATGGTTTGTTTGCAGAGCCCCAGTCCAGCACTACCAAGTGACGCTGAAAAAGTTTAGAACTAAAAGACAATGAGAAAAGCACTTGCATGTCTGACTTTTTATATTTCCTAAATTCATACTGACTCATGACAAGCACATTATCTAGTACAGTTGTACTACGATATGCATTTTACATGCAAATACATGCATTTGCACATTATAATAGTATATATGCATATTACATGTGAATGCATATGTATAGTATTTGCATTTTATAATACTATGTTGTTATGAATTCATCTGTTATGATTGCCTTGTATCACAATTAACAAATTACATAGATTTAAATTATATTTATAGGGAGTTAATTTCAGGGTAGCAAAGGTGATATCAACAAATATTTGCTATGAAAAGTGGGTATTGGCTCTGATAGTGTTGAGAGCCACTAACTGGGTTCAGGTGGTATCATAAATACTTAGAGAACTGGCTCCTCCCTGGCTCCTGGCGACAGTGCCATCTGGTCTCAGCTCCGAGGTTTACATACAAAAAGGGTCTCACGTGCTGTCAGATTCTTATGGAATTGAGGAAGTCACCTCACAGTGCACAGCACTCTTTTTCTGGAATGATATCTGCACCAAATTTTTGCTGTAATGGTAATTTTCAAGTTGATCCATTTTGACCTTGAGTGTGTTCTCTATTTAGTTTTCCCTGTTGGCCATTATGTACATAGTGTAGCTAATCACCTGACACTGGAAGACAATTCTTCAACAGGGTCTCCTGTCATTTCATCTTCAGCTCTGGCACATAGTTTCATAACACAAGAGGAAAGCAGCAAGGCCCTACGGATGACAATTGTTCCTGAGATTTTCCAAGTATGACTCTTAGACACAAAATAAAGAGCACGTTTATATTTCAGAAATAACAAGACCTACATGGAAGATAAAGTGAGGAATTAAAATGAACTGAAGTAATTATGTGACTGATACGTAGTTTTCTCAGCCACTCAGGAAATCAGAATTATCAAAACCACCATTGTTTTCTATTTCCACGTCTTCTAAGATTTGATGAAACAGATTTGTCTTTGGAGACAATTTCTTAGTCACTTTGTAAGCTTGGAAGAAAGCACATTTCACTAAAAACAAAAAACAAACCAAAAACAAAACAAAACGAAAAAACATTTGTTACATTTGAATTTTGCTTTTCCTCTGTCTGAAATATCAGATATTGGGTTAAATGTCTGCCAGTGCCCTCTTCTGGATAGAACATGGCACATTTATAGATATTAACTACTCTATTTACATAGTGGGCTACAGAATTTTTCCTTGATCTCAGAGAATGGATAAGTGTTGAAAACGGATTGTAATTATATTGTGAACACAAAGATACACCAGGATCAAATGAAAGCGACACACATATTTAAATCATGTTTTCTCAGTACTTAGTTTTTCCTGTACTCTGGAATGCTTCACTCTAAAATTAAGATTTTATTATGAATTCTGCAACCACAAAGGCAGAAAAATAGATTTGAGAAGTAATTTCAAGTAGAGTTTCAAGCTGAACCAAATAGAACCTGACCTTCCTTTTATTGAAGTGTAATCTTGGAGTTTGTCAACATGGTTCCAAATTCCGATTTAGTACTTTAGGAACGGGAACCACACCTACTCAATAGGGTACCAGTGAGGACCCAGCGAGTGGATTCATGCAGCAGTCATCTGCATTGCAGACCTGGTCAGCATTTTCTACAGTATCCGCTGTGGTAAAAATTTGCATGACATTAACATATATTCCTTTTAATGTAAAGCATCCAACTTGGAAAAATCTGATTTAGAATTTATATTTCTAAATATTAGATTATAGAATTTCAAATCTATAATTTCCTCAATTAAATTTAAATATGATTTATATTAAATTTAAATTTAATATAAATTTTCAAATTGTGTATGTCAAATACCTTATGGACTGGCTTTGATTTTTCAAGGAAGGTAAAATATTTTTACCATAATGCTTGAAAATACACAATATTTGCCATCTAAATATTTTTCCATTTCTTCAATAATGAATGAACGCTCCATTTGGTACACTAGAATTCATTAAATTCTAAGTTATGGAAGTGGTTCATTTTAATACTAACTTGTTTTGGAATACAAGGTATTAAAGATACTTGCCAAACAGATTTATTTTCATTCATACAAAATGAAGAATTTTCTCTGATTATCGACTTTACTATTTGTATTACTTCTGCTGACTTGGCAGCGACCCCTTTTACAATAACCTTTATTAAAATGTGGCATTTCTAAAACTTGACCAAATAGTCTCTCATGGATTCCAGGTTGACAGTTTAACACTTATGTTTTGATTGTGTCATAGAGAAATGAACACAATCAAGAATGCAGAACCAAAGGATGTCTTGTCCTCAACATTTCTGTGTGTTAGTTCTTATATTAGATTATAATTTTAAGTTCATAGGTTAGTTGTGAGTTTCAAATGAGGGAGCTAATACAAAGAGCTGAGTTAAATCATTATCAATGATATTTTTGCATGCATATGGGAAAACAGAAAAGCCATGGGCTTTGAAATCAGACAAACATGGTTAATTACCGTCTCCTGTATTTATTTCTAAAGTTTACACTTCCTGCTTCTAAGATGATTGCATCAAATCAGTTGGTGCATGAATTAATTCTTAGCGTGGTCTACGAAGAGGGTGCAGAGCAGGTTCAACAAACAGCAGCTTTGATGCCATTTCTGCACATGGCTTCTGTGCACCAGGCCCAGTGTTAAACAGAGTTGCAAAGCCTATTCCTACTTATTTCCCATCAAGGTAGGCACATTGCCAGGGAGGTCACACTGCCAGGAGGCCCTTCAACTGCTTCTACTCTTCTCTTCCTTGCTTGGCACTTCAGGTACTCTCAGGGCTGCATGGTGCTCTGGGTTACACAGATCTTCAATCTTCAGGGACAGGGACAGTGTGTAGCTTCCTGAGCTGCATGGTGACCTTTGCTCATGCCAGCCCATCAACTTCCATCAGTCCTGTGACCTGCTCCTGAGCCCACTAACCTGATGAGCTAAATCATGGCTGGATTGTTTTTGGATCTCTGTGTTCCTCCTGACAAATGACACATTTGCCTCCAACAGACTTCCTTTTGGCACAAATTCCATAAGTCAGTGCTTGGAGGAGTTTCCAGGTAATGTGGGGTCCACAGGGACATCTACAGGGAGCCCAGTGCTGCTCAGTCCATGCCCATGATCAGACCACCTCCTGTCACAGCTGCCTCTGTTCACCCTACCTATGCTGGAAAGGCTTAAAACCGAGTGCCCAGTTTCGTGTAAACTCATCCTCAAAGATAGATTCCATTCCCTATGCCGAATTTCAATCTCATTCAAAAGAATGGATTTCTTCTTCTTCCAAATTGAGTAGATTATTTGAACCTGATATGTAGAAGAAGAGGAAAGAAAAAGAAGCACTGTATTAGGTACACACCAGCCCTAATGTGTAATCTTCGAAGCTGAAAATTAAAATTTTATTTTCTGGGATTTTCTGTGGTTGTTGTTTTTTTTTTAAATTTTCTGGAGAAAATAATTTTCTTACCTGTGAAATGGAGAGATTTGGTGAAATAATGTCTGAATTACTTCCTAACTGAGTCTATATTTAATTTGAGATGAAATTAACCAGCAAAGTGTATTTATAGTTGAGATCAACTACAGACAATAAAAAATAGGTTTGAGACTTTTTTTTTTTTTAGCTTTTAATAGAAACTAAATGTTTAGTATAACGGATTAGCTTGTCTTTCTAGCTGTTAGGTTTTCAATACAGTAGTCTGTCCTTTTCTTGCCTTAGGGACCTTGGATACTAACGACATGCTAAATAACCATTTATTTTTAGTTACAATTTAATACAGCTGAGAAAACACCAGAGGTCTGATTTTCAAGACAGCCACTAGAATAAAATTTCCAGAGTGGAAATTAAAGATGCCTATCTCTGTTTCTCCTTTTGTCTTTAGCTTTTCCTATGTATATGAGGCAAAGTGATTTTCCTTTCAAAAATTTCAACCTACATTCTTCTTAAAGGACAGTTGAAAAATTCAGTTTTAGCACATCTGACCTTCGAAAACTCAAAGAGGTTAGGTGGTTGGTTTCATTGCACAGGTCCTTGGTCATCTGAGCTTTCCACCCCATCTGAGGACAGTTACTGTCACCATAATAAAAGTAAATTAGTAACGTCCTGAGATTATATATTGTCAGAGAAACTAGTAGATTCACTTTTGCTGTTCTCTTTATCAAATTAGGAAATGGCCCATGCGTTCCATTGTTAAATTCTGTCCCATAATCCCTGTTTATTTTAAAAGAATTCTCCTCTTAATAATTGATCATAAAATAGACTAAATAACAGTATCCTCATTATTTCTAGTGGAAGCAATAAAATGGTTAAGAAAAATGACATAAAATTGCAAACTGTAAGACTGAGACCAAAGTATTTTTCTCTAGCATTTGTTAGTTGAGGAAGGATTGTGTGCAAGAGAATCTCCATTTAGGGTTGTTTTCAAATTAAATGGACTTGGATCACAGCACCTGGTATATACAGGGAGCTGGATGATTGGCGGCTCAGCTCTTAGCAAGACACACATGTGCACACAGGAGCACACATGTGCAAGCACAGGAGGTGGTTGTGGGGGGAGAGTACATGAGGAAATAACAGCTTTAATCTTAATAAAATCGAATATATTTAGAAAAGTGTGTTGAGTGACAGCGACTAGGCAGAGCTGAGGAAGTAAATGTGAGGGCCATATATCCTATGCTTCCTTTGTTTCACTGCAGTGTCTCAAATATGGTCAAGGCTATTTTCTATGCAAGTTTCAAGTACACTCACAGGGTAACTATTGGGAGTTTTGTGGGCACTTTCCGCTTACAGAACAAAGGCCAGCCATCGTGATAGTAGAAGGCATTGGAAATCAATATTAATGAGGGCTTGGGGAGCCATTTCTGGTAGTTCAGTTCTCCTAGTAGGGCCCAGCACAGGATTTCACTTAGCAGAGCCATCCCGGACATGCTCCGGAGAGAAGCGCACGTGGGCGGAGCTCTTCTGCAGAATTCGCTTCCGCACGCTGATTGCGATTCCCACCCTAAGGTGTCTGGGGAGGCTTCTGCAAAGCCTGTCCTGCTGCTGTGATCGCCTCCCCAGATTCCTGCTTCCTTTCACTATATATAACTCATACCTTTATTAAACTGCTATTTACCTCTTGTGCCAGAGTCCACCTTATTTTTATGCCATATCCTGAAATAATCATTATGATAATACTAGGCATTTTAATTAGCGGTTTATATGCAAGATTTCTCCCTAAGTCTATTAGAAAATGAAAAAAGTATAGAACAAAAGTGTTTTTTTGTTTTTTTTTTTTCCTAAGCAGGAAAGTTAAAAGTAGGAAACGTGGGCAGACTAGCAATGTCAAACAATTTGTTTCTTCATTGATTGTGTGTGTGTGTGTGTGTGTGTGCTGGGGATTCATCTATGAACCCAAACAGACCAAAACATCTTGGCAACATGGAGTTTATGTTCCAGTGTGGCAAGAATAATCGCAACCAGTACCAACAATGTACTTTAAAAAATGACCCCTCAGGGGAGAAATGAAAAGGAATTAGGGTTTGGGGACCGTGTAGAGTAAGCCTTGTTGGGAAAAGATATGTGTAGGTCCACAGGGAGCTTACCTTTTGAAAATAATGAAAGACCATTCTGGGATGTAGGAATGAGTTAAGCAAAGGCTTCAGGATGGACTGTGATTATGTGGGAAAGAAGGCTGGTCCCTGGAGTAGGGACGGGTAGAGAAGCAGGCGGACCACTGAGAGGCTGAGACACTGTGGGACTTGGCTTTTACCCTGAGTGAGGTGGAAAACCATTTCACTGTTTCATAATTCCGAACAAAGAATTGAGAATTGCTTGGCTTTTGAAAGGCTGCAGAGTTGAGAACAGATGGAAGGAAAACAAGAAAAAAGCAGGAAGACTGGACCAGGAAGCTTTTTTTCCTGGAAATCAGGTAAAAGATGATGGAAGGTTGGACCAGTGATAGTAATGGATAGTAGCCCTGATTATGTTTATAGGCAGAACAAATTCTATTGATGAACGAGAGATACTATTGAGAGAGAAGAAGGGACCAAGGACAAATTCCCATTTTTGACTTGAACAGATGGACCATTGTTGAAAATAGATAAGGATTCAACCCAAGTATCTGTAAGGAAAATGGGTTCATTTGAGTTGTTAAATGAATTCCCGAGGTGCCCCCAAAGAGATTAGCCATTAATTTGAGTTGAAAGATACTTATCAATCAAGGAACAAGTATCTATCCTTCTGCTTTCTTGTTGAATGTTGACCTCATTAACATTTTTCACCCCTCTCTCAGTTTTGAATTATACAGGGTTTAAAATTCTTCCTTAGCCATTATTCAATTTTTGCTGCTGTTGTTGACTTTGTGGTTTTTAACTGTGGCTCCTGCAATGGATGGGAATTAGTCCTTAGGAAGATGAACAAAAGCCAGTTGCTACAGCATTCTCTTCTACACTTAGCACAAGCTAACCCGAGAAGACATGGTTTCAAATTTTTTAAAGTGCTAAGGAAAGACTTTGGTCAGAGGGCTTGTTGCCTTCTAAAGAGAGTACATTGTATTACTGGTTTCTCTTTCAAATCCATTCTAAGAGATACTAGCATTTAATAATAATATCACAACTGCTTTAGAGTACTGTTGACAAAATGTTATAAAATCATATCAGTATTTTTGATGATAATTGTAAATATGTTTCCTTTATAAAAATGGGCAATTCAAAAACATCCTGGAATTTTGGGTTTTCCTGTTTGTTTTGATGGCTTCAATAATTATAGCTGATTTTATAAGAACAATTGTTATTTTAGAGAGTTCCTTTAAAACAAGGTAGTATTATTATGATTCCATTTAAAGAAACTAAATCTGAAACATTAAATTATACACTTGGAAACTCATTAGTTTTGGTTTTAAATTTTTTACCATTCATGTTCTCAATTAATATGTAGGTCTATATGACACGACCTAAAATCTTCAGCATGTTTTATCAATCATGTATCATCCTGGTAAGTAGTAGTTTCACATGGAAGACAAATATAGGTATTCATAGTAATAAAAACAAATAAAATATGTAAGGTAATCATATGATAACTCTATGAGAGTGTTATAATCACAGAATGTCAGAACACAACTATCTTTTCAAATTGGTAATTATGTAAAAAAAAAAATGCAAGTTTGAAAAGTTACATTCAGTGAAAGACCCTGAAAGATGGTGGAAAATATCATTTGGGAATAATTTGACAAATCCTGGCGGGATTCTGAGGCTGGGCTGAGCCGTCAGAGCTGAAGGATATTGAGCAGCGGTGACCAAGACATCACAGCCCAAGGGAAGGGGAGGAGACACATGATGTGTCAGCAGATTCCCTGGCATTTCCTACAATTGCTGCTCATCAGTAGACACTGATACTCATCCTTTCAGGTCCTGATCACCTAGCACAATTTTTAAAATCGTTTTGTCTTCCCAATGTGCACATTTGAAATGTGGATGGTTGACTATTGGAAGAAGATGGGTGGATTGAGAGAGGGATGATTAAATGTGCTCCTCTATAGAAGAAGACAGAAGGCAGGGAGGGGCACTCACAGGGCGAGACGTCACACTTGGTGGGATTGAGGAAGGCTTTGGCAGACCCAGCCAAAAGGCTTGCCTCACACTGGTCCGAAACAGTGGCAGCCCCAAACTTGGGAATCACCCTTGACATCTCTCACACCCACCTTGGTTCTTTCAGCAAAGACTGTGGATACCAGAAGTCATTGGGAGAGTGACCACTTCCCACCACTCCTGTGCTATAGCTCAGCCCGAGCCACCATCCTCCTCTGGATTATGAAAAAATCTCTCCACCTGGCCTCTCTGCTTCCAGACTTGTGGCTTCCCCAGTCACACAGCAAAAGGCGAAGCCCCATGGCCTGCCCCCTTGCCACACCGGTCCTGCTCAACGTGTCCCTAGGTTCCTCTCCTTGCTTCTCCCTTTGGCTCCCTCAGCTCTAGCTGTAATGGTCTGCTGCCATTCCTCACACGTGCCAGTCATTGATCCTGCTTCCAGATATCTTCCTCTCCGATACCCGTGTTGTTCCTCTATTCTTTCCTTCAGGTCTTTGCCAAAGCCCACCTCTGCAACAAGGTTTCCCTGGCATACTCTGCCAGTCCCTTTTCTTCACCACTGGACAGCTCATATAGTGACCTGGGTTGACGCAGGCATTTATGCTCATTTGTACACATGGAGGTAAAAGGGCATCGCCTATATATTCATGCATGGCGTGCGTGTTTATGGAGTCTGTTTCTCCCTTGGAGAACATGAGCTCCATCCATGCAAGCTGTGTTTGTTCACTGCTGTGCCCCTGGCACTAAGATTAGCACCTGGCAATAAGACTCTCAGCGAATATTATTGAGTAAATCAATGACTAAACTTCTTTTCTCTTAAATGTGATTTTCTCTGGGGGCAAAAATGGGTGAATCCCTTCTTTCTATGGATCCTTGAAAGTTTAGAGGTATTTTAGTCATTTATAAAAAGAGCAGAACTTTAAAACATTGGCTTTGGAAGACACACTAAGTGCTAAGGAAGGAGAAATTTAACACAAAGGAGGGTATGACAAGATCCTGTGTGACTCTGGGGAAGGCACTAATATGGACAATAAAACTGTTCATCGAGATAAACTACCAAGGGTTCCTTGGTTCAGCTCTGAGAAACAGAAAAAGGGCAGGGACAGCGTTGACCAAAGCACAGGTCCAGTGCTGTCCAAAGACCCTCCGAGCTGACAGGTTTCCTTCCTAATGTCCCCGCGGCCTCCTCTGATCTCTCCACTCTCTGCTCTTCCCACAGGCTCTCCTTCCTGGATTATACCTCCAGGTATCCCAGGCCTCAATCTTGCTTCTGCTTTCTCTGTGTCATAGCTGGGGGACTCTTTCACAAGGCCAAACTGATCATGTCATCTGCTTAAAACTCTTTGATACCACCCTACTTAATCTGAGAGTGTGAAGTTCAAGATCTTGATATAACATGGCTCATTATTCTCCCATCGTTTCCCAGTCTCTAACTGTGCCACATTCAGACTGCTGAGCCTTTAGGAACATGGATCCCTCTGCAGTCCCTGATATTAAGCCAAGCCCACTCATCTCCTGTACTTTGGTCTAGCTGAGAAGCCTTCACTGACACCTGATGAGTTGTGCAGATGCCTCTGTAAGAGTCCCGGAGCATCCTGCTTTGCAGTATAGATGGCTTACATTGCATGGCGTATAACTGCATAGTTTCTTATCAGTGATTCCTCTGGACTACACGTTTCTTTTTCCTTTTATTGTGATTGATATATTTTTAAACTGAGGAATCAAAATTGTCTATATTTGTCATGTACAACATGTGGTTTCAAAAGATGTATGTATTGTAGAATGGTTAAATTTAGCTAATTGATACATTAAATCACATACCATTTTTGTGCTGAGACCACTTAATATCCCTCAGCATTTTTCAATATGATGTATTGTTATTAACTACAATCACCATGCTGTACAACAGTTCTCTTAAACTTTTGCCTCCTGTCTAAGGGAAATTTTGTCTCCTTTGACTGCACCTTCACAATCCTGCCACCTCTAGCCCCTGGTACCTTCTAGTCTACTTGCAACTCCTGTGAGTTTACTGTTTAAAATTCCACATGAGTCAGTATGGCATGCATTATTTGTCTTTCTGACTGGTTTATTTCACAGAACACTGTTCTCCAAGTTCACCCATGTTGTCACAAATGACAAGATTTCCTTCTGTTTTAGGTGGAGTAGTTTTCCATTGTGTATATATACATTTTCTTTATCCATGCATCTACTGATGGACACTTAGGTAGATTCTGTTTCTTGGCTACCACAACTGAGGCTGCAAAACATGGTAGTTTAGGTATCTTTTAGCATACCAATTTCAGTTGTGGGGTTAATAGATCATATGGTAGTTCCATTTTTAATTTTTTGAGAAAGGTCCCCATTGTTTTGCATAAAGGCTGTACTAATTTACATTCCCAACAGCAGAGTGCAAGGGTTTTTTGTTCTTCACATCCTTGCCAATGCATGTTGTCTTTGGTCTTTCAGATAATAGACATTCTAGTAGTTGTGAGGTGATATCTCCTGGCTATAATTTGTATTTCTCTGGTATATCTACTGATATGGAACATTTCTTATATACCTGTTGACCATACACATGTCTTCTTTTGAGACATGTCTATTCAAATCCTTTGTTTTTTAAATAAAATGTTTTCTCCCTGCAGTGTTCTAGTTCCTTACAAATTTAAGAGATTAAACCTGGATCAGATGTATTATTTGCAAATATGCTGTCCCATTCCTTAGATTGTCTCTTATGGCTATTGATTGCTTGTCTGGATATCCAGAAGCTTTTTAGCTTGATGAAACCCCATTTGTCTATTTTTGATCTTGTATATTCCAAAAACAATTGATGTCTATTTTTGAGTTTTTATATTCCAAAAACAATTGCTCAAACCATTGTCATATAGCTTTCCCCCCTATATTTCCTTTTAGTAGTTTTATTATTCCCATCTTGAATTAAATCCTTAGTCCATTTTGACTTTTTTTTGTATATAGTATAAGATAAAGATCTAAAATTTCTTTTGCATGTGGATATCAGTTGTTTCAATATCCTTACTAAGGAGATTGTTCTTTTTCCAATGTGTGTCCTTGGCACCTTTGTCAAAAATCTATTGGTAATAAAGGTGTGAGTTTATCTTTGAGCCGTTTCATTTGTCTGTGTGTTGGTTTTATGTGAATACCATGCTTTTTTGATCACTATAGGTTTGTGATATGTTTTGAAATTATATTTTGAATTTAGATAATGTTATGCCAAGTGTACTTTTAAAATTTTTTCCCCTTAAGATTGTTTTGGCTATTTGGAGTGATTGGTGGTTCCACACAAATTTGATGATTGTTTTCTCTATGTGGAAAATGTCATTGGGTTTTTGATAGGGATTGCATTGAATCAATAAATCATTTTCTGTACTATGGACATTTTTACATTAATTCTTTCAATCCATGAGCACAGGATGTCTTTGCACTAATGCCCCTCATCTTTAATTATTTCATTAGTGCTTTATAATTTTCAGTGTACAGGTCTTTCACTTCTTCTGTTAAATTTATTCCCAGGTATATCTTTCAGTTATTGTAAATGGGCTTGCTTTCTTGATTTATTTTGTAGATTGTTGTTTTTATGTAGAAATGCTACTGATTTTCATAAGTTGATTTTATATCCTGAAAATTTACTGAATTTATTTAGTTCTGATAGTTTTATTGTACAGTCTTTCAGGGTTTTCGATGTATAAGATCATGTTGTCTGCAAAGAGGGATAATTTAACTTCTTCCTTTCCATTTTATTTTTTTCTCTTGCCTACGAGCTTTGGCTAGGACTTCTAGTACCATGTTCAGTACAAGTGGTGAGAATGGACATCCTTATCTATTTTCTGATTTTAGAGGAAAAAGTTTACAGCTTTTCACCATTATTCACTGAGGGTTTATCTTATATGGTCTTTTTTGTCTTAAGGTATACTCCTTCAACATCTAATTTGTTAACAGTTTTTGCTTTAAAAGGATATTGAATTTTGTCAGTGTTTTTCCTGAACCTAATGAATTAATCAGATATTTTTGTCCTTTATTCTGTTAATGTGATCACGCTTACAGAATTTTTGTTGTCGTTGTTGAACCATCCTTGAATCCTTGGGGAAAATCCTACTTGATATGATGAAAGATGCTTTTAATATGCTATTGAATTTAGTTTGCTAGAATTTTGTCGAGGGTTTTTTCTATCTATTGTTCATTCAAGATATTGGCCTGTATTTTTTCTTTCTTGCAGTATCTTTTGTCTGCATTTGGTGTCAGAGTAATGCTGGCCACATGAAGTGAATTTGGAAGTATTCCCTCATCTTCAATACTTTTTGAAGATGTGGACTAAATCTGCCTTGTGATTTTAGTTTCTAAGGCATTGCCTTCCATATATCAAATATTCAGTACTTGTTGAATGAGTAATTGTGTTTCTCCAGATATTAAATTTAGGAGTCCCAATCTAGGATAATTCTCCCCAGGTAAAGGACTGGATGAAAAAATAAGACATTTTTCAGATAGAAACAAATGTCTTGACCTCATAACAATGACCCTTTTTTTGGAAAAATTTTGTCTTAAATTTTGATCAGCCGAGAGCTAGAAAGGATGAGAGAATTAAACAAATTCTGTCTCTCCTTTGGAAACACCTATCTTCAGGATCTTTCCTTATATCCAGGAAAACTTCCATCCCCTTTACAGCAGGACCTCCATCAAGATGGTGCACCACATTCTCTTAGCATCTGAACGTGGAAATTAAGCCCATTCAACTGTGATGTTGAAACTCAGTGATGAGAAGCAGGTTTGCAGACGTGCCAGGATTGCAAGGGAACAAACAAGGAAGGGGAAGCATCTCCTCCAAAAGTGAGGAGCATTGGTCCCTTCGGCCTACATAGTGGCTTTACCAGAGCCCAGTGAGAGCTGGAGCTGTGAAGAGGATGCGGTGTGCTTATAGGAAAGAAGTCACTGTCCAACCATGGACAGCAAGGGCAGGGAAAGCAATCCACCTTCCCGTCCTCCCCCTAATGCTGGTCTCCTTCAACTTTCTCTCATCAGCCAAATCCAATCAGAAATCTGGGGTGAAAAAATCCAGGCACTGCAGTCCTTTAGGATTGCTCCCCATCCCACTCTGGCATGGAGAAGAAAAAAGAGCATAGATTATTGGTGGATATGATTGAGGATGGACAAATACAATCACAGACTTACTATACAAGAAAAGACAATCACCTGATTTATTAATCCCAACTCTTAGCTTTGCGACCTGTGGCCCACAGGGACGATTCCTAGGCCTGATTAGGCACCCTATATTCTAACATGTCTACAAGAGCTGACATTTTGTAAGTTTGTAGTTCAAAGATCTTTGGTCTCTCCCCATCTTCCTCTTGTTATCTCTCTGCCCTTGTCAAAAGCCATGACTTAAACACAGTTCTAATTTCCCAAAATGTGGGAAAGGTACGGTTAAGGTACAGCTGATTCACAAACAAGGAAGATAGTTCCATGCTCTGTTGATAAGGGAACATGCCCAGAGTGGCTGGTTCCTTGGTTTTCCCTTTGGGTCATGGAGAACTTTTGTAGATGACCATGGAGTTGATACAGTTCTTGTTCCACTACTTCCTGCTACTTCCAGAAACACAAGTGCTCCAACTTCAAGGAAACTAAGTGTGACTGGTGGAATTAAGACCTAAAGATCAGTTATCTGTATATCTGAGAACCAATGATTCTTCTCACCATCAAGACCCTCTTCAGGTCTTGGAAATGCTACCTTGATACAGTTGTAAGGCACCATTTGGAACGTACTTACAGTAAAAAAATTTCATTGTTCTTCTCAAATTCACATTCTCCTGGATATCCTGCATTTCATCTGGTCATCTCACTATGTACAACACAGAATGTGGGGACACTCAGGCCTTCCTGGCCTGGGAAAGCCAAGGGAGACCCTGAAGATGATGTTGCAAGGGGCTCTTTGGGTAGGGCTTTGTAGTCGTTCACAATTTCTGTCACTCATATGCCAGGCCACACACTCAGCAGGGAATTTGTAGGGGATGGACAAAGAAAGTGTGGCACGTCCTATGTTCTCCACCATGCCTTATTGTAACTTCCTAATACGCAACTTCAGGAAAAAGTTTGTAATGATCTGTGGAGATTAAATTATTAAAATTCCCTGAATTGGATTGTCTAAATTGTGAGACTTAGTCATGACTTGCACTTGTAAACACTGTAATTTGTCTGTAAGGGATAAAATGAAACCATTGAAAATTTATGAATGCTACTAAGTCTAAGAAATTCGTGGTCACTCCTGAAGAAGTTTAAGTCCTTTGTAGCCTAAGGACTAAGAAGATCCCTTCACCTTCCAGGAGTTCCAGTGACATAGCAAAGCACATGGTGGTGAAGATTTCCTCACCTCTCTGAAGTATTTCTTGTGTGTTTTGATAGTTTACTTCACTGGAAGAAGAGACCAGCCAGACAAGCTGTGACTTATCTAGATTCAGATGTTCTGAAAGTGTTATTTCTTGGTCATTTTTATGAGCACTAGAGGTTCTGTTAGTGAGCGTTACCATGACTGGCCAGGATAAATTCTAAGGTGCACACAAAATTACTAAAATCAGAGTCCATATACAGTCAGTTTTTTTTTTTTTTTCAATACCAAGCACCTCACACATATAGTGCAAGTGCTCTACCATTGAGTTACATTCCCATCTCTCAATCAATTATTTTTTAAATTAACTGATTATAAGTAATACCCCCCATATGGATTAGTAGGATCAATAGAATAAATTTGGTTGAAGCACATATTAAATGTACATAGACTTAGATTCATCTATGTTGTCCCCTATATCATTGATTTTCTCTTTTGCTCTCTCTTTTATTGTTGCACAGTATTGGATTGTATGAATATATCACAATAAAAAGCAGCTTGATGCAATCTTGTTTTTGTTTTGTTTTGAGTTGGGGTTTTGCTTTATGCTCCAGGCTGGTCTCAAGCTCCTAGCTTCAAGTCATCCTCCAGCCTCAGCCTTCAAGTAGCTAGGACTATAGGATTATGCCACTGTGGCCAGCTCTGTTTTAAAATTTGAGCTAACTCTATCATAATACTACTAATTTAGTAGATATTTATTTTAAAGACACAGAATAAATAATGAACTTCCTAACTTAGGACCTGGTCTTAAACTCTATGTATGCTAAGCCCTCAGGGAATATTTATAAAGTGAATAAATAAATTGAAAGATCTTCTCTCCCACAGAAAGATAGCCTATAATAATGAAAGTTATTTATGCTCATCCTAGAATTTAAGAATACAAGAAATATGTAGAATAGCAATCTCCTAGTACATACATCATCTTCCACAGATGCTGGAGATTTTGATATATTTGCTTATATGATTGAAAATATACCATAATATACTTTTTTCCCTCTAAACATTTTATCATGCAGGTTTTCCAATTAATCATTTTTGAGAACATGACATGGATGGCTGTTTATTATTTTAACATGCAAACTATTAGAATAAATTTAATTATTATGTTATTTTAGTTCTTTGGAACTATGTACATGAACGTCCTTAAGCATGTATATATATATGTATGTACATATATTGTGGTTCTAATATTTACTATGAGTTTCTTGATGTAGAATCAGGTATGAAAAAAATCTGAGACTATGAATGCTAAATCATTTTATAAATGAAAATTAGCTAAGTATCAATAAAATCAAATTAATCTTCCTACCTACTTGTAGTACTTATTAACATTTTTATATTTTTTGTCAGTTTTCTATGCCAAAAGATATAAAAGACATGTTATTTAACTTGAATTTCTACTTGATGCGTATCTGAATTTGCATTCAAGTATTTTCCTATTACAATTTGTATATTATTGACCCTTTAAACTTATCGAATGTAATATCAACATTTTTCATAATTATAGTTGAATTTAATAGTATTTTCCTTCTCTATCCTTTCCTTTTGATTTAATATACACAATTAGAGTACATCTCACATATATTTACCAATATGTCTTTTCTTACTTGATTTATTTTAATATTTACCTTTTTAACAATTTAGAATTTATTTTTGCAAAAGGCTTGTGACAAGATGTAACCTTAACTTTCTTTTTTATTGGTGGCCTTTAAGGAAAAAGCTTGAATAAGTTTCACCCTATTAATTGAGCCTAGGAATAGTTAGATTGTTTGAACAATTGTGCCATTATTTTGAATCAGCATATCCTAAAGAAAATGATGTTTCTGCACATTCAATGACCAGATTTGAACTTTATTTTTATAACATATTATTATTAATAAATTATTTGAAGGATAAATTGCCACTTTAAAATAATCTAATTATCCATTATCAAAATTTTAAACACTTAAAAATATTAATTTATTTTATACATAACAAAATAACATACAAATTATAGAAACTTTGAATGCAAACAATACTAACATAGGAAATAATCTTGAATTTTATAAAATATTGTTTTTTCCTCAATCTTTCTTTTTTCATTTATATTTATATAGTACAAGTTCAAGCATAAGTATGGATTTTTAAACATGGTTAGTTCAAGCATAATCACAGGCCTTTGTCATAAAACAAATTGCATGATAGATTTTCTACTTCATATTGCCCTTTTCCAATTAATGTGGAAGACAGCCAATTGACATGAGTTTGCAGGAAACAACAAACCACTAATTTTAAATGTAAATTTTAAATGAAAATTTTAATTTAAATGAAAAATTTTCTTGCAATGAAATTGGCAAAAAATGTTTCTTTATGCAATTTAAAAAGGGGAAATTTGTTTTGGTAAATTTTGGTTTTCTGGCTGTGTCTTGATAATGTCTGTTAGGCTTTATTTGTTGGGATTGGAATAGAACAAAACTTGAGATTGTTTTAACCCATCACCAGAGGTGGTATGGAGTTCCACAGGAACTCTCTGGTGGAGGATGGGGCTTGAGGTGTGGCCTACTCTGGGACAGGTGTGAATGGGGACAGGGAGCTTTGGAAACCACTGCAGGCCTGCGTTAGTCTCGGGTTTCAAGTCCACTTGATCCAAGTGAACAGCTGAGTCTGCCGTGTGAACCCTGGAGAGAAAAAGAAGAGTCTTTCACTTTAGAGATCAAAGCAGTATCTCTCTGCCTCGGTGCAGGCAGCTGACTTGGCTTATTTTTGGCATTTGCGTTTTGCTGGCTTCAGGTGGGGCATGAACTTGCCAGTTTGCTGCCAACATCACCAATTTCCTTTGCTGTGCATCAGTTCATTTACACATTTATATCACTAACCCTCCTCCAGTTAAGATGTTTGGTTTTGAGACCTCAATTTACAACTCCTGTTTCCCTATTCCCTAACTTCTTTGTTTTTATCTTCCTATTATTTGAGTGAGATTTCAAGGTAATTTTTTCAAGAGGTGTCAATGAATGATATGTAGGCGAGTCCTTGTTATCCAAAAATGTCTTTCTGTTTTTCTCACACATCCAGGCGACTTGTGGGGAAACTGAGATGTACAGTTTTTCCTTGATGATCTGTGCATCCACACCACTGTCCTCTGTTAGTTGTTTGGCATGCTGGTAGGGTTTGGGGGTTATCGTTAATTTTGTTAGAACTCGTGGGGTCCCACAATTTCTACTAGTTCACAGACATCTTTTTCCTTGGGCTCTTAATTCTTGATGAGTCCTTATTCATCCTATCATTCTGAGTGACATTTTGCTTTCTATCCTTTATTTATTCTTTGCTACTTGTTGTTTACGAGTTGATTTTTGTTTTGCTGTCACTCCTGGGGAAGGTTCTGAAGGCTGGCCTGTAAATCAATGACTCAACTTGCCTCAAGAGTTAAGCCTCTCTTTGCTGCCTCCAGTGAGGATGGCAGTTTTGTGTTCTGAACTCTTACCTTCTCTCTTCCATCTCTGTATCTTTTTCTACTGCCTTTACTCTGCCTGCTCCTGTTCCGTGGTTTCTGTTCTTCTCTCACTGTCTGCATTTACTTGTATCCTTATAGGAAGACACCATGGCAGCAGTAAGCTCTGTCTTTCGATTTTTATGGCTTCATCCTTTATTTTATAGTACGTTACATGAAGTCCACACTATTTATATTTTCCATTTTCTTTCTGCACCGGAGTGGGATGAACGGTTCTAGTACTGCTTGTGCTTTTTGCAATTGCAAGTCTGAAAGTGTAGTTCCCTTAACACCCACAGCAGGTTTTCATGTTATTTTTCAGGTCTGAAGTCAGATTTCCTCCTTTCCCGATTGCCCAGATCTCTCCACAGTTTCATTTTGAATGATGAAAATCAAAAACAACTGCTACTATATTATTACCCAGTAGGTATCTTCTAAGGAGAGACGAAGATTAGTGATATATGGAATGTGTCTGTATCCAGTTTTCTACCCTTGGTGTAAAAAGTGGTAGAAAACTTCAATTTTGTGTAATACAGAAGGAGGAAAATAAATGGATCCCTTTATGTTACATCTGGAAAAAATGCTCATACAAATATGCACGAGAAAGACTGAATGCCAGTTTACCATTGCTTTTGGAGGAAATGTTTTCTGTTATTTAATCTTGACATGATGACTATAAAAAAATCAATAAAAAGGAAGAAAGCAGAACAAATAGTAAACAGAGAGACCAGTAGAAAGCAAAGAGCAGGCAAGTAATAAATCAGAGAGATTTCTGTTATTAACTTAAAACTGAGTATCCCCTGAAGATAGCTGCCACCTCAGATCACCAACCACAAACAGCCCTGTAGCACACTTTACGATAGATTATACTTGTGATGGAAAGATTGCTTTGGTAGTTTTTTTCTTTGCTTATCCACAAAAACACTATATTTAAACCTCCCCTACAATCTTGGTCTGCTTCTGTCTCACTGCTGCTTTGCTCTTTTGTCGCCCACTATCTGCACATAAGTGCTTACGAGGGCAGCAAATCACTCTTGGTTTTTAGTTTCTTTTGTCCTCTTGGGATGCTCATCTATGATTTAGAGAGGAAGTAGATTGACTGATCCTGTTGCTGTGGTGTGCTGACTTATTTTCATGCTAAAGTTGTATTATGTTTGCCTTTTCTCTCGGATTAGCTTAAAAACTTTTTAGTGATTTTTTTTCCTGTCCAATAAGGTCATAATCCTTAGAGAACCATTTCCATCTGTAGTTAACATTTGCATGTGGCTTGCTTTCAGGGGTGTTCGTGAAGATAGGACATGAAAATAGGTCTTTGTAGTGTGTACTACAAAAGCAAACTAAAATTTTGTTTAAAATGTTTCATTGAACACAAATACAAATTTTATTTTTCATGAAAATTTGCTAGTAGAGGTCCATTCCTTTGTCAAAATATTGCTCTTAGAGTTTTACATGGGTTGGTTTCCTATGCGATGGCTTAATTTGGAGTTGAGATAGTAGAAATTAAATAGCTCTCATTGGACAATGGAAGTGTCTTAGTACATCTTATTCAATACCATTATCAATGTTTCTAGTAATTTGCATGATATGAAATAATATGAAAATAGTGCTTCCATAGGCAGAATACAGGTTCTGATTTGTCAGTAGCTACTGCGTGGCCATGTAAAGTTACCCAATTATCCTGCAACAAAATACCTGTGTTTATGAAATGAGAGAATCAAACTACATGACTTCGAAATGAACTTTCGATGATTCTGTGACTTGAAATAAATTCAAACTTTACATGCATTTTGCTCATTTTGTGCAAACTTCTGTTGGAGAATAAGCAACAGAAGGAAATGTCTTGACCTTGGAGTAAACCCAGGCATGCTCTGGAGATAGGTTCTGGAAGTGGGGTGGAGACAAGAGCAAGCAGTAGGAGAGGGGAAGAAGGCAAGTTGATGTCAGACTGTGCAGAGATTTGAAGGGATTTATTTCTGTGTGCGTGAGCTATTAGGAACCATGCAGCTTTGGAGCAGGCGTATTTCAAGTCAAGCAAGAGCCTGGAGGGATGTGGATGGGGAGGGACTCAGACAAGAGCAGAAGTCCAGATACTCTAGGTACAATGTGGTGACCATGTGGATGAAGAGGTGACAGAGTTTCTGCAGACTGAAAATGTTTAATTGAAGCACAGCCAAGATTCAGTAATAATGGTGTCCTCATTAGGACTTGGACTCAGGACTCAAGAATGTGAGGAGGTGCATTATAAGGAATAGTTCCTTATAGAAGCTTTGGAAACTGAATGTATCACTTGGGAATTCAAAAGCATCCTGGAGGGAACAAATAGTATATTATTTTTTTGGTCCTATAAACTTATCTGATGGGAACTTTATAAACAGGAACTTAAAAGAGTTATCTGTATTTGGGGGTGAAAGAGACATACTTGCCAGTGTTTCTCCTGTCCACTAGCTTTGGTAAAATAGCATTGTTAATGATGAGGTAATTTCATTGGTTCTTTTGTTTTTGAATGCATAATTTATTTCCAATTGAAAATTAAGAACCTGATGCAAATTAGACGTCAGAAGAAGCAGTAGCTTTTTAAAATTGCTCTCAGATCATATGCCAGAGTCACAATGATGAAGAACTCTCTGTGCATGCTGAGGCACTTATTAGACATAGAACTAAGATCGATGATTCCAATAAAGTTACTAGTATGAATTAACCATCTATTTTAAATTCTGAGTATTCTACTATGATAATTAGTATGGATTCATAACCCATTAATAACCCCCTACTTAAAACCAGGGTGTATCTTAAACCAAATGTTATTATTAATGTATTAAGTGTGTTCTTGTATGCTGACAATTTTAGCGAGCTGTATTTGAAACATAGTTAAATGGAACCAAGAGCTGAATTGTCTATTCAAGATATTCATCAGGAAAATGACTTTCCATATGTTGAAAACAGAACTGTCTGAGTACTCTTTCGTAAGATAAATATCTACGGTTAATGGTTAAAATGATTGTTGTTTATTTTATTTATTAAGTTACTTGACAATTTAGTAAATTTCTGGTTAACTCACAATGATTTTTTAAGTTTATGTGCACATTTTTGTTCCAAGTAACTGTTATTTTCCTTTTATTGATTTTAATATATCATCTTCTTGTATAATTAATTTTCATAATTGTAGAGAAGCTAATGTCAGAGAAATGTTTTGAGGGTTGTTTTAAGCTGTGTTAATGTACCCAGAGACTCTCTTGTCATTGTCCTTGATTGGAGAAAGTTATAGGGTTGGAGGATCTAAGGGTACTGGGATACATCTGACTTTGGTTCTAGGAACTGAGAATAACAGAGCATATATTAGTAATTTCCCTTGAGTCACAAGTTAGACATTGTAAACCTTTGTAGTGATGATGGACAGTCCTGGGGGTAAAGTGGTATTTCCATGCTAGAATCTTCTAGGAGTCAAATTTCCTTTATCCTTCACATGAAATCCACACATGCCTAATAGATGTGATGAATCCGCAGGCTGAACACAAACTGGTTAATTATTTCAATAATAATGTTACACGAGCAAAGAACAATGCTTAATGTTTTGGAACTTTTAATGCAAATGTCTTAATTTTGAAAAGAAAATGACATTATAAAATCACCTGAGTTCTGAGGACTTAAAATCAGCATACTACAGAGACACAGCCACATCAATGTTCATAGCTGCTCAATTCACAATAGCCAGATTGTGAAACCAACCTAGATGTCCTTCAATTGATGAATGGATAAAGAAACTGGGATATATATATATATATATATATATATATATAGAGAGAGAGAGAGAGAGAGAGAGAGAGAGAGAGAGAGAGAGAGAGAGAGAATGGAATATTACTCAGCCATAAAGAATGATAAAATTATGGCATTTGCAGGCAAATGGATGAAATTGGAGAATATCATGCTAAGTGAGATAAGACAACCTCAAAAAAACCAAAGGACAAATGATCTTGCTGATAAGCGGATGATGACACATAATGGGGGGTGGGAGGGGTTAGTGTTAGTGTTAGGGTTAGGGAGCGGCGCAAGAATGGAGAAAGGAAGGACTGTATAGAGGGAAAAGAGGGGTGGGAGGGGTGGGGCGGAAGGGAAAAAATAACAGAATAAATCAAACAACATTACCCTATGTAAATTTATGATTACACAAATGGTATGCCTTACTCCAAGTACAAACAGAGAAACAACATGTATTCCATTTGTTTACAATAAAAAAAAGGAAAAAAATCACCTGATATTTTAATAGAATTAACACTCAACTTTCTTTTTCAAGTTTCACATATAAACAAATTCAATTTTACACATTTGAATTTCATGTTATGTAAAATGCCTTGATTTTTAAGGTAACACTTGATTTTTGTTATCTTTTTTTCATAAATACATATTTGTATTCAGTTTTTTTTTTTTTTTTTTTTTTTTTTTTTTTGGAGGGAGTGTTCCAGGAATTAAACTCAGGGGCACTCGACCACTGAGCCACATCCCCATCCCTATTTTGTGTTTTATTTAGAGATAGGATCTTGCTGAGTTGTTTAGTGTCTCACTTTTGCCGAGGCTGGCTTTGAACTCCTGATCCTCCTTCCTCAGCCTCCCAGACCACTGGGATTACAGGCAACTGCTACTGTGCCCAGCTTGTATTCCGTTTTATGGACGTACTGTTTTGCAGTTTTCATAGTAGAAGTAATTTGGTTTTCTTCTATAAAGCTCTTTAAAATCTGACTTGAAGAAGGATAGCTATTTGTACTAAACACAATATAAGAAAAAGTAACCCAAGAGAGGATGTTTTCTGAAAACACAATCCAAGGGTTCATGTGTAATATTCTTGAAATGAGTCTAAGCAATAGATGTCCTTCGAAATGTTAAGGAGCACGAAAGTCTTTTAAGCCCAGGTATGAAGCACTGTTGTCTTCAGACCGCTGACTAAAAACAGTGGCCGGCAGTATCTCCTTATGCCACCATTGGCCGAGGCTCAGTGTACATGTCTTAAGAGCACTCGGTCTCTCAATCCTTGGGTGACCAGTCAGAGAGCTTCAGGAGCCCGTTTGAAAATACCATTTACATCTCTGGCTATGTCAAATTAAGGATGCTGGCTTTATCTTTGTGCCTAACTTCAGTTTTTACTCAGGCTTCTGATAAGAAGAAGTGATTTTTTAATAAGGAAATCATATCCACTTTTCACACCTGGTGATTCGACAGTTATTTTTTTAAGACCCACCTCAAATGCATTTCTTTTCTAAAACCATTACACATTTAGATTACGTGATTTTTCAACATCCTTTGGCTAGTCTGAGCAACTTGGTAAATTAAATTCCTTTTCCTCAATAGTTAACTCTAGAGAAGAAGAATGACTTCTGTTTTGGGCATCCCTTATTTGTGTAAGTTTCATCCACACAACTAAGAGAAGATGTCTAGAAAGTAGCAAATATATTTGGATATATCATCAATATGCAGAGATATTTGAAGTCTTTGATTTGAAAAAAGGCCATCTAGTGTGTTTATACAGAGTCCAGCAGGGAGCTGAGGAAGAACTCTTAGATTGCAGCATATTTACAGGGCTGTGGTGTGGAACAGAAGGCCAAATTGAGATAGTTATAATGAAAACAAAAGTCTGATTATAGTAAGAGTATATACTGCATTTAAAAGATGTAAGAAATACATGAAAGCATAAAGAATAAAATTAAAATCCCCAATAGTCTCATGAACTAGAGATGGTGGCTTCATTTTCTTTCATTTTTAAGTGTGTATTTTACAGAGAAATTAATTATATCAATTATAGTTTATATTTTTTTCTTAAGTGAGAATGTGTCTAAAAACTCTTCAAAGAACTTATATCAGCAGGAACTTGAAAGTCGAATGTGTGGTATTCCGGCTTCATTGTTACCATGATACGTTATTTCTATTCCTCAATTGAGTTTATTGCTTTTTTTAAAAAATATTTTTTTAGTTGCAGATGGACACAATACCTTTATCTTATTTATTCATTTTATGTGGTGCTGAGGATTGAACCCAGTGCCTCATACATGCAAGGCACTTAAGTACTCTGCCACTGAGCTTATTGCTTTTGGGGAAGTAAATTGTCCTATCATCTGTGAATTCTGCCCAGCACATCTTATTCATGATTCACATGATATTGCATTGTCTTTGCTTTTAGATCAAAATAAAATATTAATGATGATAAACATTTTAAACATTTCTATCTAATTCACAATTTAGCATTATATATAATGTTCTGGCATTAGAAGGGTGTCCGCAGTTTATATTAGAAGTAGCTAATTCCAGTATAATGTTTGACATCATGAGTAGAAATGTATCCAGTTTAATTTCTTGATTTTGCTATATTTTGTACCTATGTTCAAAGTGAAATTGGTCATAGCAGCATTTTCTAAACTGTGTCCTAAAATCCTTTGTTCCACTGCTTTATAGAACACTGATAATACTCCATGAATAAAAGAAATATTTCACTGCAAGGAAGATTTAAAAGTTTTGATACCCCTGAAGATTCATAATGTGCATTATTTTATTATAGACTCAGAAGATAAATAGTGCAACAACAAAACCTTTAAATGAAATTTCCCAAAACTTTCTGAACAAGGAAGATATTTTTATTTGATGCAGCTGTTATTATATAAAAATCACTACTTTGGTCAAAATTTAGGAATTGCTGTTGGTTTTAACTGATATCTTGGTTAGATTTTTGAGTAAAAATAATAATAGTTTTGCCTGTAGTGGATAGCTTTCTACTTTGTTAATATTTCTCAATTATTGGGATTGCATTCCATAATGGTATGAAAGAATTCACAGCTTAAAAGAAAACCCGGAAATGGAACAGTTTTGTAAGTTTACTTGGTATAAAATCTTACATTCCGTTCAGGCCTTCATCTTAAATCAATTTGGGAAATTTAAATTTGTCCCAAGTCATTAATTTCATTTAAATGTTCACCTTTATCTACTTGTATAATAATAATTTGGAAAATAGCCTCTGTGTATTTGGATCTTGTTGGTCTCAATTTTGATGTTCTTTTTGTCTCTGTTTCAGTTTTTTTTTAATTAAACTTAGAAAAGGGATTCTTTGGGTGTGAATTAGAGCAAGTTTTAGGTCTGCTTAGTGACTCTGTTAGCTTCTGGCTTACTAGTTTTATGTTTTGCCATTTATTTTATTATTTGTTTTCTCTCCTTTGATTAGGATTATTTTGTTGTTCTTGAGTTTAATGCATTCGTTGTATATTACATTTTTATTGTTTTATTCTTGGCCTTTTTATAATGTTATTTTGGGAAATTATGAGTAGCTGTGTAATTCAATTTAAGTGTATTTTTCACTTGACAGAGATGTTAAACCATTTGTATATACAGCTTTATTACTTTTTTTTCGCTTGTTGGTATGATCTTTTTTATTTTTTTTATTGGTTCTTTTAGTTAAATATGACAGTCGAGTCCATTTTGATGAAATTATACATGCCTGGAATATATCTTACTCTAATTAGGGCCTGGCCTTTTGGATGTACAAGATGGTGGTTTTCACTTTGGTGTATTCATGCATGTACAAAGGTAAGTTTTGGTATGGTCTGCAGTTTAGTTTCTTTGCTGCTGCTTCTCTGTTCTTATTTTATGTTTAGTTTTGCCCCTAGCTGTTAGCCACCTATCTACGCTGGAGATCCAACAACCACAAGCACTGTGGGGTGAAACTACAACTGCCTTTTTGCCTCCCAGTTCTGAGGGCTGGGGAGGCTCAGCAAGGCAGTTTTTGTGTCGGGTGCTCATTAGGTGATTGTCACGCCTGGTGGTGGCTAGAGTTATCCTGTGCTTCGCGTTCAGCTGGCAGGTCATGCAGGATGTTAGGCGGGCAGCTGTGGAATTCCAGCCACAACACCTACCTTCGACCTTTCCATGTGGCTTGGGTGTTTTCCCCGGAGCCTGTTGGCTCCAAGAACAAGCATCCCAGAAGAGAGGCAGGCGGGACTCCACGGCCAGGCCTTTGTGCCTAGCATGGAGGGTCACTTAGTATCACTCTCACTGTGTTCTCTTTGTTGAGGTCCGTCAGGTTCCAGTAGGACAAGTGGAAAACAGTTGTGGCCATTTGGGAAAAGCAGTCTTCCATAACGCACGTTAGTTTATTTGCTAGCAGTTACAAGGATTTTCAGGGACATTCTTAAGTATATAATATTATTGGTCTATGAAAGTGAATAGCACACTAACTTTTTGTCTTCTTTTTGAAATTTTTGTTGTTTTTTAATTTCTCCTTTCTTGTTACTTTTACAAGGAATAAACTACCTTTTTAAAAGAATTGAAGATAACCATCAAAAAATCGGGAGGCAACAATTTCATACTTATGTCTCTCTGTTAAACTGATCTTAGTCCCTGATAGCTTGATTGCCTCTTTCTTCTTCTACCGATTTTACCTTATTTCTTATTAATCTGGCAGAGGTCATCCATGGGTGATTTAGAAGGTTGCTTAGGTTGTGCATTTTCAAGTCCTTGATTGTCTTTGGATGTCTGTGTTTTCTCCACCCCTGTTCGCCAACTTGGCTGTTCATGGACTTTGAGCCTGGTCCTCTGGTTGCTGTGGTAACTGGCAGAAGTGAGTCCTCCCTCTTCCGGTGTGATTGATGCATTTTAAAGCTGTGGGTCTATGGGGGATGAGGGGTGAAGAGCTGGGTACTGCTGTCCTAGAAGCTCCCATCTCCAGCTCCCAGTCCTTCCCACTTGCCTCCTGGACATTCTAGATTTTCAGAGGTCATTGTCTTCCTTCAATCCCATCTGTGCTTTACCTAGAAGACATGTTGGCTCTGACGTGTGGAGTAGTATCATCCTTATTTTCTAAAACATGTGTAGCCCCCACCTACACTTTGGGAAATCCTGTTAGTTACTTCACTAGGGCTGAGATGGGATAGAGCTATGTACTCACTACTTTGTCATCGTTCTTTATAAATCTCAATTTTCGTTTTAATTCAGATAGAAGAAATTCCTGTCTCTTTAGAAATTCAGTATCATAAAATGTGGCTATTCTAGATAAAAAAAAAAAAAAGCATTTAAGAGGCATGAGGAACAATGTGTGATCTTGCGCTGGATCTGATTTAGATAAACCAGCAGTAATGAAAATGTCAGGGCAAATTAGAGTAAGACTGTTTATTCACCGACACAAGAATTCCACCAAACCGTGATATAGACATTCTAAATTGAAAAAAAGCCACAAAACATATGTATTCTTTATGTGGGATTTGTCTCTCAGGAATAAAGCACTGAGACGTAATAGTGTTCTTCTCTACATGGGAAGAAAATTATTTATTTTATGCCTTTCCTATATCTGTCTAATTCTGTACAATGTGAATATACTATTTTCAAATATAGTAAAATACCAGTTTTATTTGTCATCATGAAGAATAATACACTTGTGCTAACATGTGTTCTAATGTCCTTGATGAACAACAGTAAAGCTGCTAATTTTCCTCAAGAAAAAAACATATAAACTTTTGGCCATTATTTGATGAAAATAAATCAGTTGGGGTTACTGTGGGGATCTATGCAGATGTTTTCGAAGTGAGTGGCTTGGGTCTAGATTTTATTTCTATGCAGTACAGTTTTCATATATGTCAGTGACAGTGAAGTTCTTAGCCAGGAAGCTGTTAAAATAGTCCCTCCCCTGTATTTGACTGTGTCAATAACCACGTCCATGTCGGCAGGAAGTGTGTTTGGCAGTGTGTCTGTCAGTGAGTCTTAGACTCTGTAAACTCTAGACAGGGTTTTATTATAGAGACTCATGTCCCTTGTAACACATGCTAATAAAAAGAATGAAAACTTCTCAGATTTTATATCCATCTGCTTGGAACCTGTTCTTGACAAATTGCACGTTCTGAGTTGGTAGTTGAGACACCATAATAATAAAGGAATATGGTTATCACTGGAGGATTTTCACAGTCTTCCAAAAATTAACTCAAAAATCTGTTTAGCAATGGAGAAGGGTGATCCCAAGATTCAGCACATGAGAAACCACGGTACTGAAAGAATAAACCCAAGATCAAAATAGTGTATCAGTTGAACTGGGAATAGGCTACTTACATTAATATTTGTTTCCTTGTTCGTCTGTTCATTCATTTAACCAGGAAGTATTTTGAGGTCAGTACTGAATTACATATTGATAATGAACTGTCAATCAAGAGAAATTCAGAACCACAGATAATTATAATATATTATGCATGCTCAAATAGGTATTGACTCAACCAATAGATAGTTATGCAGCAAACACTTATTACATGCTTCCTGTCTTTCACAAACTGTACTGGTCACTGATAATACAGTGTTGAAAATAGATGGGGAAACTGAGCTCATATATTCTGGTTAAGGTACTCAGACACTAAGTTAGTAAGCTCATAGAAAAATGATATTTTTATTAATAAAATCATTCCTTTCTAATTGTGTAGGCCAAAGCAGGAGTATAAATGGAGACCCATAATTTAACATTTAAAGGTCTAAAGTTACAAATCAAACTCACAAAGTATTAACTGAAATGTTTCCTTATACCTTGACAAATAGACCTTCATGACAGTAAGATATTAAAATATGAATAAAACAAAGAGATTTGAGTACCTAAAAGTTAGCAAAATATTAAAAGTGTCTGAATGTATCATTGCTTATATTTCTGTGTTCTGACAGTGGGTCAGATATCTACCTAAAATGTAATAAATACGCATGTTTCTAAACAATTATATCATTACTCTTTAGAATTCATTTGTCTTGGTTTTATTTTAATGAAATTACTAAACTAAGTATACATAATAAACAGGCACATAACATACATTTTTGGCAGCAATGAGCTAAAGGATTAAAAATTGTATTCTAATCATGCAAAATTTAAGTATTTCATCATAAATGCAACTTGAATTAAAAGTTTGAAGAATTAAAATGTTCTATAATTTTCCAAATAACTACTTTTTATAATACTAAATTAAACTATTCAAATCATAACTCTATTAAAAAGTACTCGTTAAAATACATTCATATCAAATTAATTTTAATATTTAAGTATATCTTTATAAATATCAGATAATGTTCATGTTAGTTTTATAATATGTCTAGGTTACATTTCTTAAATATTGAATACTATTCAATATTGAGTAGTTTTGAGGATAAAGATTCTGGACCTGCTTCTCCTGTTGAATCTTGACCTACAATGTTTTGCCATTACAAAAAGCTTCCCAGCTACCGTGGCAACTACAGTATGCAACATACTGAATGGTATCTTTGGAACTGCAAATGAGAACACAAAGAAAAATAGGAAAACATCAACTTAGCACTTTGGGGAAATGCTGTTTTGCTATGTGAGTACCTACTCCATCTGTACTCTCAGGGAGAAAGGAGACTAATCACAAGGCGATTGACATTTCCTCCCTGTATTCAAGCACTCACATCCTCAGAAGCTCTGGAAAAATGTCTCTGATGTAGGTGGTGGCACGACCTATACTTTTTGTACCACTTGGACAAAAGCTGCCTTTGCTTCAGGACAAAGGCCCATGTTGACAGGTATTCCTTTGGGCCTGAATATAGTAGTCACAAGAGCATATCTTTGGGGTTATGGACTGTGTTAGGTGTTAGCATTTCTTTTAAAGGGCCAGGTGTATTTGACTTTCTAGGCCATATGATTTGTCAGGACTACCCACCTCTGTCCGAGTAGTGCTAAAGTACTTTTAGACGATATGTAGGTAAAGGGTATGTTACAATGGTCCAATAAAGAGTTTTATTTGCACAAACAGGCAAGCTGGATCTGGCCTCTACGACTGCGGTTGGCCTCCCCTTGGGTTGTGCTAGTCCATCCCTGAAGGCTGGACTTGGTGGCAGGAGAGCCCATGTGTTCTTTAATACATGTGTCACTGGTGTGGTTTCAGTATGCGGAAGGGTGGGGCAGAGCAGGAAGGCTCACTATCTGGGTCTGTGAAATACTCTGCTGGTTGGACGGGGTAAGGAGTTTAGGTTTCATTCGAGGAGGATAAAAAACATTGGCGGGTATTTAACTGGAATCGCATAGGTATGTCTGAATAAGACCCCCCTGACGACTGTCTATAAAGAATGAACAAAATACGGTGAAAGCAAAGAAAGAAAAAGATGCAGTTTAGTCCTTCTAGGGAAAGCAATCAATGTTTCAGAGCAGAAGATGCTTGATCTGGGTCACAAAGAGTAAGCTGGACATTGCCAGACACTGAGTCAGGGAAAGACATTTTTGGCACAGGAAGTAGGAAGTGCAAAGGCAGAGGCTAGAAGGACCGGGCAAGCCTTGGCGATAGTTAAAAATGCAAACAGACTAGAATTCTGATGGCTGTGAGGCCTGTGGCAGGAGATGCAGCTGAGAAACCAGGCAGGATCCTTGCACGCTGAAGAGGAGCACTGGACTGCAGGGAACATCAAAGAACGGCCACGTCCTTACGTGGCTAAGGGGAGGTTTTGCCAGTTAAGAAACTGGAACCGCAGTGTGGGTCAGGATCTGCAGAGGGAGGAACTGATACCTGGTTGCCCATAATCCAAAAGACACGGCCAAGAAAGGGGAATGAAGGCGCGGGCGTGGGTTTCAGAGGACACTGTGGACATACACTGACGGGCTTTGGCACCTGGTTTTGTGCTGCGGCTGTGTTAAGAGGGGGGATAACTCATAACTACCCAGAGAATGTGGAAGCAGCCTGGGTGACTTCTTATGTTTTGGACACCTTTAGTTGAATTTGGGAGAGAACATCCAGGCACAGTGTCTAATGGATTGTTGAAGATAAAGATGGAGAATTATTTGAGAATCAGCAGAGAGTGGGTAGCTGATGCCACCAAAAAGGCTTAGAAAACCCAGTAACCGTTTGAAGATCAAGAAGAGAACAAAGAAGGGTGGTCTGATCACCACTGATCAACGAGGGGTGGGCGAGGAAAGGGAGATCAGGGAAATGGATGATTTCTGAATCTCAGACTCGTTCGGTGGCTCCAATATGCTTTCCTCACGATCTTACAAGGAAGATGGTCAGGCAGAGATGTAGGAGTAGCTCCCTCACAATACAAAACAGCTTTGGTTAAGTAAATTTAAATGTATAGCTTACAAATGATATCCATTATAAAAGGGGAGCTAAAATTCTGGAAAAGAACATTTTAAAATATATCTTTTTAAAAACTTACATTTGCTTCAGGATATGTCCTATCAAAATGGTATGCTTTAAAAGTTATAGCCTTCCGGTATTATGGTTAACTATTATTTCTTAAATGTTCTTACTTTCTGAGTTATATTTTTTTAAAAAGTAACTCAGTATTTCCTTACATAAGTGACAGCAGATTGTTTCTTCCTGTCTTAAATTTAGTCTATTCTGTCTTGTCATGTTCCCAAGGATGGTGCAAAAATCATAAGTAAATGCCCATAATTACAGAGGCATAGATATCAACCACTAAATGAATGTTACCCATATGTCTTCAGTCTAAAGGAATTTAAGCAATGATGTCTCTTTCATCCATTCATTTTTTAACACTTTAGTGAGTACCATATGCCAAGTACTGTGTTAAGTACACAGTACTAAGAATTAAAATGGTGTAACCCTATTCTCATAATTTATAGACTGGTAAAACCCAAAGAAACAGAACAAAAAGAAAATAGAACTTCAGTTCTATTTACTTTTGTGTTTAATGGTATAATCATTTGTAAATGCTAACTCTGCAAATTACAAGTTGTAGGCCATTAAGTATGTTAAACAACTTCCCTGATAGTTCGTTCCTCTGAAACATGATTACAACTGACATCTAGCCCAGGTTAACATGAGGATTAGCCACTGCAGACCAATAAGCAGTATCTGACACTTGGCGCTTCAGTTCTTCTTTTCTGAAATAAGTATTTAGTGTTCTGTGCTTCTCTCCTAGAACGGCTTTTCTCTTACAACTTTTCACATGTGTGTATCCATTTTTGTTTAAATTTCACTTTCAGTTCATTCATTGACCCATTAACTGTTCGGGTGCATGAGGCTTCATTTCCCTGAGTTTGTGCATGTTCTGAATTTCCTTTTTTTACTGGTTTCTAGTTTCATACCATTGTGATCAGAAAAGATGCTTGATTAGATTTAAATCATTTTACATTTATTGACACTTGTTTTATGGCCTAAATATGATCTGTTCTGGAGAAAGTTTATGTGGTTGGAAAGAACGTGAATTATGTTGCTATTGGATGGAAGGTTCTGTATGTGTCTGAGAGAGCTCAGTGTTCTTTTCTGGTGTTCTACATGAGTGCTCTGTCATTGATGAACAAGGGGTATTGGCTTTCCCTACTATTTTTTTTTTTTTCTTTCCCTACTATTGTACTGCCGACAATCTCTTCCATCAGCTTCACTAATATTTGTTTTATTTATTTAGATGCTGTGATGTTGGGTTCACATGTATTATGATATTTATATCCACTAGATAAATTGATGCTTTTATCATTAGATGATGATCTTCTTTGTCTCTTTTTACAGTTTTTGACAATTTTTAGCCTATATGAGTTTAGCTACTCCTGCTCTCTTTTATGTCCCATCTGCATGGAATACCTTTTCTATCCCTTCACTTTACATCTGTGTGTACCCTTAAAGATGATGTGAGTCTTTTGTAGGCAGCATACAGTTGGATCTAATTTTTATCCATGCAGTCTTCCTTTATGATTAGGGGATTTCCTCTAGCATTATGTTTTTATTCCTTTATTCTTTATCTTTTGTTTATCAGATTTTTCTTTTAGGTTATCATAGGCTTATATGAAACATCTTATAACAAGCTATTCTAAGCTGATGGCAGCAATTTAACTGTGACTACATGAACTAATGCTCTTACTTCATCTTCTGTCCATTTTATGTTTTTATCATCACAGTTTGAATTCTTTTATATAGCATATTTATTAACAAATTATTGTAGTTATTATTATTTTAATAGTTTTCTCTTTTAATCTTCATGCTAATGATATGTTGTTTACACACCAGTGTTATAATATTAGAATATTTGAACATAAATGTGCATTCACTTATTGATTATCAATGTTTTGTACTATAAAATACTTTCATGTACTCCTTAGCATGTTTTCCTTTCACCTTAAAGAACTTCCTGTGACATTTCTTATAAAGTATGTCTGATGGTGTTGAATTCCCTTGACTTTTGTTTGTCTGAGCAAAATGTTATCTCTTCATTTCTGAAGGGATCTTCAAGGGTATGATATTTTCAATTGGCAGAGTTTTTTGTTTATTTGATTGTTTTGTTTTATTTTGTTTATCACTTTGAGGATTTACTGCTACTATCTCCTGGTCTGTGAAATTTCTGCTGAGAAATTTGTTGTGGCTTCATTATTCCCATGTATGTGATTTGCTTCTTTTCTTTTGCTACTTTCAGTATGTTCTCTTTGTTCTTGAATTTTGAAATTTTGACAGTTTGATTGTTCAGTATTGCTGGATTTAGTGTGTTAGAGACCTTTGATCTTCTTCTAGCTGGATATTTATATTTTCCCCCAGATTTGGAAAGTTTTCTGTTATTGTTTATTCAGACAAAATTCTTCAACCTTTTTTTTCCTCTCTCCCTGAACTCAAAAATTTTGCCTTTTGAGGCTGTCCTATAAATCCTGTGAGCTTCCTTTATTTCTTTTCATTCTTTTTTTCTCTTCTGTCTGTGTATTTCTAAATAACCTATTTTTGAGTTGACAGAGTCTTTCTGGTGCTTGTCAAATTATGCTGTTGATGATCTCCACTACATATCTATTTTTTTATTGTATTTTCAGCTCCAGAATTTCTGTCTGATTTTTTTTAATAATTTCAATCTTTCTATTAAATTTCTCATGTGAGCTATTTATTTTACTAATTACATCAGGTTTTGCTTCTGTATTTTCTTGAAATTTCTGAGCTTTCTTAAAATTATTATTTTGAATTGTTTGTCGGTTCATATGGCTCCATTTTGGGGGGATAAGCTACTAGATTATTGTGTTCTTTTGGTGGTGTTTTGTCTGTTTGGTTTGTATACTCCTTGTTGTCATACCTTGATATCTGTACATTTTGTAAATCAGCCACCTCTTTTAGACACTATAAGCTAGTTTTATTGTGGAAAGAACCTCTCCTAAGTGAGAGGTGTGTGTAGTCCCTGTGTAGCTAGGACAGTTGAGATCAGTACAGATGCAGATTGCAGGGATCTTAGCAGCCACTGTGGTGCTCAGTGGTGGCGAGGGCTGTTGTGGTCTTTAGGGTTAATGACTGTTTAGGTTCTTTTGATCTCTTTTTCTCCCACTAGGGAAGTTGTGATTGATTGAGGGGTTCCCTCTTGGCAGTGGATCTGGCTCGTGGGTTCAGCACTGATGTCTGATAACTGATTCCCACAGTGAGGACATCAACCCATGGGCATGCAAATAAAAGGCACCGCTGTGGAATCTAGGGCACTCAAGGCATGGTAACTGGCAGCAGAATGTGAGATGTGCAGTGAGGGATTAGCCTGGGACCCAGGTGTAAAGCAGTTTGCTATGGTCAGGACTCTGTCGTCTAAAACAGGGGTGGATGCAACACATCCAGGAATCCTGGGTCTAGAGTGTGAGAACTTGCCTAGTGACTGAGACCCAGGGTTGGGGTATGTGGAGGGTTGGGAAAGGTGGTACACTTTTATCTTGAAGTGGTCTGACTGTGACAGTTTCTAGGGCAGAAATGAGGACTACACAGCTGAGTCCTCTTCTCTTGGTTTTTTGGGTGTAAATGGTTATTAGTTACCTCAGCATCCAGGGGTACCACCTCCAGAGACTGTGGATTTCCTGCTATGTGGCTGATACTGGCAGCTTCTACCTTTCTTCTTTGCCCCTAGTGCTCTCCTGGCATCTCAGGTATGCCGACCTCTTCAGTGACCCTTCCCATGTGTACATTCTGGTTCTTTTGCTTCACCATGCTGCTGTGGATTTTTTTTTTTTTTTCTATAGACCCTTGAGCTCCCTCTGGGATATTTGTTTGTGAGCAGCTGACTCTATCTGTGGATTTTTATGTGTGTGTAGGGATGAAGACTGACATCCCCCACCCATCCAACATGGTGATGTCACATATCAATAGTGACCCTTACAATAAGGAATAGGTAGACTTATCAATTAATATTTTATTTCTCAATCCCCATGATCAACCAGAACAATTTATTCCCGAGATAGGTGAGGGCATTTTGACGCCTACAGTTGTTGAAAGTCTTCAGTGTGCTAGGTGTAGGTACAACTCCTATAAGTTCTATAATGGTCTGTAAAAGTCCATGGCCAGCATGATTAAGGGATTTATGCCCATGTAGCATAATTCCAGAACTGCATGCTTTTGTTTTCTTGCTTCTGAGAGTTTCTGCTAACCCCTGAGTGGTCTGATGTGAAAGATTTAGAAGCTTTTTTAGTTTTATAAAATTATTAATCCATTGACTTAAACCAGTTCCTAATGCAGAAGGAAGGCTAAGTACAGCCTAGAAATTTCACATTTATTTCCCGTAACACATTTGAATCAGTCACTCAGCCTTGAAAGGAAATGAGCTGCCTCAGACTTTGCCTTGCTATTTCCATATATTTTTAGAGTTTCTTCACCTGGGAACCGAACACAGAAGCATGCTGCTAAGACAGCCTCAGCTTAGACATTTGTTTGGAGGACTGCCCTAACAGTGCAGCAAACTGGGAGACTTAAGCAATTTAAATCTGTTGTTTTGCAGTTTTGAAGGTTAGGGATCTGGGATGGAGAAGTCAACAGGTTGAATCTTTCTGAGATCACGAGAAAGAACAACTTCCAGGACTGTGCTCCAGATCTGGTGACCCTAGCTGTGGAACTGGATTCCAGCTGCGGCTACTAGGAGTTTCCAAAGGTCATTGCCACTCTGGGCAGGGTCATCCCGTTGGATTATTCAGCTAAACACCGTGGGTCCACCCTCCTACAGAGCAGCATCACTACCCCAGCTAATACCCAGCTGGCCTGAGGCATTGCCCAGGCAGGGCAAGTGATGCAAAGTACACCTGAATTTAGAATCAGAGGAGTTTCGGAGGAGTCATGCAGGATAATGGGCGAGTCACCAAACCTTAAAGGTTATGTGACTCAACTTTAATTTAGAGATTATGATTGATCGCCCAATGTTGTCTGGAGGAAAAAAAAAAAAAAAAAAAACACGGCAAACTGTAATACAAGATATACAAAGCAATGCTAGGTACTATGAGCTAATTTACAATGTATCCAACACCGTGAGTTGTTTTGCAGGTACACATGATCCCACAAGATTTTCCCAGTAACTATGCAGTGTATGTGTTTATTGCCACCTCTATTTTTTAGAAGAGAAAAATCAGATTTATTACTTTCCTTAAGATCACAAGAGCTGACAAGGGGCAAAGCCAGGGTATGGTATAAAAGCAATGATTTTTCCCATCCTTCCACATCATTAAACAGCCCAACTCAGTCTTCCAACAAAATATCTGGTTCAGTAAGCCTAGAGTAAGTCATTTCATAGCTAGAAACGTTTAGTCTCTTCAGAGTAAACTTTGATTAAAATGAAAAACTTTATAGTGGTTGCTACTTCTTTTCCCACTGAGATAATAAACCAGGTTTAATAAAGTCTCATTTCAAGGGAATTGTGGGCTATACCAACTATACCAATCTCCTATTATAAAAATATAGTTTTGCTTCTAAATAGAAAGCAGAAAAAGCATGGGTTTAATATTCTTTTTAAATGCTGATAAAATACATGTTTAAAACATTTAAAAATTGATGTTTAAAACATTTTAATCCCCATTCTCTCTTGTGATAAAAAAAATAAGTATTTCCAAAAAATTCTCAATAGCAGAAGTGATTATACTAAGAATAGTTGAGGTTTACATTAGTATCATATCCTTAAGTACAAAATTTAAAACTTCCAAGATGTGTATGTTTGTTCGTGCATGTGTATGAGTATAAGAGGGACAGATGAATTTTTTTGATATTTCATGTTATTTACAGGTGTATCAATTTTTAGATTTCTCATTTACATGTCTTACAATTGTTGTCCCATTTAATCCCATTTAAATGTCTTATACTTTTAGGCTACAACCAAGAGAAATGTAATATTTGTTTTGACGTGTAAGTTTGGCATTCTGGACATAGTTCTCACATTCACATCCAGAATGACCTCAGTTCTTTGAATACTATAGAGTAACACCCTCTTCATATTTCTGTGCTAAAATTAACACTAACCTGGCACCTTGTCAGCAGATCCATTTGTTTGACAAGATAGTTTGATGGCCCAAACTTATTTTTCCTAAATAGTTATGGCAGTGGTAGCCACGGAGAGTCTGAGTTCCTGGCACAGCAGCCTCTATTCTGAACAAAATTATCAGTATAGAAATCATAGTTCAAGTCAGGCAAATACTTACATTTCCATTTTTAAAATATCTTCACCTGCTACTGGTAGTAAAGAAATTATAGCTTTCGAACTATTCACCTGTGCTTTTGAAGGAGCACCTAAAGATAAGGTAGCTTTAGCCAACCTTTGCAGATATCCCTGGAAATGCTGACCATCATGGCCAGTACTGCTTGTTAATTGTGCTGTTTGAGGGGAGAAGAGATGACAAAATGGCGGTTTAATGAAATAGTGCATTACAATACGAACTGAAGATTGATAACTGAGACTCCAAATCTAAGCTTCAGCATCTGTGCTCACGTTCATGTTTTCTGCATTATTTTATTCCTGATTTTTGTAGTTCTTCATATTTAATTCATTCTCCTATAAAATAGTAATAATTGTGAATGCTGATCTTTGAATGTCTTTCAAAGCAAGCACAAAAAAAATTCCTGAAATATGCATTAACTTTTCCCAAGCATTAAAGACAAATGTGAATGTGAATACTGTTCATTTGTGAATACAGTTAAACCCAATCCGTATGGGTTTATCATTGTAGGGCACTGATATATCTTTTTCTATGTTGATAACATTGTGTGAATATCTTGACAGAAATCATCTAGGAAGTGACTAGAGAGGCTTAGGAAGAAGGAGTTGAGGGGTTGGGTAGCTGGACAATCAGGGTCTCCTGATAGGGGTATCGAGGGATTAAAAGGTGGTTTTATTTTTTTATTTTTCATTTTTTGCTATGGACTGAGTAGAGATTAGAAAAGCAAAGCAGTCAATCCTGACATCAACAGATTGTTTGTGGGAAGGACAAATAATGTGGTAACTTGGTATTTCCTAAGTAATCTGGGTGTGTTCAGCTTTTTCTGCCATTAAGCACCTTGATCATTGGATTCTAGACCCATCAATGTGATTGACACTTTTAATTCTATGGTACCTCAAGTAGCTATCAGGAAGACTCTACTAGATGTCAAAAAATGAAGGCTCTTCAGACTTAAGATGCTTGCATCCCATAGTTTATTTCCTTGATTTCAAACACTCAGCCCAAATCAATGGGATATAGATGCATGGGATTCATAGCTTGAATTACATCAGGCATCAAATATTATTACTGACCGGATACATATAATTTATGGTTCCTCCTTTTGAACGATCCCTATGTGGTATGTTTTGTGTTCCACAACCCCATTATCCTGCCCATACATGATCCTTTTCAATCCCTTCAGCTTGTAAAGAAACCCTCATGATAGCGATCAAGTTGCTATGTAGTAATCAGCACTGGGAGAATGAGCTGTGCTATTGGTTTCTTTATATGTTCAGTGAGTCTTCCTGTCCCAGCCTTCTGTGCCACTTTGCATATTTCATTACTCTATGAAATGCTAAAAGCTTAATCTTCTTGGGGGATTCAAACACCTCTGATTCAGGCATCCTGAAACTGGGTGTGTATTTAGATATCATGTGGTCCCTTGTTACTGCCTATCTTTCATCTGCATAGCAATTTTCTTTGAATCATTCCTAAAGGATTCCAGTTTAGCTGACATGGTCACATTCTCAGTCTGTCTATGTGCCTGCTCAAGTGCTTGATTAGAAGAGTCTGAGATAATTTTTGGAACTTCACCCTGCAGTATACATTTAAACTATCTACACCGAACATCAAAACCACTAGATGAACAAAAAGGCAACAGATAGATTCAGATTCTGAAGATGGTTTCGCTGATGTGCACAAGGAATGTCAGTGAGGTGTGGCCACAAATTTTTGTCACTGTTGCAGTTCTGCCCTTGTACAGCACAATGATAAGAAGACACCCTACTTTGCTGGCCATTGTAGGGGGTCAGAGTACATCAGTGACGTTTCTCTAATAGATCTAGAATATTTTACTGAACATGTTTTCTTTAGTAGTTTCATCAAGCTGAAAATAGTCTGCATGTACCTTGTGAAATAATGTGCTTGTGACTGGGTGCGCGAAAGTTATAGAGGACAATGTATTTCTCTCTTCTTGAATGCTGGGGTAATTTGAGATTGTATTCTTTTCTTCCAAGTCCTTTGTGTGACAATTAAATTGCTTTGCGTGGTCACAAGATTGAAAATAATTCATATGATGTCTCTTTAAGGCAGTTAAACTGGGTTTAAATCAGCTTCTCAGAGTATTCCTATGTCATCTGAAAGTTACAGAAAATGTTGTATATATGCATTTTTTTTTTTTTTTTTTTTTTTTTTTTTTTTTACAAAAGAAGAGACTTTGCTTTCATTCCTTTTCCAATACAACCAAATGCTTGAGAAACAATCGCTGCTCTAAGATGGCCTTGTTGCACAGGTCTGAAAGAAGTCCACTAATTTATTTATATATCTCCCTCTTCCAAAAATAAGGAATTAATATAATTGATTTACTAAAAGCAACTTTCTTAGTTCCAATCTTCTTTGCCATTTGGGAGGAGAAAAGGGGGCATTGATTATTTTTTCTTGGATACTTAGCAATTAGGGTAGTGTCTGACAGGAGAAGGCAAGGACCTGTGCACGTGGAGAATCCAATTAGACCGTGCCTACCTGAGGCTCCTTGCAGGGGTGTCTGTGGCCAGTCAGCTGGCCATCCGGACCTTGACCCCAGGGAGACTCTGCAGGGAATGCACAATTGTTTTGGAGGTATCCCCTGTGCAAATGAAGGTTTCTAAAACAGTCGGCAGGGCTGGCTAGAAACCCTCTGCCTTAGATCTTGGCCTTCCCAGGCCAGGGTCACCTCTGTGTAACCCCGCCGGCACCCCAGAATCAACGCTTAACAGAAGATGAGCACTGGAGACTCGCAGAGCCTTCTGATTGCCATCTCGTTGGAGGACAGTGAGCAGGAAGGTAAAGGGTGGCAGCCACACTGACATTTCGCAGTATTCATTCCAAACTTTTTTTTTTTTTTTTTCTAAAGCATCTACTGTATGCAAGGCCCTGTTCTATATTCTGGGGCTATATCACTGAATAAAAATGACAATGATCCTTGTTTGGTTGGAATTTATATTCTAGTGTTTGGACAGTACTTAATGTACTGCCCTCTTAGTCTTAATATTAAATGCAAGAATAGAAAGATCACAAAGGAACAGTGCTGTGACCTTCCAAATTCACCAAGCTAGACTACAAGGGACTACCAAGTGAGAAAGGAAGGGTAAATTGCCCTAATTCACTGGTAACGAGATGAATCAGCACGCATTTCATGGTTAGCGTTGTGCATGGAAGCTTCTTTTTTACTAAATGATGCCGTCTTTTTATTAGCATTCCTTGTCAGCTGTCAGGCAGATGCAAATGGCCTCACCATTGTCCCTGTTGGACGTGGGGATTCTCATTCTGTGCCAGGTAACAGGAGAGCTGAACTTCCTGTGTGAAAATCATTTCTTTTAGAAAAGCATTGTATGCAAAAGGAAACAGCGGATGGACTTCCTTATTTACTATTCATTTCTCTCTTGGGTATTGGGATGCGAGCCTGGCTGAGCCTTGACGGGCAGATCAGGGTATGAAGATGCCCATCCCCCACTGATAGGCCTTGAGAAAACTAAGGCGACTGGAGATCTCATTGTGGATGGATGGAAGTGAAGAATTCACGTCTGAAAGAGCTTTCAGTCAGGAGAGTGGCTCCTGGGGGTGCTGCCACTTACTAGGGGGGCTTTGCTACTTGTGCAGGAAGACAGGGAAGCATTTGGAGCTTTGTTGGGTTAAAACACCCCTCTGGATGTCCTTTAAAGTGGAAGACAGTCCTGCACACTGAAGAATGGATTACTCGCATTTGCCAGCTTTCAGTTTTCCTGTGGAGCTTCAAGTATGGTTGACACCTGTCAATAACTCTTTTAAAATATAATCAGTGATTTTTGCACAGTTTAACACACACGATTTTTTCAAGAATTTTCTGTCATGTGAATCATAAGAAGCTAATAATATTTTTATTAAGAACGTTATCAAGATCTCACCATTTTGGAAAATCTTATTACAAATAGCAACACAAAATAGGGTTTAACTGTATCAACATGAATTTGTAAGCATGATAGTCAAAGTGACTCTCCAAATCAATTAGAAGTCTCTGGTTTCACCTGGAGATTTCTAAAGTTAGTTCTGTTACTGTGGACATATGGCTTAAGAGGATATCATTTCTTCTAGTGTGGGTGGATTTGATCATTTCTGTATCAAGGTGCATGTTCCTTCCCTTTAAATACTCATCCTTTTATTGTTCTTTGATATTATAGTTAGGGAATCATATTAGGTTTGAAAAAAAAATTGTGATCGAAAGTTGTATGAATTTCATTTCAGACCAGCAAATAGGAACAATATATAGTATTTGATTTTAAAAGAGGCACGGGAACTGCTTAATTAGGAACACGAATTTGCAGGGAAGTAGTTCAGTTCAGTTCATCATTGACTGAACACCTGCTGGGTTTGGTAGTGTTGGTTGAGTAAGCATGCTATCTGCTTGAGTGAGTACACCAACCCATGGTTAGATAGGAGGTTTTATCACCAGAGATGGGCAAAATGTGAACCAGTCTTCAACCTGAATGAGGAGCCAGACACATCACCCACTTTGTGAAATGAATCAGCATGAATGAATAAAATGGAGCCCCCTGGATTCTACTGAAACAGCAGATGATTATGACTTATACAAGTACACCTGGAATATGAGATAAAGGGTGCATGTCCTGACTTTTTATTTATACACTTTGGTCAAGACTCAAGAACTTTCAGGGATTTGACAAACCAAAGCAGTTGGGAAATTAGCACATTGACAATGAGTGACTATTCTCTGCAATCTACCAATGAAGTCTTCCCAATATTTCATTGTATGTTAATGACATCCTTGTGGCCTAGTTTTGATCATGTACCTTTTACAGATGTGCAACCAAGGTTCAAAGATATAAATTCTTCATTACACTTTCTATAGCAATGATCACTGTGGAAATGCAAAATTTTCTAAAATTCTTGACAGTGTATTTGTCAGCTATTTAATAAGCACCCTCTGTGTGAAAGGTATTATATATCTGGAAATGTGACAGAAATGAAGGCAATGAAATTATTCTCTGACCCATAATTAGTAAAATAGGAGATAGCGTGGAAGAAAGATTCCATCATGGAAATTACAGGAGAGAATAGAAAAAAGTCAACATCGCCGAGAAAACAGTGTGCCAGGGATTTGAGAAGCAAGAAAGAAATTTTTAGGGTAACAGTAGAGTTTCACAGAGCAGATCACAATTTAAAAAGGGCTTGGAAAATGGGTGGATCCAGTCATTTGGTTTGATGGACCCCAGAACGGTAAGCAGGCTGGAAGAGGAGGACCACCAGAGGAAGCTTTCAACTTGCTGAGTGAAGAGGAGCAACTCCACAGTTTCTAACAATACAGACATTGGAAAACAAACTATTTTACACTGAAAGAGATTATTTCTTGTACATTTTGGAATTTTAAAAATTTAGGAAATTTCAGTGATGGTTGATCAATGCTAGTGATATTTGTGTTTAGTACAACTTTATGAACTTATAGTTCAGTATGGTTATTTTATATTTGGCTATTAGAGCACTTCATGCAAAACAATGGAGTCCATAAATTCCAGCCTGGAAGCGTCTAGCCGGCCTCTCAGTCATCTCTGACTGTGCACCCTCTCTTTCTATGTGCTACCTCTTACTACACTGATGTGAAGACTCTGTTTAATACACGTTCCAGCCTCCTTCACGTTGCCTGTCATTTATGACTTGCCTGCTTCTGCACACTGGAGGTATGACATGGAGGAATTAAACATTCGATGCAGTAGAGGGCTGTTCATTCTTTTAGGGAGCTACTTCAGTAAGCTGAGTTGCTATCCTTGGATAAGAATCTTGTGAACCAAGCCTTGTGGACATGAATACCTCTCCCAGCTCAATTCATTTGGATATTAGTTTATAAGATGGTTGACATGCAACTGGATTGCTTTAGCTAATTATTGTGTTGCACTTTTAGGATCAGACTTTTTTCATCCCTGTCAACTGTGGAATTTTGTTACGTAGAGAATATGGAGCATATTACTGTAGTAAAATGGAGCTCTAGTAGTTATTGTGTTTTTTCCCTCATTGCCTTAATTTCTCTCTTCATTCTTTCCATTTTGAATTTCAGGATAGAATTTTTAAGGAACACTCACTTGTAAATATTTTGAGATTTTAAAAACTGAGCATTTTTTTTCATATTACAAATAGTGCTTACCTAAATGTTTCACCTATCATGAATCAAAACAGATCCATACGTGTCGGTTGAATAATTCCCGTCTCTGCAAAGCATGTCTAATCCGTAGGGTTGTGAACTTGTTACCTTACATGGCAAAAGGGTTTTGACAGATGGATTATGTTCAGAACTTTGATATAGGGAGATTATTCTGAATTTCTCAACTGTGGACAGGTAGAGAGAAGTGACCCAGAGGCAAGGTACAGGGAGATACAATTTTGCTGTCTTTGAAGGTGGAGGAAGGAGGCCATAAGCCCAATGCAGGGGTCCTCCACAAAGGGAAAGGGGAAGGAAACAAACTCTCCCTGGAGCTTTCCCAAGGAACATAACCTTGCTGACACTGAGTTCAGCCCTGTGAGACCTGTGTTGAACTTTGGGCCTGAAGAATTGTAAGGCCATCAATTTTAATGAGAACGATTTATACGGTCCTTCTTTTGATCCACAACAGTAAGTAATTAATTACCAACAAACTCTTTAGGCCCATGAGACAGTGCTTCCCAAATGCTGCCTGATCAACACAGTCATCCCGCAGTGTGAGCAGTAGAGAGAACCTGACAGTGGGCTCTTGAGAAAATGTGCCCTTCTGGTCTTGCTGCAGTCTCTTCCAGATTGTGGATCGCCAAGCAGGAGGGTATCTCCCTTCCTCCCTCTCTCTCCCTATTCTGAGACAATTAAAACAGGAGAGCAAACTTTAACATTCCTTTTTTCTTTCTGCAAGTTAACATTCTCCTTCGCTCTGCCATGTGTTTGTAACTCAGAATTTGGGGTTTTTCACAAGTCAAAATCAGAAGTCTGTGACTTTGACTTCAGGCATGATGTGTTGATGCTTGTTGTCAATCAGGATGGTATCATGAGGAAAGAACTTTCTTGTCCTTCTCTTTCCTCTCTTTGACCCAAACTTTAATGTTTATCACTTCCTTATCTCTCCAGGAATTTAGGATGCATTCTATGTTACAGAATCGTACAAGGTTGTTTCAAAATTGTTCTTCCCCTTGGGGAGTCCCTGCAGGGCTTTGTCCTCCTCTTGGTGACAGTCACAGTCCTGGGATGGCTGGGCAGTTCAGTGTCTAGTCATCACACTGGCAGGAGGCATGGCATGCCACCACATTCCTGGGAATGTCTGAGTTAGGTGTGCAGATGGCGGTCACATCCATAATTACCCAAACTCTCGCTGGGTTCTTTCCTGTTCTTAGAGCTCCTGAATTTCTTGCTCATCATTTTGATGTTGACAGAGTAGCTCTTTTTTTTTTTTTTTTCACTTTTACAAACTGCATTTTGATTCATTGTACACAAATGGGGTACAAATTTTCGTTTCTATGGTTGTGCAAGATATAGATTCACACCATTCGTGTAATCACACATGTACATAGAGTAATGATGTCTGTCCCATTCCATCATCATTCATACCTCCTTCCCCTCCACCCTCTCATTTCCCTCTACATAATCTAAAGTTCCTCCACTCTTCAACAGGCGAATCTTTAAACAAAAGAATTGCACTGAGCTTGGGGCCAGTGGTTCTCAAATTTCAGAGAGTCTCAGAATCATCTGAATGACTTGTTAAAACCCATCCCTGTCTCTGTCATCTCTCTTTCTCAATCCCCCATGTGTACATCTCTACCCGAGTTAAGCCAGGTGGCTGTTCCTCTTCTACTCCTGTTAGAATTAATCCTCTGAGCTTAGACCTTAATTTATAAAACATGGAGTGATCTCTCTCATCTTGACTTCTCCTGGATCCCAACCCATCCTTTCTAATTCATCTTCCCTTTATGTACTGCACATTCTGCCTAGGCTGGTCTGGTCTTTAGTGCATCTTCCTAGACATATACACATAGTACTTGAGATCTCAAAGTGTTGGTGACAGGCAAGTCAGATGTCATGAATTTACATGCGTAGAGTAGCTGCCATTTCACCTGGGATACAGGCAGAGAGGAGAGTTTGGTGTTCATCCAGTATTCACCCTGACTTGAGAGAAAGATACTAGAGTAAAGGAACTTAAATAACTATAAAATGCTAAGAAAATATTAAGATGTTATGACAAAAATCCAATTTCCTTCTCTGTGAGACTAAGGAGAGAAACTCAGAATAACAAGCTGTGAGAAGTGAAAACTTTTAGTACAGTGCATGTGTAAACACTAGGACTGGGGCCAGCCAGAGGCAGCAGGTGACGGACTGCCCTGGGTCAACCAGTGGTCCTGCTGTAGTGACTCCCAGAGCAGCTGCTTGGTTCTCAGTGGTCACATTTATTCCAAGACCACAGCTGCCTGTTCAGTCGCATACAGTCTAGAGCCCAAGACAAGTCAAGTGAAAACTAGGCCGGAAACTGCAGATCTGTGCTGGAAAGTGTTTCAGGGCAGCACAGAGAGACCCATCTGGCAGGCTTGCATGTAAATAAAGTTATGTGATATCCTTGTACCAATCTCCATCCAAACACTTGTCTGCAAATAAAAAGTAAGTAAACAATCCAAAAAGGAGCCACATGTCTCCTCTCCCTCCTCTTCCTGTGCCTCAGTTCAGATTTCAACCTGAGTGTCATTAGGGCATTGATTCTGACATGGACTTTGAAAGCACACTCATGCAATGGAATGGAGGGCTCCTTTTAACTGATTACTTAGTCTGGCATCAGAGAGCCCCACCTGGGATCTCTGTGTTATGTCAGTTCCTTAGAATGCATGGAACAATTTCAGGATGTGTTCATTATCCATCAATAATAGCATGATGCAGTACAATGGCCACCTCGATGGAGTTAGACACCAGGGTCCAAAGCCTGCCCTATGTACTTGATTCTGTGAAGCTCAGTAGCCTCTATTGTAAAATAGAACAATGGTGACCTCGAAGGTTTACGAGAATTAAATGGGATACTGTTTGCCAAGAACCTGTGCCATGCTGGACTCTGGTGGAGCTCTGGGGTGCTGGTGATCTCTTTGTAAAGTTTCCTGGCACAACCATAGGCAATGCTCCAACAGCCCTGTGGGGAGAAGGAACAGGACTCAGGGAGGCAGGTGAGTTGGGTGGGCAAACGCAGGACCATTTTCTGTTTTTAACTAAAAATGGAATATTTGTTCATCATGGATATATTTGCATTAGTTTTGATTTTTATACATGTTGTATTGAAATGTCATCTTGATTATTGGGTTTTTGGCACCCCATGTAATTTTGTGCTCAAGGATGATGTCCAACCCTCATTGAGCCCTGGTAAGGGGAAGAGATGGGAGAAAGGATGCTACTCTTATTTCACATATGGCAAGTTTAGATGCAGAGAGAAATGGAGCCACTATCAACTTCTCTTTGCCTCAACAGCCAGTAATAGGATGAAGCCCGCTGTACAAATCACCTGCCTCACGGCAAAGCTTTTAACTCCTGAGAGCCTTCCCAGTCGCTGTTCTCTCTGCAGCAACAGGAAGCACTATGTCTCCATCAAATGTTCCAGCTGACTCGGAGCAAGATGACTTGTCATACTCCACTGAGTCAGCTCCATCTCATTACGTGGCGTCCCGGAGTCCTGGGCTCCTGGAGGGTACCATCTCTAGGGAAATCGGGTGGTGGCTTCTGCACTGACATTCTCTCCTTTTGTATCTGCTGCCACATTATACAATCGTCTCCTTTCCTGCTGTTAGATAAAATAGTGCCTTGATCCCAGAATGAAGGAAGGCACAGCTGTTGCAGTCATGGCAGAAGCAAAGCTTGCACTTTCCTCTGATAGGTGGTCCTCACTTTTCCAGGCTCATTCTCCTGAGATACAGCATTTTGCTATGAATGGCTATTCAGGCAGACGGCGTGCTGACACCACGCAACGCACAGCCCCTGCCTCCCCACCCTGCACTGCTCTGCTGATGAGCAGAGCTCATCGAAAGGGTTGATTTCAAATGCACTGAATGGCAATTGCGAAAGTGTTTTAATGTCTGTGTTTTGCTGAATCCAAATAATTCTTTTGAAAAGAGGCTTAAAATTGATGTAAGTGCCTTAGAAACAGTTAGTGTTCTAGCTGAATAGACATTGCATTTTAATATAGCTAAGTGCCAGGTTTTCCTTTCCTTTCTTAAGCATATATTTCTGCACAGAGAGCTCAGATCTTGCCCTGAGATGGGCTTCAAAAATCAGAAAAAAAGTAATGCTGATATGAAATTCCAAGTATATAAGCCTTTTACATCCCTCTAAATTTTATAATGGCATCATGTATGTGTGCAGGAGCAGACACATGTGTGTAGGCGAGGTATTGATTTGGATGGCTCTGTTAAACTTGGTGTTCTTTTAAAGTGTAGAATGCTTTTTTTTTCCTCACAGGATTTGGTCCAACTTAAATATTCTCTCATCAAGTATACCCCATTAACCATTCACTCTCGTGATGAACCTTTTATGGGCCTCTTTTATTTCATTTGTGTTCTCTTATGTGACCTTGTCACTGTTTGGCACACTGTGGTTTCACTAGGTTAGCTGCCGTCACATGTGATTCAAAATGTTCTATCCATCAGATTATGCTTGAAACGCAATAAAATGTAATTCTGATCACAATGAGCCTATAATAGCACAAATATTCATGGAAAGAGATTCCCACTTTTAAAGTCTACATGTATTTGTAGATTTTCAGATTGTAAGACATTTTGCTAGTGTATGAGGGGATTCTAGAAAAGCAAATACAGAGTTGGGGTCAAGTGAGGTCTTGATTACTGTCATCAAGTTTATTCTTCTGAAGAACTTTGGAGCAAAGCTGGCCTCCATGAGTCTCTAATTACTATTCCTTCTCAGGTAGATTTCATAAAGAAAAATCCCAGGAAACAGAAGCTTGGCTGGTTAGAGGAGACAATCTGGGAGGAAATGAGTAGCATGCATCTGGGACTACTGGTGGCTTCCTGTGGGAACTTTCCTCATGGATGGTCTCTGCTTCATGCCATCTGATGTGGCTTTGACAACGCACTTCCCAGGGACGGCAGCGTTCCTGGAGAGATGCAGAAAGTCAGTGACAGCATCTGCCCCACGCCTGGTTCCCCACCAAACCACATGGCCCTTGCACACGAGTGTCACACGCAGCACAGCTCCACTGGGCACAAGCACTGAAGCACACACACGGGGTGCAACCAGGCAACCAATGCCTTCCAGAATAGCAGTTTGTACAGAAATCTCTCCAGGGACAGCAAGGGGAAAATGTATAGTTTCTCAAGGTCCCTGAAGGCCTGTTCAGTTTGCTCTTCCTCCACTGCCTTACTGTGCTGTGGTTGCTCTCTCAACTTCCATCCAAGTTTTGTTTTTGCTTTCCTGCAGCAGAATGCCTGGCGGTGGAGCTCAGTGGTAGAGGGCTTGACTAGTATGTGTGAGACTCTGGGTTCCAGTCTCAGCCACACAAGTTAAACACAAGAGGAAAGAAAGAAAAGAGAAGTCAAATGCCCCCGCTCTCACCACGACTTTCTTGCTTCCCTCCTCTTTCTACTCTCCCTTTCTCAGTCACAGGGCCCAGGAGCGAGTAGACATATCAGGGCCTCCTGGGAGAGGAAGAAGCCATTGAAGGCAGTCCAGGGGGAGTCATGCTGCGTGGGCAGAGGAGAGGAAAGGTGGAAAGGAGCTGAGTCTTAGGAAGGCTTCTTCTCTGGTAGTGTGAGCTCCTGGGCAGGAGCCTCATGGTGCCAGCTGCTAGTTGTGAGGGATGTGGACCCAGAGAAGCTGCAGAATCAAGCATCATCATCTTCACTTAGCAAAAATGGAGTATTGGTAATCTTTATGTTGATATTATAAATTCAGTGTCTCCCCATCATTTTTATGACTCTGTTGCCAGGAAGCTAATGAGCAGATTTATAATTTTGGAAATGAACAACAGACCGTGTTAATTTCATTGTTATTTTAAAAAAGTCTTTGAAAACAAATTAATAAAAACCTCATTACCATTATTCTTTAATGTTTTAGTCCTTCATGAAATATTTTATTAAATATTCATTTGAATAAGTTCAGCACTGGATTTCTGTTATGGTCTCTGTGTCCCCTTTTGACCACAAAGAGTGCCAATATGATGTTGTTATACTTTTTCTTTCTTTGATACTGTTGCGAGAACCCAGAGGTGCCGAACCATTGAACCATACCTCAGTCCTTTTATTTATTTTTTTATTTTGAGACAGGGTCTGACTAAATTGCTCAGGGACTCCCTAAGGCTAACCTAGAACTTTGATCCTCCTATATCAGCCTCCCAAGTTGCTGGGATTACAAACACGGCCACCATACCCAGCTTGTTATGCTGTTTTTTTTTTTTTTGTTTTTTGTTTTTTTTTTTTTTGTTCTATGGCTTCATTGAATAGTTTCTTTGATTTTAGTCATAATTCAGTCAAACAAGACAATGAACAATGCACTTTTTGTTCTTTACTCTCTAGAGGAGTATTTAAAATTCTAATTCATACTAAGAATTAAATGTGCCAAAATTTACCAAAGTATCATTAAATTGGAAATAAGAGGAAGAACTTCTAGTGAAGAAAGTACGGACTTCATGGTACCTGAGATCCAAGTTCTAATCGCAACACAATCTATAAAAACATGGGAATTATTTAGCATTTCTTAGCCACAAGTCTCGTTAATGCATAAGGACACTTACTTCACTGTGAGGAATGACTGATGTGCAGCTACATGCCAGCTACATCTGCCTCATCCTAATACTGTGCAATTAAAAATGTTTTTAAGCAGAAACTATTCTGTTCGGGGTCTTTTTCATAACCTGGATTCTAGTTATAAAATATGCAAAATGAGCATATCAAAGAAGAAGAAAATTCACCAGTAAGTATATTCTTTGTGGGTGGTTATATAATATGACAATGCACAAAACACTTGGAGAACCATGAATGTAAAACATGAACATTTTTGCTACTTATGATTTTTATGTAACTATATGGGAGGCATGGAAACCAATTTTATTTTGACTTGTGTTATAAAGCTGTTGCCAAACACCCTGTGTTTAAGTCAGGGTTCATGGGGCGATAGTAGTGCCTACTGCATTTCTTTCTAACTTAGATCTTAATTTTTTCCTATCAGATCAGAATCACAATGTGCTCCCACTGAACTTCACACCGAGTGTTCACTTTCCAGTTATGTTTGATTGAGAATAAGCTTAGGACCTGGACTGCCGTGGGGCTGAGATGAACATTTGCTCTGAGGGAAGGGTTGTGGGCCAGGGCAAGAGCTGAGGGAACTTTGCATTTGCTCCTCTGGGCGCTCAGGCTTCCCCAAAGACCCTGTGCAGAACTCCGTCTGGCCAGAGTGGAAAGCTAGGGAACAGCCCCAGACCTCAATGAAGCTGGATCCTGAGCTCACCTTGAAATGGCTCTTATTTTTCAAAATTTTACGAAAAAGATCATAAATCATCTTAGGGCACTTTTCTGGGCTGTCACCATGGCGTTTCTGTTCATCTTTCCCTGAATACATGCACCAGCCCTCTGTCATCACCTGCGTGACCCTCTCTAGTTAACCTCCCTCCCGTGTGTCTTTCTGTTGAAGGCTGCTTGGCTGTTTGCAGCTTTTGCACAGTGAGGACACCCAGCCGCCTGCAGATACTGCCCCCGGGATTTTCTTACCTCATCTCTGAAGGCATCTGTTCCCTGGGACACTGATTAGAGAAGCAGGTGGATGTTTACCACCCAGAAGAGTTTACAAAGTCAAGGAGAATTTTTACATGGCCTCCAATAAGTTTTTCTAAAGACAAATTATCCACAACCAAAGAATGTTCATTTTACTAAAATACATCATTATTTCATAGGAATTTGGGGACTCAATAAATAATGGCATAATAAGAGAAAATCTTCATACAGCTGCTGATCTAGTGTTGCTAAAAATTGTATCAACACATAACATCTCTCTATCTAACAGAGTCCATCATTTTTATATTTCTTGACCATCTTTCATGAACCTAAGTTCCATAAAGACAAGAAAAAATATTTATCTTTTGCACTCCTATATCCAAGCATTCAGCCCTGATCCAAATGTCCAGGAGAGGCTCAATATTTGTTAAATAATTTAAAAGACTGAGCAATCCAGAGCTTTACACTACTATTATTATTAAACTTGTTCTTGACTCCCCAAGGAAACATGGGTTCCACTTTTCCATTTTAGTCACTGTTTTATATGGATAAATAATGGAAGTGGAGAGTGAGAAATAGTAATTTTGTTTCATAAATTAAATAATCCAAATATTTTTAATTTTTTTCTGTCATTAAATCTCAACATCAAATATTTCTCTAGTGCTTCTGTAGCTTAGGATCTTTAAAATCACAGAACAAGAGACCTCCTGTGGGCAGTAGAATCTTATAATGTTTCTTAAGCTTTGAGTGATTTGTAATGATATGATTCTTGTCCCTCAACACACACCGTATCATAGTGATTTGCCTTGTTTCATTTCTCAAAGTGAAAAAAAAAATCTTAAAAAGTTTTATATATTCATTCTCATCTAAGATGAAATGTCAGGAATGGTAAATGAATGCTCACTTAATTATTCAAAAAATGCTAAAATAGAGAATATATGTTTTATATTTTCTGAACTCATAATGACCTTAACATTGTATGCAGAATAAATGTTTTAAACTAGACCCCTGCTCTGTGACCCCCAGAATGTCTACAGCTTACAGTAACCAAGCTCCTTATCTGTAGCTTTATAAGCCCAAAAATGCTTTTGCCATGTTGATAGTTTATTCTAGAAAGTACTGGACATGGTCAGAGGGAACCTAGAAGAGGGATAGTGTACAGATATGGGAATCTAGTTTATGATGGGATGAAAAAAGTTTTGCATCCTAAGTGATAAAAGGAGAATACCTGATATTGTGCCTAACAACAGTGCATTACCTTTAAACACAAGTTCATCTGCTCAAGTAGATCTGCCACTCAACTTTGAGGAGACCCACACGCACAAGGCAACAGGAGAGGCCTATCCTGCCTCCTCTCTGGTGTGCTTGTGAGTTGATTTTTGGATAATTTCCCAAGGCAGTAAGTTACCATGTGTACTGTGACAATCATGTCGCTGTTGTTTATGTATCAATCAGGCACATTTGATTTCTGCACTGATGAGCTGTAGCTCTCTAGTGTGCACAGAGAGGATGTTCTGCCCAGCCTTGTCTTCAGTGGATGCCCTTCCCCTGTGGGAAGAGAAGTTACATTTCTGCTTCACAGAGCCAAAGTCTAGCAAAGGCTGGGAGACACCTGGATGCTGTAACCAAGATTAACAGTCTGGGAAGTTTTGAGACAAGATATTCCTCATATGAAATTCGTGAACACCTCCAAGTTTCTCCTTATTTGATCGTTGTTTATTCTAAGGGTACCTGTTATTTAAAGCTTTAAAAAGAGGATCCCCGAATATGAAGACTCAAGGACAGGGCAGTGACTCAGTTCCCCTGTGCTTGGAGCTCTGGCGTTCCCATGGTGTTTGGTGAATGCTTCAAGGAGTGTGAGCACCTGGCGGACAGGAAGCACTTGGGAAAGCTGTGGTTAATTCAGGCAGCTGGAACAAACGTGCCACAGGCTGGGTGTGTGCGAGCAACAGAAATTTGCTTCTTGCAATTCTGGAGGCTCACAAATCAAGATCCGGTCATAGCAGAGTTCCTGCCTGGTGAGGACTTGCCTTCTGGCTCCTGTGTGGTTCTTTCTCACCGTGTCCTCCCAGAGTGGAAGGAGGAAATAAGCTCCTCTGGGTCTCTTCTATAAGAACACTAAGCCAGCATGGCATGACCATCTCCCAAAGGACCCCACTTCTTAATACCCTCTCGGTCGTGATTAGGTTTCAACACTGAAGTTGTGGCTTAACAGGGACATTCAGAGCATGGCAAGCAGGACGAAAGGGGGGGAGCAAAGGCACCCGCACAGGGGTCTTCAGAAGGACTCCCTCTCCTTGGCTTCCCCCTTGGGGTGGTTTACTAGTGACAGTCGGCAGAGTCGTGTTGTACCATAAGAATAAGGAGAAGAGAGATCTAAGTGTGCTTTGGGTCAGGTCAGACCAAATCAAAACCCAGAACTGGACATACTCTGTCAAATAAAGGGTGAAGAATAATCAGAGAACATAAATTAGTTTTGCTATTAGTTTTGCTATTAGTTTTGGTAACAGTCCCCAGATCATCACCTCCATGGACACACAACAGCATAGTCATTAAGAGATGTTGCTGCAGAGCTTGATAGGCTGGCCTGCGATGAGTGCGTGGGTCTGCAGGGTGGGTCTTGAGGGTGCCCAGCAGCCCCTGTCCTCCATGAGAGCCCACACGCACCCACACCTGAAGCCTGTCCATAGCTTGAATATTCTTTTCTCTAAGAGGCTTTAGTTGTCAGAAAAGGTCATGCTAAGCCGAGCAAAGCATGGCCAGTTTATCAATGAGATGGCCACGAGCCTACATTTCCAGAAATTCTCATGCACATTTAACATCCCTCACAGCTTTGGGAAAATTCATTGGCCATTTTTGATGTTTATTTTTATGTGAGGAATGGAAAAACTGGGTGGATTCAAGACAGGTGCCACCTTTGGGAGATGGTATGGGAAGCATCATTAGGATTATCTTTTCTGTTAGCCACTTAGAATCAAAGAAGGGATGTATGTCAGAGGAAATCTGTTTATCCTCTTTTCTTCTTGTGAATCCTCGTTTATTCTGAAGGAAGAAGAACATATGTGTCTGTCGTTCTCTTACCGTCTTTTTAAGAATATGTGCACACGTGTTTCTTCTTATTTCCCAAGTGGGATGGATCCCTGCCAATTTAGAAAGAGAGTTTGTCGGTTACTCTTATTAGAAAGTCTGATTTTCAATCCAGCCTTGATTTGGGAATTGGGAAGTAAGTGGAGGAAAGATAGCCGGGGCTGAGCAATAAACAGATGAATTGCTCTTCAGGATTTGATTCTGATTGCTAGAACAGTCCCTTTAGGTTTGCCATTCTCCTACAGTTGGTAGAAAGACAAACTATTTGTAAATAGTATCTAAATAGAGTTTGTCATAGAAGTCTTTCATTGAGTTAAATTCAATGTGAATTTTGGTTGTTAGTGGGGATTGTGTTTTCTCACTCAAATTGACTTTTAGAATGATTTCTTATATAAGTAATAACAAAGCAAGAAACAAAAAGGGGAAATTGAACTCTGAAGCTTTCCTATGTACTGCTCTGCCCAGTGACATTGAGAGTTTTAATTCTAATTATTAAATGTTCTCATTAATTTTGCTGATTGATATTAGCTTTATTAAAAACTGTAAAACATATATAGAATATAAATTCAATAATACTGAACATCAAACTCATGTCTCTATAAAATTAAATGACCAACATTTTACAAAAAAGTTTTTTCTAAAACATTCCTCTTATTATTATGCTTAAGAATCTTCCAAGAAATTAAATCAAAAGAAAATACATCCCAACTCTTTCTATGAAGTTAAAATTGCACTACTATCAAAGCAAAAAGACATCATAAGGAAAGAAATCTGATATCCCTTATGAATATAGATGGGATAATTCTCAAAAAAAAGTAGTAAACTTAATCTAGCAGCATATAAAAAGGAATATACACCTTGTACAAATAGAATTTATCCCAGGAATACATTTTTGTTTTAACATCAAAAGTTAATCAGTTTAAGATAACATAAAAATAAAGAACAAAAAAATCATATGCTCAACTCAATCAATGCAGAAACAACATTGGACAAAATCCAATATCTTTTTATGATAAAATTAAACAAACTAAAAATAGAGGATTTTTTTTTAAATTTGATAAGTAGCCTCTACCTATAAAAACCCCACCAAACTATCTCACTTACTGATGAAAGATTGAATGATTTCCCCATATGATCTTGAATAGGATGTCTGTTCTCTCCACCTCAGTCAACATTGTATTTTAAAAAGTAAAATTTCTAATTACAAATGACATGATCTATTATATAGGAAATACTAAATAATTCCCACCTGAAGGCAAAATTATTAGAACTAATAAGTGTTTGTCAAGGCTGCAGGATTCAAGCTTCATATACAAAAACCAACTTTATTTCTATATGCTAGCAATGAAAAATCTCATAGTGAAATTAAGAAACTTTCATTTATAGTAGCAACAAAAATGATAAAATACTTAAGAATAAATTGAACAAAAGAAGTACAAGACAAACTGAAAAATATCACAGAATATCAACAAAATAATTATACAATACCTATGAAAATGCAAGAATATCCCATGATCATAGGTTGAAAAATTAACATTCTTAAATTATCATACTATCTAAAGCCATCAGCAGATTTAGAGTAATCTCTATAAAAATCCCATTTACTTTGAATTTGTGTAGCAATTAACAAACTGATCCCAAAGTTCATAGGGAAATGCAAGGGACCCAGAATAGCCAATAGTCTTGAAAAAGAATAAAGTTGGAGGATTTGTATTTCTAGGTCACAAAAATTACTACAAAGCAACATAATCAAGACTGTATGGTATTAGAATATGGGCTGTGGAGGGTGGGAGATATAGTATTACTGAACTGAGATCCCAAAAGTAAACCCTTATTTTCATAGGTCTATTAATTTTTGACATGAGTACGAAGACAATTCAATGGGGAAATGAAGAGTATTTTAACATATGGTGTTGGAGCAACTGGAAAGCCATAAACAAAAGACTAAGTTTGCTCTCCTACCTCACACCACATACAAATATTAATTCAAAATGAATCATAGACCTCAACTGTAAAATTCTTACAAAAAATAGAGGCTAAATCTTCATAATGTTAAATTAGGCAGTTTCCTTATAAATGACACAAAAATTCATATCACAGAATATAATTAACTTCATCAAAACTGAAAACATTTGTGCTTCAAAGGGCGCTGTTAAAAAGGTGAAATGGCATCTCACATTGTAGGAGAAAATATTTGCAAGTTACCTGTCTGGTGAGAGATTTGTATCCAGAAAATATAAAAAACACAATATTAAAAAGACATATAACTTAATTAAAAATGGAGAAAAGATTTGAATAATTATTTCTTCATGAAAACAATATACATGGCTAATAATTACAAAAAAAAAAAAGGTTCTTCAACATCATTGGTTATTAGAGACATGTAAATACAAACTACAACACAATACCACTTTTCACTCCTAGGATGCCCCAGATTAAAAATTCCAACAAAAATAAACATTGGCGAGAATGTGGAAAGATTAGAACCCTCATACGTTGCTGGTGGAAGGGTGAAACAGTGCAGAAAATCCAGAAAACATTTTCTTGACTCCTCACAGTGTCAAACATGGAGTTACCACAACCCAGCGATTCCATTCCTAGTAAAATTTTCATAATGCAACAAATAAAAAACACATCTATGCAAAACTCATACATGAATTTTCATTATCAGAGTTATTTATAGTATTCAAGAAGTGGAGACAACCCAAATGTCCATCAAGTGATAAATGGATAAATGCAATGTGGTATAACTACACAATGGAATTAAAAGGTCTTGTTCTGTGAGCCTAACTACCCTCCCTCCTGCTTACTCACTTGTCTCCTTCCACAGGGCCATTCTTCAAACTCCTGGGCAATCTCCATGTTCATCACCTTGTTCTCTCCCTTACTTATGCACCTGAGTGCTTACTGTGCCCACCATTGCATGGACGAAACTTGAAAAATTTATGCTAAATGAAAGAAGACAAACATAAAAGTCCACATAGTATATGATTCTATTTATACGAATTGCCCAGTGTTGGAAAATCCATGGAGAGGAAGTCACCAAGTGGTTGTCCCGGGCTAGGGAAAGGGAAGAGTAAGCGGTGACTTCTGATGAGTACTTGGTTTTCTCTTGTGCTGATGAAAATTGTCTGAAATTAGAAAAGAGTGATTTTGCACAATTCTGAAATACTCTGAAAGAACACAGAATTATACACTTTGAAATGGTGAATTTTATGGCATATGAATTTCATTTCCACAAAACCGTTACAGGAATAATTTAAGCGTTCCACATTCTGAGATGTCTAATGTTATCATTTTTTAAAATCAAAAAGTTCTTCCCACCATTAAGCATCTGCAGCACGTGGGTTTGTAGCTAAGTAAAGTGAATGGAGAATCACATTTTTCTTTAAGCTCAAATATGGGTTTGCTTCTTAGCAGGTATTGAACCTGGAGAAAGTGCTCTGGACTTATTCACTTATCTAAACACATGAGATTTGGAAGGCTGATATTAGGATTACAATATGACACTTGCTTTCCTTAGCAGTCACCTGGTGGTCTTCTCAGCACTCCCTGGTAAAGGGAGTAACATAAAATATTTTATTTCTCATGTAGTTTCCCCATCAACTATGAGTGAGGCCCTGCTTTTTTCTCTTTCCTTCTTGCTGGAACAAAAATTCACATTGGAAGTTCCTCAGATCTGCTCATAGTTGAAAATTTTGCTTAAAATATCAAAATGGAGATAATTAAATTTTAGTGTGTATTGTGAAAAGTGAGACATAAAAGCACTTAAATAGGTCCAAAGCTGATATAGAGGCTTTATATTTTTCTCTTTTTTACAATTTAAAACAGAACTTAACATATATCTTACTTGAGTGCTTTTTTACTAGGATATAATCCTTACCATCTTGTGCCACTTACAATCTTTCAGTGAGTACCTTCTTTGCCTTTCGTTTGGATATTAAGCTGAGCAAATTTATTGGCTAACTGAGTCGGTGCCAACCATTTATTATCTCTCAGCTTCCTGCCATTAATGTACAGTTCTCCAGCCGTCTTCATGCCAACCCAGGAAGAAGATTTGGTTCCTCTGAGCAGATGGAGTGAGGGAAAAATAGAACAGCAACAAAAAAGGGAGGTTGATGTTGCTCTTTCTGAGAGTGTCACTTGCCACCTCATTTAGGGGGGACCCTCGCTCTCATGGTCTGAAGACTTATTTTTGTGGACTTTTAAAAAAAGGTTTATTATTAGAAAATCTTCCAACTGCTCTCCCTTTGCCTCCTCTCCACTCCCTTTCATTTAAAAAGAGTTCTGGCACCAGAACTATGTTTGTCTTTTTAGAGTACTGGGAGAGGCCACCTGCTGTGTCCTCTAAAGAACAAAGGCTTCCCCTCACTGAGAGCAAAAGCAGGCTCTATGTGACTGTTCAGTGAGACCCCTGATCTAGGAGAACTCTGCTCAATGGCACTCTCAACGTCTGTGGTAGGGGACTCATGAAGTTGGGTGGACCCCAGCTACGGTAGCAACCAAACTGGACATAAGTAGATGGGTTCCTCTAACTTGGGATTCACAGTGAATCATGGCGTCCTCATTGATCCTGGGAACCAGAAAGGTAACTAGTGATCATGGAGTTAGTTATTCCTCACTCATCTTACCAGTGAGGAGGATGGGGTTTAAGGTTTTACATAATTATTCAAAGTCTGACCATTAGTAGAAGAACGAAGGATGATAGAAGTTACAACTTTGTTTTCCTCCTTTTGAACTGTCTAAAAAAGTCTATGCTACCTGTGTGTCAGATGAATGGATCAGACTTTGAAGAAAATGGGCTCATGGTCTGAAGACTTATTTTTGTGGACTTTTTAGAAAAGGTTTATTATTAGAAAATCTTCCAACAGCTCTCCCTTTGCATTTCCGACATTGGGTGTTAGGTTTCCGTTCTGAGTCACCATAATTTCCCAGTACATATGTGTGGAATATGGTGGTGGTGTCCTCTGCTTAGTCCAGAGCAAACTGGCTTTGCACTTCTTTTATGGATTGTCCTTCCCTTGACTTCAGCTATGGTAGGGCATCTGGCATCTCTGTTGTGTGACTCAGGGCTGCTGCTGAGTGATTGCAAGGAGAACTTCTCACGGAAGGACAAAGCCATACGAGGGTGAGACGTAGAAGAGCTGAGTTCTCTCAAAGAGCTCTTTCTCCCCCATCACGTGTCCTTAGAATTAGGAGGTAGTTTGATGTCCACCGTGAAGTCTGCCGCCACCAGGCCATCACTACCTACCTTTATTTAGAAGCATCTGCTTTTCTAAGAGGGTTGCCATTTGGTATCTCACCCTTCTCTTACCTCCAAACCTAAAGACTATCTGTTTTCTTTTCTTCATTTACCCAAGACTTTGGCACCAGTCTTTCAGCCTTCGAACCCAGTCCTGCTTAGCTCCTCATGGTGTCTGACTGATGCAGGCCCGGCCTGTTCTGTGACTCCCTCCTCTCTAATATTTCCCTCCATTCTACATACAACCAATTTTCATCCCCTACACTTGTCATCACTGGAAAATATCCACTTCCAAAACCACGAATTAAAACACCTGCATCTCTGACCACAGCCTGCTCTCCTCCCAGCCTTCCTGTCCATCTTCTCCCACTGGGGCCGTTCTTCCACCTTCTTTGGCTCCCCAAGTTCACCAACACTTCATTTTCTCATTGTCTTCTTAGTCGCATTTCCAGCGATCCTTATGCGGATGTCCCGGGCTCGCTAACTCTGCTATTCCCTGCCTTTTACAGGCAACATGGCAGCTGCGGAGCAACCCAACTGTTCACCCAAACTCCTGCTTCCATTTCTGTGTCATACTTTTGGCCTCTTCAAGCAACTAAACTTTCTCCTAGTCTCCATCTGTTCCAAGGGAAATTAAAACAATCAAAGAGATACTTTGCTCAAATTTCCAAAACCAAAGCTGCAAGCTTGGGCACGTCTGAAGTCCTCTTGTATCTCCCTATAATAAACCCATTCCCTCCGCACTTCCTCTGGATCCCACACTTCTCGAGGAATTCCACCAGTGTGCTGATGATATTCATGATGATCTCCAAGTGGCTGCTTTGTGCAAATTAATGAGAACATGTTTCTCTCAAATATTTTTATGTAATGCAGTTTTTGTGTGTGTTTTCTTCTGTTGGAAAAAACAAATTTTGCTTTCCTAAAGTAAAATTATCCTTTTGTGTGTGTAGGGGGGTAAATATCATCTCCAGCAGTAGCTTCATTAATGTTCACACCTGCACTGACATGGAATAACGCCTCTTTCTGGACCAGAGTACAAATCCAGCTCTCATCTTCTAACAACAGAAGGAAAGTTCTGCCTTTCCACGCTTGCTCTGGTGTTTGAAGTGTGCCATTCTTACACATACAGTGGAGCATACCTTTGGTATGAGTGTGACAGAGGGAGTAATTAGTTATGCAAGTCTGAGGATTCAGCACTGCACGGGCTGGCTTAAAACATCTGACTTTAGGGAGAAATCTCTAACCCACGTCTTATAAGAATAGAAATAGTATGACTTTTGTAATCAGAGACATGCATTTGAATACATGTTCTATTACTTACAACTTAACCTGAATTTAACAAAGTTATAACTTCTTCAGGGAAAACGTGGGACTCTCAGCCTCAGTGGAGGCTTATTCAGGGAAAGACTGAGTGCTTATCTATAATGGAAATCAGAGATGGCAGGCACCATGCTCTAGAACAGAAAATGCAGGATCCTAAAGTCTTGATTGGCAGAGGGAGGCAGGTGATTGGGCCTGGGACCTCACAGCATTGCCTGGAAGGATGATCTGTAGAACCAAATGTCTCAGGTTCATAGAGCAGCAGAAATAATAAATCCCACTGGTTAGTAGGACAAGAGATATTGCTGTCCTCTTCTGAGGAAGGGTGGGAGGGACTCTAGTCCAATTGAAGCTACAAATGCTGACCTGGAATCAGTTAAAATCTGAGGACAGGATTTGACCAACTAATTATATTCTCAAAATCATCATGACAGTGTCAGGTGGGTTCATCACAAATCTAAGCATATTGTCATGATGCTTTGTAAAATGTCTTCATTGAGTGAAAAGAGACTTACCATCTTGTATTTCCTTCTAGAGGATTGATGCATAAGGAAGTAATTGAAGTATTTGAATGTAGTAAATTATAATGATACCTACCCCCAGCTTTACCTGAGCATGAGATTCATTGAAGGCATTAGTAAAACATGGGTACTTGAGCCCCATTCTTAGAATCCAAATCAGCAGATCTGGAATGTTGTCTGACAATTCAGATGCACTACATTTAAAAAGAGCTGCCATATTTGAAAGTGTTGTTCAGTGTGGCCTATGGATTTGTGCAAAGTTTGTTTCCGTAATAAAACCTCCGAGGAAAATCAGTGACTGTATTGACTGATCTCAGTTCTCTCACATCACTCCTTGTTTCTTCTATGTGGCATGGTTTGATTTTTTTAAAAACTGTTTTTAAATATTTGATTTGCATTATGTTTGAATTTCAAAGTCCTTTCAAATTATTCCGAGAGTTTAGTAAAACTTTCTAAATAAATGTAGTCGTACATATTATAATGTGGACCCTGATTTCTCTAAACCTCAATGTTCTCATTTGCAAAATTATGTAGATTAAAATTGAACTGCCTCCTAGTGTCATTTTGAGGATTAAATGAATCAAAATATTTAAAATGGTGTTTTGACTTATATCGACCACTCAACTGTTAGTTATTATTTATGAAAATAATGAATTTCATTTCTTTTATTGAAAAGGGATACTATTTATGCCCAAATCCACCTGTCAGTCTTTCCAAAGGAACTTTGGAAATAGGGGCTAATGGTTCTATATTCTGTCAGCTCATTTTCCATGACAAACGATATATCATATTTGAGGGAATATTTCTATTTGTTTTAGTGAACTTTTTAAATATTTAGTATACGGCTTGCTGAGAATGCTATTGAAGCTTAAAACTAAACTTGAACTGAGACTATTTTAAAAGTCTGTAGGGGGAGAAATGCAAACTGTGTCTTTTAGGCATTTTTTTTTTTTTTTTCCATTTAGGGAACAGCATGTATTGAGCTCTTAATTTTGTTGACTGTTGCTTTAGGATCTTTGGAAACTAGCACAGAAGGCACTATTGTTGTTCCCACCCCATCCTCCAGTCCTTGATCCCTGAGGAATTTATAATCTGGACCTGATACTGAAGCATAACCTCCATATTGATGTAAAGAAAAGAATCTGTGATCCTCAGTCCACATACCTTATCCAAGGACAAAAATTTAGAAAAAGCCTATCACAAAGTCCCTTTAGACGAATTTGCTCTAAATGCCTTCTATACACAAGGACAATTAATTTGTAATTGGAGTACATGTTTTTATTGCTAGTCTTAAAGGTAATTGATGCTTGACTTTATTCTTGTGCTCTGAATTTGTTGGCATCTAAGCATTTGCAAGTATTGGGTTTGCGATGTGCTGGAGATTAGCCCCTTAAGATATTCTTAGAGTGGTATGAAAGCAGAAATGCGTACTGATTAGCAAAGCAAGAAAAGAAAGAATATGTGGTGGATAGAAGAAATGTAAACAAAGTCCAAACTTTGCTGGCATTCTTTGGCATGAAGTTCAGCAGAAAAAATAAATTCTTTCTGAATGGATCTGGGCTGCAACCTTATCTTACATACATGAATTTTCTTCGTTCTCATTTTCTCTCTTCATTATTTGGCTATAAAGAATCATGCATTTTTTTCATTCTACTGTCATGTATAACTAATTAAAATGTATTTAAAAAATTTTTAAGAAACAATCATACAATTGTATGTTTTGTAAAAGGAAGATTCCATTTACTTGTGTTTTGTTTTTTTTTTAGTGGTTCTGTCCTATAATATAATCATTTACATTCCAAAGTGAATTATTATAGACAAAAATGGAGGATTTGTGTTCTTGAATCATCAGTAGACTTTTTTGTATTGTAAAATTTGTATTACTATCTCCTATGATTGAGAAAATAGTTGAAGTGTTGTTTTATTTACCTTGGGATCTAAATCAATGCCTTGGTCATGATATATTGAATTGGTGACCATCTTCAGATTCCTTGGCTATTTTCACACCTAGATACTTAGACATAATTGTCCTTAGTAGCATTCATTGTTAATGAGGGGTCACTGCTCTCTGACGGACTTTGATGCTGAGTTTGGAAAAGGCTGCACAGCATGCTCTCTCTTTTCCTGCTTTCCCTCTTTCTTCCTGCTTCTCCTGCTCCTCCTCCCCTTTTTCCCTCCTTCGCCTTTTCTCATGTCCTATGTGTGTTTCTCTCTCCTCCTCTCTCTATTTCCCAATGCATGGTAGTATATTAAAGAACTGGGAGATCCTACAATTTGAAAAAAATCAACTTATTTTTTATTAAAACTTATCATGTTTATAGTGATTACAATTTTTCATATACATTATGGATCTATAGATTTTGTATTCAAATATTCTTTCCCGGATTAATTTAGAGTTTTATACCTGGAATAGACAATGCATCCATATTTGTAACTTCCAGTATGAATTTCTCATCTAGCACAGCAATTTCATTGGAGATCACCCCCTTTTTCAGTTCCGTCTCTTTGGGCTGGTTTTAGTACTTGTCCTGGTGACAATGCTAAAGACATCATAAGAGTTCTGCTCAATACTCAAAACAATACTGTTTTTTTTTTTTTTTTCTTTCAACAAACTTATGGTACTATAGTTCCCATATAATGCTCATGCTCTCAGGAGAAGGTGGCATTAACAAGGACACAGGGCTGGTGAGAGCTGGTACTATCTGAAACACAGCACTTTCCAGCCAGAGCCTCTCACAAGATATATTTTGAAAAGGACAGGTCTTGCTGCTAAGTTCTAAAGCTCCTCCTTTCCCCCCATCTCTTGCCTTGCAAAGAAGGAATCTCTCTCAGGACTTTCAAGATCAAAGCTTTTACTAGTACTCTTCGAATGGTGACTGGTTGTGATTGATCTATAAATAAGTGAGAGTTCACTGGATATCATAAGGTTGTTGAATAGGTGAAAATAACTTTTTCCAGTTGAAAAGTTTACTACAGGCTGCTTTTTGCATTTTGTGTATGCCAGTCAACAACAACAACAACAACCAGAAGAGATAAACAGAGAGTTTGGCATAAGCCTAGGAGATTTAATGTTCGCTGCTTGGGCTTTCTCACCTCTCCAAGATCCACATGGTCAGTCATAGTTCAAGACTTAGGCTCTTAGGCTGCCCAGGTTCCAATTCTGGCTCTACCATCTCAGTTTTTGACTTTAGGAATGTTTTATAGCTACTCTGTGCTACATTCTCTTCATGTTTAAAATGGGACTTTCATAAATTTTTAAAATTCTTGTGCAGATTAAATTGATAAGTACATTCAAAGCACAGCAAGTAGGACACACTCACTCACCCTGAGCTGGTGAGCTTCCTTTCTGTTGGGAGCCTCTTCTGGAACCCTAGTTATACTTCTTACAAGACATTGGACTCTAAGCCAAGTCCTGTTGCCTCTGCACCTGAAGGGACCTTCAAGTTATAAAACAGAGACAACGTGCTTGTCTGATGCGGCTGTCCTAAGGATGTAATTGAATGTCATGTGAGACAGCCTGGTCTGGAGTAGTGGACTATGACACAGTACATGTCAAAACTAAGACCTTCCAAATAGTGCTTCTGCAGCGAGAGCCGGAGGGGAGATGGTAATGTGGGAAACTACTCCCTCTGCTTCCCTTGTCAAGTGATGTGGCTGATGGGTTCTTTAAGAGTTGCAAAATTCCTTTGGGTTTCAGGATCTGTTTGTTACAAATTCATGTTCCAGTGGGAGATTTCAAACAACCCATAGCCAGACAGCAGGTAGTTTGGGAGCATCTCAGAATTTGTGTCAAGAACTTATAACAATACTATTTGAGAATGTCTTCTTCCAAGAAGATGCTCCCTAGAAAAATCGCAGTACATGCAATCAAAGATGTTTCTCAAAAATCCCTGGATTTTTGACATTTATTTCAGTGGTTTCCTTAGAAAACCTGATAAGTCAATATAAAAAAAATAAAGTTTAGCACACCTGAATAGGAAATTCTCTATGTGGAAGGCTAAGAGTGCTTTTAATCTTAAATATTTCCTCCTCCTCCTCCCTGTAAGCAACACCATTTTAATAGCTGTATTCTTCCTTTGAAGGGGTCATGCATCACACCATTAGCAGGCATTAAAACCTCAGCTTGCATCAGTCACTGTTGATTACCTAGCATCAGTTTGAGCAGTGATCACAGATGGGTTTAATAAGGGTGCTGGACTGCCTAGAAGAAGCAGGTCTCATGCAGGAGTCAGAGGGTGGCCCAGGATGGAAGGGCTCCAAGACAGGGAGCTGGACCCCAGCAGAACCCTACCTTCAAGCCCCAGCCTGAACCTGGCTCTTCCTCTTTCTCTCTCTTGTCTAATTTTGTCAAGTTCCAACAACCCAGGAATTTAGTCTTCCTGTATTTAACTTGTTTTTCTTTTAAGATATCTCATTTCACTGTAAACAGAAACCTGCTGATTTTATCAACTGCTTCGTGTTTGTCTAGCTGTATTCCATCAGTGACTAAAATGATTTCTCCAAACCACCAGCTTTGGCAGGAGGGTGTGTATGAACCCTCTACATGCAGACAAATAATCCAGAGAGTCCCCAGAGATCCGCACAAGCCCTGCTAAAGATCCAGATTACTACCATAGAGTGGCTACGAGCTGTCCATTAGCATCAAAGACTTCACGTTCTCTTTCCAAACCCAAACACGGAACATGATGAAAGTGAAATTTGAATTTTCCTTCTTTTCATGGCCTTTCTTCTTCCGTCCCATTCTTTTCGTCTATCATTTTCACCAGGCATTGTCAGGGCTCTGGGTAGGCAAGCAAATGAGTCCACGTTAGAGTCTGCTCAATACTGAATGCGATGCTTCCCCTCGTGGCAACAAGGAGCATCCCAGTTTAACTCCCGTCCTGGTTTCATCTCACAATCTCAATAACTGATATCATATAGGGTAGTGAGAATCCATAAATACATCCCTACAAATTACTTTACCCTGTGAAACCATGAGTGAGAGCCAGAGGAGGATTATCTGCCCCATCCCATCCTCAGTTAAACAGTCTGCACTTAATTCAGGTTCAGAAAAGTATTTCCTTGACAGATGGGTGAACTGGAGATGGGCGTTGGTAGAATCACTGTGCCCAGTCATATCACTGCAGAGAATGCTTTGAGAGCTGGGCAAGAGACCTGGCATTTCCGTGGTCCTTCCTGAAGCTCTCCCATGGATTGCCCCTTGCTGGATGGCCAGGTGTCCTTCACAAACAGCCTGAGGTGGTCTTGACCAGACTCCAGCTCCAAGGCCCAGCTAAATACTCACACAGCCCTCAGAACCTGGGTATTGAGAAGGAAAGAAAAGGGAAGAAGAGTGGATTGTAGTTTGCCATTTTTTAACATGTTGGATGACTTTTGTTGGAAGCTCCAGGAGAGAAGGATCAAAGTATGACACCGTAGTAAATTTCTCTACATAATATTTTAAAAAAATATATAATAAAAAAGACAATTAATAAAAAATTTTTTTAACAATGGCAGCCTAAGTGATTTTCAAAGAAATGAAATATCACAAAGAATGTCTTTGAGTTTTTAAATCATGTTCCCATGGAGATAGGACTCTCAGCTTCTCAAAAAGGGCACATCACTAAATGATATACTAAAATGAACAATGGCATTATTAAACATAGAAAACCTAGCCTAAGCATATTCACTTCTTAAATTCAGTTTATTGTGATTTACATACACAATTTTGAGAACACAATCCCAGTTGGATTTTCTTATGTGTAGTTATTTCCACATTCTCTTATTCTTTATCCCAACCCAGAGATGGTTAAGTTGACAGTGGTTGACATCCACTGCTATATCTATCATGCATTATTTCTATCTCTCCCCAGTCTGCCCTGGTTAGATACATTATCTGTACTATAGTCACCTGCCAAGTGTAGCATTAGCATTATCATCCTTACTTGCTAAAGAGAAAGCTGAAATTGATGAAGTAAACGTATCCAAGTAGTATAGCTGATGAGTGGTGAAACCAGGTTTTGGAGTTAAGTTTTCTTGATTATAAAACCTAACATTTTCCAGAAACTGAGCTATGATCATCTCTCCAGGATTTCATTTACCCCTGGTAACATAAGGAGTGCTTAATAAATGCATACGTTGTTATAAATAAATGAATTATAATGTTGTCTTTATGGATTACCAACACACTTTGCTTTTCTTCTCTGTGTAGACCTGAGAGCAAGAAGTAGATTGTAGGCAGAGCTGGTTAGACCCGGTTGTGTTACTTTTGTAAAATATACACATCTCTTACCCTAAAATGTGGACCGATCCAGGCTGGAGAGGTACTGAAGCTCCTTTGCTGCTATAGGAATAGCCCCTGCTTTCCTACCACCAGTGCCATATGCTGCTATTTTAACGGTTTGGTTTAATGGCTTCACGTCAACTTTATTTTCTGTTTCAAACCTGTTATGTAATATAAACCCACTGTGAGGGAATGTTCTGTTTCTAAACTGAAGTGAGGAACTATTCTATTTCAACCATTTACTTAGTAAAAAGAGAATGGTTCATTTGAAGTGTGAAAGTAACTAAATAGGGCCCAGAGGTAGCAGGAGAACCATCTTCTCTTTCTCTACTGATCCAAGACTTGACACTTTCTTCCATCTTAACTTGGAAAGTTTTTTTTTTTCATCATACCAAATCCCAAACTTTGCATCATGAAATTCTGTGGTCAACTTTGGCTGGGTTTCCATAAGGCATTGGGAAATGTCAGTGTTCTTTATATTCCTTCTGTTTGGTCTTAGAAAGTTTGACTAATGAGCACTATATTACTAAAGTGTACTGCCCATGCTCAGCATGGAGAGGAAAGAGGAGAGAGCATACTTAGTATTTTTGATTATTTCCTCTAGAAATCAGTAACCAGTTTATAATTCTCCTAGTTATAAATGAGTTGAATATTTTATTCAAATTATTAACATGTTGAAATGTTAAAGCAAGATATAACTACATTTTTCAAACATAATAACTGATAATTATGAAGGTGTACAACAGTTCTGAAGCTCATATCCTGATAGCAGATGTTCAAAATAGTAGACTTCTGAAGAAAGGTTTTTAAATCTCCATAAAAATTATTTTAAAAACATATATTTTGACTCAAACTTTCTATTTCTCAAATCATAGCCTAATGAAATAATTTGTAACATGTAGACAGATATAACTACCAGTATGTTGATTACAAGGCATAATAAAACTATAAACGTGTGAATATCAAATTCATAATTAACAAATTCCAGCCAGTTGATAATAGGAGATTTGGTTAGAAAGTTTTCTGATAGAATAGAATACTATTTAGCCAAAAAGTATGCTGTGACCATCTTCAATCCCTACCTACCTATCTATCTACCTTATTTTTGTGGTGCTGGACAAGGAACTCAGGGCCTTGTAGCTAGACAAGTATTCTATCACTGAACCACACACCCTGACCCTATGTATCTAAAGTGTTCACATGCAAAGATGCTTATGATATATTATTTAATAAAATGGGTTACAAAATGTAGTTTTAACTATGAACTTATACACACAATGAACAAAACTATGTGGCAAAGTCTGAATGAGTATACAAATAAGGAACTCTATTTTTTCCTCATTTTCAAGTCTGTACATTTTTTCTTCAAAGAAAATGTATAGCTTTTATAGTAAGGGAGTCATTCATTTTGTATTTGTAATTCCTTCATCACAGTCAACATATAAACAATTCGGTCTAAATATTCTATTAGTTTTCTGTAGTCATGGTGAATTTATTTGATCCTCTTTGGTGACACAATGTATATACTTGGAGTTGGTCAAATTAGACCCTGGAACAGAGGTAACTGACAAGTGATCATTTCTCATTCTTTTCCACTCAATAATTAGGTTGTATTGTAATTGCATGTCAGTTTCATTTTCACAAAAGTTTCCCCTGCAAATGTGTTTGATTTATATGAAGTAGATTCACTGCCATAGCAAATTCAAGACAGCCTCTGCTCACATCCTACTTTTGCACTCCCTCTGTTCTCAAGAACAAAGTGCCCCACGGAAAGAACCAAAGAGATACACCAACCATCTTGTTATTTAGTGACAGTCGATTATCTGAGCCTGACTAAAGGAAACAAGACTCTTGTATGATATAACATTGGCATCACTGAATTTTCAAGAGCCAGATGTCAGGTCCTCCTAGTGTCTGCCCTGAAACATGAAGAGTTTGACAATATTTTACATAACCCCCAAACACCAAAATGCCTTAGGAAGTAAAGGATGGTATTATTCTGTTCTGAAGGCTGTTCATCAAATGAACAGTCAGCAGAAATGATTCCAATAACAAGGAAGTGAAAATAATAAGAAATTCCACATCTGGAAAATAATAAGAAATTCCACAACTGTGGCAATGAAGAACCAAATCAATATGTTTTCAAGACAAAAGATCAGAAGGTCATTCCATATCTTTCAGCAATAAAAGGTTTGTACCAGTTCCCAGCAGCTGATGTGCACATGGAAGATAACATACCAATTACATGACAACTGGTCATCTGGTGTTCTTTGAATTTTCTCAGTCTAAAAAGATGGAATTAAAAGATGTCTAAACATCTAGAAAGTTGTTATTCTTTATCTATCTGAATTATTAATAGGGATAGGGCAGGTAGGTGACTCATTTCTCACCTGGAGTCAGGTTTCATCCCTACCTTGATCCTCAGCATGATCTAAGGCTCCTTGTCTTATACCTTGATTTGATGATTTCTTTATTCTTCATCTGCTGCACTTTAGTCTAATGAATAGCAAGCGTGTCTTGAGCATATAATGGAAGCTCATTACAGCTCTCTCATTACATTAACTTAAACACATCACCAGGAGAACCGAGTCCTTGAAGCAGAACAAAGTAGAGTGAAAGTTCAATATCCCAGGTCATTATTTGACGAAGCCCCTGGCAGCTGCACTTCTCCCAAGTCCACGTGAGCTCTCAGTGGGAATGAGCTCTGGCACTGCACCACAGCGTAATTTGATTGACAGGATGAGTTTGATTAACCTTATGGGACAGATAGAGAAATGGAGCCACAGAGTCCTGAACATCACCCTGCTGTCAGAGCAGGCTGGGGCTCATCCCCTCTTCTCTTCTTGGGATGCACCTTGTAGTTCACTAAACAGGTGACCAACAATGTTCTTGTAGTTCTACACTCCACCCACTTTTAATTTTATTCCATTTCTCACATCAATATTATAAGTACATTCATGGTTTTTTCATTATGAATACATCTGCCTCAAAGTAAAACTCATTAATAATGTCTCATATTTATTTAATTACACATCCTGTACTGTATGCAATATGTCTAGACCATTTTTTGATTCAGAGGGAGTAAAACCTAAGAATATCATTTTTCATGAAAATTCCTACTTCCTTTCCTTTCCTCTACAACAAATTTGGAGTGCGAGGCAACTAAAATAACTGCACTGGGAATTTCAGTTAAAAACTCTGTTTATAAAAATGTCGTATTCTTTGTTTCCTAGTAAGTGGACTTTCTGGCCTAGTATTTGTGACTCATGTTTCAGACCTAGGTATTTTTCTAGGATTGGAAATATTCAGTGTCATTTATTTTTGGTATTGAAAGTGCCAACGTGTTTCAAAATTCAGTTTGGCTACTTTTTGGTTTGTTTCTGCATTTGGATGCAATGAAAGGGAGTCACATTTTATAGAAAGTAGAGACTTCCTACAACATTTCTATGACATCATGTGTTATATGTAAAATCAGCTTGTATCCACGAGTTTACTACATAATTATAACAGATCAAAAATAGATGTCCTCACAGTGAGGCAGTTTCACCAAGTCTCTCTTATGACAGCATGACTGGCTTACCTGAACCTTTCTAGGACCTACTCTCAGCATTATTGACTAACAATTAAGTATATTCATCTGCTGTTACTGTTATAAAGACAGTCCTCAGCTGTCTTTATAGATCATCTCTTTATAATTCTATATGAATAGGTTTATTTCACCAATATGGTTTTTAAATAAACTTTCTTGGGGGAATAATTTTATGGTTACATAAAAATTAGCAAGATAGAACAGATTTGACCTGGGTACAGATTTCTTAGCTTCCTCTATTATTAACATTTTCTCTAGTAAGACATCAAACTTCTTGATGACAAAGTCCACTTATCTTCAGAGCCTCTTGTTGTACAAGATTATCTTGTGCCTGGTATTTACTCATTGGTTTTAAGAAATTGGGGATAGATAGACAACCAAAGAAGCAAGTTTTAGGTGAATTTTAGTTTACAGGTAAATAAAAGTGGTTGTTATATTTATTACAAATATGATACAGACACCCAATGAAAAAGCAATTTCAGGAGCAACCAATCATGTATTTTTAAGTTTCCTCATGTCTTTTCCAAATGATCATAATGGTGACTTTCATTATGCAAAGTTTTACCTAATTTAACTCAGAAAAGCTGAAGAGATCAAAGTTGGTCCGTTTCTCCAAATCAATTACCAGTTACCTCAGGAATAATACTTCAGGAAAGATTGGGTTTTATTTCTCATATCTTATTGATATATTTTAAAGAGCTGGTTTTATAATATTGAATCACACCACTGGACTTTTTCATATTCCATTAGTGAGGAGGAGCCCTTGGAAAGGTGTGTCACCAAAGGTCCTTTTAATCTGACTTTGGAATTCCTAGGAGTCATCTCTGTAAATATTGCATGTACTCTATCCATGTCAGCTTGACAGGGCATGTGCTGATGTGCACTGAACTTCAAAAAGCAATCAGAGAAACATGCTCAGCATATTGGAGAGATCAGAGAACTGACATTGCTTGAGCTACGTGTGAAGAAAAGACAAGAAGGTAATAAACCCTGGAAGCCTGGCCACACTGAGATGTGTTGAATGGTGCTGGCATTGAACAGAGAAAGCTCTGCAAGTTTAGAAGCTGCTATTTGTATAGAGAATGTTGTAATTTAAAAGCAAAATAGACGTTTTTTGGGCTTATTTGCATTTGATTATCCATCCAAGTAGGAATTTTTATAACAGCATCACTAAAGGAATGCAAGAACTAAAAAGACATTCTGTGGAAAATAGATACTAAAGCAAAATGCGTATGATTTCTATTAAATTCTGAGTTAGTTCCTTAGGAAAAATCCGAGGAATAAGATAAATCAAAAGTCCAAAATGTCACCTGTTGCCTGACATTTCTAGTACAATCCCTGCTTTGGAAAGGAATTAATCTTTCCCTATGAATGCCCATTTCTCCAAAGGCAAATCTGCTATGATTATTATTGAGGGGTGGGTGACCTCATAGCCTGATAAAGGAATTAATCAATGATAACTGGAGACAGGTACCTCCTCGTGGAGAGGGGTCATTACCAAAGGTGACTGGCAATTGTTCCCATGGAGATTAGGCTGTTTTGCTAACTATAGGGAGTAACTTTGTTAAAGGGAAACTGGTTCCAAATGGAGGCTTCCAGGCAAACTTCTGCATATGCCAGGCCTTGGTTTATAGGACGGTGAGCCTGGCACATTCCAGAAGAATCTGGTAAAGCAATTATTTTCTATTCCTGCCTTGAATCATGTAAACATAACGTTCTGAAGTGACTCATCCCTTATTGCTCCCTAAACATAACCAGGCTGATAGAAGGTGCTTAGAATAATTTCCAGTCCCTTTTTGAAGCACAAGCCTATTAGAAATTCTCCTATTCCTCTTTGCCTAAAGGCCCTGGATGCTTTATCTTCCCTCCTGATGGAGCAAATAATGCTTTGTTTTATTTTGACTCTTTTGTTTGAATAATGCTAGTCAATGCAGAAGCAGGGCCTTCTAGTTCCCTGGTGAAATCTGAGACTCATGTGCACTTGATTGCATTTGACAGCTCCTCTGTCAGTGGGGATAGCACAGTTTATTCTCCGGGAGAGCTATAAAAAAGAAGAGGGGGCACTGGTGACAACAACAGGAGAGGCACCAGGCAGTGAGTGGAAAGACGGGGGTCTATTCCCAGATGGTCAATGGATGGATGGCAACTGCAGCTTCCTTGCTAAGTTTAATGTCTATTTACTCTGCTTCTACATACGGGCCATTGGGAGTATTTTAAAGGCCCATCTATCGTAGCTAGAGGTTGCCATTTTTGAAACCAGAAGAAAACTGTTAGAACAAAGGGCACAGAGGGCTCCTCCAGGCATCTCTTAGCATTATGCGCATTATCTTGATAAATTTCTCCCAGGCCCACATTTTAAGAAATAACGAATAAAAGAAAGAAGGAAAAGGAGCCAAAGAGAGCTAACACTTGGCAGCAAACAGCAGGTACTTGGCAGTGACGTAGCTAAGCCTACCTGTGGCCCATCATCTCAAAATGCAAATGTTCTCAGTTTAGCATCATATTTTTCAAAGAAATAAACACACGGTTCCAGGGTCAGCACATCCCCAAGTTCCCCAGCCCACCATTAAACACACAAACTCCCACATCGATAACTCCGGCAGCTTCATCAGATTTATTTTAGAAAACTGCTACTGCCACCAAGTTAGTGACCATTTGGAGAATAGAGCCCTCAAAGGGAGTGTTTATTTTTACCCTTAAATTTTTTTATTTTCTCGCTGTAATTGTCAGTATTAATATATTTGCTGAAGTCCCCTTACTCCCTAGTATTTTCATAGGGCCCGTTCCATTTGCTGCCTCATTCACGGTCTTCTGGAATGTTCTAAGTAATATATTTGTTAGCGTAATATTTTCAATTGGGCAAAACTTACTGGTGATAAAAGTTGACTTTGATTCATCACACATGATCTAGATGATCAGGTGATTCAACCTTATAGACTTCAATTCTCCCATTCTTTATGAATACTTTAATTTCCAAGTGTGACTGTTCATATAACACATTAAAGCAAGTGTTTATATTAAACTTTGGAGCCTTGCCATTATCCACTTCCAAGTTTGTCATTTGTTGGCTTTGCTATTTATTCCAGCGAACGGTGTCTCATCTGTTGGGTTTATGGTTTAACGTGATTGTCGTGTCGACTTGCTATTCCGTAGCAGTAGCATTCATCAATGCTTCACGGGTCATCGTGGTAACTTTTCCAAAAGACATTTGCTGAGGAAGGAATAGCAGTAATGGCATTGCTCCTAATCCCTCAGGAAGGGCTTATTAGCACAAAAGAGAAGAAGGTTCTATCAGTCCCAGGCAATGAAGTGCAGTGGTGATAAGCCATAGTCTGGCTAATCTCAGAAGCTGTTCTAGAGATTTCAAACTGCCCATCAAGTCTTTTGGTAGCTTTCACGTCCCACTTGGGGTGCACAGCTTTCAGATGAAATTTTAGCATTTCCATCCTATCATGCTTCTTTTTGGTTGAAAAGAAAATCAAATTGGTATCACCCAGGTCATGGGGACTGTCCTTCCTCGGCTGCTTCTTGGAGCTGGTTTTATATCATTCAGATTCAGGTTACATTCCTGCCAAAGACTCCAGTGCCTACCAGTGACAGCAGAGACTCAATGCCTCCAAAGGAAAAGAAATATCTATTCTACTCCATGACCATGAATCCAGTCTTCTATGGCTACACGATGGTAAAGGTCATGGACTATAAAACTCACCCAGTTTTTATTGTGCTTTTAAAGCCAGCTTCTGGGACCTTTAGGTTACAAAACATCTGGAAGCTGCTCTTCTTGGACAATTGAATCAATGTGCCTGACTCTCATTATAGTAGTTTTCAGGTTTTACTTTGTCTTTTTAGCTCTCCTGGAGGGGCACACAACTGGCTTTCAACAACTTACGTGTTTTGTATGTTCCTGTGTTTGCAATAAACCACCTGTAATTTTGGAGTTGAGTTGTCCCAAGCACTGATCATAAACTAGAACAACTTTGCAACAGTTGTGGTGACCTCAGAAGGTACACATGTAGGACCAAGGTCAGGGTGGCAGGTTCCCGCCCATCTCCCAGACTTCCGTGTGAGTCAGGAGCCCAGGCCACAGTGTATCTGTCTCAAGATGAATCTGTTGCTCCTTTATTTCTCTGGGTTTCTTGGAATACTCCTCCCTCTCTTCTTCATTCACTTAGCATACCCACTCATAGGTTGTTAATTTAGACACTATTTCCTTGGAGATCATTCCCGATCTACCTTAGACTGATTATAGAACCATCCTTTCAAGTGGTTCTATGATCCCTCATGAAGTTCATAACATAGGACTGGTGTCCCTACAATGTATTACTGTGCAATTTAGTGCTAATAGGGTATCTGTTTCTCTGGATTTGAAACTCCATACATGAATAGGTTATACTCATGTTCTTTAAACTGGCAGTAGAGAGCCAGTCTCTGTAGCACATACTTGTAATCCCAGAAGCTCGGGAGACTGAGGCAGAAGGATCTCAGTTTGAGGCCAGACTGGGCAACTTAATGAAACTGTCTCAAAGTTTAAAAATTTAGTGAAGCTCTATCTCAAATTTTAAAAATAACTCAATCAAAAGGTTGGTGGTGCCACTTGATGGTAAAGTGCATCTAGGTTTAATCCCAGTACCACACAAATGAATAAATATATAACTAAAAAATAAACTGGCAGCAGATATGTAGATCTTTCAGTACCCTTCGCCTCTGTGGTACCCAGCAGCACTTAGGGTAGCAGCAGATTACAGCGGCGCCTCTTTAAGGCAGTACGATGCCCAGATGTGAACCTTCAGGAAATAGTGTGATGATAGACGGTGGAATCTCTGAGGGTGTGGTTCATATCTGTTTTGTTTGTCATTGCCTACAAAACCAGGTATAGTTTCCTGCTGACTTACAATAGCACTAGGTGAAAACTTACTGAATGAAAAAAAACCTTATGGAGAGACTGAGTCTTAGTGACAGTACCGTAAAACTATTTCATAGACTATGGGAAGGGAAGCAGAAAACAGAAGACACCATAATAATTAACTGATAGTAAGAGTTTCACTTCAGCTCTGATATTTGGGGAAAGATGTTTGGGGCTCTAACTCATGTGTAGACAGGAATGGTAGCTTCAAGCTACTTAAGCAATGGACAGGAGCTGCCATTGAGGAGAGCAGCTTTGGAGGAACGGGTAAGAGCGTGCACGTGCTGGGAGGACTGACGTGGGGGGAGGACTCCAGGCTCTGATGAGGCCAGTTCTCTGACGCAGAGAACTGCACGTTGGGACTTCCTTCCTGTGGACTTTACACCTGAAAACAACAGTAGCGCCCACCTCACATGGCTGTCTGAGAAAGAAATGGGTCAATGTCTGTAAGTGTTAAAAGTACCCGGCACACAAGGGGTGCTCAGGAAGAGCTGGCACGATTATTGTCCCAGTTGCCATATAAACACTGACTTTAAGGGACCCGTGCTCCAGGTGCTCTCTGTGGAGACCCAGAGGTCTGTGGTATTGCCAAAGAGTATTCTTTACATGCTTGTCTTAAAGACACCCCCATCCACATGCATCACATAATCCTGTGATCACAAGTGGAAAAGCTTCATGCTGCTACAACATATTACTGTCTAGTTTTAAATCACAAATTATTTAAAAAGCATCTAGGCCTTAGTAGGTGAAAATGCTTTGGCTATCGTTCCTAATTAACCAGTTTTTCATTTTTAGATTAATATAGAACAGGTATGAGAGGGAAAGTGTCACAGATAGAAAAGCAAAAAGGCTTCACTGTATTCTCATGTGGAACAGGGACAGGAGGGGAGTTGGGATTTAAGCAATGACAAGTCAGTACAGCTACGTGAATCGTAGTTTCCCCGGTACTGAAGCTGTCCAGTGGGGGCTTAGAGGGGCTGAGGACACTCTCCTATCACCCTCAAGACTGCACTTTACCATGAGGATCTGGTGTTAGAATCTCCATAATCCAGCTTGGGAATCATATAGGACATCCCAAAATGTTTTTTGAGCCTAATTTTTGTTGGTTTTTCTAAGTTTTTTGTTTTAGTCAGCTTTTTCACTGTTGTGACTAAATACCTGACAAGAACAATTTTAGAGGTGGAAAAGTTTATCTGGGGGCATATGTTTTCAGAGGTCTCAATCCATAGGTAGCCAACTCCATTCCCTGGGGTTCAAGGTGAGGCGGAACATCATGGCAGAAGAGTGTGGTGGAGTGAAGCAGCTCACATGATGATCAAGAAGCAGAGAGATATTTATTTTGCCAGATAAAAATATACACCCCAAAGGCAAACCTCTAGGGACCCACCTCGGACAGCCACACCAACCTGCCCTCAGATACCCATCAGGGGGCTAACTCACCAATTGTGTTAAAACTCTCATAACTCGATCATTTCTCTTTTAAGCCTTTTCGCATTATCTCACACAAGAGCTTTTGGGGGACAGACACATCCAAACCATAACACTTTTTTGATGAGCATCCATCACTCAAGTTTCTTTCCTGGATTGAACTCCTCTTTTGAAACCAGGTATTATGCTTAGGTGGTTTTCCTTATTGCTAATCTTAAAAGACAAGAGCATTGAATCCAGAAAAGCCTGCTCAGAATGTGGAATTATAGAGATTATTATTTGTTTTTCAGTTGTTTTTTCTCTTTTAAATATAAAAAAGTAAATATTTTTGAAGAATCTACTTACACTGAAATCAGAGCTTCTACAACTAAGGCACTAATTTTATGTGCAGTGTCGACACTTATAGTTAATGGCCATTATTAATATTCTACTGTACAGCTTTCCTTGTACCCTGCTTACATTTACAAATATTAATATCATAATTTAGCTACCTTTGATTTCCTGCCTTTTAAACAATGTATTAGAAGCATGTTTATATGCTGTGAAATATTCCAGAGTATAATTGTTTAAGGATATGCTGTGTTTTTAGTGCGTAGGTTTTATATAATTTGTTTGGCAAACCCCATTGTTGGATGTCTAGGTTAAGGGTGACTTTTAAGAAATCCAAGGATTCATTTGGGTGATCTATGGGAAACTTCCCACAGAGTTGATTATAGTGGCAAAGGTGAAGGAGAGATAGTGTTAGAGACATTAACAGGAAAATAACTCCAGAAGTCAGAAATTAAAGGCCTGGCCTGACGTTTATCATCTATCTGACTGCATACATTATTTTGTATCTCTGGGTATCTTTTCCTCATCTATAAAATTAGAGCATTAGGTTTATTTACATCCCAGCTCCTTTCAGCTCTTGCATTTTAAAAGTCTAGGTAAATGAGAATAAGTCATGAAGAATAGTTAACTGTGTGACATGGAATTCTGATGGAAGCCAAGAAATGTGGAATTATGGGAAAAGCTCCCATACTTCAAGTTTGCAAAGCTCCCCACCCACACAAGGATTCTGCTGTCCCCTGAATCCCTCATTGCCATCTCTAGCAAGTGGATGCTTCCACCAAGAAAAGTCACTCTGCAAAACAGCATGGTGCTCTTAGAGTTTCTATATACATGGAGACTGAAATAAAGGAGACTTAAGCACAGAAAGAGCTCGTGTCAGGTGATACTGGGGAGACCTGTCCACAGCAATCGGACTCTGGTCTCTCAATCACTCTCTCGACGTGGCTAGAGTTTTCTCTCATATTCTATGACTCTTATCAGAAACTCAACCAAGTATGTGCTAATTCTGGCAGTAAGGTAACTTGTAAACCCATGTTACCTTTGAAGATTTAAAAATTTGTATCCTCTGTTGTTGAAATGTCAAATCATAGTATGAATACTCTGACTTCTTAACAATAAAGTTGAGCTTTCTTCATTGGTTGTTTCCTAAATGAGGCCCCATCTGTCCCTCTCTACTCTTAACCCTTTGTTCTCCAACCCAGGTGTTCTGAGAAGCATAGTTGAAATCATTTGCTGGAGTGGATAAATGATATGAACCTCTTAGGACAGTAGAATTAAGGTTTTACTTTGTGGACATTTGGGAAGATATTTTGGAAGAGAAAAAGAAGTGGGTACATGACAAACACCGATTGCCGAGCACACCCTCTCTAGGTGGTTGATGTTGTATGGAATTCTACAGGGAAGGTTTTCCAGTCCACCTTAGACCCAAGGAAAAAAAAGACTCAGAGACATACAAATCCACATGGCAGAAGTGGGATGCAAACTACATTGTGTCCACCATAATCATTCACCCACAGCAACAGATGGGAATGTCGGGTCCATGTGCACATAGGATTTCCAGTGCAGGAGAGTTCAAGGAAACTTCCAGAAGGTTGTGCATAGCAACTATGAATGGATTTCAGAAATTCTTCAGAAGGGTAAAACAAAAACTAACAATTAACAGCAAACATCCAAGATCTGATTTTACTCCAATATTTTTTCTCATATGTTCCCTTTCATGGTCCTAATTGATAGCTATTAGGGCCACGAGTCACATTCCATTCTCTCTAAAAGTGTTCTGGTTTATACAATAAATAAGACTATCCCTCTGTTTGTATTTACCTTTAATCATTAAAATCTGTGTGAACTTAAGTCAGGATCAAAAGGGGCCCCAGAGATCACGTGAAGGACGACATGCCCATGGCCTTGTGTAGCAGAGTAGACAAGAAGTGTTCCCAGCACTTAGACGATGTTCTCTTGCATCTTGAGAGTAACTAGAAGTCATGTGGTGTATTTTGCATTGTTTTCTACTACATCTCCAATACTCTTCTAATGTCAATTCACTTTTTTTCTGAGCACTATAATGCAACTATATGAAATGAAGTGTAATATTTAAATTCAGCTAAAAAATCAGGAGAGTTCCAGGTTATATTCTAAATGAGTAGATTTTTTACTAAATGAGTAGATTTTTTAGCTGCTTTTGCCACATTAAAAAAAAGTCACTAAGTTAACTTGCTTCACCAATATCCATTTTACTATCTACAGGCATTCCACAACATTAATTATGCTCAAAAATTATTTTTTAAAAATATAAGAAAACAAACAAAAAAATGAAGTGAGTTATAAAACTGCAAGTCTTATGTACAGAAGAAAAGTGACCTCTTCTCCTTGGGGTCTACTTTTCCATCACCAAAACAATTAAACATCTGAGTTCCCTAATAAGGCAGATTTCTCTTGTTCCCGCTGTGATTACTTGGTAGCTGGTAATGCTTTGGTTCTCCAGGAGTGGTCCCTGACCAGCAACATTAATGTCATTTGGGAACTTGCTACGAATGTGAAGTTTTAGGCCTATCCCAGATCTAATATCCCAGATATATCAGTCCCTCCAGGCCTGGGGTTCAGCTACCTGCTTGACAAAGCAATTCTGATGCATGCTCATGTTAAAAACCACTACTCCCACACCAACTAACTCTCACATCAGTTGTCTCCATAAGTTTTAAGGTTCATAATTTTAATTAAATTCAGCCAACAAGAAAGGATGCAGTTGCCATGTGATTGAAAGTCGCACATGTGGTAATGAGTCAACTTGAGAACTCTTGAAACTGGGATGGGTGTTCCCTTTCATGGTCCAAGTCCGAGACAAAAGCTGCACCCATTCATTTCATTCTTGTTTAGCCCCACTGCAGAGCGGGCACTGTTCTGGAAGCTGTGGGTGCAGATCTGCCCTCATGGAACTGTTTGTTTTTCTACTGGGGGAAGATAGACAATAAACAGAAAGTGCACACGTACATGCTGCTTGGTATATGGTATCACTGCCAGTGCCAGGAGGCGCAGGAAGTACTGTGGAGCTGAGTGGGCAGAGTGCCTGGGTGAGCCAGCACTGCTAATCCTCTGGCTTCAGGACCCCCCTCATTACAGGGAACACAAATGGAGTGGCACGTAAGCCACGAAGACACCTGGTAGTGTCCCAGCAGAGAGGACCACCAATGCAAATGCCTTGAGATGGGTACGTTAGGCATCAGAAAACACCCTCATTCACTTGCTTTACAGCGAGGGTACTGGCAGGTCCTTTTCCTTTGTGTTGTTCCCTCTCTGTGAGTCTGGAAGTTGGAAAAAAATCTTTTCAAGCAATAGTAATTTTGTAAACCAGCTTGTGGTCACTCACAAGTTTGGAAAGAATAGCCACAAAAATCAGAAAGATCACTTGTAGTACCAGGAGTGCTGCCTTCTCAGAGACAACCCGTTTCTAACCCACTTGCAAACCAGCTTTGCCAGCAGCTGCTGTGTGAGTTCATGAAGCTCAGCTCTTGGTCCTCAGATCAGCTCCTCCTTGTGTCGATATCAGGGGGAAAGTCTGACCAGGCCAGAAAGCCCAGTGATCTCAGCTCATCTTTTTCTGTCTACTCCTTTCACCTAATCGGAGAGTGTACTAGATGCTATTGTGACTATGTCCTCTCTTTTTTTTTCTCACAGTTTTTCACCTAAATGACCATAAGAGCCCCCTAGTAGTGTCTCTGCCACCAGCCTCTACTGGAGTCTACTTCAAGCTACGTGAGCATCAGTCATGACCTTCCTAGACAATTTCTCCATCCACAGAGGCTCCATACCAAAGTCCTCTAATTTCTGCCCTACTTTTTCATTCTTACCTCCCATAGTATTCACAATTAACATCAGTTCAAACACCAAATAGGCTGTCCCTTTCAATCTTCAAGACCCAACGCAAAGGCCAGTTCTTCCAGGAAGAGTCTCCTGATTTTCTTACTAAAGACAGTTGGTTTCCTCTGCTCTACTGTGGCAAGTGACTTCTAGTTAGTCGTTAGTCTTGCATTGCAATTAGATGCTGACTTACCTTAACCCTTATTATATTCTGATAAATTTGAAGTAAGGAATCTGTTTTAGTCATTCTTATATCACTCCAAATCTTAAAACAACGATTCACCTAAATACTTGCTAAATTGAATTCAATTAAGTATCGGGAGCTGGCGTGGCATATGTTTTAAACAAGGAGTTAACTCTTTCTAATGCAGAATTTTTAACTCATTGCCACACTCTGGTGCCATCAAAGCAGAAAAAGAATTGTTTTCTTCTTTCCAAATCACACTAAATTCCTATTTTTGAATTTGTAGTAACAGAACTTTTTTCCCCAAAACATATCTTACATTGAATAACACACACATGCAAATGCAATTCTTTCAAAGATGATGCAAAAGCACAAATCTAAATGAGGCTTTCAATGATGTTTTAGAAAATTGCTGCCCTTCAGATATTTTTATGAGCACTCACACATGAGAGTTGATAACAGCCATCACGGTCCTTGCTTTAGCAAGCAGATGTTCTATTCAAATTGCTGTAATTATTTTTATCTTGTGATTATGATACCAGTACAAAGAATTTAAAGAGGAAAGATAGGTGTTCATAGTGGCCTTGCAGTTTGATTAGCCACATATTAACATGTCTTGCCTAATCACAAAACACAGTTCCTGAGAGTGTCCTTCCAGTTCCTGCCACCACGTTGAGAGTATGCATTAGCATGCAACCGAAGTTCAAACAACTAGGAAATCAGCGCAGAGGGCTTTGTTTTTCAATAAAGAATGGTATGATATATGATTCTAAACTTAATATAACATGTTTATTAGCTCATTTTTAATTTCACGTGCTACTAATTTAATTTCCTGTTATTCCTATAAACCTCAAATTACTTCTCATTACACAATTATATCACTTAGGAAGTAACACAAAAATTGCACAATTCTGTGATATGTATGTGTGACTGGTAGTTGATGATTTGGTGGTCTCTTGAGGCCAAAACCAATTTGTAATGCCATTCAGGAAATTGTAGTAAAAATAAGCAGCAACATCAGACACAAAAGATCTTGTTATTTGTAAATTTAAAGAACAGATATTATCAGGCTTCTTGTCTGTAAGTCCTCTGTCTTGAGATTCCTAAAAGGATGCCTAAAAAGTGCAGCATGTTTTTATCAAAATATTTTCTTTTTTTTTAAATTTATTTTTATTGTAAACAAATGGGGTACATGTTGTTTCTGTTTGTACATGGAGTAACAGCATACCATTTGCATATTCATAAATTTACATAGAGTAATGATGTTTGATTCATTCCATTATTTTTTTCTTCCCCCCCACCCCTCCCACCTCTCTTTTCCCTCTATACAGTCCCTCCTTCCTCCACTCTTGTCCCACTCCCACCCCCCATTAAGTGTCATCATCCACTTATCAGTGAGAACATTCCTCTTTTGGATTTTTGAGATTGGCTTATCTCACTTAACATGATATTCTCCAATTTCATCCATTTGCCTGTAAATGCCATAACTTTATTATTCTTTATAGCTGAGTAATATTCCATTGTATATATATACCACAGTTTCTTTATCCATTCATCAATTGAAGGGCATCTAGGTTGGTTCCATAGTCTGGCTATTGTGAATTGAGCCGCTATGAACATTGATGTGGCTGTATCTCTGTAGTGTGCTGATTTTAAGTCCTTTGGGTATAGGCCGAGGAGTGGGATAGCTGGGTCAAATGGTAGGTCCATTCCAAGTTTTCTAAGGAATCTCCACACTGCTTTCCAGAGTGGCTGCACTAATTTGCAGTCCCACCAGCAATGTATGAGTGTACCTTTTTCCCCACATCCTCGCCAACACCTATTGTTGCTTGTGTTCTTGATAATCGCCATTCTAATTGGGGTGAGATGGAATCTTAGTGTAGTTTTGACTTGCATTTCTCTTATTACTAAAGATGTTGAGCATTTTTTCATATATCTGTTGATTGCTTGTACATCTTCTTCTATGAAGTGTCTGTTCATTTCCTTAGCCCATTTGTTGATTGGATTATTTGTATTCTTGGTGTAGAGTTTTTTGGGTTTTTTATATATTCCGGAAATTAGTGCTCTATCTGAAGTAATCAAAATATTTTCTGTAAAGTCTACCCTAAAACAAATCAAAGAGATATATATTGACATTAATTAATCCATTTGTTCATTTTTCCAACAATCGATTTTATCACTTCAGAACACACAGAGAAGTTGAAGGAGCCATACACTAAATACCGTATGACCAGCACCTAAGGTCAACAGTGGCTGGGATTTTGTAATACCAACTTTTTCTCTTTCTTTGTACATAAACACACATACACATGCTGAATCATTTGAAGGTCAATCCAGACATTGTGACATTTCATTCCTTAAGTCTTCTCTACGCAGCTTTTTAGAATAAGTTCAGATGAAGGTCCCTTGTCATCAGTCTACTATTATCACATATAAGAAATGACAGAATCTCTTAATGTCATCTAACATCTATCTCAGCCTCATATTTCCCAACTTCTCCAATAGCATACGTATTTCAGAGATTTTCCTTGCTTCTTCCCTTCACCCATTATTCTTCTGCCTTTTCTGGTCTTAGTTGAGGATCCTCTAAGAGCCCACCTTCTCTCTTATACTATCAATTATACCACTTTTCTAAAAATAAATGAGCGGTTACCCACGAATTTGCAATATACATTTACCATAAATGAAAACTCACTTTCAAAGACCAACGTACCACTTCGTGTGTGGTGCAAGCCCCTTGGCCAGTTCCCAGCCACCCTCTCACCTCTCATTACACTGCTGTGGTTCATTTCACTATTTCATAAGCTATAAACACCTGATATATTATTGTTAGAAACATGGTGAACAAATTGCTGTTAGATCAAAGAAGGAAAAAATGAAACATTGTATTTGACTTCCACTTATCTGTTCTTTAATGCTTTTCCTGTCTTCAGATCCAAGCTTCTCACTCATGTTATTTACCTTCTCTCTTAACAGCTTCTTTAAACATGTTTTGCAAGGCAGGTACACTGGCAACAAAATCAATCTCTCTCTCTCTCTTTTTCTTTTCCAAGTCTTTATTTATCTTTCATTTTCAAAGGATAATTCTGCAGGATACACATTTCTAGCTGGTAGGGTTTTTTTCTTTAGTCACTTGAAATGTTTTTCTTCACTCTCTTCTTGCTCATATGGTTTCTGAAGAAAAGTCAGACATAATATGTGTGCTTTCTCTCTTTAGGTAAGGTTTTTCTCCTTTTGACATCTTTCAAGGTTTTCCTCTTTGTCTTTGCTTTTCTACAACTCAACTAAGCTATATGTAGGGGTATTTGGGTATTTACCCTGTCTGATGTTTACTGAGACTTTTGGATCTGTGGTATAGTGTCCATCACTAATTTTGGAAAATTCTCAGCTAGGATTAAATCAAATATTCCTTCTATTTTTTTCCTACTTCTTTGTTGATAATAATGTGTATGTTGGATCTTTTGTTATTATTTCACAGTTCTTGGCTGTTCTGTTCCATTTTCTAAATTCAGTTTCCTCATTATTTTTTAGTTCTGGAAGTTTCTATTGACTTATTTTCAAGCTCAATGTTTCTTTCCTTGGCCATGTCAAATTTCCTGATATGACTTCCAAAGGCATTCTTGATTTCTGTTTCCATTCATTTTTTAAAGGTTTATTCTTTCTAGCATTTCCCTTCAACTCTTTCTTGGAATTTCCATCTTTCTGCTTCCATTTCCTATCTATTCTTACATCTTGTCCACTTTTCCCTTTAGATCCCTTAGCATAATAATCATAGTTATAGTAAATTCCTTGTCTGATAATTCCAAATTATCTACCATATCTGAGTTAAGTTTGATGCTTGTTTTGAGTTCTGTGTGTCTGACTTTTCTTTTTTTGTTTTTCATGTCAGCATAACTGGAAATTTTTTGTTGAAAGCTGATACAATGCATTGGGTAAAAAGAATTTAAGTGGATAGCTCTTAAAAGTGAAACTTTACCTTTGTCTGGCTAGAAATTAGACTATATATTTGGTAGTTAAGGTGTTATGGGATAATATTTCCTTAACTGTGTTTTTGTTTCCTGTTGTTTTAGTGTTTCCCAAGGTGCTCCTTAAACAATGTCTGAGGCCTGCCATTCTTTCAGCTGCACTCCCTTGTTTTTGTAGAGGAGTCTTATTTGTGTTTGGTGAGGTGTTGGGGAAGAAGATGCATTCTGTAGTTCAAATGTCTTTCTGCCTGATACCCAAGGGGATTTTTCTTTGAGAACCTAATGAAGTTTCAGCAGGTAAAATTCAGGAAAATATGGGCCTCTTCCCTAAGACTAGCCCCTTCCTCAGAGTTTTTACCTTGCCAGCTAGTTGACACTGAACCTCCAGTTCTTTGTCCATCACCATTTATATGTTCCTGTGGGCACAAGCTATATCTGTAGGTTTGTGGTTCTGGATTTCTACTCAAATAAGCTGTGATTCTCTGTACTCACATGCCTTTCTGGTTGGCCTTATGATTGCAATTCTCTGATAGGTCTAAGAAGATTTGTTAATTTTGTTCAGTGTTTTTCTTGGTGTGGAGATGAGAGTGACAACTTCTAAGGTCAATACATGTCAGACTGAAAATGTGAAGTCCACAGCTTTTCTATTTTTAGCCTAGGAACCGATCAAGGGTCACACATTTCTATTCGTTGTCATGCTCCTTTGGTGTCCTTAATCCAGAAAGAATCCAACTGAACTCAGATTTCTTTCAGAATGTCGTTGCCATTCAATTAGGAAAGTTTCATATTATGGTTTTGTCAGATTCCCCTTCATAAGGAATTAAGTTTTGGTGATATGGAAAAAGAAACTCAGAAATATTTTGGGTATGGGTGGTAGGAGTTACCCACATCTGTGAGTATACAGAAAAGACATAGAATAGTATGATTTAAGTGAGTGAATTCTACAGTGTGTAAATTATACATCAATAAGGTTATTTTTTAAAGTTTATATTGGATATGTGGTGATCCTGAGAAATATCTTCTCTGAAATATGCAAAAAATAGAAGTGCCTGGATATCATTTCCTCTTACTATAATTCAGATTCAATTGTTAGAAGTGCCACTGATTTTACTTAAATTATGCTGTTGATTATCATAGCTTTTTGAAACCTGTTTAATTATCCTAAACTTACCTATGAAAACTGAGATTCCAAGATTAATGTAAAATCACTAGGCTTTCAACCAGCTGGGATGACTTAAGCATTTTCTCTGGTTCTAATGTCATTTGCAACTGATTTATGATGTTGCCCCTTCCCATCCCTAAAATTCAAATTGTCTATGTCAGAATTCCCAGAGGATTATGTACAACCTATCCCAAATCCCACTCTAACACAGCAACAAAGATGCCCAAGGTCGGCTATCCCTCAGAGTCAAATAACTTGAATTGGCTAGTCAACAGAGTTGTTAGTACAGAATTTGCTATAGTTATGGCAGCATTTAATTAGAATAAAAAAGTACAGTAAACTTATAAAAGAATTTTGATAATCGCTCATCCTAAATTATTAAAAATGGTTGGAAATCATAGCCTAATGGCCATGCCATTGAGCTCTGAATTGAGGTCCTTGTTCAGGGATAGCAAGTGGAGCTCACTTTTCCTGGGAACCAGTTCAATCTATTTCTGGTGGGTGCCCATTGTGGTTCTGTGTGAAGGACTGTGAGGTTTGCCACTCATAAACTCTATTTGCTTCATTTTGGGGTAGCAAGCTACAACACTCCAGGCTACATTTTCAGCCTGTTCTGCCTGAGGACACCTTTTATGAAATGATCATAGATTCAAATCGAGTGGTTCACATTGGTTCTGAGCTTTGACTCATAACATTTTATGAGCACCATAGCTCACATAATTTTGAAGAGTTATTCTCACAATGTTGACAAAAATATTTGGAAGAAACTATGAGACAAAGCTCTCTTTGGGGTACTTTATTAATCTTATAATAACTAATTTGAGTTTGGGACGAGTAATAAGGAGAACTTGGCAAGAATTTATAGCTAGGAGTTCTCAGTGAAATAACTTCAGGATACTTTCCAAAAGGATGAAAAATGAGTGCAGTGAAATATTTAGTTAACTGTACAGATGTCATACTAGAGAACCTAATTAAAATTCCCTAAGTGTTATTGTGGGCAAGTCACAAGGTTTGCCTATGTTTTCACCAAGTCACTTGAGGCTAAAATATATTCATTAATTAAAAATCATTACTGAATCTATGAACTTAAATTATATAAGCAAAAAGCTAAAAGTTATATATTTGTACACATATAAAATACATATTCATGCCTATATGATATAGTTTATGATACCTTTATTTATTAAAGAAATAGCTGTAGAATTTCATTGATCCATTAATTATCTCTAATGGGTTAAGAAAATAATCCCTATGAAATTGACTAAGAATAGTCTGGTATTTATGAGGGAGAAGCAAATATGATATAGGAAAATAAATATGTCACCCTTTATAATCAAGATGGAATTCTCTAATTTTCAGAAAAGTAAAGACTCATGGATAATTGTTTTGTATATAGCAGATGAAACTAGAATACATAAAATTCCACTTGACAGTTTTATTTGTGAATTGCAGTTTTTATTAACTCTTAGTTAAAATGATTATGACATTTGCAGGCAAATGGATGAAGTTGGAGAATATTATGCTAAGTGAGATAAGTCAATCCCAAAAAACCAAAAGCCAAATGATCTCTTCGATAAGTAGATAATGATACATAATGGGGCGGCGGGGGCAGGTAAGAATGGAGGAAGGATGGATTGTATAGAGGAATGAGGGGTAGGCGGGGTGGGGCGAAGGGAAAAAGTAACAGATTGAGACAAACATCACCCTATGCACACGTATGATTACACAAATAGTATGGCTCTACTTCATGTACAACCAGAGAAATAAGTTTTACCCCATTTGTTTACAATGAATCAAAATAAATAAATTTAAAAAATAGAATAAAACAAAATGACAACTTTTTATACACTTATCAAAATGAAGAATGTATCAACAGGGAGGACAGTAAAGCACTTGATTCTTTTAAAGCACATAATTGTCTAAGGTGAATATACCTTATTTTAAAAAAACATATTAAGTGAAATAAGTGATTATTAAAAGATTCTAAATTACCATAGTGCAGGGATGACTGAATGGTTGAGGAAGACTGGTAAGAGAATCTAAAAGACATATCTCAAGTAATCAGTGCAAAATCAGGCTTTGTCCAACAATAGGGTGTCAGATCCAAAATGGCACATCCAGATCCTTAACAGTAATGATGTTTTTGTCTCAAGAGTTGGCGTCTTCAAGTTCAGGTGTTTTCTCTGAGGTAAAAAAAACATTTTTTTTTCTTTTGCATTGATTTTATGGGGAAAAGTTCTTTGTTTTAGCCCTGCCCATGGTATTAGTCAGGCACTTGTCTTCATTCTTTTTCCTGAACCATTTGGGTCAGCCATTATCTTATTCTGTCTTACTGACTTCTACCTATGCCTCCCTGGCTGTGGTCACCACCTCTGCCATTGTTCATTCCTCTCAGTTATTTTGTCATTGACACCAGGACAAACTTTTCCTGATTTGATCAACATTTGTCTCCACTCCCGCTACAATGGTCTAAGACTGACTTACCTGCCTTGGCTAATAACTCAGAGACTTCTCCCCTTCTAAATCTGAAATCTTATTTAAATTTAAATAATTTAAAATTTAAATTTAAAATCTAAATTTAAAATCTTATTTTGCAAGAATGTTGTTGTGCTGTGTGTTTTAATTATGGTTCTAGAGTAGGAATGAAAATAAATCAGAGTTTTGAGCATTTAATCAATGTGCCAGAGTCAATTGCAGGCACTGGCAATAGTGGACTCCTCTCTACGATCTTATGCTCCAGTGGAGGGAGATGACCACTTGCCAACGAATCAGGTATTGTGTGCTATGAGTTTAACTTAAAAATATGGTCAAAAACAGACTTAAGGACCGCCTATAAGGTATATTGCATGTTGTGCTCATATTAGTCACTTTAGCAGATCTTTTCAACCCCTACATGCAAAGCACTGTTCTAGGTCTTGAGGATAAGGGTGGAACACAAAGGTAGAAGAGATCATGGTCTCATATTCTAGTAGAGGGGAAGAAAGTTAACTAATAAAAACATAAACTTGTGAAATTAAATGCTAAAACTTGCTACGAATAATTAAAACAGGAAAGAGGGACAGAGAGATGAAAAAAATCATCTAAATATATGGTGGTCAGGAATGGCTTCTGAGATCATGTGACATTTGAACAGAAACCTGAAAACAGTGAGGAAGTAAGAAATACAGGTATACAGGTGTCTTGGAAGGAGCCTTGCAGGCAGAGGTGCACCTGGAAGCAGGAGCATCTGAGTGGGTTTGAGGAAGAGCAGGGGTGCAGCGTGCTGGGAGTGGAAGACTGACGGGCCACAGTGGGAGTCCGGGTGACAGTACGGGATCTTCACCCTGCATGGAATGGAATTATGGCAGGGTCTTTAGTAGAAAGGTCATAAGTGGCATTATATTTTCAGTGAATGAAGGTACAGTGTAGAAATTAGACTGAAATGATGAGAGTAGAATTAGAGATAGTAAATAGAGATCGTGTACGATCTAAGCCACAAGTTATCATGTCCTAGATTAAGCTAACGGAATTTCACAGTAGACTCTGTGTGTGTGTGTGTGTGTGTGTGTGTGTGTGTGTGTGTGAGAGAGAGAGAGAGAGAGAGAGAGAGAGAGAGAGAGAGAGAGAGAGAGAGAGAGAGAGAGAGAGGAGAGAGAGAGAGAGAGAAAGGTGTCTCTAAAATTGTTGACCTAATATCTGAAAAAGATAGTTTTGGCATCTATTGAAAGGAGAAAGGTTTAGATAGAGTCGGATTTTGGAGGAAGAATATTGAGAGCTTAGTTTTAGACAATATTTTGGCATGTCTTTGAGACAGTCAATAAAGAGTCTATGGAATGCAGATGGATATTTTGTGTATTTTCTGAAAGTACCCTCAATGCACTTGCTTTTGAGCTGTGAGCTAGGCCTAATCTTACAAGAAAATCTTGCAAGACTCATCTCAAAAGTGTCTGGATTCACACCATTAGTGTAATCATACATGTACATGGGGTAATGATGTCTGTCTTATTCCGCCATCTTTCATATCCACATTGTGCACAACCATGGAAATGAAAAGTTGTACCCCATTTGTATACAATGAATGAAATGCAGTCTGTAAAAATAAAAAAAAAAAAACAAATAAAAACAAGTGTGTAGAAATCCAGCAATAAAAACAATAACAAAAGGACCTACTGAGCTCGGATTCATTGTTTTCTTCCTTGGGGTTTCTGCAAACAGTTAATCAAACACCAGTGTTCCACGGGCGGCCGTGGGAGGTGCTAACTTAGATGTTTCTGGAAAGATGTTGAAATTCAAGAGTCAGATGGCTGTAGATTCAGTAAACAAAGAAGCGTTGAGCTGCAATTGCTCCATAGATCTTCAGCAAGTACTGTCAACCTGTAGAATGGACCAGCAGAAAACCAGGAAGCATATTTCTTTTTCTCAGAGAAGGAAGCAAAAGAAACACCAGCTGCAACACTAGTACCATTGTTATGGGAAAATCCTCACGGAAAGCTAGAAAATAGATGTCTAATAGTGACTGAACTTTCCTCAGATAATAGTTATTTTTCTTATAATAGATGTAATTGATAGTCAACTTGACACTAAAACAAACAAGAAATTTTACCTATCAAATTGGATTCCTTCTCTTCAGGCAAAATCAATTTCATAGCCTAGAAATTGAATGTTTCTCTGCTTCATCTCTCTTCTCTGTACACACAGATGAATAATTATGAATCATGGGTGTAAAACCTGAGCTCAGGTAGCACTTGATATCTTCTGATTTCTTGCAGACTTGGTAGGAATAGAGAAAATGATAGATCCTAATAAATAGCTATTTTTTTTTTTTTTACAAAACTGTGGATAAAGTAGGAACTTGACATGTCATTTTATTCTACTTTGAAATATTTAAGCTACATCAAAATCCCTTTGCTTATTCAGTTTGTATTTTGAGTAATTTGTATTGTCAAAATGAATAGTAATGACTGTGAAAAGGAATCTATGCACAGTCCTTTAAAAGATGTCATCTGAAGCTGCAAAAGAGAGCCAGAGATAAAGATAAAAACTACATATTTTTCTGGACTCTTTTTCAACAAAGAGCTCTTTGTCTGATGAATGTTCTCCCGCCATGAAGGACCGCACTAATGCATTAGGAATATGTCATCTGTGATTAATGCTGATGATCCAGTGAAACACAGCAAGACACTGAAATAATGAGATTTTTCTGCATTTTAGGAATGCAATCATCTGAACACATGGTCCATAGGATATTTTAATGTGTGTGTTGATTTGTTTTTAATTTTTAGGAGTTATTTAACATGGTAACATAATGAGTTCTGGGCAAGTGATAAAATGCACATGACATATGATTCTTCTTTTCTAAATAGAAATCAACATGTACCTATTTGAATTCAATCAGTTTATTCAATTAATCTGAGTTGAAAATTGCTAACAGATCCAGAATTTCCTCATACTTTAGGGATTCATCCAGGGTTAAAGCCCCTTTAGAAGGTGATAAAATTAGCCTGATCATCGCCTTATATGGAACTAGTTAAAGTCCTTCCTGAAGCAAATTTCTGAGTTAATTTTGTTGTTGTGCTGAACCTCTTGAATTTCTGTCCAATTTCTAGTACAATCCTGATTACTAATGTGGTTTATTGATGCAGTTGTTTTCCAAAGTTTTAGATATTTTGCTTTCCTAATTCCATAAAGACAGAGTTTAAATTTTAGCCTCAATGAGTATTACAAAAAGTGTAGATTTTTAAGAATATTCCTTTCTTTTTTAAGAATATTCATTTCTCTAAGACTGTTCTTTTCTTGCTATAGATTATTCAGATTCTATGATGCTGCCTGCATTAATATAAATGTAAATATTTCACAACTCAAACCAGTTCCCCAAAATATCCTTTTCTTAAGGTTTTATGACCACATCTACAGTGCAATTTAATTATCATGATTTGTTTTTTAATTCAAGATATATCTTCATGGAATAATGATTCAATCCCCTAAAATAAGCCTTTGTCTATGTGAGTACTATGTTTTATAGCAGCTGACAATTCTGATGTTCTTAAAAAATATGATATTAGTTAACTTTGATTAAATAATAATGCAAGAATGTAGAATTGAATAAATTCCTTCTTCAAGTATTCTTTAAAAATGCAGTTGGAAATGAATTTTAGTATAATATATTTTACTCATTTATATTTAAATGACTTTCAGAGAAGAGTAATTCCATGGGATTCTACATCTTATTGAAAAGAGTAAAATCCAGATACAAAATAGATTCTTTAAAAAATGATTATATAGAATTATAATACACTAATAAAAATAAATAATAATAGAGGGGAGATCAGTAGAGTAGAGCAGAGGGACCAAGCAGGGAGAGGTAAGGAGGGAAAGGAAGGTACTGGGGAATTAAATTTATCAAATTATGTGTGTGTGAGAATATTACATATAATCATAATGCACCAAGCAAAATGACAACTACTAACAAAAATAAATAAAAATTTAAAAACTAAAGTTTTTTAAGAACTTGGTTTACTATATTTTTTCTATTCATGGTACAATAAATGATAGATTAAATTCATATTCAGTTCTTAGAAAATTTATAATCAATTATGACATTTCAGTCAATGGCCTGTAAATGCAATTGTTCTATCACATTTTTAGGTGTGAAATACTTATGGAAAAGATGCAAAACTGAAAAGTATTACCTAGTCAATATTGAGATTTATTTTCCAGACATTGTATGAAGTCAGTGACGTAAACAGCCACCATTTTGGGTACTGGTTGCATGGCAGTGACTTCACATACATTATCTTGAGACCACAGCAATGTCACAAAGAGGGTGTTCTATGACTGGACAAACAAGCTAAAAGAGAAGTTCAACAAAGTCTCCATCTTTATAGGAGTAATAAATGGCAAATCTTGGTTTTGAACTCAGATCTCTCTACCCCTAAGTCCACCTGGGCAACTGAGACCAAGCAGAGAGGCCAGATCAGTAGGAAACACCAGGCCCTGTGTGGCTACCTGTCTTCATGCTCCCTTTCCTGGGGAACCCACCTGGTAAGGCAGTTCCATGTGGATGCAGGACAGATGGACACTAGTAGGGCCTCATCCTCATTCAAGCCAAGGTCCTTTAAGGTAGTTGGTGTCTTCTCAGAAATGCCTTAGCACTGCTCTGGGTTTGAAGCTTTGGAAATACGTACTTTATCAATGTGGCCTCAAGACCACCTGAGAAAAATATGAGGCTAAATTCCTTGGATCATAGACAAGAGATAATAGATTCCATCCGATGGGATACAATGACCAAGGAAAAAACATGAATTGCGCACACAAAATTCTGGTAACTGGGTCTGCTAATTTTAACTTTGTGTCTGGATTCAGGGCTCATAATCAAAAATATTAAAATGTTTTTTTCCTTTTCTGAGATGGGGTTCTTGACCTACTATTATCTTATTCCTAACAAGGACCACATTTTAAATATTTAAAATTGGTTTCTTATTAGTCTTTGAGAGTTGGCCAAAGGTTTGACTTTCAATTATACAGTATTAGAAATATTTTCATAGTAAAAGAATGGAATATATCTCAAAAATATTTCAATATTTTATGAAACCCTTTAAGCTCATAATATAAAGTTATAGAATTAACTTGTGACATAGGTCAATTCTGTTTTCAGTTATACTGAATGATGGCTTGGAGGGATACAAAGATGCAACTGATTCTGGGTGATAAGTGCCTGCACAAAATTTTATTTACATATTAACAAGTTAATTCTGAAAAAACATTCATTTATAACTCCAAAGAGACAGTATGCAAACTACCACCTTTATCTGCTGTTGGAGGTAATCATTTGATATGCTTTCTTGGGCATCTGGGTTAATCATATCCATAAGAACTTTTAAGCAGGAAGTTCATGCATAGAAGAGCATTACTGCATCTGAGCAAGTCGGTGTATCTTGTCTCTTAAGTATAGCTTGTCTGTCCTCCATTCTGTGGGTTTTGTATCTGTGGATTCAACCCGCCCCTGACCCAAAATATTTTTTAAAAATGCATGTGTATTGAACATGAACAGACTTTTATTTCTTGTCATTATCCCCTAATACAGCATAATAACTATTACATGACTTTTTCATAGTATTAGGTATTACAAGTAATGTAGAGATGATTTAAAACACAAGAGATGTGTGTGGCTTATATGTGAATACCATGCAATTTTATCGAAGGGATTTGAGCAACTGCAGATTTTGGTATCACAGGGAGTTCTGGCACCCATTCCTCAGGAATTTGAAGAATAACTCTAATATGGATTTCATAGGAAAGCATTCTTTCCCATCTTCCTATCTGCTGGCAGAATGCTTGACGTGGGTAAAATATCTCAGATACTCAGAGTCTTCTACATATTTAGGCAAGGCAGAAAAGTTAGATTAGGCTTTGTCCAGTTTGTCTTTCTGTTCTCCAGGACAGAGTAACAGTGACCACAGGATGCTTCAGTAAAAATGAGCATAGAACTTTGTGTCTCTGCAACACAGTTCCTTAGATTTTCCTGGGATCCACTGTGAATAACTCCCAAACATGTTTAAAATGCAAATTTGCACTTTTAAATGAGATAGGAATTATTATGATCTATTTTTAAAGAATACTCTGCAAGTTAAATGGCATACAAAAAATTGTTTCCTTTTAATTCATCACTTTGCAGGCTGGAATTGTATGGAGGCACTTATTCCAGGGTTTTTTTGGTATTCAAAGACTTGCTAGAGTTTCCCTTTCGTAATTCTGTCTTACAGTATAGCACATTTTAAAAATATTTCATAGTGCCAGACCTTAATATTTAGAGGATGAAATTAATTTTGAAAACAATCAAATACTTTTAGACTTCAACCTGGTGCGTAAATTGGAAGGATGTGATATTCAAACCATGTGTGTGTTAGAAGGGTGTATTTGATGTGTTCAGTATCATGGATGGAAGAAAATTGTGTCAATGCATTGGACCCAGAAGAGTTTGTCTTGGTCCCTTTTTACCTGTTGTCTCGCCCTAAGTATCACTAGAAACACTTCTTAAAAGGGTATTTTTGAATCCCCAATTCTGTGGTCACCTAGTAACTGGTAAAATTAGAGGTTTCAGTGGTTTCACCCAGTGATTACACTGGACACTAACAAGCTCTTCTAAATCTGAAGACATACTGTCCCCTTCCACGTCATCTTTTTCTTTTCTTTTGTCCTTGTTTATTTTTTTCCTGATACTCTCCCAAATGGGAAGTGGAAATGCTGTGACAGTGAGGTCTATGGCCCTCAAGGTGGGTCCTTTCAAAGGCTGGCTTGCTATCTCAGTCTAATGTCCTTCACCCCATCCTTCTTGCTCCCCTGGCTGGTTAGGGCTCAGTGGTTCCTTCACAGACCCTGTTTGGCCAAAAGTCCAAGGACTTTGGGTTGGACATGTGATTTTTAGGGAGTCTCCTTGATCTTCAGTGAACATCTGAAGACCATGACTAGAGCTTAACTCCAGAATCATGGTTTACTTTCCTTTCCCAACTTAACGTAATTTTTAGCTTTGGCAATCTTTTTCATTAGTACAATTTTATAAGATTTTCATATTCTGATCTTTCCCAAACCTACAGGCCCCACAGTGCTTTCTTACTTTACTAGAGTGTGGGTTAGACTCCCCTGAATTTTCCTCCTCTATCTCGTGTTCACTTAGATCATTTTAGCTCCTGTAACAAAATACCACACACTGGGTATCTTACAAACAGAAATTTACTTCAACATTCTGAAGGCTAGCAAGTCCAAGATCAAGGTGTCAGAAGAATCAGTGTCTGGTGAGGGCCCATTTCCTGGTCATAGATGGCACCTCTTTGTTGTGTCCTCACATGGGAGAAGGGGGATGTCAGCTCTCCAAACCCTTCTAATAGAACACTAATCCCATTGAAGAGCACTCAGCCCTGTGATTTGATCCTCTCTCTATGACCCTACCTTCAAAGTCCATCACATTGATGATTAGATTTCAACACATGAATCTGGGGAGGACCCAGACATTTAGAACATAGCATGGTTCCTGAATAGGTTTGTCCCACCATATCTTTGTTTTATCTATTTTTTCTAAGTTCTCCTTTCAGTATAATTTAGACATAACATGAGGGTTTTCCCTAATGTGTTAGCCTTCCCTAATGGATGTTGGCCCTTGCCTGGGGAGAGAGGTTGTCCAAAGAATATGCATTGACATATGTCAACAAATGTGTCAGAACATTTTAGAGCCCATGAGAGAAACTTTTTGAGAAGGTAACCATTTCTTCCAAGTCCCTAAAATGTTGTCATAAATCAAATATAAACCCACACGTAGTCATTATTCAATAGGTTTCTAACAGAAAGTTTAACAAAATCATTATGATGCTGTAGGTTGAGTTTTACCACGTTTACCACTTACAGTAGATTTATTTTACATTCTCACATATGGGAAGACTTTTAAAAACACTTCTATAATCAAAAACTTTAGAGGGTTTCCTGTTTTTTATCATTTATTCTAATAGGTAATATTTAAAAGTGAATTTCTAAATGTGTGTCAGTGAGAAAAATTATTAGCCTTTACTCCATAGTTTTAGTTTTGATAACTTAAATTGTTGGAAAAAAAGCTATCTCGGAGTTTGGAATTTTACTTATTTAAATTGGACTTTGGGGCATATTTATTTGCTTATGAAGTAACAGCGTGTCTTCTACTACTGAATGCCAGAAGTAAGGAGATGGCTTGACTCTCGGTTATTAATCCTTCCAGTCTTTATATAGTAGCAGCAGCGCCGTGAGTCTTGGCACTTCTAGGTGGTAAACAGTCCTTGAAGGTGGCATCACTGCCCAGTGGCTGGCGGCTGTGCCACTGCACGACTTAGTGTTCTTCATGTTGATGGCAGGTCGGATGAGCACAGCAGTCCCTGCGTTCCGAGTGCTTTCTGGTTCTGCTTTCTCCTTCGCCTGTAGTCAGAGTCTGCAATCTCTTCCAAGAGAACTTCCCAGGTCTTTTCTTAGTTCTCTTTTTGTTCCCTTCTTTCCATCGGATCGAGCGTCCTGACTTCAAGTGTGAATGGGACCATTGGCATTTGCCGTGACCTGCGCTGTGTTTCAGTCTGACTGCTTCACGTTTCCATCGTCTTCCTATTTCAACTTCAGCCCTTTACTGTCCTGATCCCTCTTCTAGATAAAAGGCTGCACAATGGAAAAACAAAAAATCATACAAACAATGTATCAGGTTTGGGCGTCATGAGTACTGGATGCCTAGTGCCCAGCGGAAGTAAATTCCACTCTGTTCTCTCTTCTCTAAAACAGGGGAAATGTTACATATTTTTAAGCCTTCTAAGGCACAGTAAATGAAATATAGAAAGTAAAACATTTATTTCTTTCCCCTTTTGGGGCGCAATTAAAGGGTAAATTGGAAGAAGACAGCCATACTAAATGCTAGTCCCACTTTCTTATTTATTTATTTACCAAATAAATGTCAGATTTTAACCCAGATGATGTAAAAGTACATTTGGCATTTACAGAATTATCATTGTTTCCCATGAATACCTAATGAATTCAGATGATGTTATCAGCAAAACAACATAGGAGATGCATTTCTGTTCGGTTTTCATACTTACCCTATTTTAATGCTCACAAAACCCATTGGTATTTAATTTAAAATACAGCCCTTTAAACTTTTAAACCATGTATGCAAATTCCCTGATTTTTTTTTTTAATCACTTGCTTTGACCTTTTAAAAGCGTGGGCAAAAATGTCTTTGATATCAGTGCTTTATTGAATGCTGCTTAGTGACACTGTAAGCTCTATGAAGTTGTGATTAAAATCAGAAACCAAGAGGAGATGTCGGCTCTACTATGCAGATGAGGCAGGGACAATTAAAGAGTATGATTATAGTAGGATAGAAATGTCAAGAAAATGCCATAGCAAATTTCCCCACTCTACACAGATTAGAGGTAAATGGAAAACTTCATTAACAAGACAAGAATGGTAAGGAAATTCTGCTTTGAAATGCAGCTCCATTAGAAGAGGAGATTCTTCTGTTACAGCTGGAACCTCACACTGCACAGAATAATTTAAAACTATCAAAAGCAGTCCCATTTTTGTTAACCTGTTTAAATCTCCCACTTTTTGGAAGAGGTCCGCGTGGAGGGTTAATCATTGAGCCCTTGAAAGATAAAGCTATTATTACAAAAGCTAGTTTGGCTGATGTTTCTCTTAAATGGAAATTTTTGTTCACTAGCATTGACTTTCCTGTTGGGAAAATTATATTCTAATCTTCTCACATTGGGAAATGGGTCATTTTACATTACAGAAGTTTCCAGTTAGCTTATGTTTAGCTAATTTTGTGATTTAGTAAGCATGCAAGCTGAATAACGCACAAACTCAAATTGATGGATATAAAAATAAAAATGTATTGGTTCACATAAAGTCCACTCATGGTTCAGTGGTTCTAAGATGATACCAGGGAACCTTTTTGGTTTTGTTTGCTTTCTTTACTGCCTTTTGTGATATCAGTTCTGATCTAAGACTAGTTTAGTTTCCATTTGCAAGATTGCTGCTGAACATTCCTGGGTACATCGGCTATCTTGGCCAGCTCAAAGAGAATGAAGGAGAGGAAGGAAAAAGAGAAGAAGAAAGAAGGAAAGGAAGGAAGGAGAAGAGAGGAGAAAGAAAATTCTAGAACTGACCTTTCTCTGATCAGGTTGTCTTAAGTCACTTGTCCACCAACACCAGGAGATGGTAGAGGACCATTGGTTTAGGTGCAGATTAGAAGCCAATCTGAGATCAAAACATGCCAGGCTACATTGCTGCTTCACAGTGGAAAACATGTAGGAAAGGGGATGGGAAACAATTATTTGGTTCACTGAAACTAAAAAATGGCATTTTTCAAAAAATGTATCATGTGTTCATAAACAGGCCAATCTTATCTACTGTGAAAGTGAGGTTAACTTAGGGAGGAGAGGCAAGGTGACCAGAAGGGGCATGTGGAACTCTCACAGAGTGTGGTCAGTGTTCTGTGGCTTGATCTGGTTGGTAGTTACATGCATGTGCAGGCTGTCTGAAATTAACTCTAGTTATATATTCATGATTTGTATATCTTCTTCTATTAGTTAGGCTTCCACAAAGTATAAAACTTAACTGAGGATAGAAAAGACTGACAAGTTATATGTGTGCAGTGGAATGCTGTGATTTTACCCAAGTTTCATCAACTATTGAGGCACCTCAGGTTACTTCAGCAAACTCTGAGTGATGACATAGGCTATTTTAAAATTTTGAAGAAAACAGCAATATGCATCATCTCCTGATCACTGTGCAAACTGCTAGCTGCAGTGGCTTATAGCTTTCATGTAAGATCACGCTATCTTCATTTTGATGATGTCTTATCTTTGTAAACTTGGTATTTCTAGTGCTATAATAAAAATCAAGTACTGTGTGAAAAATTAACGAGGAACAGGAATTGAGGGTGGGACAGTGTTCAGCAAGACTCCAAGTTTTAAGAAGTTGCACAGAACTCAGCAGGGGCTTCTAACCCCAGAGCAATTGTAGCTATTACCTAATGAAATAGAAATAATATTACATCATTTTTTCAATGGGCTACTAAATTGTTGGAATGTCAATATTTATGAAGTTGCTTGAACATTATTATTTAATGAATATATTCCTTTGGCCAAGATGTAGTGAAAAAAAAAATCTATCGAGACACTGAGAATTATAGAAGTTCGGAAATCACAGGACTGTACTATTTTGGGACTGGTCAATTTGCTTCCATTGTCTGATACAATCAGCTTGGCAAGTTGGTTAATGAACTAAAAATATCAATGCTGCATTATTCAATATTCTGCCTTCTAAAGCAGAATATATTTAATCAATGAAACATTCTTATAACCCATGCTCACTGTTCTGAGTGCCAGTTGTCACTCTGGACTTTAAGACAGGCAGGTGTTCAGGATTCCAGAAGCCACCCTGCAGAACCCAGCTGGCTTTTGGCAGGCTTCAGGGACCACATGGGGCTCTGTGGGTTATTGACATGAAAATGATGTGGGCTAATATTAGCAGTTCTCTACTTTGCCTAGCTGGCTTTTGTTTTCTCCTGTCACAAAAATACAAGATACAGGAATGGAAGAGTCATGGGCTTTAGAAAACCTGTGCTAGGAAAAAAAATACGCATTTTTTTTTTTTTTAGTAAGCTACCTCTCTACAGCTTAACACCTTTGGTTTAAAAACCATGCAGGAGCCCTATATTTCAATGTGAAAGACTCTGCATGGAGCCTGGTATATGACAGGCATTTTGAACACTACACACCCAATGTGTAATGCGGCTCACATGCCTCATCGATGTCCAATCCCACGAAGGCTAAAGCTTTGATTAAGACCCAGCTCTGTCCTTCGGAGGCTAAAGCATGTAACAGCAGGATCTGGGCAAGAGCTAAACCATGCAGTCATAGAGTAGAGGGGGCAGAAAGGCCACAGGTGAATGAGAAGCAAAGAACAATACCCCAAGGAAGGGAATGGAGGCAGTTTTTGGAGGAAATGACAGCAGTGGTAGGTTTTGGCATGAGTGGTTTTTCACCAGGCAAAGAGGAGACGTAGACACCTGAGGTGGAGGGAGGAGGGTCAGTGAGGGCGGTGGCTGAGTAAGAGCTGGTGTGGACAGCAGGCGTGGCCCCGGGCTGAAGCAGCATCAAGGCAGTGACTGGGAAGGTGAGCTGGAGAAGGTGCGGTAGACCTCTGTCATTATTTTCTGGAGTCTGAGCTACATTCTGTAGTTAAGGACTTCGGGTGGAACCAGGGCAGACTTCATAGTCTTGTAAAAGGAGCAACCAGAATGGGCAGACAGGAAGCCACAGGCATGCCAACTAACCCACTCCTCCTCCCTTTGCCTTTTCTCAGTCTCTGCTTGTTATTTTTTTCTTTCCGTTTCAACTTCTTCCCAGGCACCGCCCTGTATGTAGGGTTTCTGATGCCTCAGAGTTTGGCTTCTTTATCCTTTACCCTCAGTGAGAAATCTCTTATTCTCTTGGGCTTGTGAATTATCAAAAGAGAAGTTGGAGGAGTGCTGCTCACTCACCACCAATGTTTTCACTGTCCCCGAGATTGTCTTTTAACTAGTTGGTCAGGAAGACTTTGCCACCAGGGATGTCATGGATGGCCATGCTGGTCCTGCACGTATGACTTTATTAAAGGGCTATTCACCGGGAACTGGAGGGGAACGGTGGCCCCTGGGGTGAGCTGTGTGGCAGTTCTGCTTCACACGGTGGGGATATACAGTCCTAGGGCAATTCATATGTAAAATATTGTTCTGTGGCATTGCTCTTTAACACAGGGATGCTTCACTCATTAAAGCTAATTTATATCCATATAAACTAATCATAAAACTAGTTTAAAAGCTTGGCGTGTTCTACTGCAATCTAACAAGAGAGGCAAGCTGCATAGTCAAAGGGTCCCAGGGAGTCCCAATTGTCATTTTTTAGCTTTGTAACGTCTAACAAGGTGTTTAACCTCTCAGAGCCTCATCGGCAAAAATGGAGAAAATAATAGCTAATTTTTATGAATATTAGAGACCATATATGAGTTCTAAGAATGTACCTATTTAGTGGGTCCTCCAATGGCATCTGTGAACTTGACAGAGAATAACTGGTTTATTTCTATATTCTCCAGGTCTAGGACTAGACATATTCTCTCTTGACTTCACAGTAGATGCTACAACAAATCAAAATGGATTTGAAGAACACTTGTTATTAAGATATATATGAAACTTCATGATCATCAACAATAAAGCATTCAGTGATTATAATTAATGATACTGAATGAGATTTTTGTATTCTAATAAGTAAAAATAAAGGTCCAGATCTTTAAAGGAATATCTAAGGAAATAAGTAAAATCATAACTAATGAATGAAATGAGCCATGGCCACCACCAGATTAGGACTTCTTCATCAGGCATAAAAGGGAAAGGGAAAGAAGTCCAGTGGCACCCCAGAGTATCTCCAAGCCGACCTTCACTATTCCATCAAACATCTCTGCACACAGTGTTGACATTTTCCTTTGAAAGAAAGAATATATTTTATTTTAAGGTATTAGAAAGTACCCATGACTGTAGCCACTGTAGGAGGGGATATCATTTCAAAAATATTCTTGTGTATTATTCAATTCCCATTATGTTCTAAACCAGCTGGTTCTATGACTTCTCAAGAACTTCAAACCTGTAGAAATAAAGTAAAAACAAAGTGCACTTTCTGATCCACTTTTTTTCCTGATGCAACATTTTTTTCCCCTGAGCCTCAAAGTGCTACATAGCTTTAAAAACACTGAACTGAATTTAAAACTTAATTTTGCATAGAGAATTTCTGTAAGCCTCATTAGGTAACTGGAGACATCACTGAAGAACACCATAACATCAATGTTATGTTATTTTCTCTTTTAGGATCCTCATATTTGATTAATCTGAAATGTCACTCAGGGAATCCTCTAGACAGAACAAATTATAAGAGAGTTTCAAGAATGTTTTTGCTCAAAGAATAAAATATATTGTGTTGAGGTTCAAGGTATCTCTTCGGGGTAGGTCATGTGTTTGCCATGTGCCGAAGCCTGGCTTCAACCCTCGGTACCAAAAAGAAAGGAGCATGTTCACGGGAGTTACTTAAACACACACTGGGAACAAATTGAATTAAAGACATATTTTCTGATTGTGCTGAAGATAAACATGGGACTCAAGTTCAAGATCGAGATCCCCATGCATTATCTTCATAAGAGTTGATAGATTTGTAGCCCCTGTAAGCCTAATTTCCCCCATCTCAAAATAGGAGACCTGAATGGTCCCCCCAGCGTGATAGCCAGCGGAGAGAATTAGCAAACTCTGCCACGCTGCTGTTTGTTTTTAAGACTAGAAGATGGTTAAGAGAGCTAAGAGATCCTTGTGGGGCAAATGGCAGTAAAATGAGAGGAAAAGGGACGCAAAACATCCTCAGCCATAAGCAATTAATGCATGAATAATGAGGTGGCCATTGCCTCAGAGGTGACGTGCAGTGTTTAGTGCTCCAGGATGGCACAGGGGACCCCTCTGGTCCTCACGATGCACAGCTCTGTCAAGCAAGGACTCCTGTGTTTCCTGTGCCTATCTGACTTTGCTTTGCCATTTTAGGCAGCAAATTTTCCATATAAGCTAGTATAAGCCAAAATTTAAATATGTAGAAATGTGCCAATTCTGAGTATAATTTGAGGTGAAAAATAGACATAGAAATAGTTTTGTGAAGATAGCCTACGTGGTGACATAAGAAATGAGGAGTTGGGTGCCACAGTCTGTACCAGGCACAGGATTCTACAAAAACGCCTTTGACATCTCCAGAGTCCTTCACTAAATTGAAATTGAAACCTAGTCTCCAGGGACCTTCAAAAACTGGGCTTCTTTTGATTTACCAGTGACTATCCAATGAGGAGACTCACAAACACTAAGCCATATGATTTCTTATGCTTCAAAACAGAGTCCCAGGACCAGTTAAAATTGTTTAGCTCTTTATGAGCATACCAACTCTTTATTAGTGCCAACCAGGAGCTAAGAATTGGGAATAGGTAGCCCTGAAGACCCAAGAAGCCCATCCAAGACCTGGAGACCACCGCCAGATTTTCCTCATGGCCCTTCCCTGTCAGCCCTCTCACCTTTCAGTGGGTGGGTTCTCTGCTAATCTCAGCTTCTAGGCAAGGCCTTCTCCTCTTTCCAGACTGAGGGCATCCTAAATTGAAATTGTGATGGAAAGAAACCTAGCTACAAGAATCCATCTACCTGAGAGTACCTTCCCTGCTTCCAAACTCTCCACTCTGTTCAACTCAAACAATACCCAGATCCCAAACTATTTCTTGATGAACTGAATAATTTAAGAATAAATAAGAGGCAGATAAAAGACCTGTGAGGGGAACTTTGTTTAGTTGCTATGTGTCCTGACTCTTGTCATTGGGACGTTCTTCAATACAAAATACTAGAAATCTTGAGCTGTGGGGCCCTCCTAAAAGTTTTCATTTCCGATCTAAAATGTGCCCAGTACTTGTTATGAGAAAAAAAAGAGGATTTATATACCCAACAGTTAAAATATTTTATTACTATTTAGTAAGTTGTTAAAAAATAGAATACACATTTTTCAGATGTCTTGTCAGGTTTATGATGACATGCCTAATAAATTAGGCATAGCCATTACATCACAAATTCACCTTTACTCATTTACGTTAATTTATCTTCATTTCTGTGACAGTGTTTATCTAGTTATGGCTCCTCTTTCACTCATTTGAGTTACAGAGATTAGTCGTAGAATGTAATCAATTACAGTTTCCCCTCCAAGTCATCAATCATGGTGAATAAAATGCAGACCATTGTTTTCAATATTACCTTAAAGCATTGGCAGAGAGTTACACATTCTCAGTAGGCCTATTGACCCATTGACCCAGTGACTCATCGTCATTACAGTTGTAGGTGAGCTTACAACTCAGAAAATGTTATCTCCTGTCACCAGGGTGCCCAAGCCATCACCCAGTTTATCCCAACAGCATTCATGTCTCAGATTCTCCTCTATCTAATTAGGCATCATGAATTTTGGGGGCTTTAATGTATCTAAGGTGTGATAATTTTTTTTTGGAAGATTCAACCAGATACAAAGACATTGGGAGCAAAGATGGTCACTGCTCCCAAAGACCATTATGTGTCACAGTGGTAGTAAAGCACAGGTGCATAAAAATGGGACGTGTGGGGTCTTTGAAGAAGAATCTTGATTTGGAAGAGGCTCTGAGAAGAGAACATCTGAAGAACAGATTTGCTGACTTATGATGACGATTTCCATGGTTTTCCTTGGAGTTTGAGGGCATTATTCATGACAAGGAATAAGAGGTTCCTCCTACACAGTGTGAAGATTCTCACTGCATAACCTTGAGATAAGCGTGATCTGCCTGTACCGCAGAAACTGATATTGGCACCCATTTAGCTTAACAATTTTAACTCTACACAATCAGATGGAGACTATTATGAAAACAGTTAAGTAAATATAGAACACTGGTTCTCAAACTTAATGTTTTCAAGATCATCTGAGAGATTTAAAAATGACTTCAGACATTCCAAGTCAGTAGAATACCAACCCTCAGACATTCATCTGATTCAGCAGGGCTGGGTGAGCCCTCGAAGTTTGAATTTTAAGGTTGTGTCTAAGTGACTCAGATGCAGGAAGTCCAAGGCCACATACCAAGAGGTTCTACCACAAAAGAACCTCATGCATAACACAGTGGTGTTGGCTTGATGCTGTTTTTCAAAGAGCTGAACATCATGACCTTGTATCAGTACCTGGTATTCTTGTTCAAAGGCCTGAATTTGGAAGCTATTGATGTGAACTTAAATTGACAACCAAACTCTTACATTCCTAGGGCAATTTCTGAAACATTTCTTTAAGTCCCTTTTCTTATCTGGTCAGGAAACCTGCATCATGATCTTTCTGTATTCCTTTCCTGCCTCTGCTCTGATAAAGACCACAAACAGGGTGGTTTAAACAACCACAGTTTATTTTCTCAGTTCTGGAGCTGACAATTCCAAAACAAAGGTGTACAGTCCGCCTGTACTGTAAAGCCTTAGGGGACAATCCTCCCTGACTACCTCCTACCTCCTGGTTGAGATGACTGATATTTGGCATCCGTGGACTTCCTTGCCTTGTAAATCCTCACCCTGTCCATTCACATGCACTCTCTTTGTGTGCTTGCTCTCTGCATCCACACTTCCTGTTTTTGAAGGTTACCAGTCCTATTGGATTAGGGGCTACTCTAAAGACCCTGTTTCATTAACAGGTCACATTCTGAGGTAATGGGGGTTTGAGGCATCAGCTCATCTTTGGGGGGATGGAAGGGACAATTCTACCCATGTAGTTCTTCACGTAGCATTAAACAGCAGAGCTCTTTGTGGGATGGGCCACTTGGGAAGGTACATGTAGGGTTTTCATAACTTCCCTCTGTAGAAGAGGAGTTTTTAAATGAGATGATGCACATAAAAGCCAGAATGAGAACATGCAAGAAAATAAAATTGAAAACTAGCAGTAGCTATTGGGAGTCTCTCCACCAGAGAAGAATACTCAGTTATTGGTCTCCTCCAAGAAGGCTTATGAAGCTTGCCCTAGAAAAGAAGGAAAAGCTTGAAAGGAAGAAAGGAAAGGGAAATTGTATTCTTTGATTGCTGGAAGAGAAAGGAGAATCACAGCAGAGAAGAGGCCATCTAACAGTTGGGTTTGTTTTATTATTAACATGGTGCTTCTGGGGCATCCAGCATATGAAGCAGTAACTACTATTCTGAGACCAGAGATATTCTCAGGATGAGAGCTAACATCCACACACTTCTTTGTGTTGGACACTGTGATCAGTAGGATTGAGGATTCTTTTCTTTAGTTTAGTTTTGTTTTTTTTCCCTGATAACAGGTGGCAGGCACTGCTACATGCAGGATCAAAGTCCCTGGTCCCTCATAAAGCAGGCTGCTCTTCATGGGTTGATGGACTTGGCCCCAGATTCACATATCATATCAGATAGTCATTCAGCAAGTTTTCTGTTTGTCATTGCTAGGAGCATGCTTGTGTTTCATGTCCGGTTGTGGACACACATTTATAAGAAGAAATGATGTTTTCTGTCAAAAAAGACAGGACAAAATTTAAAATACCAATGCATAAAAAGGTATCTTAAACTAAAAAGTCATGTAGATAGATTTCTCCAAAGCAAAGAAACCCATAATTTGATATTTTTATAAACAAATTAATACTTCTTTTCTAATTTTCAAATACTATTTATAGGCTTGTAAACCAAATATTGAGCTTTCACCCTCAATTATCTTGCTAGTAGAAATGCAGGTCTAAGATGAATATTTTTCATGACAAATTCCCAAGTAATTATATAATTTAAATATGATATAGCTGCAGCTTTTATCACTATACCTTATTATTGCTTTATATTTTGTCACCCTCCAACAAATTGCATCAATTCTTCTTGCCCCACACATTACACTAGTCTACTGTAAAGTAGAATTTGTAACACTCATGCCTGACACCCAGTATGTAGAAATCCCATGTAGCCTCAGATGTTTTACAATTGGAAATTTCTCTGCATCCCAGTCACCAGCTCAGTACATGGAATGTCATAGATATCAGCTAAATCTTTGTTGGATAGCAACAAAGTAATTCATTATTTGCACAGAATGAGCTCTATAATGCTATAGCAATCAACAGGACTATGGATAAGTCTAGTCACAAAAGAGGGTGACAGAAAATAATTATGTTCATATTGTGGCCAGCCTTGAAAGCCATGATCAGGAACTCCAGCATTTCAATACAGAAAAATGAATTTTTATAGTTTTGATTATCAACGTAGCTTAGGAAATAAGGAACTTTTGGCGGAGGAGGGAGCAGTTAGGAAAGCATCACCATGTGACATGGGAAAGAAATACCCCAAATGAGTAAACTAGAGGTGTCAGAAGTAGGCGACTTGGGGGAATAAAAAAGGTGGGCAAGGAAGGAAATAGAGCAAACTGCTGTTCCTGGTGGAGACCAAGACCATAGCCAAGGACTATGGGAATTCAGACAGAGGGAAGAAAGGGGCGGGCAGTAACTAGATGAGTCTAATGGGGAACTGATATTCCTGGAATTGAAGAACCACAAATGAGAAAACAGGACTCTATGAAACAATCCCCCAATGCTCTAGGTTGGTGGGAGCAGGGTTCATTCATACCACAGTTTCAGCCACTGAGAGAGAATGGGGTTGAATGGCGCAAGAATGCCATTGGACTGCCTGTCGCTTTGATTTTAAACGTGGGAAACATGGTGTTATCTTCAGGAATAGAGTCAGAATAGAGTCAGGAGAAAAGCCATGATTGTGCTATGTAGGAAAAATTATAGCAATAATAATTAGTGCTAATAGTCCGCTTCCTGTCTGCAAGGTGCTATTATAAGTGATTTGCATATGTTATCTTGATCCTCATAGCAAATATCAGAATTAGGTTCTATTATCACCATTCTGTCTCCAATGAGGGAACTGAGGCATGTAGAGATTAAGCAATTTGCCCAAGATTCCACAGGTGGTGGATGGCAGAGCCTGATTCAGACCAGCAGCACGGGGCCAGTACCAGAAATTACCATGCTACTCAGTCTCCCCCAGTAATGCATCAAAAGCAAAAATATATGTTACATACAACTGTAAACAAGAAGTCATTACAGGTTATAGTCAAAATAAGGGAAATTTAACTGAAAGTATTTGAAAAGTATTTTAAGAGTCTGTATATGTTGTTTTAAAATTTTGGGAAAAATCAACTTTATTATTTCCCAAATTTATCTTTGATAAATTTTTCTCTATTTTTCTATAGGTTTTTTTTTTTAACCCTTATCTTTGAGTCCTTGGATTTTGGATTTCCATCTCTACTCTAGCTCTTTTATGGGATGTTGGGGTCCATGAATTTAGCTATTTCCCTTTTTGAATCAAAATTATAATTTGATTAAGAAAGGAGAAAAAGCAAACATTGATTTAAAAGAAATTCTCAAGGTCATTCTATGTGCTTAATAAACAATCAGTGTTAATACTTGCTGGCTTGAAAATAGTAAAGAAAACTCTTTGGGTTGAGACAAGTGACACCAAATTGTGTCAATCAATAAATGCTTGATATTGTAGATCCAGTAAAATTAATTAATTACTTAAGCATAGGCTAAATAGTTGAGTTGGGATTAATAAATTCTTTTACATTTGCCCCTCAAAGTTTTCAACTCAGCAGTGTGAAACTTCAATTCCAAATCAAATTCAGAAAATATTTGTTAAAATTTTATCATTCACTGGGCAGAAAGCTGGGAAGTCACTAGGGAAAGAGAGATGGATGCAACGTGCTTGGAAGAGTTAAGGAGCTTCCAGATCTGGTGAGGAAGAAAAAAGTCCATTCATATGTAGGGTGAGAGATACAATGGTGCAAATGTCAGAAACAAAGTGTGAACAAATCACACAGGAGAATATGATGGGCTTAGATGGGAGGAGTCTTGCACACTCAGCCTGAGTTTCCAAAGACAGAGTTCCAACAGTTGGGACTTGTAGGAAAGTTGAAATGACACTCAGCAGGTAGAGAGCTGTGCAAATGAAGAGCACACAGAGAGAATTACAAGCCATCTAAGGAGATGGGGAGATGACTGGAAATGACACCATGTCTCGGAAGGCATTCAGCCTTCCAGTGAAATCAATTCTCAGCCACGGAGCACCAGGAACACACCAGTGAAACAGGTCTCATTACGGTAGGACTAAGTGAGGGAGAACACACAGAATGGGGTTTTCAGGGGATCCCAGAACAGCTTCCTTTGGTAGGAAGTACCCAATGGAGCCCATGCTGTTGGGCGGTTTGGGAAGGGTCCAAGGAATGGGGAGTGTGATCCAAATAGGGTGCTATCAGAAGGTGGACAAGTCTCAATAAGTCTTACCTACAGGGAGACTGGAATGAAGACAGAGCAGCAATGCAAGGGAGTAACAGTTGTTCATTTTGGCCAAGAGGGGTAGTGGTGTGGTTTTGGTGGCAAAGTGACCTTGGTTTTGTCATTATTTAGAGAAACTATGAAATACCCTTGTTTGGTCTCCACTAATGATGGTCTCAGAGTAACCTTCATCTGAGTTGTGCGTTCTGTAAGATTGTTTACATATAAGGTCACTACTAAAGGACAGGAATGCTCCTTATTTTGGCAAGCCTTAGAGAGAAATCTGTAGGTAGCGAGAGTTAGGGAAGCCTTGTGAGCTCACAAGCAATCACCCTGACTTCATTTTTCCTTGAGGACCAACAGTGAAGTAAGGGGAGAATGGAGGCCAAGAGACCTGCCGCAGTTCAGACAAGAAATAAGAGGCTCAAAGCAGAGTCAATGTCCAGCGGCACCCCTGGAGTCCCACAGGATGCACCAGGGCCTAGACTCAGAGTGGGTCAGGGAAAAGGAAAGGCAAATAAAGGTGTTGATAAAAGTACCTCACATTTTTCCGAGGGTCTAGCACTCTCCCATGTTTATCATCTTCAAATTGCCTGCTGACATTGGGAGCTACCAGTCACGGATCACTTGGGGGAAACTCTGTCCTCTAAGCTCATTCTTAGCATTGCTTTTGAAGGAATAAAAATGCATTTTGTAGACTGTCACCAGCCCAGAACATACTTCAGTGAAGCTCTCTGGATTAGGGAAAGCTCATAAGTTCTCTGAGAGCCACAAGAAAGATGGTATCTTTCCCATCTAGTAGGGTGTTCAGGAGAGTATTTTTTGGGATGTTAACAGACTTGCTATGGCATGATTTTTTTTTTAATCATATTTTAATTCATGATTTTGGACACATTTGGCACTTTCACTCCAAGTCTTTGTCAACATTTTTCTTGCCATTGCTGGGTGGATGGAGAAGAAATGATTCCTACTGAACGAATACATACATGGTCATAAGTGATAGATGAAGGGCAGCATGGTGGTTTCCTTAAACTATGCTAAAGTCCTACTTTAGAGTTCAATCTCCTGTTTTGGCATATAAACAAATAGTAGGCCTGTGTAAATGGATAAGGATTGCCTATGGGGAATGGCTATCTGGTTATGAGACTATGGGATGGAGGGGCAGGCTAAACACTAAATCCTAACAGGCTGGAAAGGAGGCTCCGATTTAGAGAGGCTCCAGTGCCAACAGGCACCTAGAGATCTTGCTAAATGTAGCTTCTGATTGACAGACTGGATGAGACCCAGACTGTTTCTAAGGAGTCTCTGAGCGATGCGTGCTGTGGGCCCCGGGAGCACACTCTTAGTTTATCTTTGTACTTGATTCATTAACTCTGTAACACTCTGTGAGTTCCGGATCCATTTCTCCCAAGGTTAAGTGTTTTCTTTCTTTTCTCCTCCTCCAGTCCTCCACCAGCACTTACCATCTACTTTCTTCCTTTTCCTTCTATCTCTGCTTTCTTTGCCCAAAAAATATAATCACAGTAAATTCACTTATGTATCTCTGTATTTCATTTAAAACACACACCTAAGTTTTGAAATGACACATACACAAGAGGTACAGCATTCCAGGAATGAGAATCTGTATCTTGTTTTGCATTCTATTTCTCATATGCAAATGTAAATATTGGCACCTGAAAGAAAATGAAAAAAAAAAAATCTGGGAATCTAGGTTTTCCTTGGAGCTTGGCGTCTTCTTATAGCTTGGAGCCATTTGCATTCATAAGTAGATTCTTGATTATATTTCTATGTATTATCTCAAAGATCTTGAATATTTTGATTACGTTTAGTTATGTTCTCTTTATTCTCCCAATTAAATGTGTCTTTGTAGCAAGAGTTTAATTTTTTACATCTAAAATGAAATAAAGAAATCTACTGATGAGAGAGAGAACAAAACAAGGAAGAATATTTTACCTCTTTTTCTTCTTTTCTGAGAGCAAACTCAGTAGGGTTTTCTATAATCTTGAAGGTTGACAGTGAAGTATGTTTTCTCATTTTCTTTCATTCTATTTATTTTTGGTTGACTGAATAATATATATAGTTCATGGAGTATCGTCCCATTTAAATATCACCAACAATAGCTTCTTTTGCCAATCAAATAATAGCTATAAAAGGCACTTTTTATTATATTTTACCATTCAAAATGCTGATATGTATAATACTTTTTACCTTATGAACTCTACAGATTTATAGTTTGGGTCCCATGACATTTGTATTTTGTTGAGCTCCGAGGCTCAGAACTGAGGTGAATCCCCGCTGAGAACCTTGCAGTGAGTGAGGAAGCCAGCATCGAACTGCCAGTTTCTTAATAAAACCCAGGACTTGTACTTTCCACCTCACAGAGTGATCAATCCCTAACGTAACTATAGAGAAAATTCAAATTTTCCTTTTTTTGCTTTGAAGAGAATGCACTACTGTGATATAATAATCTACTAGTTACATAATAATATGAAATGCCATGAGTATATATGTTATATAAAGAAACATATTAAGGTAGGTGTATGTGTGTGTGTGTGTGTGTCTGTGTGTGTGTCCGTGGTTCAATATCCATATTTATAATACAATTTATCATGTGAAGTTTTGAACCCATAGGCCGTTGACTTTGCTGGGTAGAGATTCTTCATGCTTCATTTCTGTTATGTCTTAGAAACTAGTGGATTGACTTGCTCTCTTAGAGAATGGGAGGGGCTACAGAAGACAGAAGAAGTCTTTGAGATGATGAACTTAACAATTTATTGTAAACTACTTTGTGTCTTTCTTATGTTTTCCTCTGGATCTTCACCACTGAAATTACATGCCAAATATTTGAATGAAAAAGAAAAAAGAAAATTCAGGATTTGCTTCTCGTCCCTCTGCTTTGCTGTTTGGTGCTAGGCAGCAGCTGTCTTTGGCTTAGAGGCTAGTCTGAGGTTTGTTTTTGTTTAAAAGTTCAGTTAATGGATAATAGTTAACATTGATGGTGAATAGCTCTTTGGATATCCATGCAAGAGTTTCTTAATCCAGCGTGTCTTTCTGATTGTTTTGGAGCAATAGGCCTTGATTCTGTAGCAACCATTTTAGAAATGTATATGCCCTTATAGTCATTCTTCCATAGAAAAGACTATTAAACGAACTGTTCACACATTTTCTGTTCAGTATTGGTCACTCCCATCTCAGGAGTCTTGCACTGGAAGGTGGCATGTAGGTACATTTTATTATATACTAAACCATTTTCACATTTTATTGCCCCAAAACTAATGTCAGCAACAGAATAGATCACTTCGAACACACTTCCATGACTTTCATGAGCTTCTTTCTGGCCTCAAGAATCGCATCCCTGGGTAGCTTCCCAAGAAGCCAGCTTATCTACAGCTGAAAGCACACGCCACAAAACACAGTCACAGTCAGAAAGAAGGCTGTGGGCCCACTGGCTGTGAGAATAATTGAAGCCACCTCAGATTAGCATTTCAGAAGCGAAACCTAAAGCAGTGCAGAATGGCTTCTGGGAAATTGCCTACCAGTTCAAGTCCATTCCTGAAAAGTGAGTCCCGTGTGGAAAGCAACTTTGGAGGATTGCTGTAATTTGCAGCCACCTAAAATGAAAGTGGTCAGGCGGCAGTGAACTCTGAGATTGTTAACTCTGGCAAGCTCCACTACCTACAGCCCCAACATGGAATATCTACCCCATTAGCACTATCCAAATATGGAGGACTCAGCACAGGTTTCATTCAAATGAAGAAACTGAGAGCAATTAATCCAACATTTGGTGAAAGCCACAGCAAGTGTGCCTTTTATTTTTATTTTGAAAACAGCTTTCATTTCAAATTTAATGTAGGGGATAGGGAGTGATAGGCAATAGAGACTGAGTTATCTAATTTATTCATCCTGCCTAAAACACTTTCCTCTGGCTAAATCTATTAGCTGAGAGACTTAATAACCACATCTAGTTCTGATTTCCTTCAGCCTGTGAGCTTCCATTGCTGTTAGGGGTTGCTGTTTCTTTACCTCTACTATTTGCTCATCTTCCAGTGCATGCATGTGCAAACACATCTACATGGGTTCAGTGCACACACATGAACACCTATATGCCCACCCACACCCACACACTCACACCTTACAGTGAATCCTAAGCTGTTCTGCCTAGTTTCCTCAGGGGCCAAAGAAACATAGATTAATCTATATATTTATGTACTGGATTCTCCCATAATCTTTTATTGATGAAGGTGGTCTACAGCTAACAGAAGTAGATAAACCAACAATGTGCCTCATATCTTCATTTTATTTTCTTGCAAGCATATTATAATTTAGAATTTTTTGTTTTACTGCCAACTTCTCTCCAGTGCCTATATATTGCTGATGCTCTGTAAATATTTACAGCCTGACTAATGTTACCAAGCACAGTAAGTCAAGGTCAGGCCTGGCCTGGATTTTCCATGACAGAGATCAGTTCTCATGTCATCTGCTTTCCTAATGATTAGATGACACATTCTGTTTCATAGGAATCCTCTGAACATTGAACATGAGGAGTAAAATATAATTCAGTCCTGCTTAATTCTGCTTTTCTAAAAATTTAGAAGAGGGCCTAATTCCTATCAAGCCCATGGTACTGTAATGTAAAGAACTTTAGACTGCAGAAATTACTAGAATCCTCTCTACTTATCCATTCAAATTCAATTAGTCTTTTCTGGCTGAAACATAGAGGGAGTGGATGTTTTGGCTTAAAATTTATAGTGATAGGTTTATAAGATCGTAGCAATTTAGCAACTGGCCAAGTCTGTCTCACAGCCTCTCAAGCAGTGCACAGAGTCTTTAGAAGTGGGAGTGGGGAGAGGATGTGACATCGCCTCTTTGGAGTTTGAGCTCACCTGTCACTTGACTGCCACATTCTTGTCTATCAGACCAGGACAGCACCCAGATCTCCCCAGGATTAAACTGTCACTGAGGATATTCAACTTAGTTGAGAGATTTGACAGCTATGTGCAGGTGTTAAAATGAACAACAATAATAAAAAAGAGGACTTTTAAAAAAAGTCAGGAGACAATTAAACTATGCACCGATGAATCGGAAGAAAAGATGATTTCTATCCACTGAAATCTAGCACACTGAGTCAGGAAAGGGAGGCCTGAGGTGACAACTCACTTCTCAAAGCGACAGAACATTGCTGACTCTCATGAGGTTGTTCATAATCAAGAAATTCTCACCAGGCCATAAAGGGAGACTGCATGATGGGTTTTTGCACAATTTCCTGAGATGATTTTTCAACTTTGTATTTTGATTCACTTATCAGAAGTAGTTTAGGAATAGTCAAGGTGAGGTTTATTTTAGCACCCAGTTTCATCTGCGCGTGTCATTTGCCTTCATTTTGTAAGATCGGGTGTATACAGAGGTGCTTGCTCCCTCTGTTGACAACAGCAGGGGCTATTTGCTGAGGAAAATGCGGGTCTGGTAAAACTGGCTGAGCTGGGAAACCTCACTAGTGAGTGTCTGCTCCAGATTTGGCAGTCGAGAGGGAAGGTACCCATTCCACATTCAAGCATGGGTGTTCCACAGAAACACATTTATTAAAATAAAACCAAAGGTTAGTAACCCATTGATTATAAAAGAAAGATTTCAAAATAATGACATTTTAGAAGGTCACTATTATAAAATATACAAATGGTAAGGTATTAACAGGCATCTTTGAGGTGAATTCTTAACCATGACCCCCAAACAAACACACCTCTGCAGCCATCCACCTGCCCATGCAAATTAAGGCATCCTACCTTCTCCAGTGAGAACCTGTCTTGGCTACATTCTCCTGAGCTCTGGGACTGACATTCTGGGAAGGCCATGTGACTCTTGCTCTAAGAACCCGGAATGTTCTTTGGCATGTAAAGGGAACAAAATCACAAGAGCTGTGTAGGGGCTGGTGCTCATGACACCTTAACTACTGATGGAAACACCAAACAAACAAACAAACAAACAAAAAAACCCAAAAGAGTTATTTTTGTCAATTGTGTCATTTTATCACTCAGATTTACTATTTGTATCCTTCAGACTAATTGCCTGGGACAAAATTTAGTTTGGTAATCTTTTTCCTGTCAGATGATGGAGGCAGTAAAGACAAGACATTAACAAAAATGGACAGGGGAGAGTTTCGAGGACACTGAGAGGTCTCGAGAAGGTTCTAGAGAAGTTCTGACTTTGAAATCTAACTCCATGACATAACAAAGGGAAACATCTGAAGATCACAAACATTGCACACAAGCCAGCAGTGACTTCGTAGTGAAGAGAGTCTCACTACTTCAGATTATAGCCAGATACACTCTCTTCTCATCTTTCATTTTCTTTATATAAAGAAGGATAGCAGCACATAGTTTGCATACTTATTTTAAAGATAAAATGACTATATATAATAAAAAATTTCTTCTAGCATTTAGTATGGTAAGCAATTAATAAATGTTAACTGGGTGTAGTTAAATACATTGTATCATGGTTACAAAGCACAAATCATCAAACAAAATGGGCTAGTTTTATTAACATAACTGGAAAATTCTAGGATATGAACAATAGATTTGATATCATGGTTGTTGTCAAATATTTGATAGATGAATCCAAGAAATTCAATGTGACCTATTTTTCTCCTTCAGCCATTAACAAATTTAAGTAAGGACTGAAAAGGGTTAGAATAGTCTGGGTTGTTGATATTATTAATAATGATGATGAATGAATACTGAGGACATACCATACTACTCTGAGACATGGCCACATAATTTATCAACAGAATTTCAATTTGAAATTTGTGTTAAAATCCTTGCTGTCATTTGATGATGATACCAATAGTATATTAGTGAAATCTGAAGCCCTGAAGTTGACTAGTTTGAAAACCAACTACTTGAATATTTACCACAAAAACCCAAAATAACACCCATAAAAAAAGAAAAGAAAAGAAAAAAAATCATGCAAAAATGATAAAACTTTTCTCTTTTAGAGAAGAGGAAATACTACTCTTGGGAAACATGAGTCTAATTATTTTACCATTCCTTAGCATTTCTAAGCCCCTTAAATCCAATGAATGACATGTATCCAAGCAATGGTTTGCTTCTTAATATCATTTTAAAATTGTTCCATTTACAGATTTTAATTGAGTTTTGATTAACTGAGAAAATAGGACACTTCCTATCTCCACAGCTATTCTTTGATCTTAGAATTTCCTTACCTTTTCTTAGCCTGGTAAAGACCATTGACCTGTACCCCATATTGTAAAGATACTATTTTTAGTAGCATAACTATGTTCTACAGCCATATCAGATCAGATTAAACTTACTGTTTGGTTACAAACTTTAGGTAATTTCCTTTTTTTCTTAATAAAGTACAACATTATTAGCCTGAACTATAATGTTGTATATAATATGACCTCAGAGTACATTTTATTCCACTAGATTCCCTGGGAGAATATATTTCATCAAGAATCCACACAGCACCTCTAGCTATTCACTTTAGTTAGAATCCTCATTCTTCACTCCTACTTGGTTGAACATATGTAATTTACACATTGAAAACCTCCTTAACTTTCAAAGGATAGCCCAAATCTTTAAAGACTATATGAACATTTCTGTTCAGGTATAACCCCTATCTCTTTCTGCTAACTTGCCACTTTCTGGTTGAACTATTTTAGCCCCCAATTTTCTAACTATATAGATCTATTCTTCTCCCTTTGCTTGGATACTCCTTAAAGACTATGAAACAGACCAAATTATGCAGTGTGCATGTCTGAATACATCACAGTGAATCTCATTATTATGTCTAATTAGAATGTACCAATAGAAATACTTAACAATGTAAAAATGAAAAAGAACTTAATGATCAGATGGTTTCATCTGATAACCAATCACATTTTTAGAAGTTGACCTTGGCAGTCAAAAGCAAAGCCTGCTGAGAGCACAGACTTTCTTAAGTAGCTTTGCCTTTTGAACTAAAATGTATTTTGAGGTTGTGACTGCATAAAAGTGTCTCTGAGGGTTTGAGTTCAGTGATCCTAAACTGTTTGACATTGTATTTGACAGTTATTCAAGTTTTAATTGGGTATTTCTCAAGCTCCTCACTAGGTGTAGTATTTAGAGACAGAATATTAAAAGACAGTAAAAGGTGTGCTTTTTGACATCGAGAGCTTCACTAACTAATGAAGAGATTAAATGGCACAAAGCACAAGCAAAGGTAGTATTTCTGTCCCTAGAGGTCCTGAATTAAGCATCTGTGAAGTTAGCTGCATTTTATTCACACTTCGAAAATACGTGTGTCAATTATGATGCATTCAGTCACAAATGGCAGAGCAACCAACTACTAGTCACTTTATCTGTAAAAATGCTTTGGGTTGGTATGTTTGTAAATTTGGAATGACCAGAGGGAGGTCATGATAATGGTCCAGTCATGACCTAGAAACTCAGGCTTCTCCTATGCTTACTGAGCACCTCTTAGGTACACGACAGATCCAGGTTGACTGTAAGCCCCTCTTACTTCTATCAATGCCCCAAGCAACAAGGAAGTGGCTGGGCAGATGTGAGTTGAGATTTTACCAAGGGTGTCTGAGCACCCCTCCTATCCCACCCCTTGCCCCCTTTCATCCCAGTGACCAGGAACTAGAACCTGTAGCTGCACATATCTAAGGAAAGCATGAGAAGGAGCTTCTAGACAGAAGTAGATGAACCACATTTGGCTTAAAACAGCTGGGTTCCATTCCCTGGGGCTGAGCATATGGCCACAGTGAGCCATACAAGGGCTCTCTGGATGAAAGGAATAGAGAGCTGTTTGGTGAAAACCTAGTATCTGCCACACTCAGCAGCTCAGAATCTTTTAATAACTCTTTTTTAGGCCTTTTACAGTCAGTTAACATCTTTCTGGGGAGATTTAGGCATTTGGGGGAATACAAGCTCTTTCAAATCCCTGGGGTATGATGATGAAATGGATGCAGTTCTAAAAACCAATGCATCTTCACTGAAATTTTCTGCTCACTTTTCAGCATTTACCAAATTAATAGTATCTGTAAATGGCATTCGTTTACTAAATTGTACCCCAGTGGTGCCCAAAGAACTACAGGCCAGTCCTTCAGGTGAGCAGGCCACAGAAGAACAGTCCTGTGAGGCCTTCAGGAAGAATAGTAAAGAAACTTTGTAGATGGACAGCATACCTACAGCCCTCACTAGAACCTTGTCATTTTGAAGCCCACACTGGGTGAGGATTGCCGAAGGCAGCAGGACAGAACTTGTGGATATTGCTAGGGAAGTTTCTTGATTGAGAAAAACATTGGCCTGCCTTCTCATTCATGGGCAGAATTCAGCCTCAATACAAAGTCCATTGGCCATTTCACAGAGAGGAAAACTGACACACACAATTAATAATCTGAATGTCTGAGACACTCTGGGTGAAGGAGGGAAGGCATCGTGCTTTGTGGTCCAGTACTTGATTCCCATAACTGTCTCATATGCATATGGAAAAGAAAAAGGGAATTAATCTCTTCCTCTCTTCAACTCTTCAAATTCATCAGAATAAAACCAGCATAGCCACCTGATCTGGATTTAATGTATAAAATACTGGGTTAAAAAAAAAAAGGCAAAAAAGACTGTTGCAAAGTTGGAGAACAATTATGTTCATATTTCAAAATTTCAGGGCATATTAGAATTGGCAGGTGTCCTATTTTAAGAATGTTTGATAACTATTCATTTTTAAAACCTTTGTAAATGTGAATGTTGTGTGTCAAATTCTTTTTTTGTTCTTTGTTTCAAAAAAAAAAAAAGAGAGAGAGAAAAAGAACACCAACTTTTGCTTCTTTGTCATTAATGAGGCTTGTGCATTGGGAACTCATTTAGTATCATTGCTAAATGAGCTCATTTTCATATCTGCGTTTGTGAAGAAGCCAGCTTCATTAGAGAGATCTGGATGTCTGCTGTTCGGATGGTGAACGCCTTGTGCAGCCCTGTCATCAGTCTCCTCTCCCCTCTCCCTCCTGCCAGTCTTTTCTCTCTTCTTCAGCAGCACAGGCCTCAGTCTGAAGTGACCGTGCTCCATGTTGGCCAGTAAAACCTGAGAGTTTTAAAAATGTCATTTGATGACTAACCACTACTACTACTAATATTAATAATAAAAATACACCAATAGTAACATGTAATATGCTCTCCAAAGATGTGACCCTGCGTGTGCTTCCCTTCACTTGTATAGACATCCTGCCTACATTTTAGCATAGTTAAAGAAACCTGACTACAACTCTGAGAGTTAACAAATGACAAAATGGGACTGGAAATGCCTACAAATGGCTTATGGGGACGACATCACCTCTCAGCAAAATTTTCCTTTCTTTAAACGGTGAAAAGTTTTATTTAAATTAATATTTCCAATTGCCCTTAAAGAACTCTCCGATTGTTAGAAGTATTTTCCCTCTACCATTAATTTGCCCTTTACATACTACTATGAGCTTTAAAGGAAGATTTATTTCTGGGATTGCTTTATCAGAGAATTTCAGCATTAAATGATTAAAAACTCTGACCAGTAAAGAGGTTGTCTTCCTAGATATAATACATAATAACCTCACTGGCTGCAAAATAGAAAAACATTTGCAAAGATAACTCTAAATAATGTAGTGGTATTTTGCCAGGCGCAGTGGTGTACGCCTGTAATCCCAGAGACTCTGGAGGCTGAGGCAGGACTGTGTGTTCAAAGCCAGCCTCAGCAACTCAGCGAGGCCCTGAGAAACTCAGAAAGACCCTGTCTCTAAATAAAATACTAAAACGGGATGGGGATATGGCTCAGTGGTTAAATACCCCTGGCTTCAATCCATGGTATGCCCCTCTAAAAATGTAGTGGTATTTTAACAATTACAAATGATATCATGCTGTTTACCAATGCTATCTATAGAATAGATTTTTATCAGAATTTTATTTCATATGCGCAACTCTGTTGATATGATGTATATTAATTCCTACTTCTAACTTTGTGCAGCAGTTTGTTTGTTTCTTTGCTTCAGGAATCGAATAGAAATCAAAATAGAACAAGTGCTCATTACTTCACCAAGAACATGGGTGAATATAGTGACAATATTAACTATAGTTAATGACAATATGTTGTGTGCTTGGAAGATGTTTAGGGAGTGATTGTTAAGTGTTCTTACCATTAATAGACTATGCGAGGAAATATATATGTTAGTTAGATATTTAGTCATTCCACAATGTGTATATAATTCCAAACATCACATCTGGTCTGTAAGTATATCTAATTTTTTCTGTCAATTAGAGACTTTTAAATTAAATGAACATAGAATTTTAAAACACAGAAATTAAGGTATAAACTAATTTTTAAAAGTGTGCAGTTGATTGATTTCTGAAGCCTTATTCCAAGTGGTGATTCTGAATATTCCCATTCTAGGAAGGACGAAATCCATCCATTGCAGTAGTGCTCTTTCCATTGGGCACTCATGGGTTTAGACTGTCATTCAAATCCAAAGTGACAAAAAGACAAAACAAAGAACCTCTCCATCAAGAGCTGTGAGTTGGTAAAGAAAAGCAGATTAATTCATTTATCTATCCAGCAAATATCAAGTACAACTAGTTTGTTGGAGCAATGTACTTGAGGGATAAGGAAAGCTTTTTTGAGAGAACAATGTCCTGGCACTTTAATAAAAGTCCATTGTGCTTTAGAAGGTGGGCAAGGAGTCATGGATGGTAACACCTGGTGTTCCAAGGCTCTTGACTCTCTGTGCAGATGATTGGAAACTGTAGGTGCTAGTGCAGATTGATGGAACAGAATCTGCATTTTAGAAAATGTACTCTTCCAGTCTTGAGGAGAGGGAATTGGGGGTAAGAAGCACAGGTGAATAAAAAATGGAATTTAATGACAAATTGGAAGGTTTGCTCATCAAATACTGCCTAGATTAGAGGTTGGCAGACATTTGCCAAAGAAAGCAGAGAATAAATATGTTGGGCAATGTAGTCCATGTGGTCTGTGTCAGATCTGCTGGACTCTGGTGGACTGTGAAAGCAGCCTTAGGCTCTCTGTAAACAAAGGGAAGGGGCATGTCTGTGTTCCAATAAAGCTATTAAAACAGATGTCAGGCCAGATTTGGCCTGAGGTTCATAGTTTGCCAATCTCTATTTAGAGTCTTAAATATGCCTTAAAGATTAAACTTGATTGCCATTCTGAAGCTGGCTATTTACATCCATGTTCATAGAGCAGTGTTCATGATAACCACTAACAAACGGTCCAAATGTCTGTCCACGGATAAATGGATACATGGCATGTGGTATACACACAATGGAAAGTTACTCGTCTTAGGAAGGAGAGAAATTCTGGCCCCCGTGGCAGCGTGGATGAACCTTGAGGGCCTTCGCTTAGTGGGAGGAAACAGTCGCTGAAGCACAGGTGCTGTATTGCTTCCCTAGAAGAGCGAGGCTCAGAGAGGCAGACGGGCGATATGATGCTTGCCAGGGCAGCGGGTGAGGGAGCATTAGTGCTGACCGGGGACAGTTTCAGCATTGCACTATGAAAGGTGCTCAAAAGACAAGGAGCAGCCACCGTTGCAGAAAATATGAATGTGCTTGGTGCCCACTGAGCTGCACACCAAAAATGGTCCCAACAGTAAATGGTCCCAACATTGTGTGTCGTGGATATTTTACCAGAATTTAACAAAAAATGTGAATAAGAGAGCCAAAATTATAAACCCCTTCTGGATCGTTCTATTCCCATTTTTTAAAGACGGTTGAAACAGGTGGCCACAGTATTGCTGCAGGGGAGGGAGAACAGTGATGCTGCAGGGCTGAGGCACAGAGGCAGAGTCCCAGACTCCACTTTGTCCATTTGGTTTTTGTTTGTTTATTTGTTTTTGTTTTTTACTGTGGATACTCTGGCCTAAGCAGTAAGAAAACGTGATAGTGCATGCAGTCAGTCCAGAGGGCGTGCAGTCTGCGGCTGACTCAGCAGCTCAGCCATGTCCTCAGAGTCATCCCACAAGGCCCATCTTCCCTGGCCCACTGCCGGGGCGGCGTTGGGGGTGGGTTTCTTCTTCAGCCGCTACGAGCACGACAACCATAGTCTCTGCCACCACAAACAGTGGTACTACCATCCAGAGGGAATATAAAACTGTCTCTCCCTAGGACTACTTCTCAGGAAGTAGGAAAACCATTTTCTACACAGTCCCCTGAGCTTACTGACAGGGCTAGATCACAGGGCTTCTGCCAGGTCGGTCACTGATGGAGTTCATCAGAGTGACCAGATCAATTCCATAGAGGCTTATATCCAGATTTGGGGGTATGGGATCATTTCCCGGGGTTCTTGGCTGCCTAAGCTAAGGGTAGATACTTGAACAAAACTGGACTTGATTCAGGAAAGAAGGAATGTAGTTTATTGGGAGTGGGGGATGTGCATAGGAGAAAGACAAAAAATAGTGTGTAAATTCCTTATGAGAATGGAAATAATTGGCTCTAGGGACATATAGGGATGTGTTAAGTCAGATGCTCTGAGAGGATCTTTCGCTATTAATCCTCAGGAAGGCCAGGAGGTAGATAGGAGCGTCCTACCTGACCCTCTCTTCTCAGGTGAAGAAAACGGGATGAGGAGGATCTGAGGACGCCTGTCCCTTTGACTCCAAAACTTCTGCTCTTTCTATTGCACTCCACTGTTCCTGAAAACATAAAAACAAACTTATATCTACAAAGCATTTAATACATCCCATAACCGTAACCATTAGGAGGAAATATACATTATTTTAGCATTTGGAGGTTAGGAGACTGAGGGACTTGGGGCTGTGAAGCAAAGACTGGAGTTCACACAGGCCAGCTGCAGAACCAAGGTTCAAAGGCAGCCTGCCCATCTTCCTCATAGCAGGGATTCCCAGCCGGGGCACGGTTGACATTTGGACCTGAATAACTCTGTTGTGAGAAGCTTTCCTGAGCACTGGAGAATGCTTAGCAGCATCCCTGTCTGGCTTCTGCCAACTACATTCATTGGCATCTCTGTTCCTGTTTAGACAACCAAAAATGTCTCCAGACTTTGGAAAATCACCCCTGGGTGGGTAGGTAGGTGGATGAGGATGCCCTGGAGCTAGGAACTACTGGTTTATATCCATGTCTTTGCTCCATGGGGCTCTGATTTTCTAACTTGCAGCAATTTAACTTCTAGTAGGTGGGAGCAGACATTGGTGGTTAAGTCCAAAACTGGGGAGAATTATGCTGTCATTCAATAGGGAACCTAGGCAAGGAAAACAGTTATTTAAGAGCACCCATTTTCCAGCTAGATTGTCTGGATTCAGATCCCTCACTAACTAGCTGTGGCTCATAAATCATGCATTTTCTGTGCCTCAGTTTCCTCATCTATAAAAGGGGATTGAAAATAACTGAATCTACCGAATGCACCTTGTCTCTGAGGAAGCCAAACCCTCCTCCTGTGCAGGGTGGACCTTGGAAAGTGAGGTTTTCTATTTTGAACCCACTGCCTGGCTTTTCATTAGCTCTGCAGGTTGATTTCCATAATGCTTGCCCTGAGGGCTGGAGCTTATGTTTTGGGCCTCATTAAGAAAGGAATAGCTGTTTTGTGCCGTTATTTTCTGGATGGAGATTAAACAAATAACACCTAACCTGCTTATACAAGTGTAACCAAAGCTCTTGGCTCTAGTTCGTCCTGAGAGAGTCATAGAAATACAGACAGCAGCACAGGGGTCCAGGTGATTGTCTAGCTTAGGTACTACCTTCACAGACAGGAGATGACCAAGATCAAGGAAAATTGATAATCTGCCTAGGGTTGCAGAGCTTCACGCTAGCAAGCCAGGACAGGGACTTCAGCCACTCGTCACCAGTTCAGGGGTTCTCTTAAGCACCAATCGTCATTATTTCCTTGAAGAGGTAGCTTCTGTAGATGCGTAAGATGACTTGAGGGTGCTGGTGTTTGCACATTCTGCAGCTAATTGGTATGTTTCCTAAATTAAAGAAACAATTAGATGGATATTGAATTTTAAAATATAAATAATGTCTTAATAATCCTTAGATGTTCAAGAATAACATTAGTATTTTTCAAAATGTTACTCTGCTATTTTTCCAGAATAGTTGCCTATATTACTGACTTCTGCTCTATTTTAGAGGAAAAAAAAAAAAAAAAAAGAGCAGACATTTCCAGAGACATGAAGCAGGCTTTTCCCTCCTCACTCTGTGGTGATAGCTAGAGTAACAGTGTCCACTACTGGCATATCCGATAATTGCACTGCACATTCATTACACACCATACTGCTGGGAGTGAGGAGTCATACTTGGCCTTCACCAGGGTGCATTTTTGAAGAAGGGTTTTAAAGTGTGCGATCTAAAGCAACTGCTTCTATGGCTTACAAACTGTTGATTTTTGGATCAGTTCAATAATTGACTAATAATTTATATGTGATCCACATGCCTCTATAAACTCAAGAACAGGGTAATAGTTTCTATGACAAAATAATTGAAGTTTCAAATATTAATAGAGTAGAAAATATAATTTCACACAAAGAAATTTGCATTTTAGTATTATCACATAAATAAAATCAAGTATTATCTACTTTATGGTGATGTAACAGATTTTTCTAATCACTGAAAGCAATAATCCACCAAAAGATTGTCTAGGTTTTATACTTTTGGGGACATTCGTCTTAGATTTGGAAAGAGTAGAAGACTAATGAAACGGGATTTTTTTCCTAAATGTATTCAACACATTAAGAACAGTTCAATTTGTTAAAAATTTGAAGCACTTTTTTGTAATCTAAGAATTTGATTCATTTCACTAGACAATCGGACAAAAGTATAACGAGAAAATGGCTTATTTTCCAAGATTTCTGTGTGCTATAGGAAAATTTGCCATGTGTCAATGCCAGAAACAGGCAGCAGAGGGCCCAGCAAATGTAGCTATCAGGAGACTTGCTGAAACTGAGGACAAATTTTGACTCCTCTTTAAAATTTCCCCCTTAAAATTTGTAGAGTTTCTTTGCTACAGGGAAAACATCATAAGGATACATTGCTAGCATGGTCTTATCATGTTGATATAATTTATGGAAATCCACAAGTAGCAATTTCTTCTAATTGCAGAAATCCAGTGTGGATAGTTGAGAGCTGGTAATAGAATCTCAGCATTGATTAGCTTTGAAGTTGGTTAATCACAGCTTTAGCTGTGAACATAAGCCATATTGGAAAACTGCCCATGGAGGAAGGTTGTTAAATCCTACGTAAGTGTTCCAACCTGGTCTCCACTCCACTCGGTTTCTTCTTGCCTTGTGATGAATCTTATTTTTTGAGATTTGGAGCTATAGGGTCCTAGGCACCAGGATTGGGTAGGACACTAACAAAAAAATCCTTCTGCAATTTTACTACTTCAGGTTCAGGGATTTGCTCTCTGTGACTGTTCAGGGCATGCTTCGACCTGCATGCTCAAGTCCTGTCCCCTCTGAGACCCAGAAGTGCCACCCAGTGTAAGACCCATGCCCCTCAGGTCTGCACCTATTCATAACATATTCTATTTCTACTCTCTGTCCTCCAAATCTTCTCATGTACAAATTTTATTTGCAGGATTTCTTAGGCATTTATTCGCTCTTTCTTTCAACAAATATTTATTGACTTCTACTTTGTGACAGAAGCTGGGAACAGAGTAATAAAGACCCATGAGGCCCCTGCACTGGTGGAATTTGCATTCTAGCAGAGAGAAACTAATCAATAAACGCATAAAGGCGAAAAGCAGGATGAGGTATCACACTGAGAAAAGACAAAGAGAACCTAAAGAGACAAAGAGAAGGTCCTGGCTGTAGATCGCCAGGTCCTTTAGACTGGACAGGTTACAGACGCCTGTCTGAGGAGGCGAGGAGGGGCAGCAGCCTGAATGACAGGGAAGGGTCGGCCCTATTGAGTATCGCAGGGAGTTAAAAGCAATTTGTGCAAAACTGCTTCAAGGCGAGCACTGGTGTTTTCTGTCTGAAGAATGAAAAGTAGGCCGCCCGTCTCCCTGTGCTGCTTTCCATTTCACCTTGAGAAGGACAGGTGAGCTCAGGAATGTTTTGCTCCTTCATCTCCCTCTGGAGAACCGCAGCTCCACCAAGCCTATGGCTGCCTTTTGCTTCCCTTGGCTGCAGCCTCCCACACATTTCAAGAGGAAGGGGTGACCTTGTCTGGGAGACCTCCTAGCCCCCCTTTCAAAGGGCATTTTAGCCTATAAGGGAAAGTCTGCCATTTAGGTAGCTGAGTTCTGAGCTGCTCCCTCACCAAGCCAAGGCACAGATGTTACCGGATATTTACTGCTTGGAAGGACCTCCAAGATCATCCAAGATGAGCCCTCTGTTTCGCAGATGCAGAGAGGAGAGAGACTTGGCCAAGACGTGTTTGCCAATTTAAGGAGGAAACAGAACCAAGGAATGTGCACCCCTCTTTAGGTAACTTGAGTGACCTTGTTCTGTCTGCTGTATTAAGTCACTCTGCAAAGTTCTATTTTTCTCCCCAATCACATTTTTTCCCCTCTTCTCTTAGAGCTTCTGGATCTATTGCTCCTGGTCCTTCCATTTTTCCTTAATTTATTCTATTTCCTTGTTAAGCATGACAATTCTTTGCCTTATTTTCATATATTAGGAACTTATTTGGCCTTTGGCTCCACATTTTTCCCCAAAACTAGATAAAATATAAACCATAAATGTATATATTTGTTACAAATACATTATATATATGTTCCTCCTCATAGTGAGACTTTCCTATGGCTAACACTGTTATGTAATGCAGATCAACGTGTAGTCTTTAAATCAGAAAGAAGGAACAAAATAGAAGACTGTATTATCAGTGCATGATATGATCTTTACAAAGGTTAATGATGAAGATAGAAATCTAACCACTGTCAATGGTATATTTTAGAATTCTGCATAAACCTGACTCCTGAAGGTCTTCTTGGCCTAATTCTAACTTCTTCACTCAACCTAACTGAAGATGGGAGTTGGACTCATGGGTAGGGATAAAGGTTGTGCTTTGTTTGACTCTTGGTGGCATGGGAAGTCAGACAAAAATTAAGTTGAGAATGAACTGGTGACAGTTGACTAAAGCCATCTCTAATCACCATTTAAATGAGTCTGTGTAATGGTGCTGTTAAGAACTTTAAATCCATTTCCAGTGGAACTGAAGAAACCTTGACATTAATTCTCAGAGAAAAAGAAGCCGAAGCAAGAACATCTATGAAACTCGCAGAAGTATAATATAGGAAAAGTTAGAGTTCAATATAGAATCTGGAACTCATCAGCTTCATCAAACATACAATGGCCTTAGCAAGCCATTCTAATGACACATATCTGCTGGCTCTATGGCAGGGCAACTCCCCCTTGGTTACTCAGTAGGGGACCTGGTTTTGAGCTGGTTAATTCTTAGTGGTGGAAAATGTTGTGTTGTGTAATGTCCTATATGTAGCAGCATCGCTGACCTATACCCACTAGATGCCAATAGCACCTACCACCTCATTCCTAGTTGTGATAAGTAAAAAAATATCTCCAGATGTTGCCAAATGTCTCATTGGGAGTTAAATTGGTCCCAGTGGAGAAACCACTGCTCCTTGGTGAAGGTATTCCATTTTGTCAGAAGGATAAGTCTTATTATCTATGTTCTATTTAATCCAGAAAAGGATTTTAAAAAGCTTATAGGAGGAAAAGCACTGGCACATTTGTTAGCTTAAACACTGAAGATTAAATGACATACAATGGGGAAGAAGGGAGATCCACCAGAATATATCCATATTACTATTCATATCAGGCTATTTAAAGAAGACATCTAGTTTTGGGATTTCTGATGGGGGGGGGGATTAATTTAAAAGGAAAATAAACTATATGATTTTTAACTGATTAAAGGGAAACTAGTTTTATATGTTAAAAATTTATCTTTGGCCGGTATTTTATTGGGACAAACACAGCACAATGGCATTTAGTTGTAATTTTCATTGGGAGCTAAATAAATATTCGTCCTATGCTCATTTCTAATATGAATCCAAGAAATAAAAGCAGAAGGAATAATCATAAACATTAATTTCAGGAAGATATTTCACACCAGATGTTCATCATAATTCATTTCAGCAGTTCCTGAAAGACAGAAGTCATTCCTGGTGAACATGCATGGCAGGCCCTCTCTGTGCCCGCGAATTTCTCTGCTGTGTAATAGGCAAATGGCTGACAGAGGGCCCTGCCTGCAAGCAGTGGTGCTTCTCTTCACAGTGGAGTCAGCCTCCCCTGCGATAGGACTGTGAAGTTGCAGGTGGAAGCTGGACATTCTGTCCCCACTGATGTCAACAAGGCATACATGGCTGGCAGCACCTTTTGAAGAGCTGGCCTCTCAGCCCCTCAGCTGAAATCCCAAATAAAGCAGACACCTGTCTGAGCAGCCTCACCAGCGGGAAGACAGCTTTCTTTATTTCAGATTGCTTTAAAAGAACAGCAAGTTCATTTTCCAAATAAAATATTACTTTGCTAGGGCTGTCCTGACTGACCACCACAAACTGAGTCACTTAAACAACAGAAATGAATTCCCAGTTCTGGGGGAAGGAAGGTCAAGATCAAGGTGTCTTTGGGGGCTGGTTCTTCCGAGGCCTCTCTCCTTGGCCTGCAGATGACTGACATCATCTTCTCTCTGTGACCACATCCTGTGTCCTTTTGTGTCTCCCAAATTCTTCTCGTATAGAAGCAGTCAAACTAGATTAGGCCCCACCCTGATGGTCTCATTTTAATTTAATCACCTTGTCTCCAAATACTATCATATTCTGAGGTGATAAAGTCAGGGTCTTTAATACATGAATTTTGGGAAAAGATGTAATTCAAGGAGACAAATAGCTTTCATGTTAACATCAACAAGCGAGGACTTACTCCAACACATTCCACTAGTTCCATCAATCCACACAGGTCATAGATATGAAGTGAGAACTTCATCCACAGTGACAGTGGTTTCAATTCTTCTCAAACATCTTTCAGGGCTGAGACTGACTTGGAGGTTGTTTGACAAATCACAGTGCTGTCCCTTCGGGCAAGGGCACTTGTGCATATTTTCCAGAGATGTGAGTTTGTATGAAGCACAGGTTTCATTCTCCAGGTGTGTCAGACCCCCACTCTACCCTTTCAATCTGCCATTTTTGAACTGATTTGCTCTATCTAGTCATTAATTTTCCTGTCTTGAAAAAGAATATGTACTTCTACCTCATGGAAGGGAAACTGCATTCTGTAGATACTGATTGACCCTTGTGTTTTGAGCCTAATAGCTCATTCATTTCATCTTGATTTTTCCACCTAACATCTTGACAATCTGGTGCATGTGGTCAGTTTGGGGTGACAATGGTGAGTATGTAGCAAGATGAGCTTTGACATGACAGGAGGAACCAGGGCAGGAGAACAGCTGCCAGAGGAGGGGTTCCTGATGTTGACTTGGCCTGGCGGCTCCACCTCTGGATTCTTTGATCAGACCTTAATTAAAATATTTTATCACATGATCCCTACAAACTGATGGAATGTTCCAGAAATGACAACATTTTGATGTCAACAGTCATCAGTTACAAGGCTGATTTTGGAGATTGGTGTCCCTGACTTGGGTTCTGGGATTCAAAGCGACTGCTACTCAGTGCTGGGGTGGGGGATGCAGCATGGCCTAGGGGCCCCAGAGACAGGTAATAGCTCTAGTGAACCCCTCAAAATGACTCTTCTCATGCAGTCATTACCAGATCTACTCTGTAGTTCTCCCTCCTTTTCCATATGAATGCCCAGAATTTTCAGAGGTTTAACATCAGGAAACAGGTCTGATCTGGTCTCAGCAGACTACAAATGTCACAGTACACTCACTTTCCTCATCTGGAACTTAGAAGGGAGAATTCTAGGTGAAATTGCCTCTGGGTTAAATGAGATAATATATGTCAAACGTCTGCTGTGGAGCCGGGCACTAGATAAATGTGAGTTTATGGATAAAGTTTAAGGTTTCTACCACCGCTTCCAGTATTTTCCCCTTTATTGGCAAGTCACATGACCACCATATCTTATTCTTTTGTTATTGCACACCATATTTATAAATCTCTTTTTAAGAATTAGAACATTGAATCTAAGAATGAAAAGATAAGGCAACTAATACATTCTCAGATGGATTCATCAGAGCAGCTACAGCTTAGAAACCTCGGGAGAAATTAGACAATTAACTGTGGACACAATACATGTGCATGTTTCATTTTTTTGGGTATATGCTCATTGGAATTGTGGTTGGGGTCAGTTGAAGAATCAAGACCTAGAGGCCCTCAACCAGCGGGCTGGTGGAATAGAAAGTGTCAACTTTCCTCACTGTTAGTGAGCACTCAACAGTAGGTACCAGAGAGGCAGAGTCATGGCCAGGGCCCAGGACTGCAGATGTCCTTGAAGGAGTAGAAAGGAGGATTCTCTCTCTCATTAGTCCATTCACGCTTTGCCTAAGCCTAATTCTGGAGAGTGATGAACTTCCTTTAATCATTTCAACTAACTTGAAATATTTTGTTAAAGTTAACTCTTGGGAATAATTGCCCTTCTTTTACTGACTTCAATGTACTGTGCCTAGAACTTCATAATCTCCTTTTGTATCTGTGTGAGCCTAAAAGTATTTAAGCAATCTATGGTACACCATCATTGCACCCAGAGAAAACAATAGTGTCCACTTGGAAGTCTACTAAGAAAGTAGGTCTCATGTCAAGTGTTCTTTCCACATTGAAATATTTTTAAAAGCTAGTTTAAAAATCTAGAACTGAGTTTCCTTTGAATTGTTTGTGTGGAACTCTTCAACCAGCGGACATCTGCAGCAGGGGCATGAATCCCCTGACTTGTGCCAGTCTTCAGAGGGTCTTTCACGTAGATAGTGGTGTTGGTGGGCAGCATGGATCTCCAGAGAATCTCCATGTGCATAAAGTATGCACAGGTGACCAGCTCATTTGAGGTGATACTTTTGATGTGATGCTTCCTTGAGATCAAGTTGTTATTTTTTTCTAATAATATTTTGTGGAGGTGGTATGTACACAAAGCAAAATGTGAATAGTTTAGATATGATGCTCGATGAATTGTAGCAAATGAATGTACATCCCTGAATCCATTACCCAGATCGAGATAAAGGATACTTCCAACACTCCAGAAACTTCCCTCATGGTCTTTCCTATCAATTTCTTCACCTGAGACATCAAGAGTTTTCTGACATCTTTAGATCATATCATTTTAAAAACAGAATCATGATTGTGCTCTTTTATGTTTGACTTCTTAACTGTTCAACATGATGTTTGCGTGGTTTCCTCTTACTAGTGTTTGTTTGTTTGTTTTTACCAAGAAGTAATTCTAAAATGTGTGAATATGCCAGCTTTTTTCATCATCCTCTCATTGATGGACAGTTGGATCCTGTCACTGATGGACAGTTGGATCGTTGCCTCCACTTGTGCTGCTACTGCACATCATTTGACCTGGAGACTGCTTCCTGATGCTGCTGCAACCGCAGTTAATCTCTAATTTCAGGTGTTCCATCTCATGGATCACTACCTTGTCCAAGTTCTACTTCCTGTCTTTGGTGATGAATCTAATTATATGTTTGAAACCAGCAAGTATTTAAAATGTTTCTTATCTTCCCATTATTGCTTAGTTACTAGAAAAGTCATTGCTTGAAAGAATTAAGTTAGATATGGGAGTTTGTAGCTTCATGTTCTACCAACAATTAAAATACACATTATGAAAGGAAATTTGTGTTTTGCTGTGACTGATGCGTGCATGTGTGTGTGTGTGCATTGCTTAATGACAGGCACAGGTTCTGAGAATGTCACTGGGCGAGTGTGTCATTGTTCGAACATCACAGCGTCATATGTAAGCCTTGCTGGTGTGGCTCAGTCACTCCAGGTGACTTCTTAACACAGTCGAGATGTGGCCAATGTGGCCTGTGTAGGGGTGCTGGCACCATGACATGGCATGCTGTCTTACAGTAGACCTTTATAATGCAAGGAGAACACCCTGAGGGGACACGGTATGAGTACAGGAGAGGACAAAGTCCTTGACTCAGTGAAGCTGAAAATCTCATCATCTTTCAAACATGGTCCAGGAGGGAGGGGGCACGACCAAGCCTAGGGCTTTAAGAGAACTGGGATAAATGAAGCTCATCTTGGTGTCTCTTAGTGTTTGTGACTTAAGAGAACATCTGAATGTATCCTGAAGGGCCATAGAAGGTAGATGTGAACTACTCACTAAATTACCAGTGTGACAGCCTAGGGACAAGAGAGGGGTACAGACTTGGAACTGGGACAACATGAAGTAAGGGCAGATATGAAGGAAGTCAAGGACAAGGAGAGCAGAGAAGGCAAGACTGAAAAGGCTCATTTGAATGCCAGAGACAGCAGAGAAAACCTACAGGTTATATGTGACCTTGACTTCAACTCTCATGGGTGGATAAATATCATTGAAATGTTCTGAAACCAGAGGGCAGGAGTAAATAGAAAGGTTTTTTTAAAGCAAAATTTTAAAGTCTGTCATATGAATGAGGGGAAAATATCTTGTTCCATGAGCATTTTAAGGCGAGAGATGACTGAACATTTTAGAAAGTCAAGGTTTCGGCTCATTCCGGGAAGGGAATTCTAAAATATGAGCCATATGCAAAAGGAGAGGGGACATTCTGTTGGTCCCTAAATTATTGGAGTGTTCAAGTAGAAACAAGCAACTCTTGAGTGTTGTTAGAATAATGCAGGACTAGAGATTATAGGGTGCTTCCTAATGAAGTTCTGAGCAGAAAAGTAAATGAATTGAACAGATTCATCTCTGGAACTCTGTGGAAGTAGCTATTTTTATTTCCCTAGAGAAACCCTGAGGGTTTAGCAATATTGGTTTAACTGTGTGTGTGCCTGTGTGTGTGCACACGTGTGCATATGTTTGTGTGTGTATTTTAATCTACACTGACTGAGCAAGAACAGTTACACTGTAAAATATTTACTTCTATGAAAAAAATAAAATTGGATTGTTGGTACCAACCAGCCCAGGAAAGTAGAGAGGGAACACTGTAGGTAACTCCATCGCTCCAGGCTGAAAAGGAAATTGATGATCGATTGTGTATGCGCACGGGACCATCATGGAAACTGAGCATCCCAGGGTCACACGTTTATTTCAGTGTTTATCAATAAAGCATTAATACTTGAATCAGAGACACGAGTGGAAGGATTACAGTGGAATGTGTTTGCCTGGGAGCCAAGATACAATGATACAGAGAGCAAAGCTTTACTGCAGGAAATTAATTTTGCTCTTTCTGACATGAGACCTTGTAAATACGCTCAACCTGTGAATTATATTACTCATATCCCTAAAAAGCTACATTGAAGGTTGTCTCAAAGAATATTGCAACCTTGATTTTTCAAGGATAAAAGATATTTTGTTATTATTTTGTTCTCCTTTTCTTTTGGTTTGTTTTTCAAAAATCATTTCTTGAAACAGTATTATTTTACATCCCTGGAAACATAAGATTTTGTTTAAGAATTCTAAGCACAGCACTTTTGATACCACATAGGTAAACTCTGCTTTCACACTAAAAGGATAATAAAATTACATAAAAGGTAGAAGAAAAAGCATTCTAATCAGCTAATGGATATCCTCGGCACACTCCTTGGCCACCCTCTACGCATGTGTTGCCCTCCTTCTGGATCATCTAAATCAACATCTCTCTTAAGAAAGGGATGAGGTTAGCACCTGATGATCATGCAGGTACCACATGCTCCTTGTGAAACATCAGGGAAAAATGCAAAGAATAAAAAATAGAGCTCTAGTCCACACCCACTCATAACACCATTTATACATTCATTTAATATGTTTTTATGTTCATTTTATGTAATGGCATATAGCACCCATGTGCTATGTCTTGAGTACATTTTACCTGGAATGATTCTTTCTGGACTATTTAGAAATGTGTGGGGAAAGTCAGCATGTAAATAGCCAGTTAAATAAATGGATCTTATTGCTAACCTATACAGGAAAAGGAAGTTTTCCGTGAATTACCATGCAATTTCTTTCTATGAAGCTGTGTCCTAACTTGGAATTTTTTCATTGCTCATGATCTGCCCAGAATCCCTGTCTTCCCCTTGTCTGTTGGTGATTGGCTCTCATCTTTGAAATCTTAATTCTAAGTGTTACTGTTTCCATGAGACCTTTCCTGACCCACATGAGGCAGAACTGACTCTCCACTGTTCTTGTACATGCTTTACGTGAAGAGTCTCACTTAGTCACATGCAGCCATCTTACCAGCTCTGCTGAGCTGCTGGAGGGTAGAATCACCTTCTGTTCTGTTCTGTCTGACTGCTGGGTCTAGTGATGGAGAGTTAGTGCTCACTAAATCTCCTCAGTGACTAATGAGTGGATGAATGAAATGGGTTGAGCATATAAACTAAGATATTTGTATCTATAAAAAATTATCTTTGTATAAATATATTGATTGTGGTAGTCCAGTTTTGCAATACAAGATGCAAGAATTCAGATTCACTCAAGTTATTTAAGATTAAAATGCATAGCTGCACAGAAAACAATGCAGATATATTATCTGCAAAGCTGTGTTCCTAAATGGACAGTTGTATTCCAGAAATGCTCTGGAGAGGGCAGGAGAGCTGCTCTTAAGTATTTCTTAGGAAACACTATTGTGATGTGGAACTGGGCTACCCTCTAAAATCTCTGTTGAAGGCTTGGTCCTCAATGCAACAACCAATATCCGGGGGTGGGTTTGGGAAAGTGACTGGTTTATGAGGTCTCTAACTTAATCAGTGAATTAACCCACTGGGCAAATTTGTAATTTGACTGTACTACTGGAGGCAGGTGGAAAGTGGCTGGAAGAAGCAGGTCACTTGTGGCATGTCCCCGGAGACCATGTATTGTCCATAGGCCCTTCCTTTCTCTCTCTGACTGCTTCCTGGCTGCCATGAGCTGAGCAACTTTATTCTGTCATGCTCTTCTGCCATGATGTTCTGCCTTATCTCAGGCCCAAACAATGGAGCCAACAGATCAGGGACTCAAACTTCTAAAACTGTGAGCCAAAAATAAATCTTTCCTCCTCTAAGTTGTTCTTGTCTGGTACTTTGGTTAAACAATGAAAAACTGATTAAAACAGTACTGAGGTGTGACAGGGAAACCCTTCTACCCAGGATATCTGAAGAATGGAATTCAGGACTAGGGCTGCTTCCAGTTAGCTGTGTGACCTTGGCAAATTAATTAACCTGTATGGGTGACTTTATCCATTAAAAGTGGTGTTATTATATTAGGTCATCTATAAGGTTACTTCTTGTTCTAACTTTTAAAAATGGGGAATAATAGTGAAATGTAACATATTAATGTTTCAATTCTTAATCCATAAATTATTAAAATTGAAAAAAAGGACTCTGATATGCAGTGATTTTCCCTACTTATTGAAATTATGAGATACAAACACACACTAAAAAGCAATTTTAGAGTGCTTTAGTTATAACATGAAAATTTGCAAATTGTGTTAATTTTCAGTAAATAAAACAGAAAAAAATGTCCCCAGGTTATTACATTAGTAATTTATGTCCTGAATGATAGTATTATCTTCAGTCTCATTATTATCAAGGAAACAAACTTGGCATTAGGATGAGTATCTCCCCTTGTTTTTTCATGTCTTTCCCTTTTTCAAAAGTGTCATGAAAATCCATAGGTTGGTGGCATCTCCCCTTCTCCCACACACACAGTAACCCAGCTCATAGCCTGAAGACTTTCACAAACTTCTGCCCCTTGGGTTTCCTCGAGTGATTCTGCAGTAGGAGCAGCTTCTTTTAGAGAGGTGTTATTTTTGGATGTTTTGAAAAGTCAGAGGTTACTTGGGGTGAGAGAGAAAAAATGGCACCCAAGGCTAGGAAGTTTTACCCCTGGGCGAAGACTCACAGGGATCAGAAGTCCAGCACCTCGGACTGCTCTTTCTTATTCTCTTCTTCCCTTTGAGAAACACTGTGCACCTGGGTTGCTTCATCCTGGGGAGGTGGAGCCCCTGGAGTCCAGAGCACTGTGCTGGGGAGCCCTGTGGTTAGAACCAAAAAAAAATGCTCCTGAGAAGCAAAGAAGTCTGGGCATTGGTGACATGAGTGAGCTGAAAAGGTAGAATGACCCTCCAAAAGGCCACCAAGAGGCCACTGTACAGTCATAAAAACAAACTCTAACAAAGGCTGGGAGGTGTCCTCTGACTCTCATAGCGGGATACTGAGGGTGAAAATTTGAACTGCGTGATGTCAAAATATGTTCTGTTACTCTCTCCTGTCTGTAGTCAAAAATCCTGACATAAACGATCTGAGGCTTGTCTTACTTGAACTAAATCTCTTGAGAGGATCACTAAGCCCATTTCATGGGGAAATGAACACAGGCTGAGTATGGCTGAGCCATCTTCTCCCTGACACAGCTGACCACATCCAGGAGGCATTTTGGGGAAAAGGTAGACTAAAACCCTGCCTGTTGGGAAGGATTTATTGATCTGTCATTTATTGATCTGTCCTCGGCAGATATGTACATACGATATGAATGAAAACTTGTCAAGTGGAATATCTCCATTCTTGACTCACTTCTTTTAACTACGGTTCTCTCTCATCTCTGGCACAAGGAACTTCTCTGATGTGATTGTGTTAAGGAATTGAGATGGGGTGGTTATCCTGGATTACCTTGGTGGGCCTGATGATAATCATTGGAGTCCTCATAAGGGGAGGCAGGAGGATTGAAGTCAGTGTTAGGAGAATTGACAATGGAATCAGGATGATATGGGGCTGCAAGGGAAGGACCACATACCCTAGAATGAAGCTGGCCTCTAGGAGACTTTTTGAAAATCAAGGAAATGAATTCTTTCTCCAAAGCCTCCCAAAAGTTCTATCCACATCTTGATTTAACCCTGGGAAATTGGTTTGTAACTTCTACTTCTAGAACTATAAAAGAATGAATGTGTGTATTTTTTAATCAACCAAGTGTGTGGTTATTTGTTATAGAAGCAACAGGAAACTGATACTGTAGGTTACTGAACAAGACTCAGGGAGATAATTTGAGGATCTATTTTTCTTCATGCTTCCACATAAAGTGGTAACTAGGCTCAGGAATAAGTCATTGATTTATAATTATAACATTTCCTAAGTGCACATACTTTGAAATTAGCTCAGATGTAGATTACAAAATCAGAGACAGATTAATAGCTGCTTTTCCAGAACTCCAAGGCCAGAACTCCAAATATTTAGCTGGATTTCCTGAAAACCTACATACTAAGGTAAGGTTTGGTCCCAACGACTAGAGACTGAAAAGCAAGATTTAGAACGAGGTAATCACTTGGTTGCAGAGAACTTTTGGAGGACTGTAGAATGTAATAGTCCCTGATGAACTTTGAGGTCATATGATTAAAGTATGTGATCTTTGATATGCTGTCTTTACCTCAACTGTATCTTTAGAGTTACTAAACTGTGCCAAAAACACTAGGAATTTTTCATGTAAAGCTATTTTTAATACAACTGGAAAAAGTATGTCAAAAAGTTTAATGTCAGGATTAGAGGTTATTTATCCTTAGCATTTATTATTATATTCCAAAATTTTCTGAATGAGTATGCATTTCCTTTAGAGTTAGAAAGCATAGCATTGGATATCTTGTGCTCATTCTTTCTTTGTCTCCCTGGATAGCCACGGGTTATTATTCTGGTTTTGGTTACATATTTCTTCAACAGTTGGATGGAAACTGTGAACCCTGATGATATCACACTGCACATGCAAACCTTTTTGAGCATAATTTTCAGGGGGAATGACAGATAATCCTACGCCCATTCTTGAAGCTGGTAGGAGTCCTTGGCTTCACATGAGGGGCCCTATTCCACCCCTGATGCTGTGATAGTCAGATCCCAAATAGTTGCTTCTGGGTGGCAGGTAGTGTTGGGGAGAAAGCAAGAGTTTGCTCATGTTCTTCTGCTTTCTAGCAGTAAAAATCAGACAATCGTGGAACTTTCCTGGGGCTGAATTCTCTCTCCTATTGAATGGACATGGTGACACCCACTTCATTCAGTCTCAAAGCTCTTTGCAAACCTTATACACACATCATTTAGTTGTTTCATAAATTGAGATACATAGTGTTATTTCAAAGTGAAAGTTATGAATGAAATAAATCCTCTAATTTAACATTAATTTCCACTTTACTGTTATCTAGAAACATTTATTTTCTCCTTTTCCCTTTTAATTTACACATAATTTGACATGCCTGTGGGGCACAGGGAGACCATTCAATACGTGTACACACGGTGTAATGACCAAATCTGGGCAACTGGCACTTCCATCTCCTTGCACATCTATGGTGCCCATGTCTCTAGAGCCTCTGAACTCCTCTCTCCTAGTTTTCATAAGATAAGTGGCAGATTGTTGTAAACTACCGTCACCCCACCATGCCGTGGTCTCGGTGTCTGCTATCTAACCTCCCTCCACTCGCCTCCCCTAACCACCTTATTTTCCCAGGAGTCACTATGCTACTCTCTTCCTTGAGATAAACTGTTCTGCTGACCACACAAGACTGAGAATATGGAATACTCGTGTTTTTGTGCCTGACTTATTTCACTTAACATAACATCTTCTACTTCTGTTTTGCCTCAAATGATAGGATTTCGTTCTTTTATAGGATTGATTAATATTCCCGTGTGTGTGTGTGTGTGTGTGTGTGTGTGTGTGTGTATCTCACATTTTCTTCATCTATTCTTCTGCTGAGGAACACCTCAGTGTTCCTTATCTTGGCTATTGTGAAAAGTGTTGCCATGAATGTGAGTGTGTAGCTCTCTTGATACGCTGATTTTACTTCCTTTTTATGTACACCCTGCAGCATTACACCTGGCTGGTATGGTAGTTCTACCAGTATTTATCTGTATATTTATTTAGTGGTGCTGGGCATTGAACCCTAACCCTTGCACATGCCAGGCAAGCATCCTACCACTGAGTTACATGCTACCTCAGTAGTTCTACTTTTAGCTCTCTGAGGCTCCTCTGTAATTTCTTCATAATGGCTATACAAATTTATAATCCTACCATGAGTTTATCAATAGTTCCTTTTCTCTACATCCTCACCACCATTTCTTACGTTTTGCTTTTTTTAATGATAGTCATTGTGACTGAGTTGAGCTAATATATCATTGTGATTTTTTTTTATTTGCATTTCTCTGACGACTAGTACTGTTGAGCAATTTTTCATATACATTTTGGCAATTGGTATATCTTGATTTGAGAAATGTCTCATTACACAATTTGTCCATTTTCAAATAAAGATTATTTGGGTTTTTTATCTGGCTTTTTTTTTGTTTGATTGTTTTTGCTAATTTTGAGTTCCTTATATATTCTGGATTAAAGTACCTACATTTCTAAGGTGGTAATGAAAACAGTTTTGAACTGTAACATTGGGAACTGAAAGTTTTTAGATTATTTTTTAGATTATTTAGATTATTTTTCTTCAGAAATCACTAACATAAAAGCAGAATCTTTGCGGTAAGATCATGAATAAATTTTTTTTCTAAAACATTTTAGAGAGTGAATAATGTATTTTGTCTGTTGAGATATTCATCAGTCTTTAAAAATCCATGGATTTACCATTAACATTGATGGTATTATTATCTTCCACTAAAGTTTTAAAGTAAGGAAATATAATTAAATATTCACAACTTTTAAATGAATGCTCTACACCTTTTAAATTCACTTTAATATAGAATGCTGGAAACTGCTAAGAATATTTTTCCAACTTATTAGCCAGATTTTAAAAATACACTAGATTTGTAAAGCTAAGCCATCTGTTAGTATCAATCTGGTATTTCTTCTATAGGGAAAAATGCTCACAAGTTTTTGGTACCAATACTTTTCAGTTTTTTCTTTATTGAACCAAAATATCAAGCAACAATAAAATTCCTTCCAGGTTTTTTTAATAGATGGAAATCTGTTGCTTACTAGAAATAAATGTTTCCAGCAAAGTTAATCAACAAGACTGGTAGAGCATTAATAAATTACTTAGTTTTGAACATCTGAAGTACTTTAACATTCCTTTAGACTACCCTTTGAATCTGAAATAAAGGTCAATAATACTATCACAGAAAAACTAAAATATAATTTTGAACTTGGACTATAATGACCCTTAATTAACTAGTTGAAAAACTGTGTCAAGAGCATTCTTAACATTATTTTTTATGTTTTTCCAAATGAGTAAAAACAAGGGTCATCAGTATTTACCACATTTCCAGAAATAAACATTTTCAAATAGAACCTGTAAATCTCACACAGAAGATGGAAATAAATGCCAGTGTACACTTTTCATCATGCTCAAGTCCAACCCAAATTAGCTTGTAATAAATTCATTTTTGCAAAAGCAATGTTGAATCCTCATATTTTATCCTTAGTTAGGTGATTTCTAGGAATTTCAAAAGTGATTGACACAGAGGAAATCATGTGAGGAAATGGAGTGAGCAACTCACTATATAGAGATGATAAAACACATATAGAGAAAATATGTGTGGAAGAGTTATTTTCATCCCATGTGCCTTTCCAGTTCAGTGCTACTAGGAGATGTGGATATTAAAATAAAAACAACAGAAAGATGTTTCAAAATACAGGTGCTCTGGATCATTTAAAATCTTTTTTTTTTTTTTTCCCCACCAAAAGTTATGTGGCATCTAAGCAAAATAGAGAGTATAACAGGTCTGGCAAAGGTATAATTGCCATTTATAGACTTGTATAATGCTATTATACCATATTTAATTGATCTTAAGATGAAAATTGTTTTATGTATAAACACATCTGAAATTAGTAGGCTAATCCATGGAATGACATATTTTAATGAAGTGGTTTTTTTCCTTTTCTTTGATATGTAAAATAATGATACATCTTAAAATTAATAGTTTCCTAGAGTTGATGAATTTGGGAAAGTTGAAATAGTGTCTGTGACAATGGCAGAAATTCAGGAAAAACAGGCAGACTATTACTTTGTGAAAAATAACAAGTGAAATAATTTAATACAGATATCAGTACACAATATATGTCCTTAGGATATCTTGTTTACTTGGAAAAAAATCAAAAATAAAAACTGTGAACTTTTTTAGCAAACCTTGCAAAAAGTTATCTGTTTGGAACTCAAGCCATTTATGTAACAAAATCACCTAGAGCATCATAGAAACTCAGAAATCAAAGGCAAAATCCCCCTTTAATAATGAAACCAATATTAATAAGGCTATTTCTTATTTACATGTTTTCTTCTGTTAGGATTCACTTACTTTTATGTTCATAGATAATTCTGTAAAATATTTTCATATGGTTTCAAATTCTGTGATGGCCTAGAAGCAAATTCAAAAAGGGGCAACCTGAAAGCAAGAGAGAAAACAGTATGTTCTTGGTGGGGTAGGGACTGGATCCTAAGGATCAGTAGTGAAAGTTCTCTCTAGTTAAAGAACATCAGTGTCACATCCTTGAAAAAGCCCAGTACATCATGTCTGGCTGAGTTTAAGCCACCAAGCAAAGGCAGAAGTACTCTCGTTATTCCACCTATGGAGTTGAGATTGTATGTAATCTAGCTGGAATTTTAGGTATCTTGTTGCGTAAGGCTATCAAGCACCATAGGGTAATTCATCCTTGACAGACTGGGCTAAGCAAGATTTTCTGTACCTCTTACTTGGCATTAACTGTCTGTCTATGCATCCAACTTCCTAATATTTCAATAAACAAATATTTATTGAGAACCTACTCTGCTGACACAATTTTAAGCTCTGGATATGTGCCACTAAACAAAGAAGGATGATAATATTTTGTCTTTACATTTAGGCTTATATGTAAGCCTCATCAGCTTATATTTTAAAGGGGGGAATAGATAGAGAGAATACATAGAAATTTTTAAAATCCTGAGTATTTATCTAGAACCATAAAACCAGGAGGCCAGGGATTGTCTGTGCTTGCAGTCTGTGATTTAAATAGCTTAGTGAGTAAATATTTAAGAAAAGAATTGGAGGAGGCGAGGGTCAGATGGAATAGGAAAGTCTTATCACAGGAGGTACCAGGTGGGTTGAGGATCAGCAAGTGGTGAGTGAAGCGAGAGAGATAGAGATGATGTCAGAAAACAAATGGAGGCCAAGGTGAAACATAAATCATACTAGACACTGGAGGCCATTGTGAGGATTGCAATTTCTGTAGAGGTGTAGAATTTTGAGCAGGGTTGTGATGTAATCTGGTTTTTTACCTTTAATGCTCAGACTGCAGTGTTAAGGACATATGAAGAAGAGCAAGGTGGATCCCAAGAGACCAGTTAGGTAGCTGTTGTACTAGTCCAAATGATGATGGTTTGTAGGTAGCTGTGGAGATACTTAAAGTGATCATATTCTGGATATATTTTGAAAAATGAGTAAATATATCTTGATGAGCACGTAAGGGGGAGTGTTAAAGAGAGAATGAGATCAATATGAAGTCAAAGCTTTTGGCCTAAGGAATGAGACGGTTGGGGGTTGCTGTTCCAGAGACAGGGGAGATGGAAGAAGAGAGGTTTAAGAATGAAGAAGGGTAGTTCAGTCTTGACCATGTGAAATACAAGATGCCAGTTGTGCATCTTTGTAGAAGAAGTTGTTCTAGCTTCTCTTCAGCTAACCAGTACTGTTAACATAGGCATAATGGAAACATTTAGAAGAGACACAAGATTTGGCACAAATTGGAGATGGCAACGTTGGGGTGGGTAGCATTAAGGTTTTACAGAGAAGCTATCTGTGCTGAAAGCTAAGCCAGACTGTACACCTCACAAGGACAGAGCTCAAAGCTCTATTTTTTTTTTTTAACTTTAAAAGTCAGCTGGCTCACCTACTGGGTTGATGTAGAGTGACCCAGTGAAGACTTAACCTATGGATCAATTAATATCAATGAGGAAGAATTAAGTGGTTATCAAAGCTACTATTCACTAAGTTTCCATTTTGTGCCAGGTACTACTCTAAGTACTTTAGTATATATGTTCTCCATAAATTCTCATAATAACCTTATCGTATTGTGACAGTTTTACAGAAGGAGAAACTGAGGCTTAGAGAGGTTAAATAAACTGCTTGCAGACACACAGTCAAGTCTCTATTTGTCTTGCTCCGACCACTGTAACCATGGCTTTATATTTCAAAGAGGAGCGTGAAGAAGGGTCAATAAAATGTTCCAGATAGAGGGAACAACACACACAAGTAGAAGTCCAAAGGAACATAGGTGACTTCAGGAGGTCTTCTAGTGCGGAGAAGGAGTGGATTAATAACCTTCTGAGGAACAGATGTCTGTGTGACAGTCTTCAGTTTTAGAAGTGTTTTCTCAAAGGCCTTCATAATAATTTTAAGAGGAAAGGCAATGTTTTTATTCTTAGTATTTTGGGTTAAGGAAATCAGTTTACAGGGTTGAGTTCACAAATCTAGTAAATAATGCCTAAAGTTTGAACTTAGACTTCTTTCACCAAATGTAAGATATTTTGTTACATTTCAGATTATTTAAAATCTTGTCCTTTAAGGGGTGAGCAAATATACATGCATATACATATGTGTGTATACATATATACATACATACACATATACATACATACATACACATATATGTGCATATATAATATGCACGTAATATATATTATTTGAAAAAGAATTTACAGGATAGAAATGAGGGGGTCTGGAATATGGTGATAATATTAGAGTTCATCTGTTGAACAGCAGGATACCGCACTAATATATTTACCTTAAATATAGTTGAGCATATTTTCTTATCTCCATTTAAGAGAGGAGGAAATTGAGACTGAGAAAACAAAGCAACTTTCTGGTGGTCACCATATATCCAGGGAGTTGTAGAATCAAGAAATGAACCAAGAGTGTCTGAAATGACTTCAGACTCCTACCATTTGGTCCAGAGCTACACTACCTGGGCAGTACTTCATTTGTGTGTGTGTGTGTTTGTGTGTGTGTGTGCGCACGCGCCTTTATAAAGTCAAAGGTGAAATTAATAGACCCCAGAACGTTCTGATGAGCGAGAAATTCTTTTCTGAATTATAGTAACCTTTGGATTTGTGTTTGTGCCCGGATCCTTTTTCAACCTAGCTTCGCATGCTCTATTATCACAGCTTAAGACAGCAGATGGCTCTCTTGCGTTTTCTTTCACTTATCTCCATCTGTAAACAACTAACCCGCGTTTTGGGGGAGATAATAGGAAAGCGCAGGGTTTAAGCTAAAAGACTTTAATTATCCCAATTCTGTCCCTCTCCCCTATTTCCTGTTAAAATAGGAAATCACAAAGAATAGACACGACCTCTTGAGGTTTGTGAGATTCGCTATCTGAAAGATACCCCTAGCCCCAGGAGTCCGGTGTTCAGGCGCTGTGCCAGGGGTCCAAAAGCATCAAGAAAGCAGAGTATTTCTCGGTTGTTGAAAACCAGAAAGGCTTTGTGCTCCAAGGTGTGGTATTAATGTCCCTAGAAGCAGTAAGGATTAATTTCCGTTCCGTCTTGAAAAAAGAAGGGGGTGAAAAACTGCATTCAAGGGGGAAGAGTATCAGAGACCCTCACGGGCAGCTTCTCTTGTCCATTCAACTGACCTCTCTGCTTGTGGAACTACCCCGGGCGCGGTCCCTGTCCGAGGTGCTGAATCTCAGCCTCCTCTGGAGGTTGGTGAACACAGAGGAAAGGGTCTTTGGGAGCGGATCTACCTGCCTGCTTACCTCCCAACCCAGAGATTTGGGAAATGACTGCAGAATGAAAACATGCCTGGAAAGAAAATATAACATAGTTATAACATGAAGTTCAATCTCATTATTTTTAAATTAACATACCTGGCACATGCATCCAAAGGTTTAAAAAAATCTTTAAATCAAACTAGGTGTGTTCGTGGGTAGAGCTGTAGCAGATTTAAAAGGTCACTTAACATTTTACTTCTCTGAAAAAAAAAATCGTTACAAAAAGCTTTAGATAAATCTATTTGCTTTAATCATGAAGTCATTCAGAAATTCCAAAGTAGAACTTCTAAAATGTCCAAATGGCTTCTCCTCAATAATGGAAGTCAGGAGTAATGGCTCTTAATGTTCAGTGGAACTTTTTCAGTGAACCAGAAAATAACAGGTATATGTCAATAGGCATTTTATTAGGCATGTCCATCTCTGTATAGATGGCTCTCCCCTTGCTAGGCAGGTTCATGGCAATACAACATAAATACACACTCACTAACAATGGAAGAACAAAGACATATGAAACAGAAAATAAAGTCATAAAAGTAGAACAAAATAATTAGCATCCCATTTTCCTCACTTTTACTACTTCCTGGGCAATTAGAAACTGCAAATTTTGGCAAAGTAGCATGTACATTCCTTTAAGTAATTAAGGTATTTTGTTGATGTCACAGCAAGGTGGAGAAAATAAATTTACAGAGTATGCCCTTTAATATTAAATGTTATACATTATCCTGAAGTCAATGTCGTCTGCATTGAACCCAAATCTTCACCCTCCATTAGATTTAATTCTCTCCCCCAAAGGAGACTTGTTAGTAAATATAGAGTACACATAATAAATAGCAGCAGAGCAGTGACTGCTGCTGGGAGAGGCCATGAATTAGTGTGTGGAGCAGGTGTCCAGCCTCCCTGTAATCAGTTCTTGGCTGCACTTCTCCAGCTTGCCTCTGGTGAGTCTTTGTAGTACTTTCTGCCTATTCCTGAGACAAAGAAAAAGTATGTTTTGGCTCAGAACTGCTCCCAGGGCTGCCTGTGTCGTGTGCGTCCCCTTTCCAGCTCTAAAGCAGTCACTGGAGAAGATTTTTACAAGGCTCTTGATTACCAAAGGAGTCTTCTTTCTCTATCTTCCCACTGGATTGCGAGAAGTCTAGTTTTTACGGGTTTTTTCTTTACCTTCCTGTGATGATAGCAAAATACAGGGAAGAAGCCTGGAGCAAAAGCCACACTTGGTTCTGCCGCTCAGTGTATCCTAGAAACCACAGAATCTGTGTTCGTCCAAGCATGAAGTGTTTCTCTCCCAAGCTCCTTTTTGCAGGTGCCCTCCATTCTCTCCTTTCCTCTTGGACTTTCATATTTTCAGTTATCCAAGACAGAGCACTGTCAGGTCACAGGCAGAGAGCCGAGGGGAGGAGGCAGCAGCTGTTAGATTTGAATTTCAGACACAGTTCATATGGCTTTGCTCCATGACAGAGCTTGCCAAAAGACGGCAGCGCATATGAGTGTCCTCCGTCTGGTTGCTTTTTGCTGTCACTAGAATGCTGTGACATCCTTTCTTTTCCCTTCCCCGCACCCCCAATATTTCTTTCCTGTCTTCTTCAATATTCTCCTGGACATTTATCCTATCCAGCTGCTGATTGGAACCGCAGGCAGTGGCTGTCATTTCCTCCTCCAAGGACTGGTTAGCAGTTTGGGGAATGGGGTCTTTCCATAGTACATTACAACATTTCTCTTTGCTTCTCTTCTCTCTTTTTGCTCCATGTTGCTCTTTCACAATGATAAACCTACCCTTCCTAACAGAGGAAGGGAGAGTCCAGCAAGTTTGGGTAGACTAGGTGAGGAGTGGAGACGCCTCCCTCTTCCAGACACCCTCTCCTCCCGCCTGGTCTCCTTCTTCCCACCTCCTGGCAGCAGTGGGGGGACTTTGGTGCTAAAGGGATTAACCGGAGAGCAGAAACCACCTCGCCCTCCAACCGCTGCTCACAGTTTCTGTGGACCAGGACCCACGTTCAGACCCAGAAGCCCCAGCTAAGCCGCGGCAGCTTCAGAAACCTGGGAGTTTCTTCTAAGAAAAAGCGCACGATATTCCTTCCATTCCACCTGCTTTGGCTCAGCGTTTTACCACCCCACCCCCTGCAATCCATTCTAGCTTTCTTTTTATTATTTTAAATCATTATTATAAATACTATTTTTTTTTCCTTTCTGAAGAGATACATAGGAGGGAGACCACATAGGTGGTGGGGGTGTAGTGGGGTGGGAACGGAGCGCTTTGATTAGCGATCTCAGGGGAGAAGATTGCTCTCTCCAGATGCTGATTTCCAAAGCACTTGACAATCACCGGCAGAAGCCCAGAGCAGGCGGCGGCGGCGGCGGCACCTGCCCGAGGGCAGCTAGAGCCGGGCGCTGAGACCTGCCCAGCACGCCCCGGACCCACGGACCCTTTGAGACACTGCCGGGACCTGTCCTCCACCCGGTGCCCAAGAAGGAAGCGGCCGGCTTTACCTCCCGCGGGGGAGGCGGGCAGGGCAAGAAGACAGAGCTTGTTGCGGTGGGGACCCCCGAGAGGGTTCCGGCGACGCCGGGTGACCGGCAGCGCCCGCAGCTGCAGTCCCGCTCTGGACTCAGACGCGGCTGGGAGGCAGCGGTCAGGACCTCGGGCTCCCGGGGTTCGCCCCGCTGCCCGGGCGCATTTCCGCGCCTGGCCCGGCTTTTGGTGGACAGGGCGATGGGTCCTAGTCGGGACTGAGCGCCCTTACCTCTCTCCCGACCCCGCCACACCGCCCCTCCCTCTGCTTCCCCGAAGGCGAGCCACGATCTGCGCCGCCCCTTTCCTCTCCCGTGCCCCCAGCTCCCCTTCCTCTGTCCCCTCCCTCCCCGGGACCCATTCCCTGGACCACCATGGCCGCGGCCATCGCCAGCGGCTTGATCCGCCAGAAGCGGCAGGCGCGGGAGCAGCACTGGGACCGGCCGTCTGCCAGCAGGAGGCGGAGCAGCCCCAGCAAGAACCGCGGGCTCTGCAATGGCAACCTGGTGGATATCTTCTCCAAAGTGCGCATCTTCGGCCTCAAGAAGCGAAGGTTGCGGCGCCAAGGTCTGTGTGGGTCACCGTGGGGAGGTGCGCCTCGGAGGGCTCCGTCTCCTGCCGGATGGAGCTCTCCCGAGCTCCCGGCATCCCCGCCCTCCTTTCCTCCTCCGTCCTGCTGTCCACCCCTCCCCAACCCCCAGGTCTCCTTCTGAGCGCCATCCGCGGGGAGCTGAGTCTTCTGTCAGGCAACCTGTAGCCACTAAAAACTCAACCCCGAGCACCTAGTAAGTTGGCCCGGTGCTCTCCAGCCGCCCGCGGGCGGGGAGCTAGGAAACCTGTCTGGGCTCCAGACTCCTGGCTTCCCTGGGCATGGAGTGCGACTCTAGAACACTGGCAAAGGGGCTTCCTTCCTGCAAACCTCGGATCGCGCTTGCTGCTTGCAGTCCCATTCGAGGCTCAGGAATTTCGGTGTGCCTGGCTTCACTTGGCCTCCTGAGACCTCCAGGGTTCACAGACTTGGCGAAGTGCTGTGATCCCTAAGGTGCCCTCAGCAGGGCAGGAGTAAGAAGTGAGCAGAGTCGGGTGCGCGAACTAAGGAACTAGTTCGAGATTTACCAGAGAGCTGGTTATCGGACAGCTCTGAGAGCTTGCTCTGAAGTCCCTTAATCAAATCTTGGGATGGGGTCCGGGCGCAGTGAGTCCCAAGGTGGGTGAGTCTGAGTGGCCGAGGGATGTTGGAGAAGTATAAATCCCAAATATGAAAAACCTCAAAGTGCATGAGGCAAAACAAGAAACGACCACATGTAGATGACCATAATAGTTACCTTACTATAGGTATTATTATTATCATTATTATTTTGAGAAACAACTACGTCTAGCATGACCTTCTTTTTCTGACTTTAAGAAATGTCAGGGTCTGAGAAGGCAACCCACTCAAGAGATGGAGCCCAGCTCGTGTCCCTCTCTTTGCTTGTCTCCACATGCAGTTGCTAAGGGTGGTTGTTGTAGGAGCATGTGGGGTGTTTTGCAAGAGAATTGGGGCTTGCTTGCTTTTCATAACCGAGTGGGCTTGGCAGGAAACAGAAAAATGTATTTACATTAATGGAGTATGCGTTTGCTGGCACATTGTATTCTCGGTGCCCAGCTGTGTTTGTTTTAAGTGTCGCTAGGAAGACAGCGGAGAGAAGCATATATTTTGCATGTTTTTCGAATGTATGTGTGTTCACACATTTACAGGTTCGTGACCAAAAGTTTTAATATGTGGTTTTATTTTTAAAACAAAGACTAACACTAAATAGTTTAATAAGACAGTTGTTCATTGTTACAGTAAGAAATTAGAGATTACTTGCTCCTAGTTTCAACCTTAAAAAGGCAAACATCTGAGAAATGTCAGAGTGCATATCCTAAGGGAAATACAATGACATAAATGGCAGAGGAGAAACTTTTTGTAGAGTAGGGGGAAATAATCTTTCTGACCAGTGCACAAGCTTTTAGGAAAACTGAATTTTTGCTTTTGACTTTAGCCTAGAGCCTTCCCCAGCACACCTGTGTCATATCAAGTCCCTTGCTCTTACTACTGTTCATGCTGGAGCTCCACCTTGTCATTAGCTGCCCCTGGTGGCCTGTCCCCCCATTTCATCAAGGTGTCCCTTGGAATACAGCCTTTACAATGGTGGGTTCTGAATTGACCATCTCTTTTTAAAGTATATGAATGTATTCTTTTCTAGATGGACTTATTTTAATACAAACAATGACACAGTTATTAAGTGCATTCTTTAAATATATAGCAAGTAGATTATATTATAAATGTGGACTACAAACCTTGTGTGTGATATTGGGTGATTAGCTTCATACTTAGTGGATTTTAAGATAGGGTATATGGTTTTTCTAGTGTACAAAGATATCTGAGCTCTCTAACAGTCAATTTCTATTTTCAACCTTGACTGCTCTCTTGGTAGTCATGAATTTGAGATAATACACATGCCTCAATGGTCTGTAAGAAAACTGCATTTAAGGTCACTTTGCTCCCTTATTTTTGATGAGAGTATGGAAGAGAAGTTAGAAGTAATTTCATTAGAACCTTTTCTTTTGTTTTCCTTATATTTCTGTTTATAAAGAAATAAGTTCTTTAGTGGAGAAATTTATACACATAGATCTTGAGTATCAGATAAAAATTAGTTCTTAAGTATTACTAATTTTAAGCAAAACAAATATTAAACTTTTATATCATCTACATTATATATTGATATACAACATATGACTATTATATAATTATTTGAGTACTTAAATATTTGTGAAATATGTTAAAATTATGTAATTTATACATTGGTATATATTGATATACTTCTATATTATATATAATTGATTACTTAAAGGTTATTTAAGTAACAACCTTTAAGTAACATATTAAGTATATTTCCCTTTTTCTTATATGCTCTGCATAATAATTGCCCCCAGGAAGCTTTTAAATTCTGACTTGTTAATTTAAAGACACAACTTCTAAGGGTGGAAGTTTTATTTATCTAAATACTTACAAATCATTAATTCAGCAAACAATTATGGAACTCTACAATATGCAGGAGTTATCTTCAGATTGGTGAATAGAACTGATAAAGTTCCTTCCATCATGGAGCTCCTGAACATGGAACGGAAAGTCATTCTATGGACAGATACAAATGAATAAGAAACTATCAAATTAAAAGTCCTACAAGTTTGTAGAGGTAGAGAATTGTAGGGTGGAGGAGGGGGTGTCCTAGGGAGGGATCTAAGTAGATGAGGTAGTCAGGATGCCCCATGCTCAGATCTACAGGTTGAGGACTGACATCTGAGAAAGATTCAAGGACAGGTAGAAAGAACCGCATGTGTGCCCACAACCTGGAGTGGGAAAACTCTTAGCCTGTTGGGAGAAGCTATTGTAGAGAACACAGGTTGCCATGATTGCAAATAGAACAAAGAATAGCTTGGTATTTTGTGTCATAGGGAAGGGCAATAAACATTTCTTAAATTTAGGAACTTTTTAATACTCATTAAGGAGTAATGTACTTAATATTAAGAGTATTGAGTTGGAACCCTACTCCTGTTCTCACCTTCAAACCCCTCCTCCCACAGAAGGACTTGGTCTTGTGAAGGACACTTTCAGGATGGCTGTTAGTTGTGGTGGCAGACACTGCCACTCCACACCACCTTTCCAGTTCACCTCCGTCTCCTCCCTTACCTCCAGAGACTCCAAACACAATTCAATAACCTCCAAATTAACCGTCTGCTTCCAAACCCTCTTCTTTTTTCTTTCTTTCTTTTTAAAGAATGCCTAGAATCTTCCCTCCATTTTTATATTCACCTGTTGAAATTATCCCTATTTCGGAAATTATCCCTGTCTCTGAAAGCTCAGAGAAAGTATTATCTCCTCTGAGAAGTCTTCCCTCATTGCATAGAATTTAAAAACAATCCTCCAGGGGCACTGTATGATCTTGTACCAGCTCTTGTATGCTCTTGCCGACAGCTGATAGCCATTACTGAGTGCACATCTTACTCGATTCTATTGAAGAAGCAAAGTTTGTTTTCTGCATCTTCATTGTCTCTCAGATCTTGACAGAAAGCTGCCCAGGCCCTGGACAATCATCATTGCCCTTGAATTGGAGTGGAACAAGGAAAGTGAACAGGTCTAAAGCTCAAAAACATGACCTTAAACCACACTGCTCTAACAGAACATTTTAGAGATAAAGATACTTTTCAAATTTTTATATCTTGTTATTTTCCCCAAATAAACACATGGATTTTTTTTTTTTTCCATTTTAGAGGGATTAGGAAGAAGGGACATATCTGTGAGTTACTCACAAGAAAGCAAGATTATAAACAATCTCATTTTAAGGCTTACATAATATATGAAAACACATATTTAGCAGATATGTTACTTTAACTAAAGAAAGAGGAATACACAGTAAATCAACATTTTGCAAATAGTTTTGTTGGGATTACTAACAAAAAATGAAAACTTAAACAGAAGATCAATGCAGTGATATATAAATAAACATTTTATTCTAAATGTTCTACATTTTTATTTTGAAATTTTAAACCAAATGAGAGCCTTCGTTGCTAGCAGGATAATAACCTTTCAAAATCTTTGGTGTGACTAACGCAATGTTTCTTGCAATTTACTTTTTTTTTGTTTTTGGCTACTATCATAGAAGCCATGGCATCATAGGCCATGTAAGTTTAATCAATGGTGTATGGCTTTCTTACTAACACATCTTACCTAAAATAAATTACAGGGTGTCATAAGAAATCAGGAATGAAAAATGAGCTACTTAAAGTGTGTTTTCAAATTAATATGTAATTTATAAAGCAGAAATGTATGTGCACCTACATAAACCAAACTGCTTTGTTCCAGTGTGATAGTGAAATCCATCAGTTTCCAGAGAAGGAGAAAGGAGAAGCATCCTTCCTTCTTACAAGGCTCTGTGTGAGGGAAGAAGTATCCACCTTCTAAGAACATAATCAACGGCAAATAGGAATCACATGACCCCCAGTATTTGTGCTATTTTTGAGCCATTACCATATGCATATAAGAGAAAGACCCCATACTTACTTTAGTGTTTAGATACCCGTAAAACAAGAGAACCTTTTCCCCACCACTAAAGTATATTCCTTTTCTTTGGGAAGCATTTTTTGTCTTTACTTTTTTATTTCTGGATTTTGGTCGTTTTCCTCCCCCCCCCCTTTTCTTTTTCTCTTTTTTTGTTTTTATTTTTGTTTGCTAAGACTGTAGGAATCTTCCTTTACATCTTTTGATATAGCTTTTTAATAGTCAGAGTCCTATGTTTTCTGCTCATTATTATGGTTGAAAGAAATTATACCGTTTCTAAATTGAAAAGCCTAGTTTTTTTTTTTTTTTTTTTTTTTTTTTTTAAACAAGGGCGGTTTTGCAATGTGGTTTTTCAATTAGAAATCTTATGGGAATATTGCTGAATTGTTAAATGAAATAATATTAGAGACAAAAACATATATGTTGCTTGCTTATATATATATTTTTCCTTATGGCTTAATTATTTTGTTTCAATAAATGTAGAAATATTTGGAATAGATTTCCAAAAATGGTTAATACTGCCATGGTGCAATAAATTTTAAAATGGCACAACAAAGTGTAAAATAGCTTACTAGGTTAGGTTAGATGTAATTAAAGTTACAGTTATGTTCAAAGATTGAGTTGAGCTTACATATACTTAGAAAATAGTTAATACTTAAGGTCAACTACCTGGTAAATAAATCCTTTGACATTGTTTAATATAAGATTTGAGAGGCACCAAGTCCCCCCCATTTCACCCCCTCTCATCCTGAAGTTACCATAATTATCAATTACATATTCCACTTTATATTTCACATTAACAGAATTTTTAGGGTAGTTCTACATTCAGCTCCAAATTTCTATTTTGTTCTGTTAATAATTCTATGATTTTAAAATTATTTTATTTTTCATTTTTAAATTTATTTTATAACTGAGACATAACAACAAATAACAACATAAACTAGACATATACATGGGCCATCACATGGTATTTTGAGACACATATACATTGAATAATGTTTTTATCAGGTTAAACATCTAACTCTTCAGACATTTGTCATTTTTAATGGTAAAATATTCCAATCCTTTCTCCTAGCTTTTTGGAATTCGTTTTTCACTATCTATAGTCTCCCTAGTCTGCAATAGCACACCAGATCTAACCTAGGACCCACTGATCACCCTTCCCTCCCTCTGACCCCATGCTCTCCAGTCTCTGGTAATTGCTATTCTACTTTCAACTCCTGTGAGATCAACTTTTTTGCATTTCCCATGTGAGTGAGATCATGTGGGACTTGTCATTCTGTTCCTGGCTTATTTCATTTTTTAACATAATGATCCCCAGTTCCATCCATATTATTGCAAATGATAGAATTTCATTCTTTTCACGCTGAATAGTATTCCTTTGTGCATACGTACCACGTTTTCTTCATCCACTCATCAGTTGACAGACTCTTAGGCTGTGTCCATTTCTTGGCCATTGTGAATAGTGGTACAGTGGATATGGGAGTGTAGGTACCTGTACCTCTTCAATCTTTAAAATGTTACTTTGAGAATAATTATTTTCAAACTATGAACCACCTGTGTAAAGTGGTAAGTCCTCTAAGTTTTATTTACTTAATTTAAAAAGAATGGCAGAAATTTAAAGGGAAAAGGTTTTCAATTTAATTTGTTCATTTAGTTCTAGAATTCTAGATTTCTTCTTATTAATATTTTACATTAATTTCATTCCAAATGATGAGAAACTTCTAGACAACAAAGGACAATTTAGATCATATAAGTTATATGTGATACTTTAAATACTGTTATTTTATCACCCAAGAGCTAAAGAAATTAACTCATAAAGGTAAACTCAAATATGTAAGTGACCAATTTAGACAAGTTAGCACAATTTAAAGCCAATGGTGTTAGCATGACTAGAAAACAGTTCAGTAATTTAATCTACTATGAGCCCAGCGTTCATTTCAAGAAACTCAACTTTTTTCCTGGGGTGAGAGGTAGCAGGACAAAGTGGTAGAAATCTGGAAACTGTTTCTGAACTACACTAGGATAGTCACTACTCTGTCATTCAGGGAAATGTCTCATTTCACAATGCTATTTCATTTTGAAACACTTTTGTGGAATGTGTGTTTCTCCTTATACTTTTATAGATCTTTAATACTGGGATTAATTGGGACCCACTGGTATGACAGTAGGGGACAGCCACTTGAGTGAGCCTCGCCTGTGCCTGGCATACAACTAGCACTCCACAAGTCCTTGCTGAGTGAATGAAAGATCCTGTGATCCTCAGGACAGATTTCACAGTGCAGAAATGACAGTTGAGATCAATGCACACACAGCAGTGGCTATAATTGACAGGGTTCTTATTAATGTGTGTTAACAGCTATTGACATGACACTTAACTCTTGTCTTGTGTACTTTTTAATCTTCACAAGAAACCTATGTGGTAGATACACTATAGTATGCATCATTAGTACACTGACTTTCCATTAGTGGAAAAAACACTAATATTAACCATCCATTCACTTTAAAAATGAGGAATCTGAAGCAGCAACAACAAAGATTCTGTGAAATTCTCAAGTTCACATAGCTTTAAAGAGTGGAGTAGGGATTAAAGTCCAGATTGCTAGACTGACTCCAGAGTCAATTCCCTTAACCAGTACTGATTCTCACTTGCCATATACATTATTTCATTATTTCTGATAATTGATGTGTTAGTCAATTTCTCATCTGTGAAGAATACTTGAGAATATCAATTTAGAAGAGGAGAGTTTATTTTGGCTCAGCCTTTCAGTCAATGGTGAAAGAGGTCAGTAACTAGATATGGTCCCCAAGGGTGCACCCCCCAGGCCCACTCCCTTCAACTAGATCCTGTCTCCCTAATTTGAATGGACTGTTGGGAGACAGGACCTAGTTGAAGGGAATGGTCCCTGGGGTGTCCCCTTGGGGACACACCTAATCCCTGGCCCCCCCAACCACAGACTGACAGTTCATTCGAATTAGAAAACTATCAATGTATTAATCCATTGATGTGGTCAGAAGCCCTCAAGACCCAATTATTTCCCCAAAGCTACCCCTCTGGACATGTCTGCACTAGAAACCAAGCTGTCACCACATAAGCCTAAGCCCCCTGAATCCATACCATAACAGTTGAGATCCATCACCAATGCACAGCCTTAAAAACTGAGGCTCAGGAGTTTGGGTTTTGCCAAGACTAACATCTACCAAGTGACACAGACAGTATTCAACAAAATCGGTTTTCCCTACCACTTATAGTCTTTCATTTTTTTATTATACTGGAAGTTCTTCATTAATGGAATTCACATTATTTCCCAGCATAAGAAGACATGCTCAATATATACATCTGATGATTAAATTAATAACAATCCAATTACTGTTTTTGTACTAGTAATAAAATTACTTTTATTGTAATAGTGTTTATTAACTTTAAAATCAAGGATGTAAGTTAGTTTACCCAGAAGTAGAGATTGGTTTGTAAGCTTTGGGGAGAGCTTAAAAACCATGCTCTATTTTACCAAGTCATTTTTGACACAGGAATGTGATAGTTCTCAGAATGTCTGGATATGGCACATAATGGTGTTTCTCCTTAATAAATTGCAACATTGATCTGAAAAGGACTGCTTATAGTGTTTTAATTATTATGTAATGAATTTTGTTATATTTTATTACTTTTTCATTAATTGTCCAGTAGTATGTATTTTAAGTATTTCTTATTTCTAATAAGATGTCTTATTGATTACGTTCACCAAGGTTATAGAGTCACAAATGAATCATGAAAATAACAGATTGGTAGATGTCTAGTTACTACCTGTATTGTTTTGCTGCTTTTAAATTAGCAAATTGGTTCATAGTCCTTTTCAATCGATTTCTTACATCTTATTCTTAATACTGAGTCTGGAAACATCAGGTAATGGAGCCTTGCTCACGTGTACACTATACCATGCGTTCTGGAAAGTGCACAAAGATGAGCCATCGACTGGTGCCACCTTACAAATCCAGCCATATGCTCTTTTGAGATATCTCACTGACATTTTATCTGGCTTCTCTTTTCTCGTGACCTTACTGACATAATACAAAAAGGTTCATCTGCGTGCCTACCTACTTTGTGCCTACATTTACACAACTCATTTTGACAAAAAAAAAAAAAAAAAAATCAGACATCTGAATTGGCCAGATGCATAGGCAATGACTCCAGCAGGTCTTTGGCCACATCTCTGATGAGTCCTTCCCATCCCCACTCACACTTCCGTTTCATGAATTTCCAACACACTCCACACTGCTTCGGGAAGCTGGTCTGCAGATCTATCCGCTGGCTCCTCCTTTTCATCCTAAACATGGGGATGAGCGCTCAGTGCTCCAGGCTACGGAAGAAACCCCCTCAAACTGAGCAGTATATCCTCTGCCATTCGGGGTCATGAAGCCACTTATTTTCTCTCTTCACCATAAGATGTCCATATACTACTCCATTTTTCTCACCAGGATATACGTATGTGGGAATATATCCTGCTTGAACTGCGAATCCCCTTGGTCACTCGTCCCTATTGAATTAACTGTGATTACTGGCAAAACTCCACCAGTGAGGAATTTCCAACTCCCTTCCTCACGGTCTCCTTCGAACCCTTTCTAACTTGTTTTTGTTTCCCACCAATGAACCACTTTTGTCAAGGTCATTGATCAAATTCAAGAATCAGTTCACAGTTCTTGTCACACTTGTACAGCATTTGGCATTCAAATTTTCCCAATAAATTTGCATTATTTTTACTATAATGCAGGTACATTTTGTATCAAAATACCTATTTAGACCTATCTTTTAGCCCATTTGAACTCTTCACATGATCACCTTTTTGTAGCTGTGATGTTTCTGGATTTCTACCTGAGTGTGTTAATAGATTCATGACGGCCACCATGTGACCTGATATTCTGCCACACGCTACTGGTGCTCATTGGTACCATGGTTAGGCAGTGCATGGTAGTTCCTCACTTTGGAAGAAGTATGTGTGGATTGAGTGACTTGTCTCCATAAAATGGAAAAATGTGAATGATTTAAGAGTTAGTCTTAATTTTGGTCTTTAGAGTCAAATAAAATAGATTTGTCATCAGCCATAACCATTTTCAAAGTCCTTAACTACTACCATAGCACATAATATTTGGCAAACTAAGATAGTGGTCAATTTACTTAATGACAAACATCACTTAAATTCAAGCATTATATAGAAAGAAATAATGATAAACTTGTGTCATTTAACAGTTTATTTTCTACATGTGGAGTGTCTTCACTGATGTCCTGGCTTTTATTAACATCTAAAGATTTCAAGTATGTTGCTATGTTCTCCTTTGTACCCATCTGTTACATGTAGATACATAATTATGAGCCCTAATGACAAAGTTAAGGCAACTTACTTACATTTGGGTTTGTGATTTTTAAAAATTGTATTTACTGTCAGAATGATGAAGATCTCCCAAGGTATGACAGATAGTAGAGGCCGAGCAACTGAAGCATGAGAATAAATTTATAGACAGGGTTCTACCATTTCCTCTTGTTGGATGCTGCAGGAGTGAGGCGTACCCATTGGTTCAGTAGCTGCCATATGAACGCGGTGTCTTTCTTCAGAAAACTCTTGAACGCTGGACAGGCAGTTATTTGTTTTTTCCAGGATCCAACAGTTCTCCCCCTTTTAGAAAGGTCTTTAAAATAGTCAGAAGCTCGTTGCTTAATGTCTTTCTATTCTACCACATGCCTTATTCATCTCTGAGTTTCTGTAAATAATTCCTGCCTATCCTTGGATACATCGTGCCCTTTAAATATTTGTTCTTGGCTCTTTTATCCTCCTTACCATTTGACCAACTTACAATTGTTTAACTCTGTTTATCTTTCTGCATAAGTAAATGCCACCAGCACCTTAATCATTTCTGTGGCTTAGATTGTTCAATAATTACCTCATCCTTATTTCAGCAAATGAGACAACTATTGTTTTCACGAACAGAACTTCATGCTGAGGCCTAGCTTGGTGGGGAGAAGAATGCGTGAACCTGCTGCCTCTCTTCTGGCTGGGTGGAGGTCTGAGTTGAGGGGAAGGATGAGAACATTGACATCCCCACCAGGTAGAAGCAGTTGCTTAGCTTTATGCCTGACAAATTTACGGCAATCGTAGGGAAAGTAACCAAACATCACTGCGTCTGCTGGGATGAGAGGTGCTGTGTACAACAGCTCGTGCTTCTCCAGCCATGGGAAGTAGGTGGTGTTATTTTCATTTTCATGGACGAGGGTAAGTGGAATGCTTTTCCAGGAACTCACACTTGGCAGAGGAGGTATGGGAAGCAGGTCTGACTGATGCAGGGGCCACATTTTTAGAATTAACTCAACAGCTGCTACGTGGTAATAGTGGTCGGCATCATATTCCAGCAGCTTTCTGTATTCCCCTGGGGTGGACTCTGGTGTCGACCACAGGGTTCCCTCTGCTCATGGTACAGCTTCAGTATGATGGCACATGGGGACTGCAGTGGCCACCGTGACCAGTGACATGTGACACACACCCTCCAGAGAAGTCCATCTTTCCACTTCTCTCCCATGCTTGGAACCCAGTCAGCAACCTGGAGAGAAGAGCATAGTGGAGACACAGCCATGCCCAAGCTCCCAGGCTTCCCTTGGGGGTAGGCCATCTGAGAAAGTGGCAAGGCTGGGTTTTCCTGTAAGGGTGCAGCATTTCATGTCCATCCAACTTCTGCTTATTTAATCCTAAGGCCTTTGCATTTTGGAAAAGTGCAAAACCTGTAAAAGTTGCTGGAATTTCAAGAGCATGGCACTAATGAGTAAGGTTTCCTGTTCCCATGTTAGTGCTGCTGAGCTGATGCAATTCTCCCCATTAGAAATGTCCCTGGTGCCCAAGTGTTGTCATAAATGTTATAATTTTTTACTTTCTGGATGGCTTATTCTATAGTCAGGTGAAACTGGCCCATAGTGCAATATTAAGCACATTTTACAATGTCTATACTAACTAATCACCCTGAAGTTAAAATTTCCTCTTTGTGCTGGTCACAGTGGTGCATGCTCATAAGCCCAGCGACTCAGGAGGCTGAGGCAGGAGGATTGCAAGTTTGAGGCCAGCCTCAGAAATGTAGTGAGGCCTTAAAACAACTTAGCAAGATCCTGTGTCAAAATAAAAAAAAATAATAAAAGGGGCTAGAGGGTGACTCAGTGGTTAAGCACCCCTGGGTTCAATCCCAGATATAAAAAAAGAAATTCCTATTTTGGTGGCGGGGGGTGTCTTTTGCCCTATGATCATAGTAGTAGTTAGGGATTAGCTCAGTAGTAGTTAGGTATGTTAGCTTACAACACAAACGCTCCTGCTCCTTTAATTTTTAAAAAAAATAAACATAGCACTTCACAACCTCAGAGTTTTAAAATACTAACTGAAGGGCCATCATAGTTGGCTGGCCTCACGCTGCTTACTACTGTTCCTTTTTCATTTTGTCTACGGAATTCCTGCTGTTATCTTCTGAAGCAGTCCTATTTTTTTTTTTTTTTCTTAAAATTAAATGTAAGAAAATTCCCAAATCCTGCCTGCAAGACTCTCTTTTTCCACTGTCCTTGCTGTAGCCCCCGGCTCCACATAGGCCTGCCCACCTCCAGGTGTACTGGGTCCTGTGGAGAGTTCTGGGTGCACACGGGAGACTGGGTCACATTGCCGTGGCCTGGCTTGGAGCTTGTTAGCACAGAGAGAGTTGTAGGCAGTGAGCTCTAGGTTGGACAAGACAATTCCGAAGACGCCTTCCAGACTTAAATCCTTCCCTTGGGTGCTCGGTCAGTCTCTCGTTAGCTAGGTCTTAGAAAGTTAAGACAACTACATTGTTTGCCATGAGGATTCCATGTTACATTGAAAGGTCAGCACAGGGACCTCACCATGATCTGTGCTTAGTGTCTGCCCCAGACCCCAAGTCCTCCTGCTTCCCCATTCCTTGTGCCGTGGGATTTGCCAAGGCTCCATACTTCCTATTGGAAGCTCATTAATACAGCCTGGAGCAATGGTTTAATTAGTCCTCTGTATTGCATGCAATCTAGCTTCTTCCAAGCAGTCACCACCTCATCTGCTGTGTAAGCCGAGACTGTTGCAGCCCCTGGTGTTCTTATCTGTGGGTACACGTTGCAGGTGTATGTTGTATACATGTAAATAAAAAGATAAATGTGAAGCTTGCTGCAGGGTGCAGGTAAGACAAGTGGCATGAAAACAAACCAAGTGCTAAGTGTGTTTAACTCCAATTTACACATTTGAATTCGCTGGGCTAAGACCTGCCCTCTCGCCCTGTACGCACCCAGGCTGTCTTCATCTTTTTATAAAAGCCACAGTTCTCTCATATTCACAGATGTGGATGTTTAGACAGAAAAAATAGAGAGACCTATTCGAGTTTCTATAAAAATTTAATTTAATGACTCCCAATATTTGTAGAACTTGATTCTTCCACTGGAGTTTTTAAAAATTTGCCGCTTGTATACGTAAGACCCAGTCACTCTAGGGGGGAGGTTAAAACCCATACAAAGAGATAAAACATGAATGACAAAATACAGAAAGAGCCTGGGAAAAGAATGACCACACACACACATGCACCAAATCACAGTTCACATTAGCACATCCTGCAACTGAAATGAATATCTAGCCGCCTCAGGAATTCGGAGCTTCACTTTGACATCCTGTTAAAGTAATACTGAACATGGTCCTCACAAACAGCATACAAGTTCCTAAATAGCCACTGTGGTGCATTTGAAGAGTGGGTTAAAGAAAAAAAAATCAAATAGAAAACTGGCAAAAAGTAATCTAGATAGTAGCATCGGATGGACTAGAAAAATTAGACAATTGGGTTTTAACCAATTCCGACTGACAAATGGCAACGAGTTTTTTCTGAAAGACAGGGACACGCACTAAATAACAGAGTCTCAATTTTAATAACTCAAATTAGTTAAACGTAGAACTAAAGCTACTGGATTTGTATTGAAAACACTGCTTTTGAAGAAAGGCCAGAATAATATGGATTGTGTAGCAATTGACTGATGACACTTTAGATTCTCAAACCCGTGACAGAATCTGGAACATCCCTTGGTAGAAGTCTCTGTAAATGGCAATTTTTCCAGTGAAGAAAATAATTATATGTCAAGAGGATTTTTTTAAGGCTTCAGGGAGTTATTCTGTAGTTATTAGCACTTGCATTCAAGGTAATTCTATTTAGAGGGTTTAAACACAACTGCTTATTAAACATACTGATTTAAAAGTGGATGTATCAATATTGACTGCAAGAATCTTGTTTCATGAGGAAAAATGTGGATGGATCATATATTACATACACTGATATGCTATTTAAAGTTGCAGGTAAGAAACTACATAACAAGCCAGGAGTGGTGGAGAGTGCCTGTAATCCCAGAAACTCAGGAGGCTGATGCAGGAGGATTGCAGAGTTGAAGCCAGCCTCAGCAATTTAGCAAGGCCCTAAGCAACTTAGTGAGACCATCTCAAAATAAAAAAAATAAAAGGGACTGGAGATGTAGCTTAGTAGTGAAGTGCACAAAAAAGGAATTTTTGATACTACAAATGAAACTTAAATTGACCGTGGGTTTTTTTTTTTTTTTTTGTTGTTGTTGTTCATTTGTTTGTTTGGTGCTAGGTAGTAGGAAGGTGTTGAACCCAGGCCTTCAAACATGCTAAACCCATGTTATACTTCTGGAGGCTTAGAAAAAGATAATATAAAGAGGGAGAGAAATCCCCTGAAATATGGAAGGTGCGATCAACTGCCAGAATCCTTGCAGTTGTTGACCTATTTTTATAGACTTTTTTTATGTCCTCCCTAGCAGAGTGGCTGCATCTGGTCCTCTTTAAACATTTTTTGCTTTGAATAGTCCCAGTGTGTTACTAAATGGATAAAGCTATTGTTTCAAGTAAAAAATAAGGCAACCAATATAATAGCTCATGAAACCTGACCATTATCTGCACTGAACCTCACAAAAGTCTTGATCACTGTCATGGTATCGTGGTGTAAATACATGCCCCAAATCATCAATATGCCCACATCAAATATGTGCACTTTAAAACATCCTTAAAGTAGACCATACTATCCATATTTCCAAGTGAAGGAGTAGAAAGTTATGGGTGATAAGTAATTTTTCCAAGGACAGATAGTCTGCACTCTATTAGAAGTAGAATTACAACCCTGTAATTCTGAATTTCCTGTGCAAGAGTTATTTGCTTTTGATTAGAAATTCTTCTCAGTATGTCTCATGCAAAACTAAGTTGCAAATATGGAAGGCTTCAAAAGTTTTATTAAATGGTATTTTGGATGTCATATCTAATTCTATTCCATAAATTTTATAGCAATCCAAAATTCCATCTCAATTTAAAAACATTTTATTAAAGTATAGCATGCACTTTTAAAAAGTGCACAAATCACATGAAGTGTAATAAATTGTTTTTACGACGTGAATAAATACACTGGTGGAAAGAGCGCCTGAATGAAAAATAGAATACTAATAGACCCCAAGAACCACCCCCCCAACATACACACATACCATTACATCATTAAACCTGAAAGGTAGGCAAGCTGCTGACTTCCAACATGATATGTTAGTTTTCCTGTTTGAAAGCTTTCTATCGATAATACACAGTGTACACTCTCACTGCCTGGCTTCTTGTACTTAGCATACATTTCATTTATGTTGTCTCTGATCCTATTTCTTAGGTCTGCAGTGATGCCCCATTTCCCTGGTAACTTTCTCTTTTTCTCTTGTGCAGTTTGGTCAAGGTATACTGTACTTTTTTAGTCTTTTCCAAAGAATGCTTTTCGTTGAGTTGATTTTTCGGTTGTATTTTTGTGTGTAGTACAAATTCTATTCTTCACATTATTATTTCCTTCTATCATTTTTAGATGAAAATTGCTGGTTTATGACTTCTTCAGAGTATAAATTATGAACTCATTGATGTTTAAACTGATAAGGAATTTAAGCATATGTGTAATATTGTAATTTACCTAAAATCACAAGCCATGCTTTATTATAATTTCATCTAGTAAAATATCATACAATTCGCATTGTGATTTCTTCTTTTACTCATGATTGTTTACAAGTGCTTGTTTATTTAAAAAATTTAGAAATTTCCTGGTTATTCATTTATAACAATATATCATTAAATTTCTAAGTTAAATCCAACATAATTAGAGAACAAATGAACTATGAAGATTGAAAACATAGTGTTCAATTTTTCTGTTTGCCAGGTGCAACATTTTATGTGTTAATTACACCAAGTTTGTTGATTGTGTGGTTCAAATTTTCTATTTTTTTAATTTATATTTTGTTGCCTCTTTTGTTAGTTCTAAAATAGCAGAGTGGAAAATCTCCCATGAAGATTGTGGATTTTTCTGTATCTTATTTAGATCTGACAGTTTTTGCTTTTATTTTTTATACACTAAGGTAAAATTGTGGGATTACTAGTAGATATGCCCTTTTATGATATTATCTTGCTTTTTCACTTTAATGTGTTCTTTATTATTAGTATATCAATATCAGCTTTCTTTGCTTTAGTGTTTGCCTGCAATTATTTTTTATAATTTTAACTTTTCTGTATCCTGACATTTAAAGAGGGCATCTTATAAACATGGATTTATTTTGTTTTGGTTTAGTTTTTTTTAAATCTACTCTGAAAAATCTTTGCCATTTAATTAAATTTTTCAGTCTACTTACATTTAATTAATTTACTGATGTATTAGAGTTGATATAGAACATCTTAATAACTGTTTTTTATTTGTTTTAACCTCTTCCATGTTCTTTTCTCTTTGTATTCTTATTTTATCAAACATGGTTTGTATTATACCATTTTCTATTTTTACTATCTTATGGTTTATAAATCCATTACAAAATATTTTGCAATCATTGTGCATCTTCCATTTAATGTTGATTTAATAGACTCCAATATAAATTTGAATAATTCACACTATTGAAGGCAATATGGAAACTTTGGTATAATTGGCACTTCATCTCTCTAAATTTTTGTTGCTTATTACCATAATTTTATTGCTCTATGTATTTAAAATGTTATAAATAATTTATTTTTCTTTGGTCTACACATATTATTGTTGTTGTTATTTACAATTTAGTGCAGTCTATTTGTTAGGAATTCTGTCTGGTGTGTGTGTGTGATGTGTGTGTGTGTGTGTGTGTGTGTGTGTGTTTGTGTGTGTGTATTTCTTTATTTCCCTTTTCTTCTCTAAAGTTTTCTCACTGGACTTAGAATTCCAGATTGGAAGTTGTTTTCTTGGATCACTTTAGTGCTATCCTAATGTCCTTTCATTGTTGCCTGTCTTCCATTATTTTGTTTTGAAAATGCAACTGTAATCTTATTATTGTTAATTTGAAGTTAATGTGTGTTTTTTGCCCTTTGGCCACTTAAAAATTTTCTTCTACTTTTTATTTCAGCAACTTTATCATGCTGTTCCTAGGTGGTTTTATTTGAATTGTTTCTTGAAGGAGGTTGGCAGCACTTTCTAACTCTGAGGCATAAGGTTTCACATCAGCTTCAGAAATCATTCCTTCACCACTTTCTGTGTCCCACGTACTCTGACTGCCTTTCTGGTTTTTATATGTTAATGCTCTGTGCTTTAATCTGGTTGTTTTCAGTTGAATTATTTTCCAATTATTTAATTTTCTTTTCTCTTGCTGTTGAATTCACCAAATAAATTTTCCCTTCTAGTACTATTTAGTATCATTTTTAAAACTCCTATTTGATTCATTCAGTTCTCTGCTTAGATTACAACTTTTCTTTGATTTTCATCAGTGAATTCATTGCAAATTTTTATTTTATTTTATTGGTACCAGGGATTGAACCCAGAAGGTGCTCAACCATTGAGCCACAATCCCAGCCCTTATTTATTTATTTATATTTTGTATTTTTATAATTTATAGACAGGGTCTCTCTGAGTTGCTTAGGGTGTCCCTAAGTTGCTGAGGCTGGCTTTGAATAGGTGATCCTCCTACCTCTGCCTCCTACCACTGGGCTCTGCAGGTATTTTAATGTATGTGTTGTTCTCTCATGTTTAGACCACTTATGCTTCTGTTTTCATTCTCTGTTGTTCTGTTGATCCTTTTGTATTTTCTTTGGTAAATTTTTTTAATCAAGTGTTGGGCATTTTGGGTAGACAAGCAAACAGGTGTTCTGTAATTTTATTGTCCTTGGAGAGATTTTTTTCTTCCTTTTATCAGGTAACTAGAGTAAGGACATAAACCCCCACTGAAATGTATGAAATTCATCTGAAGTTGGTTTTCAGATGGTGTGTTAGCTGATCTTCTTGACTAGTGTGTAGGTCACGGGTTTCCAAAGAAAAGCATGGTATTGACTGTGGCCACGTTAGGCCCTAATTCCTGTCTCCTCAGCATGTGGACTGTCAATAGGCTTGCTATAGTCACCTTCTTGCCTTCCTACACCTTTCAAACAGCAAGTTCTAGAAAGACTGATATACAACACAGGGCCATTTCTCAGGGACTTTGTTCCTTCCAGGTGTTTGTCTTGGGAGCCATCCAGTCTTCAACCAAATTTCTCGTTTCTTTTCTGTATTTAGTTTTCATGTTTGCTAGGAGAGTTGGTCTTATACTGGTTAGTTGGCTTTAACTAGCTGTGAAATTGCTCCCCTATTTTTGAATCATAACTCCCAGAAAGTGACTATCAGGAAATATCTTCCTTTTGGGGCCTTCTTTCCTGAATAGAGAAAGAAACACCAATGTAACAATAAAAATTAGGAGAGTGTTTGTGATATATATAAGTCATGATCAAATCTTCAGCTCCAAATTTTTACATAAGTCAATGGGGTTTTAGAAAGAAAATTCTTGGCCAGCTTTTTATTTGACTTGTTTTTTTTCTTTTTGGAATATCACCTACTGACCAGTTCTAATTTCTAATGAAATCTGGGGCAAAGATAGATATTTTTATCAACAATTATTTCTGAATATATATCTTTTTTGTGTATTATGTGTGTTGTACCATTATGCCACTAACACTGCCAGCTGAAATTATTTAAAGTCTTTTGTGTTCTGTTGTAAAAAAATCGGGTTATTCTTTTATTCTTCAAGTTTACTTCCTGGCAGTTGCTAATGGCAACAAAATTATAGATTATCAAACCACCTTTGAGAATGCTAAAAAACCTGTGAGCTTACCTAAGAAATGCAATGTCAAGGTTTGTGTGCTGTCTAGTTTTGGTTTAGCTCTGGAAGTTTGCAAGAAGAGAGGAAATGACAGACCTTTGCTCCAGGCTTCTCTAACTTGGGGCAATAGGTTTGTCCCAGCTGCAAACATGCATGAGAGACTGGAGTAGTTCTGACAAGAAATCCAAGCATTGTCACTTGCATCTTGTAGTACATTTTGATGCTGGTGCTAGTTCAGGGCCGATCCTGAAATACCTGCATCATTCAGAGTTCTTTCTGATTAGAGCTGTATGCTTCCAAACAAGTTACTCACTTGCCCTGATCTTTAGTATCTTTATTTTTCAAGTAATTGGATATAATTAGATATTCTGCTGATCTCACAAGGAGGATTCAAATGGGGTAGACATGTGGGAGGGTTTGTAAATCAGACTCCAGGCACATGTCACAAGGGGCCAACCCAGGACCTGAGCAACTCCTTCAGCATGTCCAGTGATCATAGCCCTCCTGTACTGCACACATTACGACGTGCCACTTTGCACATCAGGTTTCTAATTTCATTCCAAGAAATGCTAATATAAATTGGTTTGCAAATCAGGGCAGGGAAGGAAAGGTAAAAGTTATTGGGTATTTGACTCCACATTCCTTATCTTTATTTGAATTTTGAATAATTCTTTGCTTGACATGAGAGAACATGCATGCAATGTCCAGGATTAGAATGAGGCAGTTTTACTCTCAGATTCATTCCTCTTTCTTACCTAGATGGAATTTTAAAATCATCAGTGGAATCAACTTATTTGATAAATAAGGTAACCCAAAAATAGAGATAAGGTTCTAAAATGTCAACTCCCTGATTTTTATCATTAACAGAGTCAAATAGGAAAGAAGTCTCTTAATTCATTTTGATGATACACCATAATATGATCCAGTACTAAGCCATTTTGGATCAAGCACTTATGTATACACACATACGCACACAGAAAAATTGCTTTCCTTGGGCTGTGGAAAAGGAGGTGAATGTATTTCTCATCTCTTCCTTTATCCCATAGTGACAGAAAAGAAGGGGTTTCCTTCCACTCAGGTCCCTCTGTGAAGATGATAATGTATCCTTGTTGGAATAGCTAACTGCCTCTTGGCTGGCATATTCTTCTCCACGGTGGACTCACACCACGAGACCGGAACATTAGAACCACAGTCAGTAGACATGATCCATGAAATTGGAAAGGAGCAACATGATGGCTAAAGAGTGCGGCTAGTTGAGCAGAAGTGAAATGGAACTTGGCGCACTGGACCGAAGGCCAACACAGTAACAAAAACACAGTGCTTTAGTGTGAGTGTGGTAGCCTTATACTTTGTGAAGGGAAGATTGATTTGGGAAAAAATGCAAGACATTTACATATGACTGACTTGATGACATGAACCCAAAATGAAAAAAAAATGTTTAGGAAGCTTGATTTTTCTTCCATAATAATAATAATAACAATAATGGTTGTTGAGATTAATTTTTTTCCTGCTGGTTGGCACGCTTTGCAAATGGGCATGGATAGCCTGGAGGAAAGTCAGTGTATGCGGTTTGAGAACCCATAGAGTATAACTTCGTGCATTATCAATATTGGTTATGATGAATACTTAAATATTTTATACCAAGCACAGATAATTGAGTAGAATACAAATGTTAAAATTGTGGAGTAGAATACATGGTTCTGAAGAAATTCCTGTTTACTGGTGCTGTTTGAGGCACCAGTGTGAAGACCTACCTGTGAATACAACCACTTTCTTTTCTCTACCATTAGAAGCAAGGAGTTTTGAGAATCACTGGAACAGTAACATTACAGAGTATGTCTAGGCATCCTATATACTTTGCATAAATCCTCTACTTTTCTGTCAGACATTCAAACTGGATTTACTACTTCCTAATGCAAAGTACATAAAGTTGACTGCAGATTGATGGGTTCTGGTTTGTGTGTTTCAACTTGCTAAAGTGACTCCTCCCAGGAAGTGGTGTGTGTGTGTGTCTCAATAACCTGTCAGAGCCACTGTATTTCATGTGACTTTAAAGGAGTCATAATTTTGAGTCTTTGCTTGACATGAGAGCACATGCTATGTCCAGGATAAGAGGAAGGCACTTTTACTGTGCCAAATCAACTCCGAAGGAACGAACAGGGGCTGAGAACAAACAGGGTCATGGAGAAGCAATTTATAGAGTGCTTCACCTGACGGAATCTATGCCCTTAACTTCGCATTTGAGAAGGACTCAGGGAATTTGAAGTCAAAATATGTTGAAGTCCCAATTGAAACAATATGACAGTATACTTCGTGAAAAGTAAAATGATCCTTCCTAAGCAGTTGTTAGGAAGTTAATGGTGTGTATGATTTTGAATGCATAAAAATGTATTAAAATTATGTCAAAAATAAGTTCACTTAGACATTGATTTGGAGAAATCCAGAGATAGGTATTAATATTAAACAAGTCTCAAAATTTGAATTATCAACCATATATTTAGGAAATTATTTCAAGCCCCAGATTTGATGGTTTGAAACAAATCTTCATACTGTACATATTAATATTCTTTATGTAGCCTTAAAAGTGGGAAGAATCTTATAACCTATTTCATGTCGTCATCTCGGGTATAGTAGAATTGACATTTTTTTCCTGCTTTTATACTAGTCTCTCAATGGTGGAAATGCAGATTGTGCAAAACCAAAGATGACTGGTGCTGGAGTGAGGAGGGACAGTAGAGTTGACATTTTTAATGACCGCTGTCCCGTTGAGGAGCATTCCTCCCCGACTTACTTTCTTCTTCCTCTCCTTCTCCTTCTCCACCACCTCCTCCTCCTTCGGCTTTCAGGTGCTTTGGTTTGTCTTCAGTGGCTCCAAAACCACAGCACGATCGAGGTCTCCTAGTTCTAGAGATGAGAATATTCTGACCTGGACCTCGCAGGGCTGAGATCAAGCTGTCCGTGGGACACTTTCCTTTCTGGAAGCTCCAGGGGAGAGCCCTTTCCTTTGCCTTCCCCTCCTCTAGAGGGAGGTGGCGTTCCTTGCCACGTGACCCCCACCCCTTCAACCAGCAACGCGATGTCTCTCTAGTAGTTATTCCACCGTCATGTCTCCCTGTCACCTCTTTCTAAGGACCCCTGTGACCACACTGGAGGTGTAACGTAGGGTAACCCCACGAGACGAGCACCTTAGCTTAATCCTGAGGGCAAAGACTCTTTGGTATGTGATGTAACATGTTTGCTGACATCAGGGATTAGGATGTGGGCAACTTTGGGGAGTCACGATTCTGTCCCCCACAGCGAGAGTCACATGAAGAGGTTGTCACAACACAACAATCAGCACCAGTAGCAACAGTTGGCATAATGTGGTTGGTTTCGTGCAGCTCCAGTGCAGAGGGCAGGAAAAGCATGGAAGAGGAGGAAATGGACAGAGAGGGAGGACAGGGTGACTGGACACTGCCACTGGAAGATCTACCAGGGCTGTCTGTGCATAGCGGGCATCTGGGGCAGGGAGCAAGCCTCTTGAACCTACCCCCCCATCTCTAGTCCTGTATCGCTCTTGTATCTGCACTTGCCACGGGCCCCTGTCCCACCTCGGAGAGATTCTCAGGTATTTTCAGTATGATTACTGGTAAGACATTTTACCTGCACGCATCAGACCTGGCCATCCAGTGCCACAGCTCCGTTTTTAATGTCTAGGTAGGATCCTGGCCCTCGTCTGCTTGAATTGACTGACCCACTCTGTTCTCAGGATACAACTCAATTCTAAGAGAATTAACCAGACCTCTCAAGATTTGGAAGCTTGTCCACCCTTTACAGCCTCGTTCCTTCATCATGTATGAGATTCGTATAGCATCCGGTGACGTTAGCCAGCAGGTATTTTTATGTCCTCCTTACAGAGGAATCTGAGAAGCTGTGACTTACCTCAAACCACCCAGCAAGCAAATGACTCAACCCCATGCTTTTCCCACGGTGCTGCGGGGAGGCCAGCCCACTGCCAAATGTTAGATTTCATTCCTGGAGATTTCAGGAAGGATTTAGGGACAAACCAGCTCCTTGTTCCATGGAAATTCGTTTCCCTTGAGCTAGTGAGTGATGGGTGGGGCCTTTCTGGGGCACAGTAGTGAGTCATAACTGTTAATTCCTTTTACTTCACACGTGCAGTGGCCCAGGTAATTACAAAGCACAGGGGTTTCCTCTGCTAAAAGAATGACCCCATTAAGAATGCCTAGATCTTAATTAGATTTCAGTAGGCCTTGCTGATGCCCCAATGATGTGCATGGCTAAATGGCAGACTGTGAAGATGAAGGCCATCCTCCCTGCTCCTCAAACCCTTTTGACAGAACATGTGAAGAGAGCTGATAGAGAACTCCTCATGTCAATACTCTGTATGTACTTACTACATGACTCTTTTCTGTAGGGGAGAATTGAGAGTTTACATAAGAGACACCTTTTTATACATAAAAAAAATGTAGAAAAAAAGGTGTCTCTTCACATTCTTGCCTTGAGCTGTCTTCCCTTGGTATTGACTTTCCCTTGCTGTTTAAATTCTAGACACTAGAAACGTGACTCACTGGTCTTCTTTTCAATTAGTAAGAACTGTCGGGTCATTGGATAGTCTTTCTTTGTCTCAGTCCCCTCCTGGACAATCAAAGCTCTCGGCTTCTATACTCATATGTGAAGCCTCCCACCCCATTTCCGTCCCTGCTTGGACACATGTATCAGAAGATGACGCTGTGACTGATAATGCAAAGCAAAACTGAATAATGCTTACTGCTACATCCAGCAGCTTTGAAGATAGAGATTAGAGCCTAGATGTACAAGCTACTGAGATGGAACGTTGTCACATTCTTTAGTGGGCTAGGTATCAAATTATACGTGCGTATTTAAAAAAATAAAATTAAGGAAAGAATTGATTTGTCTGGTTTTCCGAAGATGATGTCAAGCAACATTTATGGGATTCAGTAGGCTGGGTGACCCATAGTGAGTAGTGCTGAATGATGGCTGTAGTTCTTACTCTTGCTATTATGACCAGCAAGCATGTCACCACTCACAGGACCACACTGGGCATCACATGGGGACTGGAGAGAGAAGAATTCATTCTGGTATTATTTCTAGGCATGAGGGTGCTTTTGAGATGGAAGTAGCTGTGAACAAGTCATAGTTAGGCTGCTCCTCTCTGAATGCTGGGGGACCAGGGGCTCATCTGCAGAGGAACCTTGGGAATCAGCTCATTTTCATATATTCAGGGAGAAGACAGGCCAAGCACATTGGGAGGGCCCAGGTGCCTGAAATTTGGCCCCCAGAAGGGTCTTGTGAAGAGATGAGAAACAGAGGTAGTCTCCCCACCAAATCCCCACCTCTCTGTATTATTGTTACCAATTGCACAAAAGATTTGGAGGTTAGGAATTCTAATTTAAATGCCTATAAAAGAAAGTGCAAAAATGAATGACTAAAAAGGAGGGAAATTCAGCCTCAGCATCACCTCTACTAAGTTCCAGATAGGGTTCTCAAACCAGCATAGGCCTCATCGTTTTTGGTGGTCCTCCCCGGTTCAGTGACCCTACCTCGATTGGAAGCATTTCCCTTTGTCTTCTTCTAGAGGAGAAAGCAGGCTCCTGTAACATTAGACCTCCTCGTGGACTCACAGAGCTGGTGGGAGAATGGCTGGCTCCATTTCTGCTCCTGCTTGAAGCTCTGTCCCCTGCAGCTCAAGCCCCATCATCAGGAGTCCGTCCTGCAGACATCAGGGTGCAGGGCTAGCAGAAGCCTGGACTCAGCTGTATGTGGCATCACCAGGGTGCCACTGCCTTACAGGGCCCCGCTGACCTGTCTGCGTTCACCAAAGCACAGAAGTGTGAATTCTGTGCTTTGTGAAGCACTGTGTTCCAAATCCAAGGCTATGTGGGGGTAGAGCTTTGTCACAGCTAGTATCATCGTAACCTATTTGATGTTGTCCTCACCAAGAATTGAAAGTTTTATTTCCAGTTCAGCCTTTCTGGGTTGACCTATGAGCACACCTATGAATTCCAGGTTCATGGAAGAACTTGGATGAATTGCAGGCAGCACGTGACTCTCGCATGCTGCAGAGCAAAGCAGGCAAACCGGTTTCATCCAAGTCCTGAGCGGTCTGCATTAGTCTGTCACCCAAGAACAATGGTTTCTTGGGTGATTATTTTTATAAACAGAGCTTACTGGGGCCCCACAGATGTGCACAGGTTAGTACACAGCAAAGTCATCACACAAGAATACCTCTGCCCTCTGAGAAAGGCCCTGGAATCTGCACACAGGCATCTTCCACCTTGTGTTCATCCCTAGCACAAGTCAGGATTTAACTAGAACACTCTTCACTGTAGAGGAGCCATACCTTTTATTTTGGTTTGGTTTGGCTTTTATATTGTCTACATAGGTTGAATTTCAAAACGCAACAGAGATAGTTGATTGAAATATTCAAATAAGACTATCTCCCCACAGGGAGGTTGAAAGGCTATTTCATAAACAGAGGGGTGGTGAAACTGGCTCTTGATACAGGGTCTTGATGTAGAGTCTTGATATAGGGTCATGTTTTGACAGGGCTGGCAGCATAGGCAAGAGCTTGGATAAAGATGTGTTTAATAAAAGGCATATATATACAAGCAAAGCAGCACCACAGAGCAGAGTACTTTCAGAGCCCCAAACATGTAGGATTTGGAATCAACTCTTACTCACTGGGTAACAGCAGCAAATTATATATGTTCTCAGAACCAGGTTTTCTTTATATATTACATCAATGAGGCTATGGATGGAAATAGATGATGTACATTGAATGTTCTGAAGTCAAATAAGCATCTAGTGGAACCCCTTTCTCTTTCTTGTATTAATCAAACATCAACCCAACATTTTGCTTTTGAACTGTGGTTTTTACAATTTATGTTCCAGCATATAGAGTAAAGGATTTCTTTAAGTGTGGTTTCATAGACATATGTGTTGCATTTTTTCCACTTACTTGTACATCCCATGATTAAATTTTGAAATCTAGAAAATGTATTACAAGATGTAAGTTGAAACAGAAAGTTGAAATCAAATGAATTTCTTCAGATAGGCCTGGTGGCCCAAGCCTGTCCACTCAGTAACTTGTGAGGCTGAGAGAGGAGGATCACAAATTCCAGGTCAACCTCAGCAACTGAGAAAGACCTTGTCTCAAAAAAACTAAATGAATGAAAAGGACTAGGCTGTGGTTTAGTGAGAGAGCCTCTTCAATTGTGTGAGTACATGTGAGAAGTCAACAGCCATCTGCTGAGGCGAATGTTACAGTTCAACTTTTTCTCATTTTTAGGTACATAGTTTTAAAGGCATAGCCTGCTTTATCTCCAAGTTAATAAACAGAGTACTTTAATTTTTTAGTTGGTCAACTCTGTATGAATCTGCTACAGATGGCCTTCACAAAATACCACCAACTGGGTGGTTTAAAAAACAAAAGTGAGTTTTCCCCAGTTCTGGAGACCAGAAGTTCACACAGGAGGTGCTGGCGGCTTGGCTCCTGAGGCCTCTCTGCTGGGTTTGGAGATGGCCGTCTTCTCCCTGTGTCTGCACGTGGCCTTTCCTCTGTGCCTGGCTAGGTTCTAACTGCTTCTTTGTATAAGAACATCAGGCATGTTGGTTCAGGGCTTACCTTTAGGACCTTGTTTATGCTTAATTAGATTTTTATGGTGCATCTCAGTTATTCAGAATGGCTTCGTCTTGGCGCCGCCTCATGTGTATGAAAGCACACCTGTCGAATTGCACTCCCCGGCTGACCCACTCCCCCACTCTCCTCCCAAACCCTCCCTCTACCACCGGTCACCCTCCTATTTTCATGGCATCCCCTTTTTCCTCTGCTTTTCCCCTCTAGTTTCACATAGGTGAGAAAACATAGAATACTTTCTAAGTCTTGGCTTGTTTCTCTCAAAATCCTGGTCTCCAGTTCCATTCATTTTCCTGAGAAGGTCATAATTTCCTTCTTCTTTGTGACTGAATAAAACTCCATTGTGTATATATGCCTCATTGTCTTTATGCATTCATCTGCTGATAGACAACTTGGCTGATTTCACTACTGTGAATTGTCCTGTGATAAACATGGGTATGCTTGTACCTCAACAGTCTGCTGACTTTAATGTTTCTGGAGAAATACCAAGAAGGGTTATAACAGGAACTTATGTTCCATTTTTAGCTTTTTGAGGAACCTCATGCCTATTTCCATACAGGTTGTACTAATTTACATCCCATGAAAAACGTGTAAGAGTTCCTCTTCCCCACATCCTCACCAGCATTTATTGTTATTTATATTCTTGAAGATTGTCATTCTAACTGGAGTAAGAAGGAATTTCAGTATAGTATTTTTAAAATTTCTATCTCCCTGAGGCTAAAGATATTTTTTCACGTACTTATTGACCCTTTGTATTTCTGTGTCTGTTCAGTTCATTTGCCCATTTATTGATTGAATTATTTGAGTTTTTTTGGGGGGGGGCAGTTACAGGGATTGAACTCAAGGGCACTCAACCACTGAGCCACATCTCCAGCCCTATTTTATATTTTATTTAGAGATAGGGTCTCACTGAGTTGCTTAGTGCCTCACTTTTACTGAGGCTGGCATGAACTCTCGATCCTCCTGCCTCAGCCTCCCAAGCCTCTGGGATTACAGGCATGTGCCACTGTGCCTGACAAACTATTCGATTTTTTCATGTTGAATGTGGGAGAAAAATATTTCCACATACAGGCAAAGATTTTCTGAATAGAATCCATAGAGCTTAGGAAATAAGAGAAACATCAATACATGGATGGCATTGGATTAAAACTGCACAGCAAAGGAAGCAGCAAAGAAAAAACCTGACAGAATGGGAGAAAATCTTTGCCAGCTACTCTTTTGACAGAGGTTTAATGTCCAGATTGTGTAGAGAACTCAAACCTACTTAATTACCTTTTAAGAGACCTTATCTCCTTTCATAGCCACCTTCTTAAAGTACTGGGGTAGGACTTCAAGGTGCGACTCGGGGGCAACGCAGCCTCTCTTTGAAACTTTCACACCATTCTTCATAAGCAGAAATACACTTTTTAAGATCTGCTGTCCATCAGAAGGTCATCCTCACAAGAAGTGGTCTGTTGTATTTTTCTGCCTTTGCTAATTTGCTAATTTGTTCAACTGTGTGAGCACATTTCAGAAAAACGTTGACAAGGATTGAAGGCTCTGTCGTTTGCTACTAATGGTCTTGTTACATAGTTTATCATGAAGCAACAGAGTAAGCTTGATTAAACATTACTTAAATCAATCTCCTGTGGAAATGACAGTGTGACTCAAGTAGAATCATCGTAAGTCCCAGACTTTAAAATCTCCTCCAATTCTACAGCACAAACTTGAACTTCCATCTGTATTTGCATGTATGTATACACATACATAATGTTAACATTCTCTACAGAAAAATCTCAGGATTTGGATTTGGAAATTGGAAATACAATCAGGTGACATTTTTCAAGTTCAAACTAAAATTTGATTTATGAAGCAAATGTTGTGTGAAGAATAATAGTTCACTCCTATCAGCAGTGAAAAGTGTTCCTTAAAATGTGATTTCATTAGGCTAATTTTTTTTTCCTTTTTTATTTGGTATCAGGGATTGAACCCAGGGACACTTTACCACTGAGCCACATCCTCAGCCCTTTTTTATATTTTATTAGAGAAAGGGTCTTTTCAAGTTGCTTACGGCCTCCCTAAGTTGCTGAGGCTGGTTTTGAACTTGCAATCCTCCTGCCTCAGCCTCCCAAGCCACAGGAATTACAGGTGTGTGCTACCACACTCAGCTCAGTAGGTCACTTCTTAATTAAGACAAAACAGCAAAACATGTTTCTAATGCGCAAACTCCTTGGCATGACCTCCCTGTGTCCCAGAGCTGCATACAGATGGCCATCAGCTCCCCCTCCATTATCCAGAAATTCTCCAAACTCATTCATTCAATCAAGACATCTTCAAGAAACTCTTTGGACTTCTTCCCATGAATACTTTCTCCCACCTTGCAAGCCACATCTCTGGCCACCTCTGCCTCAGCTGAGGTAGGCTTCCATTAGCTACCTGGATCAGAACACCAGCTTTTAGTATTTGTGTGGACACTGTTCATTTGACAGTTAGCTGTAAAAAGGGTGGCCATCGTCTTTGGCCAGTGACATTATAAATATTCCTTAGGTACTGATTTGTTTTGTGTCTAATCCAACTTGATGTCTACATGAAGCTGTAGATTTCTTAAGATTCGATATGTCCTGAAGTTCCTCACAGACCTGCATCTTAACACTGTATTTTAGGAAAGTGCTGGAATTAATTGAGTTGTTAACTGGTTTTTGTAAATGCCTACTGAAAGATTGGGCTGGGATTTAAACCTGGAAAAAGTGCATTACAAAAAAAAGAGAATTCCAAAACTGCATTTTTGAATGAAAAATACAGACATGAAAAGAAAAATACAGACATGGCAACATAGATGGTTAAGTGGCATTTCAGAATGCTGGGCTTTCAAGTTTTGCTTTCCATTTCCTCTTGACATCCTTCACCCTTTGAAACCAGGTTCCCTGAGGTTTGGCTGCAAACCTTGCAAGACATGGCCCTTTGGCTGCTCCAGGCTTCCCTGGCCTCCTGGCTTCTTCAGGACCCTGATTTTTTTTTTTTTTTTTTGAGGTCTGCGTCAGGCCAGTTATAGATCAGAAAGGCTTTGGGATAAAGGGGAACTTTATGCCCTGAACATAGCAAAGTGGATGGATGAAAAAGTATAGAAGCCCCTAGAGATAAGAAATTAGTTACCTGCACCACTTCTAGAGACGTGTGCTGAAATAGACTTGGGTTAGTCTTTACCAGCACTTCTTCCCTTTTTTGAAATAAAAAGCATGAATCTGATGCCAACAATACAGGCTATAAATTCAATATAAAGCAAGGAAATCAAAACAAATGTTTTTCAGAAGAGGTGGGCAAAGAGGCTGGGTTTCTGAATCAGCTCCCTGACTTCCCTTCCTTGGGCCTGAAAATATGTCCAAACAGCTAAATCATTTATCAAATTAGCATACCGTGACTCTGTAAATACAGAGAAAGCACAAATTTGAAATACACAATGGAAATACAAAAATGTTAAATGCCAAGAAAAGAAAATCGCATACATGGATGAATGCAAATTTGAGTAGATATAACTCCCTTTAAAGGAGGCCCGTCTTGTGTACAGAGCCACAATTCACAGTTGCTTTACGAGGTATCCAAACATTCTCAAACTGCAACTGCTGTGGATTTCCATATTGTTAAACTTTTGCTCTAATAAACAAGGTCTGTCTCTTTTCCTTGAACAGCTTGGTGAGAAAAAGTTCCCCTTTCTCCCCAGGACCCCCTCATTCACTAATCACTCATGACTGGGTTCCTAGGAAGAGGACCAGGAGAGTGTGTGTGTGCACCAGCACAGAGCAGGGCAGGGAGGGAGAGGGCCTAACACTTCAGACGCTAATGCAGAATGGACTTTCACTTCTTGAATAACGGTGGCTTTTTTCTCATATTTGTTTTGCATTTTCCAGTGAATGACTGTTTCAAACCAAGCCTGAAATTAGAGTATGCAAGTCAACGATTCTATCCCCAGCTCTTAATAGGTGACCACCAACCTCTTGAGAGCCTTCAAGGCCAGAGACTTGGCTCTTTCACAGGACACCTAAGAATGTTGGAAATTTCTCCATCCTTAATGAGTCATTTGCACAGATATTTATGGAGTATTTCTTGAGTGTCCACTGCATGACATGCTCTTAGGTTCTAAGCACCTGGAAGCTACCAGTGACCAAAGAGATAACCGTCACTGCCCTTGTTTATGTTCAATCTGAATGTCACTCTGCTTCTTTGTCCTAATTCTGTCTTCTGAAGCAACGCTGAATAATTCTACTCTTTCTTTTCATGACAGCCTCACAAATGTTTGAAGATGATATTTTGGCATCTTCAAATTAAACATTCTCTAATACAATTTTTCCAAGGCCCACCATGTCAATCACTCTCCTCTCATCTGTCACATCTCTCACTGTGTGCTTCCACTCATCATGTGTGGCCTGAGAACACTTGGTTCCGCCTCTGGGAGGCTAGACTTCTGGAAGTTAATCACAGCTCCAAACTTTCCTTACTATGTTGGTCTTGGGCAAGTCACACAGTGGTGCTGTGCCTTGGTTTCCTCATCTGTAAAGTGAGGCTAACCATGCCTCCTTCCCCCAAAAGTGGCTCTGAGGATAAATAAGTTAATATAAATAAAACAGTAGTTTCTGGCCTAAAGTGTATGCTCAGGAAATGATAGCTCTTATTCTTACCACTGTTGTAATTAATTTTGGATATTACCCTTCTGTTTTTGCAGCTGGGGTGTTTTAGGACCCACATCACAGTTAACTTTTTAAGACTGAGAAAAATTAGAGTGATCTGCTTTGGTTTTGAGTTCCTCTTGGCTCACAGCAAACAGCCTGAACAAAGCAGATGCTCAATAATTGTCTGATAAACGACACTTGTAGACAGAGCATGGGCTGGTTCTTTCTATTACCTTCCAATGTGAGTGAATCTATCCCTTTAGCCATATTACAGGATTTTAGTGATTGATGTACCATAAAGGAAATTGTTATGAACAATTCATTTTGAGCCTTCATAAATAAAAATGGTGGAGCAGCACTTCTGGATTATGTGATATGCAGAAGTTTTGGGCTTGTAATATGCTTATAACTGGTCACAACAAACCTCTAAATTCATGATCAAAGTCAGTATCATTCTTTATGGAATGTTCTTGTTGAGTTCCAGGAATTTTTTTGCTCTTTATAGCCGATAGTTTAGTATTTTTCCTCTTTTGTTGGAAGTGTCTACCTACCTCTACTTCCCCAAGTAGATATCTCTGAATAACTTCTCCTTCCCTATAGGGAGTGCTGTTGGTTAACAGGAGAGTTTCCACCATCTCCTGGAGCAGCTGAAGGAGGATATTTGGGTGTGTTAGTCAGCTATTTCGCTGCTGTGACTAAATGACCTGACCAGAACAATTGTAGAGGAGGCAAGGTTTATTTGAGGGCTCACGGTTTGAGAGGTCTTAGTCCATAGAAGGCCAGCTCCATTCCTCAGGGCTAGAGGTGAGGCAGAACATCATGGTGGAAGAGCAGCAGAGAGAAGCAGCTCCCACCATCAGGAAGCAGAAAACCAGAGATTTTCCGCTCTTTAGATACAAAATATATACCCCAAAGTCACACTCCAATTCTAACTTCCTCCAGCCACGCCCTACCACTTCCATTAATCCCGTCAGGGGATTAAATCACTGATTGGGTGAAGACTCTTACAACTCAATCATTTCTCCTCTGAACCTTCCTGCATTGTCTCAGATGTGAGCTTCTGGGGGACACGTCACATCCAAACCATAACACTGGGAAGAGAACTTAGCTGGGGGCAGACCTCATGTACCAACCTTACATGGAAGGAACAAAATTACATGGAAGGAATAAAATATTCATCAGTACACTTAGGTTTTCCATAGAGTCAACTCGACCCTTTGGGCACCACCTCCATAATAGTTTGTTAAACTCAGAAGCTTCAACTTTGAAGGTACTTATTGGTTTTTGTCATGTGTGGTTGTATTTTTCAGTTCATCTACTGAACTGCTTATTTATTTGGTGAAATACACTTAGGGATATGCTTCCTGGCCCTAAAACAAAATGTGAGCCCAGCACAGTGGTACAGACTTGTGATCCCAGCAGTTTGGGAAGCGGAGGCAGGAGGATTGACAAGTTCAAGCCCAGTCTCAGCAAATTAGTGAGACCCTACGGGACATGGCAATATCCTGTGTCAGAATGAAAAAATCAGAAAACAACAACAACAACAACAACAACAACAACAAAATACAGTCTGGGGATGTGGCTCAGTGGTTGCTCACCCTTGGGTTCAATCACTAGTACCTACCAAAAATTATATGAATAAACAAATAGGCAAATGAATACCAAAAACACACTTTCCTCCTATTTTTTCAGGTTCCAAATTTACCATTCTACTCTGGCACTTAAGAAATCTAATAAAACTGCATGTCTGCTATAATTCATATTTTCATAGTTAATGCAATATCCTGATTGCAGCATAACTTTCACAAAAAGGCTTTTGCTACCGACTTTTATTAAATAATAATATAGTTTAATTTCAATGGGTGCCCCTGATTCTTTAATATCACACTTTGTCATGCTACTCCTGTATTTCAGACAATGTAACAGCAGGAGAGCAAATTAAAATGGTCCGCTATAGGTCTGACTGACTGAAAATTCTGTGAATGAGTCAAAGAGCTATTGTTTTTCAGATTCCTTCAATTTAGGGAGTCCGATTTCTAGTTTCTGAAAGAAGAAGTGAATCACGCTGCGTAGTAATTCAGCTGAGAGTTTTAAATTTATGTACTGAATTTAACATATAGTATCTCAAGCCTTGGACTTTTTCTATATTCTTACTGATTTTGTATTTAATAAAGAATTTTTGAAAATTGAGTTGGGAGTTTTGACTGCAATCTTAGATTTTTCGGTTTCTCCTTGAAGTTCTGTCAACTCATACCTTTGAAGCTATCAGTAGATGCACAGAGTCAGGATTGCTATGTATTCTTCATGAATAGAGTCCTTGATGATTACGAATTCCTCCCCTTTTACACACTGGAACAGTCTTGCTTCAAAAGCTTATTTTGTTCTTTAATAATATAGTTTGATTCTCATCAGCATGGTATATTTTGTCTATCCTTTAAAATGTATACTTTCAGAAGCTCTGATACATGCATGTGTGTATAGTCATAAGAGTCATGTGCCACATGATGACACATCTTGACTGATGGGCCATGTCTAGGATGATGACCCCACATGAGTCTGTCACTGAATGACAGTTTAGCATCTCATTTTGTGTAAGTGCAGTCTTTGATCTTCACTCAATGATGAAATCACTTAAAATGTACATCTGAGAGCATCATCCTGTCATTTAGTGACATGTGACTCTGTACACGCACATGCATGCGTGTGTGGATATGACTCTTGCACCATGTGCAGGATTCAAAATAGTTCCTTTGCCCTGGAAGTATCCCCGAGCCTTTTGTGCCCCTTGACCTTTCAACCTCCTGCTCTCTGACCTTCACCAATCTCCAGTTTGTGTCTCAGAGAATATTATGTAAATGGGATCACACAATAGGTGTGATGTTACCCGGCATGATTCGTTCTTAATTTCATTTATTTTATTGCATCTATCAGTGGTTCATTCCTTCTTGGCTGAGTAGTGCTTCGCAGTGTGTATAGACCACAGTTTCTTTATGAATTCATCTGTTGATGGATCTTTGGGGATATTATGAATAAAGAGACTGTAATCATTCATGCGTGTGGTTTTATAGGGACATGATTTTATTTATGTTGGCTGAATACCTAGGAGTGGAATGGCTGGATTCCATGGTAGATTATTTTTGAAGTTTTAAGGGAATCCACAAACTGTTTACTGAAGCAATTTAAATACCTTATATCCCACTGCAATGTATGAGACCTCCAGTTCATCTGCATCCTTGTTAATAACTGTCATCATGTAAATATGGATAAAATTTGTGGGTTTCGTTTTTATTTCCCTAATGCCTAGTGACATTCATTGAGTTTTTAATGCACTTCTTTGTCATCCATCCATATTCTCTGGTAAAATTTCTGCTCAAATATTTGCCATTTATTTAATTGGGATCTCTGTTTTCTTATTATTGAATTTTAAGCTATACAATTGAGGATGTAAGCTTTAGTCATATGTAAGATAGGCCAATATCTTCCCTCAGTCTGTGGATTATATTTATATTCTGTACTCTTTTTGAAGAGAAGTTTTGAATTCTTAGGAAGTCCAATTTATTAATGTATGCTTCATTGGACCATTTTTTGGTGTCATATCTAAGAAATTGGACAGGTTATACAATTCCAGAATTCGAGGGAAGAATGAAAATATTGGTCTTGTTATTGAAAAATGATTAAGAATTTCTAGATGGTGTCAGGGGAGCATAAACCAAGTGTGTATGTACAATACATATTTCAGTATAGAATGCATGTTTCCATTTGTCTCTTCCTGATATTTACACTATTGTCATTCATTTTACACATGTTATAAATCTCACTTTAGGTTGCTATTATTTTTACTTGAATAGTTAATTTTTAAAGAGATGTAAAAAACAAGAAAAATATGTATCTATTGACCTGTGACTTTTCATCTCCAGTGCTTTTAATTTAGGTCCATTTTTCTATATATCACTGTCCTTGTCCCTAAAGGACTTCCTTCACCATTTCCTATAGTGAAGGGCTGCTCTATGTGAAACATCTTTATTGGACCTTTCATTTTGGATGACTTTTTTTTCTACACTAAACACTAAAGTTTGCTCCATTGTTGTCTTACTTGAAGTGTTACAAACAAAACATCTGCTGCCTTCCTTATCTTTGCTCCTCTGTGTCACTTTATCCCCTTCCTGGGGGCAGAGAAGAAGCAGATTGTCTGTTTAACACTGGTTTTGAGAACTTTGATTATTTTGTGTCTTGGTGTAGGTTTCCTTCATGTTTTATATCCTTGTAGTTATTGAGTTGTTTGACTCTTTGAGCTTATAGTTTTCATCAATTTGAAGTTATACCAGCCATTGTTTCTTCAATTATTTTTTCTTTCTCAGAATCTCAATATTTCCCATCTTTAAATTCTAATTCAGTATATCCATTTACCTGAAGTTACCCCAAAGCTCCCTGAGGCTCTTGATTTCTTTCTTCATTCTCTTCTTCTCTGGGTTTTATTTGGTATCATTTCTACTGTTGTTTTTTCAAGTTTGCTGTTCCATTTATGTAATTACTAATCTACCATTAATCTCATCCAATGTATTTATTAATTTCAAAATTGCTGTTTTTATCTCTAAAATCTCTTTCCAGGCCAACTATATGTCCTCTAAATCTGTATTTAGCATTTTAAAGTATGGAATATAGTTTTAATAACTGTCCAAATCTTAACATTCTAGCATCTGGGTTGGTTCTATATCAGTTTTGATTTGCCAGATTTACTCCTTGTTATGGGTCAAAGCTCCTTGCTTCTTTGCTTCTTAGTAACTTTTTTTAATTGGATTCAAAATATTTTGAATTCTGTCTTTTTAAATGCTGAGTACTTTTGTATCCTTCTAAGTATGTTTATGCTTGATTATGCCATTAACTTGAGGACAATAAGCTCTTTCTAGGTCTCATTTACAAAATTTGGTAGGTAAAACAGACACAGAACTCAAACTAAGGCTGATTTTCTCCTACCACTGAGGCAAGATCCCTAGTTATCCTCTGCTTAATGTTTCATGAATTGGGATTGTTTTTTTCAACCTGATCACTGTTCCCAGTCCTGTGTGTATTTGAGGCACTGGTACCTATAAAACTCTTAGATCATTCTTCTCCCCACCTTTAGTAGTTTCCTCACAGGCAATTGCTGATCAGTACCAACTAAATACTCAAGGTGACCCTCTGCAGATCTCAGAAGTTCTCTTTAGTGCTTTGTAAACCTTCATCTTCCTAGATGCTCAGCTTCCAGTGGTCAATTTAGGGAGTCCACCAGACTCCTGCTGGTTGTTGCTTCCATTCGCCATGCCCTGTAGTCTCTAATAAGGCTTTGAATTCACACAAGAGGGAGACTCACCTCTTTTGCTTCCCCATCCCTCAGAGAACACTGTTTTTCATTTTGATGTTCACAGTCTTGCAGTATTCAATTTATTGTTTGTGTTGTTAGTTTAAGAAGTTACTTCTGACCCTTGTTAGTACATGATCAAAAGCTACTTAGTCTTTTAAAGAAAATGAATAATTATTACATTCTCCAAGATGTGGTTTATGGCTCATGTAACATTCACATTCTTTTTTATTCTCAGTACTGAACTTTGTTCATTTGCTTTTTGACTACAAAATATTAGCAAATATTAATAGTGCTCTTAAACTTTTTTCCTAAGTCATTTGGGTGATTTGACTAGCATCAACATTTATCAAGATGATGGTAGAAGACATGATTAGTATTTATCATATACAGTTATATTTTGTATTTGCCTTTGTCAACTTTTTCATTAATTGTGACCAAAAGATCCAACAATAACAGTTTAAAAGTAAAAAACATTTATTTTGGCTCCTGGTTTCAGACGTTTAGTTCACGGTCCATCAACTCCATAGCTCTGGTCCCAGGTGGACATCATGGAGGAAGGTCATGGCAGAAGAAAGCCTCTCAGAACATGGCAATCAGGAAGCAGAGAGAGCTCTGCTCACCAGGGACAAAACATAACCCCCAAAAATCACACCCCCAGTGACCTCCTTCCTTCAGCCACACTCTACCTGCCTACAATTACTGCCCAGTTAATCCATATCAGTGTATTAGTCCTTTGTCAGGTTACACCTCTTATAATCTAATCATTTCACATCTGAACATTCTTGTATTTTCTCACACATGAGCTTTTGGGGGACACCTTTTATCTAAACTATAACTGTATTATAAAGGGTATAAAGTGTCTTTTGTGTTGAGCAGCATGAAAGAAAAAAACTGTCTGTTAAAGGATGTGATTTTGACCACCCACATGGCAAGCTAAACCTTACCACTTACTCTTTGCTCCGTGTATTTATGTGTGTGTGATTACTATGACAAGGTACTGTTATTTAAATACAGAACTTCTGAGGATTTCAAGATGGTACAGTTTCCTTCCAGGATAGGTCTTTCCAAAGGAAGTCTGCAGTCATTATTGACACAGTGGTTTTCTTGATACAACATCTTAAAAGAGAAAACAGAGAGAGGGAGGTCATTAAATGTTGAGTGGCTGTCTACATAAGCATGGAATATTCTGGTTAATTTAACGAGGAACATTTAGTAGTACATGCTGATGGCAAAAATATTGCTAAGAATTTGAACACTTCATTTGCCTATATGAAAATGAAATGCCAAAGTATATATTAAGAGTTTAAAAAATAGGCTTTGAATAGCAATTAAACTTAAGCATCTCATATTCCACTCACATAACAATAGCATTTGAAAATTTAAGCAAAATGCCTAGCCCAGCCTAACCAAGTAGGAAATATTTATGGTCTCAGTTAGCTGGCAGCATAGTCTTTCCTAATATATATGCTAGCATAAAAAGAACATATTAAATTTCCTCAAAGCAATCATGCCTTTTGGAATTTGGTGTCACCGACATATTAACAAGGAATCTAAAGATGAATAATATGCTCATATCTGTGAATGCAGCAGACACCTCACTAAGTGACATGTCAGCACAGGGAAGGAGACAGACCACAGCACCCCTACACATTTGCACTCCTGTGTTCTGGTGAGGAGCAAAGAGAATCACTCACAAACCAGGGATCCGTGGGGTAGTGGATAATCAGGAAAGCTTTCTCTAGATGTCATCATAAGAGTGGGTTGACTTGAACCCCAATATTTCCCTGAAGAACACATTTTTTTGACTTAAATATGCACACGAATTTTGTGTTTTGTCATCTTTGCAAGTATAGAATTGATATATTTTTATTTTATTTTTTCTTTCTGGTACTGGAGACTCAACTCAGGGCTGCTTTACCACTGATCTGCATCCCTATCTTTTTTATTTTCTTATTTTCAAACAGTGTTTTGTAAGTTGCTGAGGGTATTGCTAAATTTCTGAAACTGACCTTGAACTTGGAATTCTATGATCTCATCCTCACCAAGTTGCTGGGATTACAGGCATGTACCATAGTGCCTAGCCTATAATTAATATTTCTGACGATTTTTAAAATAATTACAATTTAGAAGAAATGAATCCATGGACCAAATCACAAAACATTATATGACACAATTATTCATCTTTGTTAGCGATGAATAAATAAGATAGATAGATAGATCCAATATTTTGACCATTTTGGCCAATTCTGGGTTCTGTTAGGGGCCATAGAAGTTGTAATATGTCTCTAATAGGCTAGGATCTCACAACTAGAGACTCTTGATAAGATACATTGTTGGAAAGGGGGGTTATTTTAGCTAAGCTCCAAAGATCTCCTTCCTTCTGGAGCTTTTAGACATTGGACATTTGAAGAGCCAGTGTGAGTTCAATTCTGAAATCCTTAAATACCACTGTTGGGTCTTCTCCTTGGAGCTGAGGGGCAAATATAAAGCAAGATTTTTACTGCCTACCTTCCATTCAATGATCTCTCAAACATTTTCTTCTGGAAGGGATTTTATCCGCAGTTAGTATCCTAATATACCTTACCAAGAGGGAATTTTATTGACCACAGTAGTTTTGGGATTTTAAAAAAGTCCAAAATTACTGGCATTTCCATCTCAAACCCCACATTTATCTCTAGCTCATATATATCCTTCTATTCTAATTCTTAAATAAGATTGAAAAATAATGCATTTTACCTTGGAAGTCATTTAGGGCTTGTATAGAAATTCTTTTAAAAATAGAAAGTGAGTTCCTAACAGTATATACTTATTAAGTAAGCATTTGTTCTGGGACAATCACAGTGATGGGCTGTTTTGAGTGATATAGGATGCAAATTATGGAGGGATTTATAATGTAATTGCAGGGGAGAAAGGCCTTCAAACTCACTAATTTAACATCTAACATAAAGACACTGTATTGTCGTCCTCTTCTCCCCTTAAGAGACAGTATAGGGATGGAGACGTGTGAAACCTTCCTTACCCACCATGAAGGTCATGGCCAACATGCCTATGACAAAAGGTAGGTTAACAAGAGAAAAGCTCAACATGTTGCTTAATAAAAATTTTATGTGGTATGGGAGCCTTCAGAAATGAAGACCCAAAGACCTGAGGAAAACTTTTCTACCGATCCGTGAGGACTGGGCAGCTGTGTAGGGACGTGACCCGACAGGAAGGCTTGCAGGGGGAGACCCAGGAAGGCCTCTGCTCTGCAGCATTCGGGACTTCCAGGCCATGGAGCAGAACCCCTCTGGAATGAGGTTCTTTAAGAGAGAGGGGAGAGAGTGACCTTCTCAGGTTTCATGGTGTGTCCTGGGGCAGAGGGGTTCTAGTTCCTGGGACTAAGCTTGAGAAAGAGAAAGTCTGGTGTTCATGACTCACTCTGAGGGAGGAAGAGGGGCGGGGGACTGAAGGGCCAGAGTAGGTTGGAGAGATTGTTTCTGAGACTTTTCAGTCCCATTAGTTCCAGGTACTCGTCCTGCCCAAGTGCCATGGGGTTCTGGGCCTCAACAAGAGCAAGCGATTTGAGGGCAAGAACTGGATTTTACGTAGTGTTCTACCCCTGCCGCTGGAGGCCTAGGATTCTGATAGGCAGAGAAGGGTGGGAGGCCGTGCCAGCCGGGGAGCAGGAGTCGACCGGACTGAGGCTGCGGCTGCCCCGAAATGACTGCAGCAAGACTCCTGGAGGAGAGCTGCTCGGGGCCGCACTGACCCTCTTCCTCGGGGGTAACCAGAAGAGTGCGCGGTTCCTGAGCCTCTAGTTGCAGCTGCCATTTTCACTGGTGTCCTTACCCCACCCTTTTCCTCAGCCCTTCGGAAGAGTTCCTGGATGTGGTTTATTTTTGTGGTTGGATTATATGATAATTTATAGCTTTGGGCAAACTATTCACAATACTATTTTCTGCTCCTAGGAGTGCCAAAATCTAATTAGATCTGCCACACTTTCCCCCACAGATGATAGAGTCTTAACATTGTTTTTACCCATAAAAAAGTGTGTATTTTTAATAACTAATAGAAGAGTAACATTTAAGAACCTCCACTGATATCCAATTAGTACCAAGATTTATGTACACATACACACAGTATCTAGGATGCGCTACATTAAGGTATTTTCTATATAAAGTCACATTGTACATTTTCCAGTTTAAGTAATGATTAAAATGTGCACATCGCTTGGTGCTTTATCTGGATTTCTCTTTTGCAAATCTGCACATTACATGAAAACAATTTATGACAGTGATGGATTTAATTGAACTCACTTCTGAGACAGTGATTGTTTTAATTGAAAACGTTGGATATGTTCCCCGTGTATCTGAAGGCAGTTGAACTGATTTACATTTTTTTTTCAGTTCTGAGAGTTGAGGGTAATATATTATGAATCATCTTTTTTTTCTTGATATGCATGCACACTCACTTTCATTATTTCTATTTTAATTAATAGCAGAGAGCATAGTTAGTGCAGAATTTCATGCAAGGAGTATCTTCAAGACATTTTTTAGGAAAATGAATTGGCACAGTAAATAGAAAATAAAAGACAAAACTGGAGGGAAAAGGGAACTAAGACAAAGAGGAGAGACCGAATTTTCATATTTTCTTGAGTAGACATTTTGAATACATAAGGTGTATTAGAAGAGAAAAAGAACACTAGGAATTTCATGAGTTGAATGCATTTTGCATTTTCTACACGGATCAGTGTAGAACTGAAGACATTAATTCATCTTTTAGTTATTAATTGGGAATCTGAGTTGTAGGAGTTCAAAATACATCAGCACTAAAAACAAAGCATTTGTTCTTGCAGGGCTTATATTAAATTTACCTGTGTAAATCACGTGCACCTCCTTACCCCAGCACTTTAATGACAAACGTGAGCAGGTGCCTGATGTGAGTTCACTTCTCACTTGTCACATTTTCACTGTTTTATATCTTGAGACATAGTGTTCATTTAGGGTATTTTATATATATTGATCGCCTTAACATTTTCAGGCCCTTTTGGTGACTACATGTTCAATCTGAATAGATCCTTATTTATTTCTTTCTTGTTTGCTGTGCTTTTGGTTTAACTACATAATCCAGAGAGTGGAAAATATCCTCTTTGCTATTTGCACAGTTTATTTTTGCTTATTTTATAAGCTTCACCTTCAATTCACATTATTTCTGTGGGGAACGTTTCCGTTAAACTGTCCTACCTTTAGTTAAACTGGGTAGCATAACTTACTAATATACTTAACCAGGAACTTATAAACTTCAACATGTAGCCAAGCACCCATTGGAGACATGACCAAAGGCAGATGTCCCTAAGCAGACCCTCAGAATTACAGGATGGTCCAACCTACCTCAGGTACTTTAAACACGTGATGTATCATGTGACCACCTGAAGAGATCAGTGTCATTTCATGCATTAAGTAATTGGCAAATCTTAACTTTGGTCTCATTTTTGGAGCTGATAAACCAGCAGGAGGTCTCTGTTGTGTCTCCACATTCTGCAATGGCCTACCTTGCCCACTGCTTGGAAGCCATTTCTGCTGAGGCATCTGCTTCAGTACTGGCTGCTCTTGAGGGTCCTGTTTGTACGAACAGTTGTGTGAGATCCTCTTGGTTCCCTTTTGGCAATTTTTTTTTTCTCACAGGAACATAACATAACCTGTAGGTGACTTGTCCGGCATATCTTATATTGAAATTGAGGCTTTCTGTGGAGGGAGAGAGTGAGCGCTGTATCCCCTCTGTCACTGTAGCTCTGGGAACTTGGTTATACTTCTGCCTATGACACCTAACTGATGTGGCTATTTTCTCCATAAACTATGCACAAAAATAAACTCATAAATGGAACCCTTGAAGATTTGAGCCAATTACTATGAACTGTCGTAGGTGCTTTTGGTTATTCACATGTATCACTGCAATGTTAATATTAAGTTCATATGAAATGCTATTTTCACTCATTCTTCATCATAGTCATTAATAGGTTTTATTAAAACCACTGCATTTTCATTGAAAAATTTTCATGCCCTCATAGAAAAATTAGTAAATGATAAAAATGTTGAAAATTAAATATTCCAATTACCCCCAAATACAATATACTTATCATTTTGTTGTATTCTTGCTTATACACTTTGTACAGTATTTTACATTGCCATGATCATGTTATGTGCACTTAGAGTTTGCACAAAGCTTTACAATATTTGGGATTTATTTTTAAGTTAGAGATTTGGAAAGTGCAACTCCCTGGTCAGAGCTGTGGATGCTTTGAAGTTTTCACATTACTGCAGTTTTCACTCTTACCAGCAATGTATGAATTACTGGATATTTTACTACCCCCTTGTTAGCATTCATTCAACAAATATTTAACACACAGTTACTATTCATCCAGACTCTGGAGATGTAATGATGAAAAATATCACACATTTCAGTGTTCTTCATGAGATTTACACTCCAGTTTGTGAGGCAGCTGTTAATCATACAATTGCACAAATAAGAATTATGATCATGAATTATAAAGCAAAATACTCACATCTGTTCAATAGCAGAGGTAGGTACATGGAGGCAAGACGTATTGCTTTCTGTACTTGTTAATGGACTTAGAAGGTTTCAAAGTTAAATTATTTCAGTGTGTAAAAAATGAGTCAAACCTATGATGAACCTGCCATAGAAGTATCCAGAAGAATCTGCCCTGTCAGAGGGGTCACAGAGTGTCCCCATGAAGTATTAGTGGACCCAAACTTGGGTAGGAGGAAAAGGAGTTAACTAGGAAAAGGTGTGTGCCTGGGGTGCAGGTGGACGTACTGGAGACAGCGAGGTACAGGGAACAGGATGAATTGTGGAATGCTTGCAGGCAACCCGCAGGGACCAGGTGAGGCTTCATGGAGGAGGTGGGTGGGGCATTCAGAGGGAAGGCCAGCTGAAAAGATGGGGCCCGGTTGCTGTGGAGCATCACGTAACTCATAGACAGAGAAGAGTCGCTGTAGGTTTCCAGATCTGATGGAGTGAAACGGGCAGACTGCAGGTGGGACCACCCCACAGGGAGGTAATGAGGAGCTGGACCTGAAAATAGAAACAGGGAAAAGTGGGAGGGATCTGTGAAGAAGTATCCGTAGGAGACGGGCAACTCATCAGCTGGGATTTAAAAACAAGCATGGCGTTTAGGGAACTATCCTGTTAACATAAGTAGCAAGATCAGGAGGGAGATACTTCCCCCTGGAGGCGGTGGGTTGGGGACAGTCCCAGGGAAGATGGTAGCGGAGCAAGCTTTAAACTTCTGGTCCTCAAGTTGCAACTGTGGTGAGGGTTTCCTGGGGTGGAGATTAATTGCTAATGCAGCCAATGACAAAGTAGGGTGGCCCAGATTATTAGGAACTTTAATCCTTTCTAATGTTTGCATTATGGTTTTACATTACACATTCACCTCCGAGTATGTAGGATTTGAGTGCAGGCATGGATACGGCTTATCTTTGAAAGAGCAGAGTTTTTGTGTTCTGTTCTTGTTTTATTTCTATTTTTTATTTTTATATTTAGCAGATTGGTTTCCATTTACCATAGGTTGTTCAGGGGTTTTGGTTTAATCCTTCAGTCTGTGGAGGCCACATACCGTGGGCAGGACCCGGTGCTGAGCCCAGCCCAGCTCTTCTGAGTTACGTGCCCTTTGTCCGATTATTTTGATTTCTCATTCTCAGAGTTGGCTTCCTATCAAGTGGAGAAATGGTGAGGATTCCATGAGTTAACCATGGAATATTCTAAGAAGAACGCCTAGCCCCTGAGAAGAACTTCATGTTGTTATGATTTTTAAAAACAGAAATGGGAGGCACTGTGGAACCAGATAAATCAAAATTAATTCACTTTTTTATTTAATTAAAGGAGGGCTCAAAACACTTATGCTTTATTTTTAGTCCCTTAACAAATGAGGCATGGCCCAAACGTGCTCTCTGTGTAGCGTGAGGAACCTATGAGCAGACCCTCGTCTTCTTACTGTTTATCCTGACTCCTAGCTCCAGGAGACCAATGAACACAAATATAGAATTATTTAAAAATAAGTGATTCAGAACATAAAGGTTCTGCAGAAAATTGTCAGCCTCTTAGATCCTCTGTGTTCTCATGGCAATCAAGAAATTCTCCCCTACTTTTTTACTTTTGGTCTCTTTCTTGCTACCTATTTTCAGAAAAGAGCACAAGCAAGATAAAGCAAAAGTCAGAAAAGAAGTCTTCAGTAGACAGAGTTTATAGCCAGTCAAGTCCTGCTGGGTGAGGTGCAGCAGCAACAATTTTTCGCTGATGCACATGTTAGAATTAAGTGATTTTGAAGTTATATAGTACACAATGAGGAACATATGTAAGGTAATCCTAATACACACTTAGGTATTTCCTTTTAAGACCTTAGTCGTAAAAGCACCTGCATCCTGACATGTGTTCTCAGACTGCCCTGATGTGGTGCTTGTGCATTATTTCCCAGAAGGTTCTTTCCAGTATCATCCCATCAATGAAGCAAATATGTACTCTGCACAAAAAGAGTTTTTGGTGCCACTTTTCATTTCTCAAGCCTCACCAAAAAGCCTGAGGCTGTCTGTTTGGGGGCAGCTATGTGTTTTTTGCATGTATATTGCTGGTGTCCCCTTGTTTGTGCATACACTGCTTTTCTGTGGATGGCAAAAGGCTGGTTTCATCCTTCAGGAGTGTCCTGCTGTTTGACAGTATGATCACATTTGCATATCCCATCCAGCTATTATGGAGAGAAGCCAGTTGCCATGGTGAGGATTATGATGTCCCACATCAAATCTTGTCCTGAGATGGGGACTGCCTTTGAAAAACCACATGCAAATATTTATTCTCAAAGATACAGTGGGCCCTTGGGGAAGCACTGGATTACTAGCCTGGTTACTTTTTCTGTGAAGCATCAAATGAGAAGTCCAACACGGGTAATTTCCCTTTTCGTTAATAAAAATTTTCACTGCTCTCTACAAAGGTCTACCTTCTCGGCGAGAGTCTGATTCTGTATTGTATCTTTTTACTGTCCCTCTCGGTTAGGTAAATTGATAGGTTTATCTGTTCAACTCCTCTCACTTTTCCAGATTATTACATCAGCACTGACCTCCGTGTAAGTTGGTGCCATTGGTTTTGTATGTTTTGTGTGTGTGTTTGGTGCTGGGGATTGAACCAGGGCACTGCCCGGGGTAAGCACCTGCTCTGCCACTGAGCCACACCTGACCTTCCATGTGGCTCCCTTTGTGCTTCATCTCCGTTTACAGGTGCAGTGTTGCTTTGTCCTTTTCAAGTGTCCAGCCGCATAGATCCTCAGGCAGGGGAGGGCGATCCTGGGCAAAAGGGGATGTTCGCCAAACTGTGACTTTTTCTAAGAATGTGTGTTAAGAATTAACATGAATTTTTAAAAATATACAGGTTTCTCCCACTTGGGAACTATTAGTCAACTTAAATAAAAGGAAAACTCCATTTAAAAACATTTTGAAAAGTCTCTTAGAGTCACAGTTTTGCAAAAACCCTGAACTGCCATCCTGAATGACAATATCAAGTTATGCTATAGTTTAAAGCAACAATTAAGTTAATACCTTAATTAATTTAATAGTTTTAATGAATAATTCAAACACACATACATTAGTTTCATAAAATGCCTATTTTCTGGGGCTTTCTACAGTGTTTTCTTTGCCTTCTATGATTCATACTCTCTGAGACAGAATAAATGTGCTACTTCTACAAAATGACCTGTTAACTTCTGAAAAAGAAACAGAAAACAGTCTCCCTGGCCACACGGTGAGGCTCATGACCACTCTGTTTGCCTTTCAGATCCCCAGCTCAAGGGTATAGTGACCAGGTTGTATTGCAGGCAAGGCTACTACTTGCAAATGCACCCCGATGGAGCTCTGGACGGAACCAAGGACGACAGCACTAATTCTAGTAAGTGACCACGCAGAACACCAGCCAGCACATGGGGAGAAGATGCACTGCCCCTTCTATGACTTTGTAGAACTCCCTTTGCAAACGTTTGGTTAGGCTGGTGCATTTTTACAAATGTTACACCGTAGAATGCCAGGTATAATTTTACTAAAAACACTGATCAGAAACAAAAGAAAGCTGCGACTTTAATTGTAAGTTGATAACTTCAGGGTTTTCATATAGCTTTCCAGACCCTGGAAATTACTGTTACTTTTAATTTCATTTTCACAAAAGTCAAATAAGCACACCAGCATATTGAGATGAACACTGTGTATATGTTTCCTCTGAATATAATATTTTGTGAGGCCTGTGGCTTCTTAATGGTCCCTGTGAGGACTCAAAACCTACAAGGATTAAGTTGTTGCAAATGATAGAAAGACATTTTTTTTTTCAGATTCTTTGTATTTAACAAGAAATCTTCCTTATCTGTATACCTTTATATTATACCAAATTTTTACCACTTCACAGTATTGGGTCCATCATTATTTTATTAAAAGTCTCCATACCTTCCACTATATTCATGTCTGTCCTCCTTTTACTCTCTCTTTATTTTTACCTTGTCCTGGTATGGTCTATCTGGTATCCCTCCTTGTTCAACTGCTTTTTCCTTTCCCATATTCTGTTGATGCTGATTCTCTTCTAAAATAGACATACCTTTACTGCTCGAGATAGTGAGAAGCAAAAACTGTTTTATTAGGGAATATTTCATCACAGAACATGCACCCAGGAGCAGATGTGCATCTGACCACCCATTCATCATTTATTCTCCACCTGTGGAAGAACATGGTTCCATTACAGGGGATCAGGAGGGACAGCATCGGATTATAGGCATTTCCAAGTGTAAATTATACTGATTGATTATTCAGTAACACTGATGCAGAAAGAAGCTCATAACATAAAATAGGCTCATTTTTATGTTTGGTGTTTCTATTTGAAACATAAATTTTTCTAACCATTATGTTTACTATTTTAGGTTTTGGCTATTTCTTCACTTTTATTTTCTTCTGACTTCTTTTTGGTTTTACTCTGTCTCCATTTTCCTTCTTTTGAATTTCTAGTCTTTTCTCTTTGGTGTCCATTGTATATCCTTTTTTGTTTTTAAAATGTTCCTTTAAATATCTGTTCAGCACTTTGTTTTTACTTTTCCTTTTTTAATTTAGGAAAAGGGAAAGTAAAAATGCAGGCACAGAAAAGCTTTTCATTCATAAGACCTTTGTCAAACATTGTTCACTTGTTGGGATTTTGTAAGTAGATGGGACTTTTTTTAAGATGATGGGTACATTCCATCTTTGACACAGAAAAGAGATCAGATTTTTGTGGTTCAAGCCAGTACATATACGCCTGCCCATTTTCTTTTCCCTTCTGTAACTCTGAACCCATTCTTCCACCAAGGGGCATTTCCTTTGGCTAATGTTTTACAGTGGTGCTGGTCATAGAGCTTAGAGATTCGTGAGATTCCGTTTTCACTGTTCTCTGGCTGTCCTTGCCCAGAGTCTAATAAAACACAAGATTTAGTTCTCCATAATGCTACTCCCTTTAGGTGCTATGATATTTTGAAAGCTTTATCAGACTAGAGTGATGTCATTCATTTTATGGCAAAAGTTTTGAACAAAGAAAATGAACTAGAGTTATAGAAAAATGCTGCTTCATTGGACTGCTTGGAAAAATAATTTTCTTCAAACAAAAGTTGTATGCATTTTTCCGCAGCTTCTTTTTCTTTTAGAAGAGAGGCATTTGGGGAGGCGATAACACCAAATTGTTGACCCCTAATGATGAGAATCAATATCACTTTGAGAAGTGTCAAGTAGACATTGTCTTTAAAGAGCACATTGATTGGGAATTGAATAAGCAGCACAGTACATTTCTCAATTAGGAATGTGCAGATGGAGACAGCATATACATGTACACACAGTTGTGGACCATTAAGCACTGAGCTGGAAAGACGAGATAACCAAAGATGCTCAGCCTTCTGCTCTCTCAAAACCTGTGGCTTTTCTTTGTGCATGGAAACTGTCCTGGAAGGAGCAAGAAACACTAGGTCACTTCTGAAACTCCTCTATTGGGAACAGTCCTAAGAAAGACAGGGCAGGAGCTCCAGAGAAAGCAAGTAAGAGCCAAATCAAGTGTCCCCACTCAAGGGAATTTAATTCCTATGCAAAGACCTGGCCCATCAGTCCCTTTCCAACCCTTCATGTGCACTGTAAGCCAGTTAGGTTACTTTTGTTACCATTTCAACGTTTGCAAAGACTTAAAGGAGGTGAGATAGTCTCTTCTCAAAAGGCTATTCAAGCTTTAAAACTACAATATTTAATAAAAATTGTCAGAATTATAGATTTATAACAGCAATGGAAATGACCAATTGACTCTCCTTTTGTGTACTATCACATTTTGAAATTGAAGACCACCATTTTTAGGATGAATTTTAAGGTTGTTCTTCTGGTTACTGGTTAATTACAGTAGTCTGAGGAATCTTAGAGAAATTGTTAGCACTGGAAAGAATTTTTAAAAAAATAAGCATGTGCATTAGAAATGCTGACACCTCCCTGCAGGCCTAACTCCTGAGCTGAGAATTTTTTTCTCAAGGGGTCTTCTAAATAAAAGTCAGTGCACAGCTCCTAGTGAGAGCACAGCCTGCTTGGTTTGAGAAGAGGGTGATACAGTAATTCATAATCATGATTTCATTTTTTGATAATTCTGAACATAAACCAAGGATGTCATCCATAAACAGGAAAAATAATGAGAAATAACTTAAAACTCACCCTGATATGTCCCTACAAGCCAACAAATGAAAAATCAAGGGCTTGAACCTTGAAATCTTTGATTTGAGTTCAACACATTTCCTACTAAATATAGAATTATTTGGAAAGAAAAATCAGAACCCACATGCTAAGGTGCCTCTGTAATTTCAGACTGAGCTGAGAAGAGGCTAGGGGCCCCTGGATGGTACACCTCCATGACCTTGTTCTCCCAGGGTTCCACCCTGAGACCTAGAGGTTTCTAGAAAGGACAAATACAAGCAAGTCCTTGATGATGGGTATATGGTCCTATGGGGAAGATGCTGTAGCAACTTGACTGTCATTGTCCACCATGTGCCCCAGAAAATTCTTCACAAAGATGTGAGCATTCAAAGTGACTACATGGCCATACCCCTAGAGGTATATCCCTGTAAAACCACCAAATGTCAGTATTACCGTAGACCCCGTATCTTATTAGGGACTAGTTTTTCCTTCTTCCTTGTTTAGTTTTGGGGATGCTGTGGATTATTTTTCTGTTTTAAAACTTCTTTGTTTCCCATTATCAGACTTAATAGATGCTGCAGGTAGAATAGGAATATATCTATATACTGTTATATATTATACATAATATAGGCACTAATATTTATGACAGTGTCAAATCCTCTAAAACAACTCCTTTCCCCTTAGAAATGCTCTGCCAATGAACTTGATGTATAAACATTGTCATACCACCCCACAGGCTTTAGGATTGCAGTTCTTACCTGGACTGTGTAACTGTGTAGGCTCATTTTAGGATCTTTCTTTTTTTCTGTTTTTTTTTTTTTTTTTTTTTTTTTGCGGTGCTGGGGATTGAACCCCAGGGCCTTGTGCTTGCAAGGCAAGCACTCTACCAGCTGAGCTATCTCCCCAGCCCCTGAGGAGCTTTCTTAATTAAAAAAAAAAAAAAAAAAAAAATCCTTAAACCCTAAAGCCACTCCTAGGGACTCTGATTTTATTGGTCTGGAGATGGGCTTGGTTGTTTTCTTATGTAAACATGACCAGTTTTAATGTTAAGTCAGGATTGAAAACCACTGTCATATAGAGACTAGATTATTCCACAGAATGAACAAAGTGGCAGGACTGCCTTCATTATTCTGCCCCTAGGCCTTGTGCCATTGATTTGTAATTGTGTAAAATTAAAAAAGAGTAGAAAAATGTAATGCTTCATTAATATATCTGTGGTTTTAACTACCCTCCAGGCCCATCATGGTGTGTTTTGATGGTCCTCTACATTGCGGTGATTCTATGGATTCTTTTCTTATTGTCTTCTGTAAATGATAATAAGTTGTATTTTAAAATTCAGGTCCCTTCCAAAATTCTGGGGCAAAAGAAGAATATTCTGGTTTGGATTATCTTTCTAGAATTTTTCTCCTTCACATACCACATTTTTATAGTGAGTTCATGATGCACTGGCCTTCTCGAATTATCCTCTCTGGCTTACATCAAAGGTATGGCACCTACAATACCACTAGAAGGGTGAAGGGTCACATAACTAGGTTGGAGTCAGGTTAGAACAGGTATATGATTATGTTTTACCTTGAGATTTTGCACATAAATCAATAAGTATCCTACAGTTCTCATCCTTTCAAAAAGTAAGGGAGATGATGCAATTCAGGTTTCCCACACAAAAATAAATATGGCATTCTCCCACAAAGAAGTTACAACTGTAAGGTCCCTCCTTACCCTCAGAATCCTATGCAATACAGCCCAACTTTAGTTTGCATAGTGAAAACTATGATTCATATACATATACCTGCATATATAATATATATGTTTATGTCCCAAGTATTCTTCTGTGACCGTGGCTTGCTGTTTTGATCATTTGTGTAATGCAGACACCTTGAGGTCTTGGGAGCAGAAACATGTAGTCATTAGAAGAAAGGGTGTGTCTTTCTCTACCCTATTAGCCAAAAACATGTCTCTGAGAATGAAATAGAACACAATTTATGAAGTTGTGTTAAAATTACTCACTGAGTAAACCCTGAGGATGAAGTCAAAATTGCCCACAATTTTCAAGTGATTTGGTTTTGTGGAATAGAGTCAAAACCTTAAAGTTAAGATATTTTACTGAAACATTAACTATAGCATTTTAGTGCTGAAGATGCCTGTTCTAGCTTGAACCTATTGCTTTGCATTAGATTTGAGTTAATAAAGACCTGAGTGGGCATAGATAACCACACTGTGGATTACTAACAATTCTCTTATAAATGTATCTACAACAAAATCTCCAAAATCATCAAGCAGTTATCAATAAGAATATGCTAGAAGACCCAGTAAAGAGTCAACATATAATCCTGGCATTGAAATGCATTAAGGGGTATTAAGACCTTAAAAAATCAGTTATAACATTGTGAACTACACCGTGGGAACATATATTTAATGTAATGATATAATAATATTTTATTAACAAAAAAGAAACAAAATTTGGAAACAAGTGAGTTTGTATCTATGAGGTAGGTAAAACAGAACACTATTTGTTTTAGCCAGCTTTTTTGCTGCTGTGACTAAAGACCTGACAATAGCAATTTTCAGAAGGAAAATTTTATTTGGGGGCTTACAGTTTTGGAGGGTTCAGTCCATAGATGGCTGACTCCACTTCTGGGCTTGATATGAGGCAGAACATCATGGTGGAAGGGTGTGCAGAGTAAGCATCTGTGGACATAGCACCAGGAAGCAGAAAGAGAAAAAGTCCATCCAACAAGGACAAAAATATACACCCTAAGAGCATGCCCCAGGGATCCACCTCCTCCAGCCCCATCCTACCTGCCTTCAGTTACCACCCACTTAATCCCTATCACTATATTAACCCACTAATTAGAGTAAGGCTCTCTTAACCCAAACATTTCACTTCTAAACCTTTTGCATTGTCTCACAGTGAGATTTTGGGGTACATCTAACATCTACAAACCATATGCTATTCCCATTTTTATTTTTATTCATAAACTTTATACAGTATTGATAAAGAGAATTGTGTCTTTTAAAGTTTACACATCATCCAGCTTGATTAGTTCTTTCTCAAGTTAGTCTATTGGCAGATGCACATCTTTTCCTGGCTTTGCTGGCATATCATGTTGGTTCTGCAAAAGTTACTTGGTTTTGGCATTACCTTTTTAACTTCCGGTCTGCTCTACATTGCAAGGACAAATCACACCTTCTGGGTGAGAGATCAGTTCAACCTGGAATTTCGAAATTCTGCCTTTTGATACTCTTCACGGCTGATTTCTTTTAGAATCAAAAAGGTGTCAGAGGTTGTGATACTAGAGCCATAATTACAGGCTCAGTTCTGCTTATTATCTCACCAATTCTCCAAAATGCTGCAGGCAAGAATGCTAAGAAGATTTACAAATTGGAGCTGAAGTGCTCATTTTACCCATGGCACAAACTTCTTCATTATAAACAAAAATAAAAGTTATCTAATCGGAACTTCTCAGATAGTAGCGATAAGGATGTTTCTTAAGTAAATGAGCAAGATAAAAGTTGTGGTGTTGCTTCTCTTCGTCCTGCCCACTCAGGACAGATGTTTATCTTTCCAGCACTGTTCAACCTCATCCCAGTGGGACTGCGCGTCGTTGCCATCCAGGGTGTGAAGACAGGGTTGTACATAGCCATGAACGGAGAAGGTTACCTCTACCCATCCGTAAGTAGCATGCTAAAGACACCACCAATCATGCGCAGCAGCAGCCACAAAATCCAGAGAGTTCTATTGGTTCTGCCATTTCTGCTTTAGGATTTGACTTTTATTAGAAAGCTATTGGAGCTGCTTGCTAATTATTTACCAGTGTTTGGTAATACAAGTATATCTGGAGGAAGAGTAAAATTAGATCTTGAAGTGTGTGTTTGCCATATTTTCAAAAATGACCTGGTTCAGAGAAAATTGACCAATTGTGGAAGACACAATGTTGACATAATTTATTTCTATTTAGAAAATGCACTTGTCTTAAGGATTTTCTTGCAAAAAATCTTTTTATTATTAATTTATTTTTAATTGACATAATAATTATGAATATTTACGGGGTACAGCGTGATGTTTGATCTATAAATGCATCATAGAAAGAGTATATCACATTGATTCATATACTTATTACCTCAACAACATATTTTTATAGTGAGAATGTTAAAAGTTTATTCTTTCAACTATTTTGAGGTATGCAATTCATTATTAAATGTTGGTTACCTTGTGGTACAACAGATCACTAAAACTTATCCTGTGGTCTAAATGGAACTTACACCCTGTGATCAACAGCTCCCTTTTCCCCTTCCCTCCTCCTCTGGTAATCTCCATTTTGGTCTCTATTTCCATGAGATATATTTTGTTAGATCAACATATAGTATATGCTTTCACTTAGATATAGAATCTAAAAAATATATATTTTTAAAAAAAGAGGTACTGAGCATTCTAAAAAAGAAGAAGAGAAAAATGTCTGTCTGTCCCCCAGTTTCTATAGGAGATTGGTTCTGGGATACCCTATGGATACCCAAATCTGTGGATACCAATTCCTTTGTATGAAATGACATGGTACATGTAACCTTCACAAATCCTATTTACTTTAAATTATCTCTATATTACTTGATAGTACCTAACAATGTGAATGCAATATAAATAGTTGTTATCCTGTATTGCTTAGAAAACAATAACAAGTGTACATATAGACACTGTTTTTTTGAATACTTTTGATCTGGTTGGTAGAACCCACAGATATTGATCTTGTGGATAGAGAAAGCCTATGATGTTTGTTTAAAAATTCAAATTATGTAAATATTTTACTGGGAAAATATTTCTGATAATGAAATTTGTATTTCATGCAAACCTGATAGTCTCCCTGTTTTGTGTTAATATTTATTAGAAGTTGAGCAATTTTCCAGCCATATAGCATCTACTGAAATATTAACAGATAATCACATTCAGATGCACTATGTCTGTACATTATAATACAGTCAGAATTAATTTCTGTCACAGGTTCAAGCAATACAGACACACACAAATGCTTCTTTCCATTATTCCTTGAGCAGATGTTGATAGCCTCAAATATCTTTAAATATGCTCTTATTTGAGTTTATATACATTTTATTTTTATATAAGTTACTCTCAAGTTCATTGTTTTTTAAATATTATTTCCCAACAAAAAATTACATATAAGCACATCTTACTAATTTATATTTGTAATCTATATATTTATATCTATAGTTAGATATATACATATGAAGAGAGGTGGGGGGATAGTTGTTGAACAGAATCCTTCCCTGGTCCTTCCATGACATCTGATCTGTTTTCCTCAGTGCATCTGAGAAATGAGTGGTGCTTGGATTCCCTGTGTGGTGAGCCTAAACCACACAGGCTGTCCTTACTTTCCAGCTCTTACCTGAGTTCCCTGAAGGGTGTGCCTGAACACAGAACTGGGTCTCACCTTATCCAAACTGTGTGCTGGTGCAGAGGATGAATAGCCAGCACACCTAGCGGGATCCTCCTTAGTTTCCTATACACATTTCGAGAAAAACCAGTACAAATGAAGATCTTTTTTTGAGATGACTCATTTCAGATACAAGTCAACTTTATTGATTTGACATTTGTTCTGTTATTTTTGCTTCTTTATTTTTCCCCAAAGTAACAGTTGAGAGGTCTAAAATCACCAGATGCAGCATCTACCACGGCCTCTACTTCCCTCTCTCTCTGTTGGTAATTTACCACATGGCTGTGCTCTAATATATATATATACTTGTCAGGCAGAATTTATGTTTGTTTTCTTTTTTGCTACCGAGGGACAGTTTTTTCTCTTTTTTCCATGAGGTTGTAAATATATGCCATTCTTCTTTAAAAGTGAGCATATCATCTGGAGTGGGTGTCTTAACTCATATTAAAGTTCTGGTTATGCCTGGTGCAGTCTAAGCAGTACAGTGAGACTAGAAATTAGAAAGACTCTTCCCAGTTTACTCCCCAGCATGTTCAATATGGCTTCCATGTTCAGGAACCAGGTCAAATGAAGAAGCCTGGGGCAACAGCTCTTCACAGGATACATATGTCCTAGAGGCCCTGTCAGGCTCCTGACTGATCTGTCTATAGCATCTTCCAATGGTTCTCCAGACACTACACTTCTGGGCCTCTTCTGTGTTTGCCTGATTCTCTGACTTACAGATATTGGTTTCTCCTCTTCCTGTCTTTGACTCTGCTCTGAAACCAGGGTCTGGCCAGAGATGCTCTATTTGCCCAGCCTCACCCTAAGAGATCTCTGCTTGAGCCAGGGCTTATAATCCTCAGCCTTCTTGTGGGAAAAGGGTTGGATGAGAACCAAAGGCAGTTTCAAGTCTATACTACATCATTAAAGTGTTCTGTTTATTTCAATGTAAGGGAATTTAAACTTCAGATACTTCAAAGCAAAGAATATTTTTCTGTGACTTTTTATTCCATAATTAGTTATGAAGAGCCTAATAAAATAATAATATAGAGCACGATAAAGCAACTACTGTATGATAATGATAGCTGCACTTCTGTATTAGCAATGGCGATAACATTTGTGCGCTTGGCCTGCACTGTTCCAACCATGAATTAACTCATTTAATTCTCCCAATGGCCTTTTTAAAAGTAAGTACAAGTAAAAGGAGTACACCAACATGCAGAAAGTTTAAGATTCTCTCTGGTGTCACGCAGGTAGTAATTAGAAAAACAGGATTTGAGCATAGTTAGTCTGACCCAATAGTTCACAGTTTAACCATTTCACTCTACTGCTTCCGTGTGCCAGACATTTTTCATAAGATGGTCTGGCACCTATTCTAACAAGAAGCTACTGACATGAGACAATATCATTAAAACATTTAGGGAAGAGTTACTTAGGAAATAAGCATCAGGGCAGTTATTATGCAGTATAATCTGAAATACAATGATCCTTTGGAAATTTTTAAATAAATAAAATTACAGAATATTATATTTGTTAGGGGAAAGGTTGATCATATATAGTCAGTATTTCATATTCTTGAACATTTTTGCATTTAATATTTGACCTTTAAATTTTAAAAGGCATAACAACATTGTTATCTAAGAAGCATTGAATTGAGTAATTTTTAAAAATATGAGAACTCTAGTCAAGCTCAGATTTAAAGAAAAAAATAAATGAAGACAGTATGGAAAATGAAGTTGTTTTAAGCATATAGCCACTTTAAAGAAAATTAGCTTGTTTGGATAGTGCATGCTGGTGTCTGATGGGACCAGTTTTATCAAGGATCTATAGATTTAAATTGTAGGTGGTAAAATGGGTCATTCAAGGTAAATCTGTTAAATGAAAATCCCACCATGAGGTGACTCTAGGTGTATATATCTCTGTCTGTATTTTGGGAAGTTACTTTCATAATCCCTTACTATACAAATAAAGATATTCAATGTGTCAGATAATTCCACCATAGGGGAACAAAAAATGTTATCTTTACTGAGATGTCAATAATTGTGTTTCCATTGCTGAAGGCTCTTGTTTCCTGCAGAATGTTTTCTCCAGTGTGACAATGGTTATTTCTTTTGTGGTCATAATGATTGTAATAATTTCCGTGATATGTGTCTCAAGAAACATAATGTCCTATGTAAACCATTTGCTTGAAGGTATAATGCAAACTCAAGGTCACAGAACAGACACCAACAAAAAACTATCTTGTTTCAAAATTAGACAGTTTAAAATGATACTTAAGAAAAGGAAGTCTAGGTGGGAATAGAGGTGCACACTTATAATTCCAGCTGCTCAGGAGGCTGAGGCAGGAGGATCACAAGTTCAAAGCCAACCTCAGCAACTTAGCAAGGCTCTAAGCAACTTAGTGAGATCTTATCTCTAAATAAAATATTTTTAAAAAGGGCTGGAGATGTGGCTTCATGGTTGAGCACCCCTGGATTTGTTCCCCCACACCAAAAAAAAAAAAAAAAAAAAAAAAAAAAAAAAAAAAAGAAAAAAGAAAAAGAAAAACAAAGAAAAGGAAAGGAAAGTCTATTTTAAACCAGTTACAAACTGCATATAATTTTGAGAGGAACAGTCAAGGTTTTTTACATTTTGTTGTTTTGTTTTTTCCAAACAACCTGTGATTTTGAAAGATCACAAAAGTCCTGTAGAAAGCCAAGTTTTGGAATGAAAATTCCAAATACTAAAGAAAAACTAGGAATGAAAGAAAATTATCATTCATCATCTGGGCAACAATAAAGAGAGCTGTGTTTCAGATGAACTTTCTTTAGAACTGGCCGGATCCATAGCCATTGCCAGCATTACAAGTGCCCAGTCTCCCTGGGTCTATCTCTGTATCTGCAACATTGTAGATTTTCCATTAAATGCTTTAGTTAATTTTGAGTTTCAAAATTCAAGATTTACTCTGATTTTTTCTGAATGATGAGGTAAAAGTTTTACAAAAATTACATAAAGATTCATTATTCCTTTATTTCAGCCTGCAATTTATAAGAATATTATTCCTAATGGTGCTGTTTGCTGTTTCTATTACTCAGGTGCCAGCAAGTCCTGTGTTCTCCTGAAATTACTATCTTATCTGAGTCCATTAAGCAATTGGTACAAGTGGATGGGAAACTGTTCCCTTTTCATGTAGATTTTTTAAATGAAACAAGAAAATGCACCACAGAGTTTTGCAAGCCTCAGGACTCATAGGAAGCACTTGGAAAGCCAAAATGTATGCCCTTTGGGTTAACTCTAGAGGCTTCAGTGCAGGGGTCTGGCATGAGGCTCAGAAAGCTGTGGTTGAGTTAATGTTGCCCTCCCAGCCCCTCTGGTGACTCTACAGTTTATTTTCCATCAATCAACAACCACACAGTATTTGGAATGGTCCACAGGTAACTCTAGAGTAAGGTGGTAGGAATGGGGTCGGCTGGGATGGGGAGAAAACCTCAGGTGGGGCACAGGTCTTTAATTTGGCCATGGTGACAACTGCTTCTTATTTTATAACGGAAGACACTAGCACACCCGTGATCTTGTTTCTACACGATGGTTACTTTGCTTCTGGCCCTTGCGCTGTCTGCGACCCTGCATTAAGGGGCTGGAAAGGATGAGAGCTACAGGGAGGGGTTTTCTGAAGGATTTTGGGAAGAACTCCAAGGCTGCCTGAATTTGGCGGTGAGAGTCAAGGTCACTCCGTTATGACCTGCTCAGAAGGAGGTCCACTGTGATGCTTTCACCAGGAGGGGGACAGTGGATGAAGAAGATGCTGCCTTCGTTTGGGGGCCTACTTAGTTTTCCTGCAGGAGACCCAGTGGGTCGTAGTCCCGCTGAAGTCAGTTATCGTCCCACTGTGTGATGCTGAAGCCCATTTTCCCTGAAGAAGAGATTAAGGCTGAAGGCCATCTTAGGAAGAATGTGCAGACAGAATGGTTCCGTGACAGATGGAAATTCATTTCCTTCTCCTTCCTGTGAGACAAAGATGAAGAAATGGGGTCAATGACATTATTACAGTAAAGTTAGATATTAGAAAAAACTTTATTAGGTAATCTTACTTATTGAAAGGCTTTATAATAAACTTTACTTGATTCTTAAGTATATAGAATTGATAGAAGCAGTTTTGGATAATAGAGCAGAGAACTGGATGGTTTAAATTCAGAACTTGTACCTTTATATAAACAATACTAATAAGATCCAAAGAGAATATCAGATCTTCATCCATACAGAGTGGTCCACAAACATCATCCTATGTCAGGTGTGCTCAGATTGGCTTGGCAATACCCAGAGCCAAGAACACTGACCCAGGGGACTCCAAGACTCCAATTCAGTGAGTCCAGAGTGCTTTAAGAACCAGGATTTTGGAAATATAGCCCAAGCTTTTCTAGTGTGTGACCCAAAGGAGCACTGGTAGACACAGGTCTGCATCATGGCCTCCCAAACCACAACTTTGGGATGAGTCACTTTTATATTTCCCATTGCTCCTGCTGCTGATGAGATAATGATTGTGATGGATTATAAATGCATGGTTCAGGTCAAGCCCCTGGAAGTGAACAGAAAGACATGAACCCAAGCTGTGCTCACCGTTCCCACTGGCCAAATGAGTCATCCTGGGAGGAAGTTCATGGAGAAAAGTTCAGCCTGTGACAGCCGCACTCCACGTGGGAAGATCAGGACTTGAAGTCCATCCTGGAACACGAGGCAATATAAGGAAAGACAGGAACCGTGCTGAGGCTTGAGAAAATAGAATAAGAAACAGCATATTACATGAAATTTCAAACTGATAATGGCTGGTTAGGAATCCTGAACAAAAGGTGCAGTCTACACCGTGTCAAGCTCGAGGGGAAACTCTGCCTACTTCTAGACAAGAGCATCCCATCAGAGCAGATTGTCAGCATCAACAAGCCTGAGCTGCTTCAGAAGTTAATGCTTTTGAGATTTTAGAAAAAAACTAATACGAGTATCTCTAACTAGACAACTGTTTTTCCCTAACCCTTAATTGTGTCTGAGACTTAATTTTGTTTATGTCTATGTGGGGACTTCCTACAAGAGTCCCCTTCCTGGGGAGAATAGGCTTCCTCTCTCCCTCCTGCCTGCTGATCACTCCACTGGGTGATTAGCAGGCCCAGGTGCTTGGCCCAAGTGAGAAGTCTCCCTCAGCGTTCCTTTCTGTTTATCAAGAGATGGTTGACCCCCATGTGGGCTCATCTTTATAAAATTGCTCACATATGTCCAGAACCATAATATCAATTTAACAGTTTAAACACATCAAAAACACAAGTGTCTGCAAGAAATATGTGGAATACTATTTTTACTCACTTAAAAATATGATTACTTATAAATATAAATTGAAGATTCATGCTCTTGGTATAATGAGTTAATTTACTTGCTCATTTAGCATTAATTGTACACCTTCCACTGATGGCTAGTGTGCTATATCTGCTGGAAATTCGAAAATAAGTGAAAATTGTGGCTTTAAAACAAAAACCCTAAAGGTTAACAGAGGGCAGTGAACCATTTCAAGAACATCTTGATGAGATGTATTGTACAAACCTGGTCTCCTCTCAGGATCTATGATGAAAAGATTTGCCCGTTTTCTATAAGTTCTTCAGTTGTGATGGCTAAGTAGGAAGCCTTTGATCTATAGTTCTTGATCGTTCATTGTTAAGGTAGAGTAAACTTTCTCAGCAAATTTTATTAACTTAGGTTTTGGGAACCTTCATATTCATATTTATCGTGCATATAACTTAACCTCTTATTTTCTCACTGAAAAAGTGTTAGCAAAGGAGAAACCTGTTTATTTTTCAAGTTAAAATCACAAAAAAGCACTTATTTGCACATTGTTTACTTGATATTCAACGCCTACTTCTAACATAGCCCTATTTCCATTAATGAGGTGAATGGTCTTGTCTTCACCTTAAAAGAGAAACTTGGGGCAAAAATAATAAATAAACCCTGATTTAGTACATGTTAGTACCACTTAAACATAGACATTTTAAAGCAAAAAACATTAATAATTATAGTAATATTTTATTATAATGTAGGAAAAAATGACATGAAATAATTTGCTTTTATATTTCTTTTTATAGTATCAAAGGAAAAAAAAACATAAAACTCACCACAGTACATTTTTACCCTATTTATATTTATACAATATCATAGTACAGGTAACAAAAGTTAGGATGATCAAAATGTTCAAAAAACATGTTTACTTACACCAGTGAACGGTACACAGTACATAGTAGATGGTGAAAGTAATTTTTATTTGTGAGGAGCTTTAAAGACTATTTAAAATGATAGGTGAAACTAGATGTGAAAATGAGTTTGTTTTCACTCTCTACAGCATTAAAAATTGCGAAAACTACATATATGCTAAGAAAATGATTATACCATACAGTAAATGATAAATCAACATTAGCATTAAAGCAACAGTCAGTAGCTACTAAAATTTGGAGCAGAACTGTGCTTCTTTAACAATTGCAAAAGTTGGAGCCCTCAGACTGAAAGTGCAGTATACCATCTACCCAAGTTGAGCTTATAAAGTTTTCCTTCTGATTGTTTTAGTTTCAGAAGTGTTTTTTCTTTCTACTTTTGAGAATGAACTTTTGTGGGAGCTATCTAACAGGTACTCTGAGAACTGGGTTCTAACAGTGATTAGAAATTTTTCTCCTTATTCTTGATATAGCCTCAATAATTATATCCCATTTCTCAGTTGGCTGTATTTCACTGCTAATATTATCTGTTAAACAATATTGATCCAGCACCTGGTAAACCTTAAGAAATAATGATGAATAAGACAGTGCTTGACCTGAGTTCCTGTAAAGGGAAACTCCATTGTTATTGCATTTAAACTTTGAATGACTTCTCCTTGTTACAGAAGGGACCATTGTGCTCTGAGCTAGTTGGAGTTTTCACTGACCTTTGGTTTTTGGTCCTAAGATAACCCATTTAGTTTGGAATGCAATTTCCATGGAAAGGTACATAATGCACTTCTGAGCAGAACATATTAGGCCTCATAAGAGCGCTATCTGGAGTTAGATATTGGTTTTAAGGTCTGACCACTGAATTAAATTAAGAGAGATGAGTCACATGTTATTAGGCATGCCCCAACCAAGCCCAGGCATCAAAATTGGTTGCTATTTGCTGTTCCAGTAGCGGTAGAGACAGGTTGGGAACAAGATATTCTTGGGAGGCTTTAGAATCACATTTTTGTTCTCTGAGAAGATAGAGATACTTTATTTGATCATTAATCCTGGCTTCTGGCCATTATTTAGCAGAGATACTTGTGTGGGCAAATAAGAAACATTATTCTACTTTACTTCTAAGCTGGTACATCTAGTGCCTAATGGTACCAACCTGATAAATGTTGACTATTGCTTTATGTCATAAGAGTAGCACTTATGGTGTTATAGAATAGACTATGCATGCCCTTCCTGAGAGCACAGTGACAAAGGGTTGAGCTTTAATGACTCCCTATTAAAGTAAACTTCTCCAATTAACTCATCTGTCTTTCAACTGTGGACTCATTATAGTATTGTATCTACAGCCTAAATCTTAGACAGTGCATAGGAGATGCCCTACAGTCACAGCAGACTTCCTATGGCAAGTGATCCTACTCTGTTACAGTTTAAGAATATGGGTTTTCTGGACTGTAACTGAGACACAGTTTTGAAGAAATTGGTGTCCCTCTTGCTTATAAGTAATAAAGAACAAAATTAGGACATGATATATTCCTTGGAGAGCTGAATATGCTTTAGGATATGAGAAACAACTATTTTTATTAAAAACCACAAAACATGTTCATATTTCAAAGATGTAATTCATTTACAAGCATCCTCTCTATAATTGAGATTTATGCTCTTATTCATTTTGCTATTGTGCCAAATGGTAAAATGATGGTAATAAGATGTAACTCTGGAAGAAGCTGTAGTATCTACCACATTATTAATTATTTAAGTATTACCATTTAGATTTAGCTTCCTATTCTATAATCATATTTTGGTACCAATAGAAACAATGGAAAATGTAGAAGCAATGGAAAATTATATTTTGCATTATGAATTATATGTTGTGAAAATATCTGTCTTGGTATATGGTAATGTGTAGACACTTCAAGTTTGATAACAGCCTACTGCTTACTGGAAGCCATTCCACCTAACCCCTGCATTGCTTTTATTTTTAGAATCAATTAGAAAACTATATTTCTAGCAATATTAATAACATAAAAATCAACTTTTAACTGTTCATAAGTTTCCTAGACAATTTTTTCCTGGGGACTAAATAAGAGGCATTCTTTTAATGTCCATGGAGAAATAAAATCTAATGTGAAATATTATATTAAAATAAAGGAAGAAATTATTAAGAAGTTGTTCCACAGGTGCCATAAATGATTTAGCTACTTTTCTAATGCAGTTTGAGTCATTTGAAAAACTGCTTGATAGAGTTAGCAAAGCAAAATATATACCCAGGAGAAATAGCACTGAGCCTTTATTAAATTTAAAATTGCATTACAAAGAAGACTTGCACATTTAAATGGGCAGACAGAAGAATTACCTTGGGCATTAATCCTCTGTGTTTATCTAAAGGAATCAAATACCTTAAAGTAATTTGAATGAAAACAAAGTTCATATTAATTTTTTTGCATCATTTATGCAATAACAACAACAATCAAAAAAGACAAGAGAAAGAAAATCATGTCAACAAAACAGTTTAAACACACAGGATGTTCCATCACACTTTGGTTTTCTGAGGCTCATAAGCTAGTTCTGATTTTATATTTCATCTGATGGCCAGTCCTTAGGATCAATTAGAAATTCCTCAGATTTATTAAATCATTAACTATTCGGACTAAAATATGTTGTTTGAATTTTTATGAACAGTAACTTCTTTAAATATTGTGTTCCTAATAGTGATCAGGAAAAACTATCAAATGTACACATTGCAGCACTTAATGCTAATTATCAGATATTCCAATCATTGTCTTTACAAGAGACTTCCCCAGGGATCCATTGAAATATTGCATAGCAGAAAAAATGATTTGTGTATAGTAATTGATACAACAGTAGAATATTGACCATCCTCTCAATACCTAATTGTATTTTCACCAAGAAAAAAATGTCAGCATTTTATTTGGAAGACTTCAGTGCTTTAAAATGGTTCTTGATTTTATAAAATGGGATAGATTGCATTATTGTTGACTTGAGGTGATTCTACATTTGAAGCAGTGATGCAAGATAAAGAGGAAGGAGCATAACATTTAAGTTCTGAAAATATGGAACTTATGGAAAACATCCCAGAGTCCTTTTTAATGTACTAATGAATTATTATTAATTGTACTTCAGCCAGTTTATTAAGTGTTATTATGTTCCCACTAGAGAAGAACAGAACTATTTTACTATATGTGATTTGTCTGTATCTTTATCTATGAGTGTGTGTTACTTATTTATAACATTTTTATAGTTGTAAACTACTAAGACATAATTGACATTGTCTTTCCCACATAATGAAAGGAGAAGCACCTAAGATTTGGTATTCTGATATATACATGCAGGTGTTTTTCTCTTATTCTTATTTGTGTAGTACCATGAAAATAAAATTTATCTTTAGGGCTGTTATATGTAAGGTCTATAATTCATAACTCCTGTTATTAGTAATTCTTCAAAAGCAAAGGTGTATAATTGATTTTTAGACAGACTACATAGTGGGATTGATAGGTGAACAGGTATAATGGGAAGGAAATGCCCTCCTCAGAATGCTAAATGATTAATAAATGTGATATACCACATCAGCAGAGTGAAAAGACAAAAAACATACAGTCATCTCAATAGAGGCAGGAAAAGCAGTTGATAAAATTCAACATCCTTTAATGATAAAAATGTTGACAAGTTAGGTATACAAGAAACATACCTCAATTATATAATGAAGGATATATGTATAGTAAACCAATAGCTAACATAATCCTGAGTAAAGAAAAGCTGAAAGATTTCTCAATAAGATCTGGAGCAAGACAAAGAATGCCCACTTTCTTCACTTATTCAACACAGTACTGGAAGTTCTAGCCAAAGCAATCAGGCAGGAAAAAGAAGTAAAGGTAATATGAATCGAAAAAGAAGTCAAATTCTCACTACTTGAAATTAACATGATCTTCATGTAGAAAACCCCAAAGATTCCATCAAGAATTAAAAAAAAAACATAATTAGCACTAATAAATGAATTTAGTAAAGTCACAGGACCTAAAATCAACATGCAAATATCAGTACCATTGTTATATGCCAATAGAAAATTATCTGAGATAGAAATAAGGAAAGTAATCAAATTTAACACTATCAACAGAAAAAAAAAAAAAAACACCTAGAAGTAAATTTAACAAAGGAGGTGAAAGATCTCTGTAATGAAATCTATAAAAATATTGATGAAAGGAATTGAAGAGGATGCTAAAAGTAGACATCCGTGTTCAAGAATGGAAAAATCAATATCGTTGAACATCCATATTGCCCAAAGTGATCTACAAACTTCATGTAATCTGTATGAGAATCAACAACATTCTTCACAGAACTAGAAAAGGTAATCCTAAAACTTACATAGGACCAAAGAAAACCCTGAATAGTCAAAGCAATTTTAAAAAACAAAGCAGAAGCATTATACTACCTGATTTCAAAGTATGCTACTAACCGGTAGTAATTGAAACAGCATGGTATTGGCATAAAAACAGACACGTAGATCAATGAGACAGACTAGAGTAATGAATACATCTAAGAGTAACTGATTTTCAACAAAGTTACTAATAACATGCACTGAAGAGAAGATGATCTTTGAAATAAATGCACTAAAAAAAATTGGAAATCCACATGCTGGACACTGAAATGGATTCCCATCTCTCACCAGTTACAAAATCAGCATGAAATGGATTAAAGACATAAATGAAGACCTGACTCTGTGAAAGTACTAGAAAGAAACATGGGGGAACACTTCAGGACCCTAGAACAAGAAGGAATTTTTTGACAAGATCTCAGAAACACAAGAAACAAAAGAAAAAATTAGACTAAAATGATTCTGCATAGCAAAGGAAAACAATCATCAAAATGAAGACATACTTATAAAATGGGATAAATATTTGCAAGGTATACATATGACAATGTGTCGCTATTCAAGATATATGAGGAACATACACACACAAAAATATACCCTCTATAACAAAAAAACCCAAATAACTCAATTTTAAAAAGGAGACAATGAATTAGATCTTTCTCCAAAGAAGACATACAAGTTGCCCACAGGTGTGTGAAAAAATGCTTAACATCACAAATCATCAAGGAAATGCAAATCAAAATCATAATGCCATTTTGCCTTCCTCCAGTAAGAATGGCTGTTATGAAAAGACAAAAGATAACAAATGCTGATGAGGACATGGAGAAAAGAGAACCCATGTACACTATTGGTAGGAATGTAAATTAGTATATCCATTATGCAAATAAATTTGGAGATTTCTCAAAAATTAAAATATAGCTATCACGATTCATCAATCCCACTACTGTGTTCATATCTAAGAAAATAAAATCAGTCTAAGAGACTTCTACCCTGCAATATTTATTGCACCAATTATTCACAATAGTCCAAGAAGTGGAAACAACCAAAATGTCCACCAACTGATGAAGGAAAAAGAAAAATGGGGTGCATATAAAGAGTGGAATACTATTCTGTCCTAAAAACAACAAAATTCTGTTATTTATGACACCACGGAGGGAACTGGCTATGCTTATGTTAAGCAAAATGAGCCAGACAAGAAAGAGAGTTCAAGAAAGACAAGTACCACCTGATCTCACTCAGGCATGGAATCATAAAAAGTTGATCTCGTAGGTATGCAGAGTAGATCAGTGTTTACCATAGGCTGGGGTGAGTAAGGATATGTTACAGTTAGATAGATACAAGAAGTTCTGGTGTGCTGTAACACAGGAGGGTCACAATAGAGGATTATATACCATCTATGTCCAAAAAGCTAGCAGAAAGGATATTGAATGTCTTCACCACAAAGAAATGAAAAAAGTTGGGACAGATAGATATATTTAAACTGATTTAAGATTCATACAATACAGACATATTTAAACAGAACATGATACCCCATAAATAAGTACAATTTTTATTTTTTAACCTATCACTTAAATTGAAAAAATGACTAGATAATTTTATTTTAAAATGTTTAAAAAGAGCGAATGAGAGCCGACAATAATACCAGCACTGATTTAAGCATTTGGACCTTCTGGGTGACCTTGAGGATTCTGAATGACTTTTTTATAACATGATGATGACATCTGAAATGCTTTCTGAGAAATAGATGAAGCACTCAATTATGTTTTGTTTAATCTCCAGACATTGTGATTAGGTTCTGGCAGGACGGTGGTAGCAATTAATTACATTAGGTAAGCAAACATCGCCATGCCTGTCATATCCACAAGAAGTGCAAGTCGGAATTTCAACAGCTGTGCGGTTGGCCTGGTGGGCATGGTGCCAGCAGTAGTATATTTTCCTTTCTCTAGTACTTCTTTTGCCACAGAGCAATCTCAGTGAGAAAACTCTGGTTTTATAGGGAGTGAATGGATGCTCTTCCTGTTCTCCTCCTTACTCCAGGGTCACCCTTAGAAATGTTGGCAAGACTGAAATTATAACTATAATGGACATTTATACTCATTTATACTTATGTGAGAGTGCATAGACATACCTTTTATAATCTTAAAGATTACATTCAATTAAACCATTCTTCAAAACAGAGCTCACATAATTTAAATGTTTCTAAAGTATCTGCCAATAGTGGTAAGTGAAATAATTTCTAAAATTTCATTTGCTTACCTTAGGAGTGCATCACAATGGTAGCGCAACAGAGAATAGTTTAATAACAGAATTCATCTTACTGAACAGTGGTCCTAAATATACTTGGGAATATTTCAGTGGTGCGGAGAGGTTTGAGACTAAATTCCAAATTGAACCATTGATGTAGGTCACCCCTTTGAAGTCACTTGATGAGTCTGAAATAAAATCAGTGGAGAAGGCTTTTCTTTTGATGAGGGATTAAAGTACATACAATGAGCTTGAGTATAAGTCTATATTCTTTAGTCCCCAGAATACACAGTTGGGAGGGCCATGATGTGTGGAGAGGTTTAAAGTATCCGTGTGTGAATTTATCAGATGTGTTGATCATTATTGCTTTCCCCGGAGAAGAAAACTGAAGTTCCTCCTTTATTTGCCACTCCCAAAAAGTCCAAAAGACAGATGCTTCCCAAAGACCAAGGGTAGTGAGCAGTGGGGTGACCTCCCCTGATTATTTTGCTCTCAGAGCCCCAGGTTGCCTGTTCTCTGCATTCATCTGGGAGATCCCAGGACTTGGCGATCATCCTTTTCATTGTGTCTCTAGCACAGTGGGACCAACGTGGCGTAAGTCCTGGATTCTGAATAAATAGCATCTTCTAAGTCTCAGCCTAAATCTGTAGGGCCCCCTCAGATAAATTACAATATCCTTACTACATTGGTTTTGGTGGCTTTTGCTTCAGTTACCAGCATTTAAATGGTGACCTAAATGGAATTGTCAGTTTCATATAATCATAGTCAAGAATTTAATATGTTATACTTTAAGCTCCCTGGCATTTCAAATATTTAAATGATTATGCATTAAAGAAGGCATCTATCATGTACTCTTGAAGGAATAGATATTTATTATCATGGGTCCCATAATCCATGCTCAAGGATTATGACTAGACAGCTAGGTGCATATGCAAAGGGTTTAAAATTGTCTTTTTATTGGCATTGTTCAGGACATAACTTGGGATTGGTTTTTCCCTTTCAAGAAGAGGACAAAGTAACATTACTCACAAGGAAAACCCACATTCCTCATTATGAACAGGTTATTTGAAGACTACAATTGGCAACATTGTCATGCTTGAATAATTAGGAATTAGAATTTGTATCTGTTAATGTCTTATTGAAGGGATTCAAGGGATGAAGCTAGGGTGGAAATACATAGACCCAAGTTTCCTTGACTTCAGCTTTTCCTTGACGACTGACATATTGTGGTGTCAGGCATTTCAAAATTGTAGTGATATTGATATATACAGCAACTGGCCTGTGATGTAATTAGTTTAGTAAAATACAGACATCTCCGGGGCATAAATGTCATTTCAAACGTCCCTTTATTTTTGCTTTTTATTGTCCTCTGGGAAAGTCTTTCCTAGTCTGGAAGAATAACTGAGAAAAGCAAAGCATAGCCCTGGGAAACACTGGGGGACGTAGGTTCACATTACCTGGCTGAGTTTTGGTCCCACCATGTACAAGCTGTGAGACTAATTAATTGTTCTCCACCTCAGCTTTCTTTCAGTTTAAGTGGGGATTTTAAGTTGTGAATGTTGAGTGGGTTAAACATACAAAGTACTGAGGGCCTTGCCTGACCTGAGCAAGGGCTCGTTAAACGTTAGTCCTGAGGAGGAGGATGGGTCTGAGGAGGAGGCCCCTAGAAGGAAGGGGATGAGAAGAAGGCAGAAGCAGAGGCTGAGATCTCCCCCTCCTGAACTGCCATCTTGGAAATCTTGATTCATGCAATTATAATATCCTGTCTCCTGGTAATTTTACATTATCTCCTTGTCCAGATTGTAAGCGGATTAAATTGACATGTATTTGACTGCCAGGGCTGCCCATGCACAAGCATGGTGGCTTAAAGGACAGGAATGCATGGTCTCCTAGTTCTGTAAGTTAGAAATCTCAGATTCAGGAAGTGTCATTCAGTGTTGGCTCCTTCTGAGGACTGACCGAGGACTCCTCTTAACGACCTCTTTAAGACCCTGTCTCCAAATTCAGTCACCTTCTTCATTCATCCATGAGCACTATGTGTTAGGAGTTCAGCGTGTTTGGAGGGACAAAGTTCAACCCATAATATGTGTCTTATTTAAATTTCTACCCCAAAAAGTGGTAGATAGTACCTTGTGCAGCTCAGAGACTCCAAACCATGTTGGTCAAAAACTTCATTAAAAAAACTGAAAAATGAGACTCTCTTTTCATTGGAAAATTGCAAGTAAAATATGTGGAAGAGAAAAGATGCCCGTGTGATTTTTAACATTTCAAGTTGGATGAAGATATATCAGACTGTAATCTCAGCCTTGGGGACTTTAAAAACTCCATCCATTTGAGTTAAAATTTATTGTGCTCCTCCTGCCTTGGACCATGGATTCTTTGACCCTTCCTTCCATCCTGGCCCTCTTCAGCCTTCCCAGGCTTGTTTCCCATAGCCCTGTGATTTGTTTGCTCTCTCCATTAGGGAACCTAATTGGCACAGAGTTCTGGTTTATAGATGCACTTTGAATAACCTTCAGGTGCTGGATCTTTGGTGACTCTGTTTTCCCATGGCTTCCTTTCATGATTAAAGGTATCCTACAGGACCGGAATGAATTCCCAAATTCACACAATCGGTTAGTTGGAGAGCTGGAGCTGGAGCTGGAGCTGGGACTCTGTCTCCCAGTGCATCTATTTCCAGGAAGCAGAATTGCCTCTCAGCTCTGCGCCTGTGAGTCCCACAATTCTCTGCGGTCCCCAGATAGAACCCTGGACTAGAATACACCTGCGCCGCATTCAGGCATGGATCCCTCTGCCATTTCTTTCTTGTGTCTAGGTTTGTCATTGTTTAATAATCACTTCTTCTCATTTTCCTCATTCATAAGTCAGAAATGTTGGGCAAGTAGCCCCTAAAGTATTTCTTGAATGTCAACGCACCTCCTTTCTATACACAGTGCACATTAAGCATCCAGGGTCTTCTGCACGGAGAGGAGGACCAGATCTCCACCCCCATCACCGCTCCCCTCAGCCTCCCTCCAGGAGCGAAGAGGCTTGGGTCTGAGACCTTACTGCTTTTATGCATGCGTGTTCACCCATGTTTGTGAAAATTAATGGAAGAAAATCAGAGAATTGATGTAGCGTTGCAAAATGTTCCTCAATTTATTTTTTTATAAGAAATACCAGGTTTCATTATTTGTAAACATTTGGGTTTCAGATGGCTCCTGGTGATTTTATGTCCCTCACAATCCTCAGATGCAGGAGTAAGTGAGAACTATTCCAAGCTGCAATTCTTCCAAAGTACACATAAGAGAATATGTTTTACCATACACAGAGACAGAAAAGATTAGAACTGATAGCACATGATGAATTCAAATAGTCAACACTATAAAGAAGCCTTAGTTTAAAACAAGAAGAACTGAAGGAGGAAGGAAAAGAAGGGAGCTCAGAAGCTCTATAAAACAGGAGAAAGGGAGCAGAGGAAAAATCAAATCCAAAAATTTGTCCTTTTTCATTTATTCCATTTTTTTCTACTTTTTTAAGGTTACTTTGCAAAGTAAAGAGACTGTTACTATTCATAGATTTTTTTGTGAGATCCTTTTATTAAAATCTCAAAGTGAACTTTCTCATATTTTAAAAATTTATTTATTTAGAGACAGGGTCTCACTGAGTTGCTTAGCACCTAGTTTATGCTGAGGCTGGCTTTGAACTCCTGATCCTCCTGCTTCTGCCTCCCCAGCCGCTGGGATTACACGCATGTGCCACCACACCTGGCTTATATTTTTTATTCTTATATATCCTCAAACCAGCAGAAGATTTGCAACAATATGAAAATTACACTTGTATGCCCTTCACTCAGTTCCATCAGTTGTTCAGCATTCTGACACACAAACACCTCTGTACTCCTTCCCTATATTTTTACTATTTTATTGAATCATTTAGGAATCTGGTTCCTACTCCAGCCTCAGGCAGTCTGTGGGTCTGCCGAGTCTCTTTCTTTTCTCTATCCAGTGGCTGGAAAAGTCACCTCTAGTTCCTGGATTCACCAGCCCTTCCTAAAACCCGAATCAACTGTAAATCTCATTCTTATTGAATGAATGTCCCCTCTTAAGAGTCACTCATTTCGCTTTCTCCTTCCTCCCTTTTCAAAATTCAGTTATTACATAATACTTCTCTAGGTTTGGGCAGCTTGACATTTTCTTCAAGAGAAAATACAATGGAAAGAACTGAATTGGAATCTCCAGAATTATGTTCTAATTGTGTTGGAATGTTTAGTTACTCTTGTGTTCAAATTGTTATTTGTTGCTTTCCCTATCATTAAGCCTGTATATCTTCATAGGACTAAATTTATCCAGTGGTATAAAAGTTAAAATACACACTATGTCTAAAAGGGTTAAAGAAAAGGTAAAATTATATAAGCTAGTATATATTAAATATGATTCATTTCTGATTGTTTTAAAATGTGACGTCTTTCAAAAGTCATTCAATGATTGCCTCTCGAAATGAAAAGTTAAATTTAGAATACTAGAGTAGATTTCTGTCCAAACCATTCTGGAAGTTTCTGATAAAGATTAGAGTTCCACCTCCTTGGGCAAATAGACTCTTACCACATTCACCTATGAACATTTCCACCATTCTCCTAAATGCAAGGTAGAGTATATTTTAACCATGATTTTTATTTTCTCTTCCTCTCAGTTTTTGTACTGCACATTCTCAGTTAAAAGTTTGTTTTGTTTTGTTTTTCTGTTTTGTGACTAATAAATGCTTCAATGCTTTCACTAGTCTTTAATTTTCACTGGGGTCATTCAGTCTGAGATAAGTTGACTTCTGCTTTTTACCACACAGGCGTCTATAATATAGAGATGTTTTCTAAAGTGAAGCTTTAAGATTCCTCACTCACTTTGCAGATTTGAGGCAAGAGCTGGGGCTTCTCTAAAAAGGTAGAAACATCTATTTCATTCATCTTGTGGAGTATAACATGGAATTTTCAAAAGAAACTTGGTTACTGTCTGTCACCCCAGCACCTGGGTAGTTGTCATGCATTCGTCTATTGAAGTGAACACATTTAATACAAACATCCTCGTGATCACATTGGTAACCAAAAGAAACATAAATCCCATTATATGAATTTGTTAAATTCAGTACTTCACCACATTTGCTCCCAAGACTGAGAACACTTTTGATTCAGAGAAAAAGAGAGACGTTAGACTTAAGTTTAACATCTTAGAGAGGAGGAGAGAGTCAGCACAATTTGGGAGTGTCAGTGGATGATAACTAAGAGTTTTGAAAGGCCTTAAAGCAGAGACCCCACCAAGTACAGGCCTATGAAACTAGTCTTTGTAAAGATCTCCAGTTCTTCACCTTTATCTATTCTCAGTGTTTCCTATTTATTTTTAACCCAAATTCTAGTCCTGCTGTATTAAAGCTGACTGAGTAGAAGGGTTGAATTTTAGGACATACTGGGACATAATAGACCACATGTTTCAACTTTTTCAGTTTAGATTTGAAATATCCAAGCACTAAGAAGGATGAGGAATTTATGAAAAGACACAGTAGAAAAAGAAGATAGAATTTAGAATCATTTCCACTATATTGCATTCCCACAATTAATTAAATCCACCTGCCAGAATTTGCCTCTCTGAACCCTCTGCTCCCCACAGAATTCCCTTCTAATGCTGATTTTGTTCCCCACTGAATGAACTCAGAGCTTCCTGAACACTTCCGAAGTCCTTGAACTTAGACTGAACTGGAACTCTCTAGAAAGGATTTGATCAGGGCTGAAGACATCGATGGGATAAATTCAGAAATGGTCACTCTGGCTATCCCTAGACACAGACATCACCCACGTCACTCCCCAGGGAGAAATCTGAATTCTAATGTCAATATTACACACGCGAAGGCCATCCTCTGTGTCCTTGGTTACCGTGTCCCACCTCAGCCCCAGGAACCAATTAGATTAAATTCCAGGGGGAAGAGGGAGCTGTTAAAGGAAGAGAAGGCAAATGCACAGTCAGTCGAGCCTACCGGCCCGGTGAGTGGCCTGCATTCTATTCCAGAGAAGGAGCTGGTTTCTGTAGGTGGGAGATGCCTATGTTTTTAGTAGTTCTTATTTTGCTGACATGCTACTGAGTAGTTCACAAATTTTTCTGGTTTCCTAAAGTTTCATAAAGTCTAATGAGTTTTCAAGAAAGCCGAAATAACCTTTCTTATGTAATATTCCAATTAACAAAGTGACAAGCCCATAGGAAAGAAAATCTGGAGCTTTTTTGGTCAAAAATCTCTTTTTCTTTTCTTGTTTTAAGGTTTTCAGTTCAATTCACTTCATTGGTATACCTGAAAATTTCTTTATCTCATGCCTACAATTATTATAACTATCATTCTGCTAACATGAAATTGCTTCCACTCTGTCATTGAAATGAACTGTAAGCAATCCCTGAAGTAGAGCCCACAAAACTCACAGTCCAGTGTCATTTTTATCTTCAAAAAGTAGATAAAATATAGATATAATATGAATATATAATAAAACAAAAAGTTTATATAAGACTTTAAGGGGAACTTATTATTGCATTTTAAAATTATTACTATTTGAAAATTAATTTTCTTGATCTGTGATTTTTGAGATTTTAAAGACCAACTACACCTTCTTAATGACTGTTTTAGCGAAACTTGCAACTTGTGGTGACACATATGCATTACAGCTCATATCCTTTGGGCATCCATTTCACACCTCACTTGGAGAAGGTAAATTTATTTGTGTGAGATCACCTACATGTATTTTTTTCATATTAGTGATTTTTAAGTTCTAATGTATTTAATTGTGAGACATTTCTGGATCTTCCTGACAGTATTCATCTATAAAAAATTTACCACAGCCCTATTCACATTTGCATAAGAGAAATAACCATGTTAAAAGGAAAATACTTCTATGTAAGTGGCTAATCTGTGTGTGTTATGAGAAAAGTGCTTATGCATATTTAGCTTCAGATTGGTTTCAGTTTATTTTCCATTTAGTGTTCATAATTCTGTTATAATGAAGCACACATATAAAATTTTTTTCAGCCTTTTAAATATATACATAACAAGCAGGGAAAATTCTGGATACCCTGATTGACAAATTGAATGAAATGTCAGTGTTTTCTTTGTGAATGGTAGTAAAGAAGTCAAGGAGAAAAATACCGGCTCAGTTTACCTCGGTTCCCCATAGAACCTGAGGAGGAGAAAACCCGACATTTCCATCCTCCTCGCGGCCAAGACCTCTGATGTGGTTGCTCTGCTCTTAGTCTGTGCAGCTTCTCCTCTCGTGTCTGCTCATGAACAGCTCTGCAGCTGCTGATACAGTCTAAACTGACGATCCCAGGAGCGTAGCTCATCATATTGTGCTTCACTTTGTTGTACTTTGCAGATATTGTATTTTCTACAAATTGAGGATTTGTGGTGATTCTACCTCCAACAAGGCCATGAGTGCCATTATCCAACAGTGCGTGCTCATTTCATGTGTTTGTGTCACATTTTGGTAATTCTTGCAGTATCACAAACATTTTTATAATAATGTTATGGGGATCTGCGATCAGTTATCCTTGACGATAATCATTGAAGTTGTTTTGGGGCACCGTGAACTGTGCTCATTTAAAACAAGAAATGGAATTGATAAATATTATATGTGTCCTGACTCCTCCATGAACCATCTCTGCCCATTTCCTTGGGCTTTCCTGTCCCATGAGACAGCAATATTGAAATTAGAGCAATTTTTTTAACCCTGGATAACCTCTGAGCGTTCAAGTGAAAGGAAGCATCGCTTGTCTCTCACTTTACATCCAAATCTAGAAACGGTTGAACTTTGTCAAGGAAGGTGTGCTTAAAGCCAAGAGAGCTGAGAGCTGAGCTCTTAAGCCAGTGAGCCAAGTTGTGAATGCAAAGGAGAAGTTCTTCGGGGGAAGAGAAACTTCTACCCCAGAGAAGACACACATGATAAGGACACATTCACAGCATTATTGCTGATGTGGAAAGAGTTTTAGTGGTCTGGGCAGAAAATCAAACCAGCCACTACATCTCCTTAAACCAAAGCCTAATCCAGAGCAGGTCCCTAACTCTCTTCAATCCTATGAAGACTGAGAGACGAAGAAGCTGCAGAAGAAGTGTGGAGCCGGCAGAAGTTGGTTTGTACGGTTCAAGGAATGTAGCCTTCTCCATAACATCATAGCACAGGTGAAGCAGCCAGTACTGGTATGGAAGCTGCGGCAGGTCATGCAGGTGGCCTAGCTAAGGTGATTGTTGAAGGTGGGCACACTGAACAATAGTTTTTCAACATGGAGAAAATAGCCTCTTATTGGAAGCAGATACTTCCTAGGACTTTCATAGCTAGAAAGGAGAAGTCAATGCCTGACTTCAAAGTCCCTCAAGCTGGTGACTTCAGTTGACACCAATGCTTATTCACCATTCTGAAAATCTAAGGGCCCCTAAGAGTTATGTGAAACCTCTTCTGCCTGTGCTAAGTGGAAGGATGAAGTCTGGAGGATAGTGCATCTGCTTACTGAATATTTTAAGCCCACAGTTGGAACTGCAAAGCTCAGGAAAAAAAAAATATTCTTTTGAAAATATTACTGTTCTTGGACAATGCACTGGTCACCAAAGAGACCTGATGGAGATGTACAATGAGATGAATATGTTTTCATGCCTGCTAGCACATCATCCATTCTGCAGCCCAAGGATCAAGGAGTGATTTCAATTTTCAAGCCTTTTTATTTAAGAAATATGTTTTTAAGTCTATACCCAAAGATAGTGATTTCTGTGATGGATAGGAACAATCAAACCCTTTGGGAAAAGACACATTATTCTAGAAGCTATTAAGAACATGTGTAATTCATGGGAGGAGGCCAAATATCAACATGACCAGGAGTTTGGAGGAAGCGGATTCCAACCCTTTGGGTAGCTTCGAAGGGTTCCACACATTAGTGGAGGAAGTCACTGCAGATGTGGTGGGAATAGCACGAGAACTAGAATTAGATGTGGAGCCTGAAGATGTGACTGAATTGCTGCCTTCTCATGACAAAACTTTAATGGATGAGGAGTTGCTCTATGGAAGAGCAAAAGACATGGTTTCTTGAGATGGAATCTACTCCAGGTGAAGATGCTGTGATATGGTTGAAAATCAACAAACTATTTAAAATATTATATAAACTCAGTTGATAAAGCAGAATCTGAGTTTTGTAGGATTAACTCCAACTTTGAAAGAAGTTCTCTGGGGAGGGTCATGAAAGGAAAAGTTCACTGTTGTCTTATTTTAAGAAATTGCCATAGCAATCTCAACCTCCAGCAACCACCATGATCAGTCAGCAGCAACCAATATCACCCACCCGCAAAAAGATCATGATTCCCTAATGACTTAGATGATCATTAACATTTATAGTAATTTCTTAAAATATGTACATTTTTTAGACATAACATTATTGCATACTTAATAGTCTATAGCATAAAATAAACATAACTTTTACATGCCCTGGGAAACCAGTGATTTCTTGTGGCTTACGTTATTTAGATATTTGCTTTATTGCAATGGTCTGAAATTGAATCTACAATATCTCCAACAGATGCCCTTATTTATGGTAGAAGAAAAAAATTAAGGCAATTCTTGGAAGGTATATTTTTATGTCATTCTTCCTGGGTTATGTTTTATCTTTTTTTAGAACTTTCCTTCAATATTAGTTATGATAGCACTATTAACGAATTAAACATACTGGGAAATGAGATACAACTCCTGTTAGATAAGGTTGTGTACAAAATTTCAAATGAGCTGCAGAGAGAAATATGGAGAAATGGTGAAAATATTCACACAGCTGCCTGCTCCCCAGATTGTTGGCACTTTGACTGGCTATGTCCACCATATGATTGTAGTTATACATCGACTTAGCTCCCCCCACCCCTGCCCCACACAAGAGAGTCATAACTGTTTTCCCTCGGATCCAAGATGTCCTGCAACCTAACCATGAGATCTTTTCTGACTATTACCCCACCTTCACCTCATCCCTAAGCAAAGGGTAACATTTTCTCTCCTTTGAACACCCTCTTCACTGGGTATTTTCAAGTTAATCCCTCCCATTACATTTGCCTTTGAAGATGGCCATGTTGGGAATCTGCCCTTTTCCATGCCAACAGAAATCCTCCCTGTCCAGCTGTCATAATTAAAGCAATTGCTCCCCGAGTTTTCATATCAGATCAGCACTGTTATTTGTCATTTTGCAAGTTCTGTGCAAATTAAGACTTATTAAACAAAATATTTACAGTCTGGAATTAGAAATGCTTCTAACATAAAAACAGGCTGAGATGGCTGTTGTGATGGTTGTGAAATATCCAATTGATTTTTAAGTTTCACCTAACATTCAAATTAAGAAACTTCGCTTTTACCAATGAAGGTATACTTATGTGCATTACAACTGACACTCATCTTTCTTAAACCAGATATTTAAATATATCCCTAAAATCTAAATGATTAGTATTACTAATCAAAGATTTTCTTTGCAATGCATTGAATTTTTGTTCCTGTTTTCTGTGTTGCTGTTATGACGTGACAATTACAAAGTTCTAGTAGGTGACTGGCGTGGTGGTATCTCATATGGCAAGTCCCTCCTTCCAGGCTGAGTTCACATTTCAAGTAGGTCATGAGGGTGTACTATATTATTCTGCTAAGTACCAGAGAGAATCAGCCCAAATGAAAGATTTTGTGGGTCTAAATCTGTCCCTGGAAATTTCTGCAATGCCAGGAGACACACAGGAGTTGGTCTCTGGCCCCCGCAGCACAATCTTCTCAAATCCCCAAATGAGGAGCCTGCAGTGCTGGTTGTCATGGTTGTGTTCAGTGTACACATGTACTCCATGAAAACATTTCCCAAGCAAATAGGTACAGGGAAATTAGGTTCTTCCTAAAAACAAAGGCAATGAGAATGTACACTGAGAATGTTTGTAATGATTACATTGTATCTCTTAATATCTGGGAATTTTAAAGTAAAAGATTAGGGGTGGGGATACAGCTCAGTTGGTAGAATGCTTGCCTTGCATGCAGAAGGCCCTGGGTTCAATCCCCAGTACCACAAAGAAATAAAGTAAAAAGTGTGTAACAGTGGTGACTAGGCTGAGCCCAGACTATTGTATGTTATACCATTGTTGCTTAAGGTCTTTTGTAGAGCAAAGAATTAAAATCAAAAGAAATTCGGCCCTACCATAAGAGATCTGCAAATAAGTTATTGCTACAAACGGGCTTTACGTCATGCCCTTCATTCTGCAGAGCTCCAAAGTGAAATGTTTGTGTAAAGGTGATGATCTTAGCATGATGTCAAGCCAATGTCAAGGCAGGATGTCTCTTAGCAAGGTTGAGACCGTGACAAACGTAATGTTTTGGGACACCGAGTCTACAGAGGAGTGATGTTATATCCCAAGCACTGATTACACTCAAGTTCACATTTGTGTCTGGCCATCTAATTTTAATAAGTTCCAAAAATTGCCAGCAGTGCAAAGCTCTTCTTCTGAGCTCGTCATGATTTTGAGCACGTCTTACAATAGGGACTTCAGTTTTTGCCCTGATGTTTACTAGTAGAGGGTAGAAAAAAGCCTTTTCATAGTTGAAAGGGCTTATATATTTGAAACTAACTCTGTCCCTTCATATTTAGGTATCTTCATAAATATTTTCCCATCTTCCATAGCAGGTCTTTATGATATGATATTATAGGTTAAATTTTATAAATCTCAGATTTCTTTCTTTCTCAAAATAATTTTTAAAATGATAGCTATCAGTGACTAATATTTATATTCTTTGTATGCCCCATGAGTTTGAGAAAGCTCTATTCTCTATTCTCAAGTGTCCTTGCCACTCCCTCCCCAAGCCACCATCCATTCATTCCCTCAGGAAAATGTCCATTCATTGGTCATAGATAGAAGCAAAGGCCACTTTCACCAAATCCCTGAAACAGATTTAGTCATTATTTCTCCCTTCTCCCTTATGTCGAGTTTTTTTTTTTTTTTTCCTTATGATGATTATAAGAAGGACTTGTTTACATTGCCATAACAAAGTAAAACTACTTGCGTTTTCAGTGTGTATTTTCAACTTTGGGAGAGCATCACATTGTATGACACTTACTCAGCGTCAATAATACACAGGGACTTGGAGCACTTAACAAGTGGTGGCTGAACATGGGAACACGTGCCCAGAGTGAGGGTGGAAGGGAGACTCTGGCTTGCAGTCCCTCTGTGAGGTACAGCCTAAGAATCCCCCAAGGGTGAGTGTCCCTGTACAGACACTCTCATTTACAGCAGATGTCACAGAAGGAAACTGTAATGCACACTAGCTCCCCAATGCAGGTCTCCTGCTTCATCTTCTACACAATGAAGTGGGACAGGAATGACTCATTTTAATGCTGGAGGAAAAACTGGAACAATGGAACCTACCAAAACAGCAAATTAATCTCCAAATATGCCATGTTAATCTCTACAAATGCCCTGGCCCCAAGAAGTCCTCAAGAGTAATGTGACTAAATTTAACTTGCACTTTACTTGCTCATTTTAGAACCCAGTGACCCCAGACTATGCATGCAGCTCTATTACACACCCAGCACATTCCATGTGCTCAATACCGATTTGTTGTTGGATGCCTCCATTGTGGGTATGTCTCTTGGAGAGGAATAGGAATTAGGCTCGTCATTTGTCTAGAGTTTGTCCAGCAGAGCTCTGTCTCACACAAGTTTTTCTGGTACCAATTTTAATAGCACCCTCTTCCATTCTCAAAGCCCTGGCTGTGTGGATAAATTATATAGCCACCTTAACTATATCATATTTGAAATTACCTTTGCAATATCCTTGGGAATTGGCATGCCTGATGTGGTGGAAATAAGCAATGATTCAGTGAAAAGAACAAACCACGGGGAAGCTTGCTTAGTGAGGCTCCATGCTGGGCTGGTTTGGACTCGCTGGCCTGACCTCTGTTTCCTCTCTCTTCTCAACTTTCTCCTTTATTCTCACACTCCAGTGTGACCTGCAGACACTTGCTGTCTTCAGAGAGCTTAAACATTTCTGCCCAGTCCTGCAGAGCCCTCACCCATTGACTTTCTGCACATGCCTGTCTTCATTCACCCATCCTCTCTTCTGGGTCTGAGCTTGACCTGGGAAGGCCTCAGTCTCCTGCCTCATGGGGTTCTGTGTCCAGAAGCCTCTTGATTGCACTGTTTACCATTTGTGAGCTAATATTGCACAAGTAAAGAGGAGCCTCAGCCAACGAATGCTAATGTGCTGTTAAAACAGGGAAGAGAGTCCTGGATGGGTTAGAAAGGTGAAGAGAGTAAAGAAAGAGAGAAGACAGAAAGGTGAGAGATGGATGCAACTACAACCTGTCTTCTGAGACAGAGAGGAACGCTGGAAAAGGAATAGGAGAAATTTGACAACCAGCAGAACCTAGTTGTTTTTCCTTTATTACTTGTACCTACGGTTCCTCAGGAAGGGTTAGATATAAGCCTGAAACTACATCACTTGACAAAAACTTTATAGTTGAGTTATCATTAAGAGATTATGACATTTTAAAGAGGAGAACTTGAGATACTTAAAGATTAATGTGAATAATTAATTTTTATCCTGCATACTAATTAGGTGTTCTGCACAAATGATTGTAGTAAGTGTTAATTTTACATGAAAGAAAATACATTCCAGGTGTCTACTGTAGAAAAGGTGGGCAGGGGCAGAAGAGACGTAAAAGAGAGAAATTCTTACATTTGCAAGTCAGGGACACTTAGAGGAGCAAAACATCTCACTGTCCAACAGAAAGTCCAGAGGCATGATTCAGAGAGAGAATTGACAAAAAAGATTGTGAGTCCTAAGAAAAATAAAAGTCATGAGACCAGGCCAGCCTGTAACTGCATTTGGGTGAACTATTTGCTTCCTAGTTACTAATTTTCAGAATACTCTTTAGCTGTTCTCTATCTTTGAATACTTTTATTACCACTGGTCTGAGGTCATCATGACTTTATTGGGAAGATGTTCAGTTTGAGTTTAACAGAAAGAGATTTTGCATTATGTATTCTTATTAGCAAATAGTACATCTGCTTATTAATCAATTATGTTGGGTAGCAAGTTATTGCCAGAGTACAACTTGAAATGGACTAACCCATAGTTCCTTTGAATTGGTAAACAGTTTAGATTCTGGGGGAACAAAATAGATTTCTGATCTGGAAAGCATAGAGATTACCTTTTTAAATTCATTCAGTGGCCACTGGGGTATTGGTAAACCACTATCTCCATATTATATTTGCAATGTATTCTGAGTGGTTAACATTATGCAAAAACACAAAATATTAAAATCAGAAATTTAAATAACTTTTAATTGTTATCTCCTTATGATATATGCCACATACGTGTTTTTGCAAAGGATAACTACAACCAAAGGTAGAGGTACTGATATTCATCTCAAATATCATATTATTTAGACTTCACATATTATTTAGACATCTCAGACCTCATTGCACAGTATCCATACAGTAAAATATAATTAATCTATTATGGTTACTGAGGAGTACTTTTCCACCTAAATAGCACATTTGAAATCGTAAACAGCCCATACTTGACAGTAGATTCTTCATCACAAGGAGACCCAGAAGATAGCTCCTTTGATATCCTCATACAATCTTTTGTCTAGAGATGGGAAATTTTAAATTACTGCAATGGTTAGGCCAGGAACTGATGAAGCATTGTGAAAGTACAAGGTCTTGATTTTCTGAGGAGAGAAGCAGGTTGGAATAATCAAGGTACGAGAAATGCTGAAACCAGTTTACGGAAACATGCTCTGTGGTGTGCACAAAACTACCAAGGTGCTGTGCCTATATGATTGTTATGCATATTCAAAATACTACATTTACTATTTTACATCAAATATTTCAATACAGGTGGCAATCTCTTTGACTTATGTCCATGATTCTTTCATTATTATTTCAATAATTTTTCTGTGCATCTTTTAAATATCAATGTATAAATAGGCTTATTTAGCTATCCCAAATATATAATGGAGCCAGATACACTAGTAGAAAGTGCATCATTATTTTATGTATAAGAAAGTTATTATATCTCACTGAAGAGACAGTTATAAATATTTTTAAATAGTTAGGAAATAAAATAATTGATGCCTAAGATATCTATTTTAAATAATTGAGGAATAAGGAAAAGTTGTCTTCAAATAATAAAATAAGTTATACAAATTTAGGAATTGCTTCTCCACTATTCCTTTTAAATGAGGGGAAATGATGTGTATAAAATGACTGTTAATTTTTGTGAATTGAGAAGAATAGAGGAACTGTAAATTATTTCACAATTTAAAATAAAGTTAGAATCCTTTTAAGATAGAAATAGTACTTCCTCTATGTGAGCAACTTTGAAATAGCAGCAGGAATCCACTTTACATTGGAATTAATGGAACTGTTATTTACATTTCAGGATATTTCTTCTTCATTTGCCAGAAAGAGATTGAGGCTTAGTTTTTCTTCTATAATGTCTGCATTGGGCACTAAGTTTCAAGAATTCATTAAATGTACAATATTCAAGGGACACAAAAATATCTCAGCCATTTTTACCTAAGCAAAATTGATTTTTTTTCTCCTTGCTCCACCTAAAATGATAGGTTCTGTGTTTTTTTGTTTGTTTTCAACACAAAGATTCATCTGGGAAGATGGACCATATATTGAGTTTCACTGTTTATAAAATTTTCTCCATTTTGAGTCTGTACACATGGAGCAATATTGTAACTCATATGTCATTTGCCAAAGACTTTCTTTAATATTACAAAAGTGGAAATTCAACTTAAACAGCAAAATGAGCAATTGAGAAAACACAGCATTCTAAACCTGGGATGAAGAGTTATATTCACACTATACTTTGAGGTCTACTCTGGATCCCTCTTCAGTTTGCTGTGGCCTTGTTTAAACTGACAGCATCTGTTATGCAGATAGTTTTGCTTTTTCATGACTAACATAATTGGACAAAATCTGATGCATTTCTTTATTTCTAAATATCATTTTCAAATACTGAATTTTCCTTTTTTTGTTGAAGTCAAAGTCAAAGCTTTCCTCAAGATTACACTTGTATACCGGCTTTGAATTATATTTTACCTGGTATTTCATGGGCCACTATTACTAGAAAGGATCAAACTATTACTAGAAAGGATCTGACTTTGCATTCAATTTTTCACAAAAAAAGTTTTGTAATAGACTGTACTAATATTTTTGCTTCATCACACATGGAACAGTGCAAAGAAATTTATAACTGTCAGATTTATCATGTTCTAGTTATTAGTAAACATACACCATTATTTATCACCACTTTCATGTTAATTTACAGCAGTAGTTTTCAGACTGGAATATACCTTGGGCAACTTCCAAGTTATATCAATGCTTGTGTTTTTCATATCCTGGTCTGGACATAGGGATAGACATTTGTGACAATAACTGTGAATGCTCCCTAGATAATTATAACAGATACCCTGGGCTTCATCTATCTAAAAATGTAATGGAAAGAGAGAGAGAGAGAGAGAGAGAGGAAAGAAGGAGGGAGGGAGGGAGGGGAGGAAAGAAGGAGGGAGGGAGGGAAGGAAGGAAGGAAGGAAGGAAGGAAGGAAGGAAGGAAGGAAAGAAGGAAGGAAGGAAGGAAAGGGAAATCCTATTTGAAAATAAGTGGAAAATATAAGTTTTGCTTTCTTGGTGTTCCTTGGAAATTTTGTCTGCTTGCTATTTGCTCATTATATCAACCTTTTCATTATTTGGGAGTCTTAATTAGGTAAAAGTCGTGGGAACCAATTGCTGCTTCTCCTGAAAAGCTGTCTTTTGAGCTATCTGTTTGGGCCCAGCTCATGTTGTATTAAAGTTTATTATGTAAGGACTTAATCTTTTGTCTACTTTGCTCAGCGCCAGATCTTGCTCATTTACTTTAGGCCTTGAGAAGAGAAAGACGGACAAGTATGTTTTCCTCAGAAGAGTTCTTATGAAGGTTATTGCCAAGTGACCGAAATTCTTTGCATGAGTACTCCTTACTTCTACCAGCAATTTTCTTTCAAATATAAATTTAAATCTGGAATAAAGATTTTCAAGCACATTTTGGCTGCAGGCTTCAGGATGAATCACTCTGCCTGGAGCAAGATCTTAGTTAAGGATAGAGCTAAGCATTCGAAGGAGCCAGGACCCCCGGGACATTCAAAGAAGACAGGGCTCCCTCAGGAGCCCCCTAGGAGAAGAGTAGCACAGAACTCCTGAGAGCTGCAAAAAGTTGTAGGGTCACAGATGAGCTTCCCCCGCCCTTCCCTTTAGTGTGAGAAAAGTCAGGGAGACGTCCCTGTTGAAGACTATTCTATTTCAGAATATATTGAAGATTGTGAAAGTGGCTATCCTTAGGATTTTTTTTTTCAAGGAAGTTTGTCTGAGAAGCTTATTTGCCTAAAACCTGAGAGTATAGACTGAAGGATCTTAGGATTTATAAAGTCATCTTTCTTGAAATAATTATTCAAAAATCAATATGAAAGCATTTTTAATATCATTCTTGTGAGGCATAGTTCTCAGAAGACATTTATACTGATAACCACTGTTTATTCAGCACACATTATGCATGAAACACGCCTGTAAGTGTTTTAGATTCATTTTCTTATTTTATTATCCTGACATGGCTCATCTTTGCAGGAATGGAATTTACAAGAGTGTGGCAGTTCCTTAAGTTCACACAGATCCTGAGTAGCATAGAGGAGCAGAGCTGTCATTTAAACTCAGAGTCTCCATGTGCTTAAAAAGTTAATTTTGTTTTGTCGTAGTACAGGGTGATAAATATGACAGGTAGTGAGAAAGACTATATATATATTCTAAAATCAATGACCAAAGTGGCCCAGAAACATAGACACACACATAATAACAGACGATTTACACTTAAAAATTTCAAAATTGAATATCAACAACTAGTTCTAGTATTTTATTAAACAATTAATATGATCATAAACAGGTTTTTTTTTTTACCACTTAATAGCTCAACATTAAAAAGTTCAAAGGAGAAAGTTTCCCTCATTACATTAAAAGAAACTAAAAGAAGATATCTAATAAAATTCAGCAATCATCTCTAATAAAAAAATTAGGTTAAGTAGAAACAAAATAAATATGGAAGCATTTTGTACTATTTACCAAAAATCATCATGAAACATCCTTTTGACTGTAAATTACTAAAATCCAATGACATTAAAATCATGAATCAATCATTAAACTTCATTACAGTCATGAAGAAACATCTCATCTACCAACTCAAAAAATTTTGGTAGTTTTCTGGTGAGAGGAATGGGAGAAATTTTTTCCTTCCTTCTTTGTTCACCTTTATACCCTTTAGGCCTGGGTGTTACAACTGGGGAAACTGTCAGAAGAATGTTTTGAAAATAGCAGTTACTTTAAACCAATTATTACTAGAATGCATATTACCAAAAATGGGTAGTTTGTTAAATGGGGTAATTTGCAATAAATATGTATTTTATATTGTATTACTATTCATACCTTAAAGCATGTAATGGTGAAACAGTCCAGTTTTCTTTTAAAATATGGTGAGGATAAACCATGTTGGTGTTTCACAAAGATTACTCGGGCACTGGCTTCTGTTGGACATTTTGCCGCATGCTTTCTTGATCCTCTTTAGAACCCAAGAGAGTTTACTGGTGTCTGCTGGCAAGGATGAGGCAATATTCCTTATATCTTTAATTACTTTCATGGTTTCTAGTGTGCTGAGAAAGTTTATATTAAGTTCACTACCTATTTTTCAATATACACTGTGATTTTTTGTATTAATACAGGATATAGGCACAGATGTCAGTGTAAAAATTTTATGAACCATCACCATAAGGTTTGTTGGAATTTTATAGGTTATTCTTTTACAAATATAAAATTCCTTTCTTATAAAACACATAAAAATTCATACAGTCTCCATAAATTCTGCCTGCCAGGATTTCACACAAGAGCTCTTTTTGGTACCTGATTTATTCTACCAAAATGAATAGACAAATAAGCAATTGAGGTATAGAAATAGGAAATGTGGGTCCAGTTATTTAATATTAGTTAACATATTTAGAATGTAACAGCTTAGACCCTTATAAGCAGTGAGAATATGAAACAGAAGATCAGTCAGAGGACTAGCCTGGATAAACATCTTCAAAATTGCCTACATTAAGATGAGACAGAGAAAGAAGTCGGGGGAGAACAGAGGTCAAAAATATTTAGGTCAATGGCAATGGCAGGGGTTAGAATTAATTTGTCTTCCGAAGTGACTATTTAGTGGACAACATTTATTTAAATATATGTTTAATAAACAGTTCTAGTAAGTGAATAACAAAACAAAGTAAAACCTTTCAAACACCTTCTATGTTGCAGGGAGTTAAACGAGTCACAATAAATTCTTATCTCTTCTTGCATCAATGCCTATGAAATATGTATTTCTGAAGATCAAATGCTGAATGCATTTTCAAATTTATGACTCTATACAGAGAAAAATATTCCTTTGCCAAATATTTCTTGAGGATTTCCCATATGCCAGTCGGTGTTCTTAATGCTTAAGGCTCGGCAGTAACCATGGGGTCCCCTTGTCCACAGGATGCTGATCCTAGTGGCCAGGTTGTGTGTGAGGAAGGCCTGGGGGGACATAGGTGCCAACCCAAAGGGAGCTTCAAAGCAGCTTTGACACTGACGCAGTGGGTTTATGATATGACGGGGGAAATGTACATTTCTTTGCTTCCACCATAGTCTAATGATGTTCTTGTTTTTTAAAAACCTAGAAAATGTTAATATATCTCTGTATAGTCTTATTTGTTTTTGCATTGCTATATGGTTCTCTTGGACTCAAAAGTTACCAACTAAAATTGATCTAATTCGATGAATTTAAAAGTAGTTTGTTGAAATATTAAGGATCTTGAAAAAAGAAATCACACACGCATGTGCACACACATGCACACACGTGCACACATGGCTCAGAAGACTCAGGGGAGGCAGCACAGTTCTTCCACCTGCAGAGAAGTTTATGGCCAATCCCATAGTGTCCATCTAAAGAGAAAACTGGAGGCTTTCTCATACTGAAACCATTAGAGAAGCTGAATATGATTTATCATAAATTATTTCAAATGAAATATTTTCTTTGTCATACTTTGCAGTTTTTTGTTTTTCCTCTTGCTTCCAAACATTTATATGCCCTCGTGACCAAACTCTGCCTCTCCCTGGGGCAGCAGTGGCAGGTGTGTCGTGCCTTGGCCACAGGTGGCTTTGTAAACAGAGTGGCCTTACTCAGGATGAGGGAGAAGCATATGGTACCTGGACGTATGTGTAGAGTGTGTGAAGACCACATGTTCTCACATGTGACTCTGTGCTGATCAATTGTGGACTTTCATTTATGTCTATTTATTTGTGATTTATCACCATTGACGTGAAATAGGTTTTGAAGGACTAAACACCTTCAACAGTGTTTTCCATACTGATTTCTCCTGAGTTGTTGAAAATGGGAAGGAAAGATTATGTCCCATGTGACCTTTCTTCTGACAGTGGTGATTTACCAGTACCCAGTCCTCTTCTCTGCCTTCTTAAAGAAATCCTCCTTCATGATGAATGTGACTCAGCCTCACTATTGTGTCCAAAGTTGTAACATATGCCACTGCCACTCAGCCCATAAACCCAGGTACTTGGGAGAGTCCTTTGATTCTAATGAAACAGTGCTGAGCTAATGAGAAGCTGGTGTCTGTTTCTCAGTTAGTGTCCATCTATGATTGTGGACCTCCCAATACGGGTGTCCCTGTGCTTAGGGTTTCACCGAGGATCATTTGGTTTGTGAAAAGAGTCATCTTTAAAGCACCTACATTCCCCGATGCTTAGATTATAGCAGTGCATTAATGGGAATGTGGAAAGTACCCAGAAATTGACATAATGTTATGATAACACGCCATTGCTAACCAGAAGGAAAGAATCTCATGAAATCAGAAACAGTCTGCATCAGATAAAGTTGTGCTCCCCAAAGACCAAAATCTGCTAGGAGCCCTTCAGCAAGTCACTCCAAGTTCTGCTGTCTCGAATTTTCAGCCTGGGCTGTACATTCACCTGAGGCAATCATTTGATCCTAGATGAATATGATATTATTGGTTTGAGAAATGAACAGCCATGGTGTTCCCTTGTGAATAATGCTGTGTATGAATTAGGTCTGTGATCTTGTTTGGGTAGAACATTCCATTAAATTCCATGAATTCATGTCAGCATATAACAAAGTTCATTCATGAGCTTAGGAGGTTTGCTGACTTCTGCATTCAACATGAGTTTAGTTAACTCAAATCTACAATTAAGCAACAAGACACAGAAACAGTCTTTTAATTTTAATGGAAGTTGCCAATATGCAGAATTGTAATTAAATTAGAGGTAAGAAGAATTACTTACGCATTTAAACTGTTTGTAGACTGCCCAACACCAAGCATTCTGATTTCCTTTATTTAATATATATGTGTGTGTGCATATGTGTGTACACATACACACAGATATGTGTATTCATAAATATATACATATATATACAAGTCTACATGGACATGCTGCACACATGTATAGCAATATTTCTATATAGCCCTTTAAAAAGTGTAGACATCTCATATCTTTGAATAACTTATATTATCTTCCAGTCTTTGAATTATAAGCTAACTAAACTTGTAGACAGTGTCTCTCACCAGATGACAAGAACCCTATTTCCTCATCTTTCTCATCAGGTGTGATTGTGTGGATGTTGAGTATCCCCCAAAGGTCTGGGTGGTAAAGACTTGCTCCCCAGGGTGGTGATAGAGTCTTAGGAGGTGAAGCCTAGTGAGAGGTCTTCAGGTCATGGGAGGCATGACCTGGAATGAAAGAACGGGCCCCCAACCACTTCCTCTTCTTCTACATTGTTCCTTGTCATGGGATAGGGGTTTTAGTCTACCACATGCAGTCCATAATGTGCTACCTTGCCACAGGCCCCAAATCAGCAGGGACAATAGATCAGGATTGGAATCTTCAAAATGAGCTTCCTCTTTATCAGTTAGTTATCTCAGGCATTTTGTTACAGTAACAAAGGCTGACTAACACACCAAGCACTGAGTAGTTTATAACCATATTATTATTCAGTCAGAAATGTTTCCCACTCCTTTTTCCTCAAAAATTTAAATGCATATATGAAGTCCATGGAGTTGCTAAGTATCTGTTTTTATAGACATTTATCACATAAAATTTTCCCATTTTAAAAAAGTATTCTTGACTCAAAATCATTTAGCATCATGGCTGCATTGATTCTTTATAAAAAACATAAACATTTTCCAAATGCCATGCCATTTGGAAAGGTATAAAAGGGTGTGTGCACTCTGTGAACATCCTACTCATGCTGGTCTGAGCAACCATCCTAAGTTCCTGAACAACAGTAAGCCTGGAGAACAACCTTGACCATGGGCCCAGGGCAGTGAAACAATCCCAGGCGTGTGAAATGCTGCCCTTCTGGGTCTGAGTCCTTCCTGACAGTGGTACTCAAAAGATCAAAGACATAGCTAATCCACATGCACTCAGTTGACCAGAATCTGCGAGGAAACCACACGAGAAGGAAAACATCTAGAAGTTCCTTATAAATAGGTAAACTCCAAGCCCTTTTATAAATAACTCATATCTATCTTCTTTATCTTATTTTGTCTGATGTAAACTCATACCACACTCCTCCTAAAACCCCTCAGAAATTCCTACAGCTCCTACTAATTCCTGCTAATTTATAATTCCGTGTCCTTTTGCTCTCCATATTGTCACGATCATGGATCAGTCATCCATATCCAGGGTTTGTAAACATGGGGTAGGGTAGAATGACCGGTTTCAAGTGCTACTGGAAGTCTGCTTGCATTTTACATCCTGTCTGTTCTTCGATTTCCTCAATGCCTGTGGTTGAAAAATTCCCACCCACGAAACCATATGATATGGTGGGGAGGCATTATTCTGCCTCCCCATGATGTCCACATTCTAATTTCTAAGACCTGTGATTGTAGGGAAAAGAAAGTAACATTATATATATATATATATATATATATATATATATATATATATATATATGTTAAAGACCTTGAGATATCATGAGTTATTCTGGTGGATCACATAAGTCCTCACAGTAGGAGAGGCAGAAGAGATCTGAGTGACACAGGTTGGTGAGGACTTCATTGCCATTGCTGGTCCTGGGGCGGAAGGAGGAGCCCCAGCCTCTGGAAGCTGGAAAGCAAGAAAGACAGGTTCTGCCCTAGAACCAGCAGAAGGGAACTTAGCCCTGCTACCACGGGATGTTAGCCAGCGAGACCCTGGTCAGACTTCCAGACCACAAAAGTAGAAGGTGAATTTGTGTCATTTTAAGCCCCTGAGTTTATGTCACAGTGCTACCAAGAGATTGATTCAGATGGTGAGGTGACTATTTTGCCCCCCAATAGCATAGAGTGTATCTGACTTTCTTAGGGTCAAACAGCTAGGAAGTGGGGTGGGGAGGATTCAGATTCAGGTAGTTTGCTTCTGGAGATAATGTTCTTAACCTTGTATTATTTTGCCTCTTCACCTATCTGCAACTAAGAAGAACCAAATTTATCTGGTGGTTTCTAGGTGTTATCATCTCAAGGGGGAGCCATAGGCTGTAGCTGGACAGGTCTGGCCCACTAGGGGCCTGCACTTCAGGGGAGTGGGCAAGTGATGGGACATATCTGGCAGTGGGTACTGCAGATAAAATCTCTGCATTTCTTTGCCCTTCTGTCCCTCTCACAACGGTTTCTTTCTTACTGCTGCACCTCACCCCACCTCTAGGGACCCATAAGATCTTCTTCCAAGATGAAATAGAGAAAAGATACATTGATAATGATCCACTTCTGCACTTCCACATTGCTCAGTCTGTGCTCTCTCAAGTTTGACCATAGCCGGGTTTCAATTCAGGCACGAGGACTCTGTTCAGTGAGCAGAAATGGTCCTTAATATATTTGACATGTAAGACAACTTCTGCTTAAGGCGGTTCCACAGCTGCCCAAGGCCTACCGGGAAGTAGGTGGTGGAAACAGAGGCTGGCCTGATGAAGAAGGTCAAGGTCAGGGAGTCTACCAACTTGCTCTGAAGTGAAGTATAGTACTTCTAACTTAAAGGTCACAGAAACACCACTTAACCATTTTGAGGCTCATTGAACAAACCTACAAAATAGAGGTAAAGGTCTTATCTCGCGTATTCATCACCAGGATTCAACAGGATAATGTGCTGAAAAGTTTGTGTCATGGTGGAAGTTAACCGAGTACTAATAGTTTTAAAATCTTACCCTCTAGTGCATTTGGTAGAATTTGTCTACTTCGAATTTGTAGTGGGGTCCTTCTGCCATGCCCGTTATTTCTGAAAATTTCCCACCCTAATAGATCCTTGAATGGCACCTCTGCTTACCTGCAGGTTTCAGTTACCTGTGGTCAACCATAGTCTAAAAATATTAAGTGGAAAATTCCAGATTGAAACAATTGATAAGTTCTAAATTGCATGCCATTCTGAGCAGCATGGCAAAATGTCACACCAGCCCTCCCAAAAAATGAATCACCTCTGTCCAGCCTATCCACCTCAGGAAACTTCCTGCCTGTTTCTAGCCATCTCAATCATAAGATCGGATCGTCCAGCAAGGTAGCTCAGTGCTTGTGTTCAAGAACCTCTTATTGTCCTTAATAATGACCCTGAAGCCCAAGAACAGTGATGCTGGCTATTCAGATATGCCAAAGAAAAGCAGTAAGTTGCTTCCTTTTGGTGACAAGGTCAAAGTTCCCACTAAGGAAAGAGAAAAAGTCGCATGCAGAGGTCACTAAAATCCATACTACAAAAAATATCTTCTATTCATGAAATTATGAAGAAGCAAGAAAAAAATTAATGCTGGTTTCACAGTCACACCTCAAACTGACAAAGTGATGGCCGCTGTGAGTGGTAAGTCTTAAGGTTCCATGAAAGGGTTAGGTTTCTTCTCAGGTCCAGCCATCCACTGGGAGTCCTAGCATGTGCCCCCCATGCATAAGGGGAGCTCCCAAACTTAATTTAGCTCTGGGTCATAAATTACCCTAGTAAACTATGGATATTTTTATGCTGATGCTGAAATGGGTTTTGAACTGGGTGGATTCTTATTTGTTCCCCATCTCCAGACCAGTAGAAGGGAGAGACTTCTCTGAAGAGTTTGGTGATGCTGACTGGCTAATGCACTGTTAGATGGAACAAGAGAAATATAATTTGCTACCTTTTAAACCACTGTTAAAACTCTCCTTTTCAGGCTCTCCCTGCTCGTAATTATGTCATTTTTATTCTCTCTTATTGAGGTTGGTGCTTCTTCATGAGTTAAAAACAGGAGAAAGCCATGTAGCACCTTAGGATATGGCATGGAGCTGATTTCACACAAATTCAACACTGATATCACTCTGATCCTTGACACCTACAATGTAAAGTGCTTCCCCCACAAGCAAGCCCAGTGTCCAGGCTGGCTGTCAGCTGCCTGGTTTCTTTCTCCCATTTATGTTATTCATGTTTCTACAAAGATTTTTGGAAGGCGATGGTCTTCTCCCTCGACTCCTCCACACCCCCGATGTCAACCCTCACCTGCAGGAGATCTCTTTCCCAGTCAGGGATAAACAGTAAATGTTTGAATCCAGAAGCAACAGGGACACAGCCGTCATAGACACTGAGAGGCAGAGCCACACATGAGATCCCTGACCTTGACTGAGTTTGCCATCAGGCATTTCCCTTGCCTGGTGTGACTCTGGTAATACGTTTCTAATGAGAAGACGAGAGCGGCGGGAGTGGGCTAGGGTGGAGAGAGGCACTTCTCTGCTCTCCTTTCCTGAGCACACATATAAAAATAAATGCAACCAAAGCAATCAGGAGAGTTTTGTGTTTTAATGTATTCCTTCTGTTGTAAAGCCAGAGATATTTTTATCTCAACCCAACAAGCATAATTGGAATAAAATTAGAGCATGTAAGGAATTGAATTAATCCACGGATTAAACCCATCCATTCAGAGTAGCATGGTTATTATGAGGCTAATCTATACATCAGTGTTGGCCGTGTGGATATGTGCAGCTCAGTTGCGTGTGAATATTAAGGATTCAGGATGTCCTTTGAAACTTCAATTTGGAATCGACATCATGATGACATTGATTATCAAGTAAACTCAGAAGCAGTTATTACAAGGCATGCTTTCTCTCATCTCCTTGCCAAAAAAAAAAAAAAAAAGGAAAATGAAAAAGAAAAATAGTTTATTTTTAAAACCTTTTTGAAATAGCTCTAGGAATTGTTCGACAGTTAATGGGTGTCCTAGGGTGACAGAACAGTCACCAGGGATGAATATGTTCATTTTAAAAGACTCGGAGGCAGGATGCAATGAGCATATTCAATTCTCAGTGAGCAATCTTCAGAAATGATTCATCGAACTGAGCTCAAATCAGTCATGTACAAGCAAACCCATTGTTATTTTGGACACACTGAGGTCTTCAAATTCCCATCGTAAGTGATGCGACTAGTGCATTAAAGCAAATGGAAATAATCTTGTCCTGGCTGTCATCCTTTTTAAAAGAGTCCAAGTAATATACTTATATGAGATATGTGTGTTATGTGTTATATCATGAGACATATATGTGTATGTATATAAGAGAGACGTGTGCTTTATTTGATATGTTTAAGTTATTTATGTGAATTGGTTCTAATAGGACAGGAGAATAAAGGAGTAGATTTCATTATCATACAGATATGACATTTTAATCTGTATCTTGATATTTTTAGAGTGAACATACCCATGTAATGCATATATAGTCTCCAAAGAGTTGTAGAGGTTTTAGTATAGTAAAGCTCTGTTGTGTGTGTGATTCAATTAACAAAACTAAGTTGAAACACTGTGCTTTGCTTTTATTCCAACTAAAGTTAGCATTGGTTATTAATTTTATCATTCATAATTATGGTTCCTGTGAATGATCTTAAACTTGAGACAATCTGAGTTTTTAAAATCTAAGTTAAAAAACACTGTCAAATGTCAAATATTTCTTTATAAATAAACCACAGAAATAACTAGAATAGCAAATTTCGATGCATGCTTTCTCAGATATCTTTTACATATACCTTATGGAAAGTCTTTCTTGAGATAAAAAAGTATACAAAGCACATGTAAAAAAATAGTGTATAGAAAACAAGACTTAGATGACTTTAAATATGAATAATATAACACATTTCAAAATATAAAAATGAAAATCTTTTTATTTTGGAATACAACATTTAATTTGGAATACCAGCTACTGGTACACTAGAAAGTTGATATTATATTTTATAATCCTGATAATACTTAAGAACTAAACATTTTTCTGGTAGCAGATTTATCCTCAATAATAGAATTTTAAATAAAGGTCATCATCTAGTGCTTCATAAGACCTACCTTAAAATTATGACATCTACTCTCTAAACATTAACTTTGTAAAAGCTAACATTTAAAATAAAATTTCCTATTCTGATTTTACAATGTACTGGAAGGAAAATAGAACTTTATTTGTCTCTAAGGAGAGGTTGCAATTTTCTTAAGAATGTGAATTGCCATATATACATATGATTTTTTCTTTCGCTGCCAATACCTGTGAAACCATTTGCTAATAGCTATTGCTGTGAATACCCAGGCAATCAGCTGTTTCATAAACTGATTACTCTGAAGTATTATATGTCAGAAAACCAAGTGAGTGCTATGCTGAACTCACATGTTGCAGAAATATTTGCAGATGACTCTGTTACCTTAAAATTTCATACTTAATTTTAAATGTACACTAACCTAGAATAATTTAAAAACTATTGATGATGTCACTTATCAGGCTTATTTATCTGATGTTAAATTATACACACCATTTGAGTAAAAACTCCCAATTAATAGATTTTCTATATAGGAAAATGAGACATTCCAATTTATTTCAGTATAAAACAATTATAACATCTATTTCCATTCTCTATACTATATTTTCATGAAAAAGTATTTTTAGAAACTTACACATGGTATATGGAAAGTTTGAGGTGATTAACATTTTAAAGAAATATTAATTAACCAGTGGGTGATTTAAATACATAGGAGAATTATTTTGTTGGTTATCTGTTTATGGTCTGGCTGCTCAAAATTTGATTCATATCAATGTGTGGGTGTTTAGTGATAGAATGGGACAAAAGAATGACATTAGATCTCTTCTAGTAAATTCCTACAGGTTGAGCCTCAGAATAAAGCTTTCTTGCTTGTTGTCCATGGGAGACAGGGAGAATTTAGTAATAGAAGAGTGTTAAATTATTGGATCACTGAAGGAATGGAAGAATGAAAAAGACTGAAAGATGAATATATTCATAGCTCTATTTTAACCATCAAAAAGAAAATTTCTTATTAATTTTTAAAATATATAATTTTGATTCTACTTCCTTTCAAAAGTTCATACAGACATCCTCAAATAAAACATACAATTTACATATACATACACACAAAACTTTGGTTTGTGACTTGTAAACAGGATGTGTCTTACAAATATACATTAAAGGTGTTGCATGATTAAATGACATAGCCTTATAACCAGTTTTCAGAGGAGTCCTTGTGTTGCCTTTTAAGCATATATGCAATGTGATTCTTACTTTTAGAATTTCATCTACATTTCAGGAATTGTCCGATTCAACCCCCTACAGTTCTCATGGTATGCTCCTAATCTGATTCAAGGTGTATACTTCATATCAGAATGGATTTTCCTGCAGGATTAACCATAGTGATGGACTTTATAGCAATTATATCATAATGTTAGGTAAAATAGGAATTATCACAGTCTGTGCTAGTTTTCTAAATAGTTGGCAAAAATTGAAAATATTGATACAAAATTAATGGTATTTTTAAATGGCCCCTCTTTTTCAATAAAAGCGAGTGAAGTAAAAGTTACAGGATTATGTTTAAATCATGGTACAATAGGAGAAAGCGAACCATCTCTTCTGTTACCACACTCGGCACTCTGGATACTTCCCTTGGACACCACCTGTGGATTTTCACACACATCCATTCTCCAACAGGCATCGTCTGTGTGTTCTATGACTCAGTTCAGCTCTGATACTACTCACCTGGACTTAATGTGCAGTTACACAAAATTTTCTCTCAGTCTCACAAGATTGTCCCTGAATTCAGATGCTACTTGCAAATCTGGGCATTAGAATTTCCGTTTAAAGGGTTATAAATTGTGGGTTCCTGTGCCTCCCTCCCTGGGTTCAGTCACTTCTCAGAGTGACTCACAGAACTGACAGAAGCATTTTTCGTACTGCTGCCAATTTATTATGAGGGGTATTTAAAAGCTACAAGTGAACAGCTAGAAAAAGATATACATAGGGTGACAGTTGGAAGTCCCTAATGTGGGAGCTCAAGTCCCTGTGGAGTTGGACTGCACTGACCTTCACATGTATCCTGCAACCTGGAAGTTCTACAAACCTGCCCTTATGGGTTTTTTATGGAAGCTTTATTATGTAGCCATGATTGACAGAGTTGTTGCACTGCTGAGCACCTCGGCCATCAGCCTCTCACCTGGAGGTTGGGAGTGAGGTTGAAAAGCTACAGCCTTCTAACCACAAGGTTGGTTCCCAGAGCAACCAGCCTCCATCCTGAGGTAAGGTTATCCAGTATGTCCCCTACATCATCACCTAAGTTGCAAACAGAGAGACACATCACTTTGGGGATTGCAAGGGAGTTAGGGGCTCTAGGGAACTGGAACAAAGACCAAATATATTTCTTACTATAAATAAAGATATCCCAACTTAGAATTATTTTATGATTTTAATATCAAGAATTCATTTTCTGTAAGATAATATTAAAAAGTAATTTAAAAAGCAAGCAAAAAATAGTGATGTCACCTCAAGAAAGGAAGGAAAGGCTGAAGAAGTAAAACCTAAAAAGACTACAGCTAAGCTAAATGTTGAACAAAACAAATACAAAATAAAAGAAGTTTGGAACAAGAATCTTGGATTAATCTCAGGAAAGATATGTACATAGAAAATCAAATATAAGCCCTTCATATTCAAACCACTAAAACCAAAGCAAAGAATGTATCAATGAGAAAACTTAAGGTAACATATGAAGAGAAAGTACAAATTCAGAGGAAAGCAGAAAATTGTCACTAATGTTAAAAAAAAGTCAACCTAGAAGTTTATAATGAGAAAAAGATACTTCAAAATTAAATTTTAAATATTTCGGAAAAATAGTACATGAATGAATTATTCACCAGCAAATTCACACTAAAAGTAAAAGAAAATCATCACCAAATGAAAGTACAGAGTGGGACAAAGAACAGGAGTATAAAGGAAAACGGAATCTCATGGAACACCAAATATGATAAATGTGTACATAAATACAACATTATTGATGACTTTAAAACAAGAACAATAATGCCTCATGATCTATGTATTTCTAAGATATATATACATATATATACATACACACACATACACACACATATATATGGTACATATATCCACATGAGGTATATATGTACATATATCCACATTTATTCTTTCATAACATTGGCATAAATTTTTGAATACACTTATAAATTTCTACAGAAATTCTCAAGACACAGGTTTTCTATAGAAATTCTGTAAAAATTTATATTTATCTAGTTTATGTGTATGTATATTTGTATATGTATACATATATATATATATATTTGTATGTATTTTCAGGAAAAGAGCAGAAAGGAGACAGAGAAAGGGAGATGAACAATACCATAAAGGCAGTTGCTTTGAAAACAATCTATCAGTTCCTCAAATAATTGAATAGAAATTAATATATGACCCAGCTCTTCTATTCCTAGGCATTTACCCAGGAAAGATGCAAACATATGAAGTTGAACATGAGTATTTATAATAACTTTATTTCTAATAGACAAAAGGTAGAAACAACTAAAACATACATCAAGGGATGAACGGATAAAAAATGTAGAATTATGAAACAATAGAATATCATTGGACCATAAGGAGGAATGAAATTTTGACACGAGGTACAACATGAATGAGACTGAGAAGCATTAAGCTAAGAGAAAGAATCTAATCACAAAGCTCAAATATTATATGACTCTATTCCTATGAAAGTCCAGAATAGGGGTATTTAGAAAGAGAGAAAATAGATTGGTGGTTGCTTAGGGGGTAGGAAGAGGAAATGGCAGTGGGGGATGCCAACTAAGCCCCGAGGTTCTTTGTGAGGTGATGGAAATGTTCTAAGGTCAGCATGGCATTTGTCGCACATCTCTTTGAATATACTAAAACCATCCAGTTCCAAAAGGCTAATTTCTACAGCCTACGAATTATATCTAACATCGTTCATAAAAATTAGTGAAATGAAAAGCATTTACACTAGAAAATAACAACAAAGCCAATTTGACATCCTCTTTTAATACAAGCTCACTGAATATGCTAATTGAAGAAACTATTTTTATGTGATAAAACCTGGCAGCTGACACCCCATTCAACAAAGTATTCAGTACTTCCTGTGAGATTGGGAAAAGACAAGTTCATCCTTCACTGCCATTCAATATCAATCCGGTAGTTTCGCCCATGAAAGAAAGTAAAAGAAATTGTAAAGATGAGTAACCAAAAGACTATTATTGATTATATGATTGAGAGCATAGAAAACCTAAAAGATTCTATAAACACTCTAATAGAATTAATAAGTACATTAAAGAATGTTTCTGGATACAGAATTGTGATATAAAAATAATCTTTAGGAAGAATTAATATTGTCAAAATGGCCATACTACCTAAAGTGCTATACAAATTCAATGCAATTCCAATTAAAATCCCAATTGTGTACCTTACAGAAATAGAGCAAGCAATTATGAAATTCATCTGGAAGAATAAGAAACCCAGAATAGCTAAAGCAATCCTTAGCAGGAAGAGTGAAACAGGGGGTATTGCAATACCAGATCTTCAACTCTACTACAAAGCAATAGTAACAAAAACGGCATGGTATTGGTACCAAAATAGAAAGGTCGATCAATGGTACAGAATAGAGGACACGGACACAAACCCAAATAAATACAATTTTCTCATACTAGACAAAGGGGCCAAAAATATGCAATGGAGAAAAGATAGCCTCTTCAACAAATGGTGCTGGGAGAATTGGAAATCCATATGCAACAGAATGAAACTAAACCCATATCTCTCACCATGCACGAAACTAAACTCAAAATGGATTAAGGACCTCGGAATCAGACCAGAGACCCTGCAGATTATAGAAGAAAAAGTAGGTCCAAATCTTCACCTTGTTGGTCTAGGACCAGACTTCCTTAACAGGACTCCCATAGCACAAGAAATAAAAGCTAGAATCAACCACTGGGATAGATTCAAACTAAAAAGCTTTCTCTCAGCAAAGGAAACTATCAGCAATGCGAAGAAAGAGCCTACAGAGTGGGAGAATATCTTTGCCAATCATACTTCAGATAGAGCACTAATCTCCAGAATCTATAAAGAACTCAAAAAACTCTACTCCAAGAATTCAAATAGTCCAGTCAACAAATGGGCTAAGGAAATGAATAGACACTTCACAGAAGAAGATCTACAAGCAATCAACAAACATATGGAAAAATGTTCAACATCTCTAGTAATAAGAGAAATGCAAATCAAAACCACCCTAAGATTCCATCTCACCCCAATTAGAATGGCGATTATCAAGAATACGAGCAACAACAGGTGTTGGCGAGGATGTGGGGAGAAAGGTACACTCATACACTGCTGGTGGGGCTGCAAATTAGTGCAGCCACTATGGAAAGCAGTGTGGAGATTCCTTAGAAAACTTGGAATGGAACCACCATTTGACCCAGCTATCCCACTCCTTGGCCTATACCCAAAGGACTTAAAATCTGCATACTACAGAAATACAGCCACATCAATGTTCATAGCTGCTCAATTCACAATAGCCAGACTGTGGAACCAACCTAGATGCCCTTCAATTGATGAGTGGATAAAGAAACTGTGGTATATATATACTATGGAATATTACTCAGCCATAAAGAATGATAAAATTATGGCATTTGCAGGCAAATGGATGAAATTGGAGAATATCATGCTAAGTGAGATAGGCCGATCTCAAAAAGCCAAAGGACGAATGATATCGCTGATAAGTGGAGGATGACACATAATGGGGGGGAGGGAAGGATTAGAGTTAGGGTTAGGGAGGGGGGCAAGTATGGAGGAAGGAACTACTGTATAGAGGGTAAAGAGGGGTGGGAGGGGTGGGGGGAAGGGAAAAAATAACAGAATGAATCAAACAACATTGCTCTATGTAAATTTATGATTACACAAATGGTATGCCTTTACGCCATGTACAAACAGAGAAACAACATGTATCCCATTTGTTTACAATAAAAAATAAATAAATAAATAGATGGTATCTACATAAAAAAAAATAATCTTTTCTATGAAATCACGAAGACGCAAATAGTGAACTTTTTATAATGTCAGTTGCAATACCATCAAAATATACCACACATAGAGGAATATATCTAACATATTCCAGACCTTAGCACTGAAAAATTATAACAAATCACTGAAGAAGCTAAAGAAGGTCTAAAGAGAAAGAAATGCCATGACCAAGAATCAGAAGAGTCAGTATTGTTAAGATTTGATATCTCCCAAAATTGGTCTAATGATTCAAATCAAAACGCCAGCAGGTTTTTTAATAAAAATTTTCAAGTTGATTCCAAAATTTATGTAGAACTGCCAATGATTTGGAAGAAAAAATTAAAAGGATTTAGACCATCAGATCTCAAGACTTCTGCAAAGTGTTGCAATAAGTGCTTTGGGGACAAGTACAAACAAATTTAATAGAGAGATTATTAATCTAAAAATTGTTTGACAAAAATATGATTTCCTTAATTATGATAAAGTGATAAAATTACCACTACAATTCAGTGGGAATGGAATAGCCTTTTCCAAAAAAAAGATACTATATCAATAGTACATCTATACAGGAGAAAAAGGGCCCATAATCTTTATTGCACATCACACACACACACGCACACATACGTGCACGCACAAATGCTAAATGGAATCATGAACCTAAATGCAAAAGGTAAAACAAAAAAACAAAGTTTCTAAAATATAATATAAATAAATATCTCAATAACCTTGGAGTAGATAAGGTTTTCTTATGACATATAAAAAGCATTTGCCCTTTAAGAGATGGTTGATCAACTGAACTTGCCTGAAGCTAAGAATTTCTGTTCATTGCCAAAAAATAAAAGTATTAGGAGAGTGAAAAACAGGCCACAGTCTGGGAGGAGATGCCTGCAATATTCACATCTGATAGAGTCAGCTGGTCAGAAAGCAGGAAGAACTGCCTCCCAGGAGACAAGAAGAAAAAAGGCCGATGGATTACTGAAACATGGGCAGCTGGATGGAAATGGTACTTCAGAAAAAGAGGATATCCAAAGAACCCATTAACATATGGAAAGGTACTCAGCATCATTGGTCATCAGAAAAATATCAAAATTGCAAAGTGATATCACTGAACTCCCACCAGAAATGCTGCAATTAAAATGATTAGGATATCTAGAGTTAGAGAGGTGGAACAGGAGGAACTCTCATTATTGCTATTGGATATCTGTTGGCATAATGATTTAGGGGAACATTTTGGCAGAATTGACTAATGTTAAATGCACATGTATGTGAAAGCACAGAAAACCCACTCCTGGGTATGTAACAGAGAGATGAATGTTTGTTTCCAGTCAAATGAGAAACTGAAGGATGTTAATAGCAGCATTGTGAATGTCAGCTCCAAATTGAAACAGCTTGAATGTCCATCAATAATAGAATGGACAGACATGTCACAATGCATTCATGGTATGGAATCCTATAGAACCATGGAACCAGACACACTTGGTATATAAGAATGTGGATGAATGTCACAGACATAATAAGGAGGAGAAGCCAGACACTTAAGAATACATCAATATATACAAAATTGAAAAGCAGGCAAACTTCATCGTTGTTAATAGCGGACACAAAGGTGGTTTTGATAAGCTTTCAGTATGGTAAACCCACTGGTTTTTAAATTCAAATTGAATTTTTCTCCTTAAATATTAACTAAGAATTTGCCGTACTAGTTCAACTCTGAATCACAAACACAATGTGAAGGCTTAATCTTCCCCTTGGACATGTTCATTTTGTCCCATTACACACTTAACTTTGTTAAACAGTATTTATTTTATTTTGATCTATCTTCCCTCATTTTGATAACAAAGATATTAAAATTATGTAAGACCTATTCACCATTGATGTTGTACTTAAAGAAACCTTGTTTTAAATGGAATAGCTGCTGAAAATGTTATTTTTCTTTCATTTTCTTGTACAATCTCATTACAGAACACAACATCTTTTATTGATGTAATGTGTTTTGTCAAGCATCAGAAACATTTGGTTCATTGATATATTGTTGCTGCTGTTTCTCTGACATTTTATATCCTTTGGGGCCAATGAGCAACTCTCATAGGCATATCCCTGGGTAACTATATATCAGTGTAATTAATTCTCATCTTAAATCTTTTCACCTACTGTCAGCCAAGAAATAGTTAGGAAAAACTGATTTTTTGAAAGCTTGTGGGTCCAGTGATAAAAATGATGAGTGTAAAGTTGAGGCTCAAGAGCTATCCTCTTTTCTAATTATATAGCCTCTGCTCTGGAATGCCTGCCAGTCACATCATCAGGGAGTCCCTGGTTATCAGAAGGGAGTGAGGGTCTACACTCCCAAGATGGAAGGTACAAAGGCATGCTTACCCCTCAGCCTCAGACCCATGTTCCACCTGTTAAGGACCATTGGACCAAGTCCACCTTGATACAGCTTTGGAAATGAATGGAATGCAATACAAGAAGAGGGAAGGGCCTTCATTTCACTCCAGAAGTAAAATCAAGCAGTGGGTTGGTGATGCAGTATTTTGAAATACCTTCAAATATTCAATTTCACATCCTGGTTTTAAGTATCCAAATCATACCATATTATTTCTTTCCTATTTATTTGAAAGTTTGGTTTACTTTTAAATTACTGATAGGTAGAAAATAATGATTAAAAGACAGCATCCCTTTCCTGAAACATGGATCTCTGTCCTATTCACCTCAAGGAGTCTATGGACCCAATTTTGGTGCAAGATTCCCTGCTGCCACACCTGGTGACAAGAATGGACCTCTGGGCTAACCCATGCTACCTGCTGGGCCACTCAGTTCAGTTTATTTGATTTCTCATAAGAAAAGTAACTGATTTTAAAGGAAAGAATCTTGTGTATTTCTCTCTTGTTTTTCTCCCTCCCCGCAATTTTCTTACTGACCTTCTCTAGACAATTTAATTAGTCACAAAATAACGTCTTAATTAATTTAAAAGTTCCAAGGTATTAGGTCAGTTTCCTAAGCTCTCTGAGCTTTGGCTTCACTTAAATTTCAGATACAGTCCTTTCCTTGTACATTCTTACAGGGACTGTATTGGTAGAGAACACTCAGCAAGCACATGGTAAGTGCCCAGCAAACGTCTGTTCTTGGTTTCCTTGTGTATTTTAAATTAGTAGCTGCCCATAAGGGCTCACACTGTACTCTGGCAGGTGAGCTTCATAGGGAGAGACTAAAGACATAGATACCGAAGGCATTTTAGACCCAGAGTAACAGATGAAGTATGTATAGATGAGCTGCAATTAGTAAGGAAAGGTAGAAGAGCCTATTAATCACACCAGCTCAGGTGGGCACAGGTCTGCATAGGGATCAGTGCATTGTGAAAGTTCATGTTCTATCTCCTTTGGGGTGTGTGTGTGTGTGTGTGTGTGTTTGTATGTATTACCTTAACATACACATTATATTTACATATAACATACATATATAAATATATGAACATATATGTGTATATATATAAGCTTATATATGTATATATGTGTATATATATTATATATATATAAATTTTATTCAATGACCTTTCACTATTATAAGAAAGCAGGAGGATTAGCCAAAGCTAGTATGGAGCATCTTACCCAATATATCCTATATAACAGAGGGAGGGCCTGGAAGGCATCCAACCCAGGTCCTCTGGAATAGTGAAAACTGATACAGAAAGATATTGTATGTTTAGGAACAATTTCTCTATCAGCATTGCTGAGTATTCCATCTAAAGAAGTTTTAAGAAAACAGCAACGGAAGCAAAAAGGAATCTCTCATTTTTGACAGTAGGACACAGAATATTCTTACCAGATTCAAGCTTCATTGAGCTTTTGAAGGTTTCATGTGTCAGCAGATACTTTTCTTCAGGTTAGGGGCTGAAAACAAAGGATCTTCAAGTCCTGACTTGAGTCTTAGTCACCTGGACTTTCCAAGAGCAGAGCATCTGGCTCCATGTATATAAAAAGCTGCCACTGGACACATATTCCTGAGTGAATAAATGATCCAGTGGAGAGGAATTCTGAGGGCGATTTTTCTGCAGTTTGTCCCGCCCAGGACTGTGCTATACATTGTATGTGGTAACTAACGTCTGCCAATCTCTATTTCTCTTATTTTGATCACCGAGGTCAGAGGTGCCAATCATCTGTGCAACCAAAGGATAAAAATACTTCTCAGACTGTTACTTTTTGTGGGCAGATTTTACTCATTTTCTCTGCTGTATGAGCAGCAGCTGTACCCTGGTGACATCCAGAATGCTGCTTAAATTTACAGGAAAAAAAGGCAGTGTAACTTAACAGAGCGTCCTTACCTAGAACTTCAGAGGTTAAATTCAAGCTATTTCTCATATTTCTCACCAGTAAAAGGGAAAATATGAATTAAAATGAAAAACATAAAAGACCTAATTTAAGAGTCTTGTCAAAGAAGACAGCGCAGAACTAAGTAATCGCATTAGTGATGATGAAATTACGTACCTAAAGAGAGATGGAACAGAAAGAATTTGGTCGTACTATTTGTACTTCTAAATAACATGGCAGTTTTCTTTATTTGATGTGAAATCCAAATTAGTAATCAGCTTTTACATGGAAAGCAAGTGTTGTATTTAAGACTTATTTAGGTCCTTTTTTCTTTACTTCTTTGTGTTTGAGGCACTTCAAAGCCACTTTGTTAATTAATTAATCAGAAGAAAAACCTCACATCTATTTATTAAAGTGAAGGACCAGAGAAAGAGAGGTGGGGGGACTTTTCTAAAGAGCTGATTATATATGGAGAGAGGGCCTCCGCTTGATCATCAGCTCTTCAGGAAGAGAGTCACACTCCCAGGTGCTCAGTGAGAGACAGGTCCCCATCCTAGAGACTATCCTGGTAGATTAGCTCCTGGACCCCTTAGGAAATAGTTGCATCTGCTCGCTCTCTCTCTCGCTCTCTCGCTCTCTCTCTCTCTCTCTCTCTCTCTCTCTCTCTCTCTCTCTCTCATACACACACACACACACACACACACACACACACACAGTAACAAGAATGTCCTGTGAGTCCTCTCATGAAATGATTTAAAGGTGGAGGAAGTAGCAAATGCAATATGGCCTTAAATGTTACTTTTAAAAGGTTAAAAATATTTTTATAGCTTTTAGAACCTGCCATTTAGTCCAAACTGATGAAAAGTAGTTGAATTTTGCAAAGTCACAATTACCTTACATTAGAGAAGATTTTCCATGGTTAACCATTTTATCTTTGTCTCATAGAAATGGGATGATTTTAAAATATATTCCCAGATGTGAATATGCATAGCTTTTCTGTTCTGATAAAAAATAATTATTATGAAAAGCATGTTGGATTTCCTGTGTTTTAAACTAGAGTTTTGTAATCAGGCATTTATACACTGGCATGACACTTATGCATGAGGGTATAAGAAGGTTAATGAAGTACAAAAATAGCCAATTTTTCTTTATTAAAATATGCAAAAATCGTGCTGAGATGAACTGAAAAATTTTTTATCCAAAGTAAAGTACTATTTATTATCTGTAAATTTTTTCAGATCTCTGTAGCCATAGGGCTTTTTAAATAATTTTGTTTTATTAAATGACTTCAATTAAAACAGTAAATTAGGTAATTATATTTAGAGAATTAATTGATATTACATTAATTGTTACCCAATCATATGACTTCACTTTTGGATGAATTTTTAGTTCCTTTTTTTACCACATCATATCAGGAAGGAAAAACAAAAAGTTCCAATAGTCAAAAATACAAATTTTAAATAAAACTTTAACACTTCCGTTTAGACATCAGGTAAGCCAACTTTTTTGTAGCTTTCAAAATAGTGCCAGAATAATGAGGTGTTACAATTCACTTTTGACGATGTGGATCAAATGTAAAGACCTAATAATAGTTGGTCACTCTTAGAGAGCAAAATTTATCTTAAAATTTCCTCCTGAGTGCCTTTCCTCCACCTCCATTTACAAATGTCTGTCATTTGTTTTCCAGATTTATAATTCACTCCACCCTCCTCTCTCTGCTTCGCCACACCAATCCACTTACTGGAATTTCCTGTGAGACCACTGCCTACTGTGTACTTCCACTTTTTCTTCCTGTCTCCCAGAATGATAAGCCAGTTCTCACAGGAGTCACTCTTCCTGTAACACAATTCCACTCTTTCCTATACATCATAGCAAAGGGCTCTTGCTCCGCCTGCGAAAATGCCCACTTTGTTGGCACAGATGTGTAGATAGCCAGAATAATTAGTGCCAAGAACTAACAAATCCATTTGAGTCTGTTATTTTTGTTTTATTTCTTTTATTTGCATATTAGCTATAAATCTACTGATCATATTATCCGTTATGGTAATACAAAGACTCACACACAAATATTCATTGCAGTGTTATTCACGGAGTGCCCAACACTGAGGACAACCCAAACGCCCATCACCTAGTGAGTGGATAAACAGGGGGCGCGTCCATGGAATGGGATGCTTAGTATTGACTCCCATCTATGTGCTTCAAAAACCTCACGGCAGGTTAAAGAAGCCAAGCACACAACACTAAATATTGTATGATTACATTTATGTGAATTTCCAAAAATGATACAATTATACATACAGAAATCAGATCAATAGTTACCTGGGATCAGGGATGCAAATGAGGAGAGACTTCAAGAGACAGGAGGGAACTGTTGGGGGTGACAGAAGCCTTCTAAAACTGAACCGGAGTTAAGATGGCATGATTGTATGAATTCACTAAAACTCATTGAATGAAATCCTAACTTTATGGAGTATAAATTATGCTTCAATCAAGCTGCTAAAAATTGTGGAGATACATTTTTAAGTTGCAAAGCTATGTTTGTGCATAGTTCCATCTAATGCATTTTTCAGTTAAATCCTTCCTCCCCCCACTTTTATCCAGTCTGGGTTCTTTGGTCTTCAATGTTATGTACTCAGAAACCAGTTATGGATCTAGTTAAAAAGGCATCTGACTCAGTAGTTTTGGGGTCGGAACAGGGATTCCGCTTTTCCCACCACCGGCCAGGTGATGTCCATGCTTCTGCTCTGGGAACCACACTCACATAGCCAGTGGTTAACTGTCTCCATTGTCAAGCCCAATGGAGTTTCTTAGTTTCCATTACAAATAAGTGTGGTCACAGTTTCATCCAATGGCTTATGTCATAGAAAGAACCCACAAGATGAGTAAACTCTTCATCTGTGTTGGTACTAGGTCCTTTGTCCTTTAACATTTTTGTTGCTGCCTTGAATGCTTTCAGTGGTCATTAAATCCAGTCTAATGATGGTTTTAGCTCATGTGATCTCCTGGGGCTTTAGGAACAAGTGTCTCAGAAAAGAGTGCTCTGATGAAGCAGCTTACCTGCATCTCCTTCCCTCAGAGGCGATGCAATTCAAATACCTGATGCCTTTATTTATTTTTAAGTGCACCCATTTCTGGAAGATTTTATACTAGGTCAATTTTAAACTCTTGTATTTTTCCTGCCCAAATACTGTTCTAGGTTTAAGGACTAAGGGCAGTAATTGGTGATTGTCTAAGTCAGTTTGTGCTGCTAAAACAAAATGCCTGACACTGAGTGATTTATAAGGAATGGGAATCTATTTTCCACTGTTTTTGAGGCAAAATGAAGGTGCTACCATTTGGTGCCTGGTGGGGCCTTCTTGCTACACCCCGACAGCAAGACGAAGAGACAAAAAGGCAAAAGGGACGAATGCTGTATTCTCACATGGAGGAAAGTAGAAGAGGGCAAACACACACCCAAGCCTTTTGATAAGGTCCTAATCCCACCCACAGGGCTCACTGCATTACTTAATCACCTCCTGGAGGTCCCCTCTCTTAATGCCATCACACAAACAGTTAGGTTTCAGCACAGGAATATCAGGACATGCATCCAGACCACAACATGACTTAGAAAGAAGCCTGAAATTCAGGAAAGCTGGAGGCAGGTGAAGATTCTGCTCCCACCTGCACATGCCAATGGTAAGGAATTGCCACCCCTCTTCACCTGGAAACTAGAAGTGTTTTCGTCATCCACCTCACCCTCTGCAAATCTACTGAAGGCTTGGCTTAAAGCAACCATAATGAAATTCAGTTTTCAAAATATATATAAAAAAAAAAAAAAGATAGAGTGACACATCCACTTTTGAGATGAACACATTAACCAAGATCAATTTAGATTAAGTATTTGGAATTTGCTTATTCTTCTTTCTTAGATCCTTTAGGATCTAAAATTATAAGTATTCATGCGTATAGATATTTTTAGATTTCTGAAACAATTAAATATAAGAAAATAAAAAGAAAAAAAACATGTTTCTAGTGATATTCTCATGCTAGATGTTGGTATCTCCACTCGACTTTGCCGCTTCTTTTCATAATTGAAGGGATTGCTGAAGTTTAGTAAAAGACTAATGAACATAAAGATGTAATATTTTCTATTTCAGTTTGCAGCTCCACTGAATTCTATTTCAGTTTGGGAGACTGTTATCCCCAGATTAAGAGCATGTACTCTAGAAATCCTTTAGGATCTAAAATTTAGCAAGTAGCTGATGATGCTTTGAGTGGTCATTTTAAGTTCCAATCTTTCAACATCTTTAAGTAAGTTAGAATGCTATGAAACATTTCCAAGAGAACCACCCTGTTAGGGAAATGCAGTGCCTTTTAATCTTCTTTAAAAGAAGATCTTCTTATAGATAAGGGAACTTAGGTAAAGTTAAACTGGCTTAGCAAAAGCCCTCTAATGGTAGTGACAGAGTCTTTGGAATCAGGTCTGACAGTTTCTAGGACTTTTCATATCATCCTTCAATTTAGGAGATTAAGTATTTGGAATTTGCTTATTCTTCTTTTACTATATAATTGAAATATTATCAAAATTACTTGTTGGGGATTTTTCAAACTTAAGACCAAGGAAATAAACTTAAATATTTAGGCCAGTTCTTCATTGTATGCATAGAAAATGATATTCATGAAAAAAAACAAACAATGGGAATCCAGCACCTCTGAGGACGATCAGAATCTAGAACACTGACAACCCTCAGGCTGGTGAGATTGTGTAGCAATCTGACCTCCCACTCATTGCTGTCAGCAACAAAAATTTTTACTTTAAGTTTGAAAGACCATTTGGTGTGTTCTTACAAAACTAGACACACCCTTTCCATACAGTCCAATAATCATTCTTCTCAGTACCCAAAGGAGCTGAAAACATACACAAAAACCTGCACACAGATGTTTATTATAGTTTTGTACATAATTCCTCACACACGGAAGCAACCAAAATGTTCTTCAGTGAGTGTTTAGATAAGCAAAGTCTGATGCACCCAGACAATGGAATAGCATTTATCTTTAAAAGAAAATGAGTTGTCAAGCTATGAATAGACATGGAGAAACTTTAAATGTACATTACTAATTGAAAAAAAAACAAACATAAAAGCTACAAACTATGATTCCAACTCTGACATTCTAGAACAGTCCAAACTATAGAGACAGTGAAAAGAACAGTGTTTGCCAGGGTTTGTTAGGAGGAAAGGATAAAGAGTTGAAACCGGAAGATTTTTATGGTAGTGAAAATACTGTACATGTTTCAGTATACAACTGTCCAAACTCATGGTATGCCCAAAACAAGTGTCAACCCTACTGTAAATTCTGGACTCTAGGTGATCTTGATGTGTCTGTGAAAGCTCTGGTGGGGGACATTGACAGTGGAGGAGACTTTGCCTGGGTAGGAGCAGGAAATGAGTTGGAGGTCTCTACCTTTCTCTCAATTTTATTGTGACTCTAAATTCTTTTTAAATAAAAAATAAAGCTCATAAAAATCAAATGTCCTGCCCACGTCCTGGTCTGTGCTTATCCAACTTTCCCTACAGACTGTCATCACAGAAAGGACAGAAATGAGAGGTTTCTCTGCAAGTCCAAGAAGGTTAGAAATATTTGAAGGGTGAGAATATTTTGGATACTCTAAAATAAACCTCTTGTCTGTAGGAATAGAATGTGAACCAGCCTAAAGGAGGAGCTCTCTTGGGCGGGTGATTGACATGATGTCTGAGCAGGTTTGTAAGTCAAGGAGGATGCTCTCAGACACATGTCCAATGGAGCCACATTGAGAGAGGGCTGAGGGATGGGGACTCCTGGTGTGAGAAGAGAGTGATCTGGTCTTTGTGTCAGCTCAGTAAAACTAAACCACATGGCATGCTGCAGCTGTGCGGTGTCAGTGTTGGATCACCCAGTAAGCAGGCTTCATCCAGGGCAAGGAACGTCATGTGCTGTGAATTACACTATCATCCACTTGCAGTAGAATATAGATAGGATGCGTTTGTGACTGCTATAACATGTGCATTTGGGAGGTAACCATGAAATGGGATTTCTGAAATCATGTCTTAGTTCAATTAGGAACAGTGATCAAAGGCTGCAGATCTGTAAGTACTCCAGGAATAAAAAGCAACTAACATGTGCATTGTTTTCAAGAAACTGACAATCTCAAGTTGTTAAGAGGTCCAACTTTGGATTCAAATCTCAACTCTGCCAATTCCGTGGCTATTTTGTTTTGTGACCTTGGGGAGTCTCTTCTGCAAAACGAGGCTAATTATGGAGAAACCTCATAGGTCTGTTGTAAGAACTAAATGAATTTATGCATAGCAGGCTCTGTTTGACTGGCAGCTATCAATCAACACCATGACCCACTTAGCCATGAGTTAATCTTCAGTCTTCAGAAACTGAAGAGCTTAAGAATTCTGCATAACTCTGGATAAACTTTCCATGCTCTGTTATACTGAAATACTTTCATTTATAATGCACCATGACTGGATCTTCTCCTCCAGATCCAGAGTGACACTGATATGAAAATGTTTGCTACTATTTTTCTGGATGTCTCCACTTGATTTCTTGTTAGTTTGGGTCATCCTAGTGGGTAACAGCCTTCTCTGAACATTTGTAGGATAATTAGGATAGTTGTAGAGTGGAGAAGTGAAGTTCCATTTAAATACATTGTTGCTATTTTTGATTTTAAGATAAATCCTCCATAACCTCCACCTGGGGTGATCAGGCAGCATAACAACCACAGATAAGACCAAAAGCCCTTTGCTGCCATGGTGGTTATTGGCCATTTGTAAAAAAACACATGATTAGAATTTTTAAATTATGCTTTCTGAAAATAAAATTAAATTCCTGGTGAACAAGTTTTTTTCTATATGAAGTATCTTTCTAAATGTTTACATTTGTATCCATTCCTCTTTAAATGGTATTTCACTCTAAAACATAAAATAAGCAAAAAAATCGCCTGTATTGTGAAAAAATAGGTGTCACTGTCACACTTTTAATACAGAACATGTACTCAAGTGCAGTAGCACTGAATTGATTCTCCAAAGGCAGGACTCCAGGATAAAACCATGTATTCCAATGTTGTCTATATTGTCATGACTGAAAAGAATGGAAGAGAGTGAGATGGATTGATCAGAGTATCCACAAATCACACACAAAACCTCAAAGTGTATGCTTCACTTTACATAGAAAAAGAAGAAACTGGAAATTAGATCAGGCAATAAAGTACTATATAAGGGCATTTCCCTCTATGAACAATAAAGTATTAAAAAATTATGAATTTTGCTTTTTGCTATTCAGATGTGGCCAGTCTCACTCATTATATGCTTCAAAACTTTACCTAGAAAAATTTCTGAAGTAGTAAATTAGTTCAATTCTTATCCACTCAAACATTAACCTCTCAATGGAAATTTCCAATGAACAGTGAATGTTTTGTAGAATCATCCTACCCAAAAAGGGAGTGCTGTCAAATTATAGCTACCAAACCATATTTTATTACTAGTAGATCTTTTCAGTTTTGCCAGGAAGGGCTTTCTTAGCATTCCTTATATTTAGAATGGAGATAATTTTTTGTATAATTTATTAAGGAATCAAAAATGAATTTCTTATATTTTCAAAAACATAGTAAACATTAAATTGACAGCATTAAAATTAAATATGAAATACAATTTCTTACTAGATTACAAATGATCAGGCATCACTTGATTTCAAGTAGTGATTAATTAGTGGAGAGATGTAATGGGGAGAGAACACAGGAGAGGAGAACAGACGAAAGAAGAAAACACAAGAGACAACAGAAGAAATAGGAATGGGCCATGGAGAAAGCAGAGCAATGTTTGGTAGATTCACAGATGCACATGTTAAAATAAATGGTTTTATTTTTAATTTCCTGTGCTGTAAATCACTTGAGATGAGTGCTGTTTGCTTTTCTTAAAGAAATTACTTACTCATTAATTTATTCCACTGACTCCCTGACAGTCAACCTGTCATGTACCTCTAGACATGTCCTGGAACACTAAGCTCTGTGGGAGAAAAAATAACCCTCTTATGTGTTAGCAATTATGTGTGGCTCTTCAACTGCTCCAGCCTTTATGCCACTGCATTATCCACTCAGAACAGGTTACCAGACACAAATAATTCCCGGGCTCTACCAGCATCACAGAATAACATTTCTAGACAAAACCCAAGTGAAGACCTAGGAATTCAGCATTTCTTTTTCAAAGGTATATTGTTGTGGATGTTTTTGAAAATAAAATTGTAAGCACCCAAGAGAGCTGAAATATCTCCCTGACTTGAGAGTAAGAAGCAATCTTCCCAGCCACCTCTTATTTAACTCTAGCCACTTCCTTTCTACTGGCAACTTTTTAAAATTTTGTCTGTTTGTTCCTTTTAGCTATACATGACAATAGAATGTATTTTGACATATTATACATACATGAAGTACAACTTCCGATTCTTCTTATACACGATATGGAATCACATTGGTCATGTACTCATACATGAACATTAGAAAGTGATGTCTGATTCATTCTACTAACATTCCTATTCTCTTTCCCTCTCCCTTCCCTTCATTCCCCTTGTCTAGTCAAAAGTACTTCTATTCTTCCCTACCTGCTCCCCTTATTGTGAGTTAGCATCCACATATCAGAAAGGACATTAGTCCTTTGGATTTTGGGGATTGGCTTTTCACTTAGCATCATAGTCTCCAGCTCCATCAATTTACAGGCAAATGCCATAATTTCATTTCTCTTTATGGTTGAGTGATATTCCCATTGTGTATATATATCACAATTTCCTTATCTATTCATCTGTTGAAGGGCATCTAGGCTGGTTCCATAGTTCAGCTATTGTGAATTAAACTACTATAAATATCGATGTGGCATCATCACTATAGTATACTGATTTTAAGTACTTTGGATATGTACCAAGGAGTGGGATAACTGGGTCAAATGGTGGTTCCATTCCATGTTTTCTGAGGAATCTCCATACTGCTTTCTAGAGTGGTTGCATTAATTTGCAATCCCACTAGCAATGTATGAGTGTACCTTTTTCCCCACATCCTCACCAACATGTATTGTTACGTGTATTCTTGATCAGACCCTGTGCCTAATAGAAGAAAAAGTATGTCCAATCATCATGTTGGCTTAAGAACTGACTTCCTTAACAAAACACCTGAAGCACAAGAAACAAAATCATTCATCAACAAATGGGATGGAATCAAACTAAAAAGCTTCTTTACAGCAAAGGAAACAATCAAGAACGTAAAGAGAGAGCCTAAAGAATGGGAAGAAAATCTTTGCAACCTGCACCTCAGATAGAGCATTCATCTCCAGGATACATAAAAAATTTAAAAATTTTAACTCCAAAAAAATAAATAACCCAATCAATAAATGGGCAAAGGAACTGAACAGAAACTTCACAGAAGAAATACAATCAGTCAACAAATATATAAAAAAAAAGTTCACTATCTCTAGCAGTTAGAGAAATGCAAATTAAAACTGCACTGACACTTCATCTCACTCCAGTCGGAATAGTAATTATCAAGACTACAATTAACAATAAATGTTGGCAAGGATGTGGGAAAAAATGTGAACTCTACTGGCAACTTTGATGAAATAAGCTTACTATACATGTGTATGTGTATATATGTGTGTGTATGTATGTGTGTGTGAATATATACACTTTGTTATAATTATTTTTCCTGGTCCAAGAGTCTTCTGTTCCTGCAAGAGCATATCTTTTCCCCACAAAGCATAGTAGGCCAGAGCAGAGAAATGATGCTTGGGTAAGAGCCCAACACAGCAAAAAGCAATAGTACCAAAAAGAACAAGAATGCCTACTTAGTAGGAGGTAGTAAATGAATATGTGGATCATGTGGCTTTCAGAGAGAACATTTAAAGTGAGTTATTTTATCCAATTCCTTAAAAAATAATCATAATGTTAAGAGAATGTTGAGTTCTCTAACTTTCTGTTCAAGTAGAAAGCAGTTCTGCTCAGTAGAATTAGCAACAGGGGGCATTTATCACCTTTTGGATTTACTTAAGAAATAAAGTATTTGTGCTTAAGAAATAAGTTAACATATTTGTTCTCCTGAATAATTGGAATGGGAATGAAGAGTGGTTCCACACTAGGAGCTGACAGATCACAGTTCTTGTTCAGGACTAGTGCCAGCCCAGTAGAGCAGGTGTGCTCTCCAGAGGGAAGCCAGAGAACGTTCTTGCCTTCTCTTTATTCGTCCGTTCTTTCTCCTGTGGCATCCCTTCTCTTTTTCTTTTCTTTACAATCATCTCTGCCTCACCTTTCTCAATTTAGTGGAATGTTAGACTAGATAGGAGCTTACATGAAAAACTACCAGTGGATTTTATTTCAGAGAAAGGAAAAGAACCACCTAAATTGACCCTAAATATGGTGTTATATTTAATTTGAAAATGTCCGTTGCTATGATAGACTCCCCAGGATTTTCTTTTTCAAGAATAAATTTTCTTTGCTTCCAAAGCATAACATTTGGAGACCACTTTTATTTTAAGTATTATTAATGATTCTATTATTTTTAAGAAGCAGAGTCCCAATGAGGTTTGTTTTCAATACTTTGATAAATGCAAATTAAATAACATTTTCAGGGTGCTATAATATTATTGTTTAAATTACTATGTCCTAGCAACTAAATGATATTATTAAACTAGATTGTTTTAAAATTGTGTCCCTCTTACACAAATTAAAATTTGTCATTGTCTCTGATTTTTATCAAATATTTGATTGTCTTTTAAATCCCAGATACCCAAGTGCTTTTTAATTACATTTTGTTGACATTCTTACTTGAAATGAAAATGATAATTTGTAGATTAATGTGGGTGCAAGTACACGTGTATGGAATTAATTGAGAGCATACAAGCATTGCATATAATATTTTACAAAAGGCAGGAGTCCAGGCATACACTTGTTTGAAAACACATTTGTGTTCACACTTTACTCACAAGTTCAGGTAGATGACCCACCTGGTTTTATGTCCTAGCTGTTATGTTTTCAGTAAGTCATAAAATATGTGACATAAAATTTATTTTCAAGAGCTTTTCTGAGTGTGCTTATACATATATTCTATCTTAAGGCTTATACAGGTGTAAACATCCATGTGAGACATGAATTTAATAGACACTGTACGTTTATATATACTACATACATTACATATAAGAATTAACTATATCATGTACATATAATATGCACCAATAGAAAAAATTTATTTACGAATATTTATATACATGAATTTTATATAATATATCATGTGTATGTATGATATATGTGTTTTTGTCAGCTTCTTCACGGCTATGACCAAAAAGATCTGACAAGAAGAATTAGAGGAGGAAAAATTTATTTTGAGGCCCAGCGTTTCCGAGGCATTGTCCCACATATGAGTTTTTGGGGACACCTAATATCTAAATCATAACAATGTGTTAATAACTTAAATTTATCATGCTTTAGGTGGATTCTTAGATTGAACTGTCAGTCTTAAAATATTTTTCCTGTAGTCTTCTTTGATTTGAGTTGTCTTTAAATTAACTTCATAGCATAACAACTCTGTAGAGTAGCATTAAAGTGAATGGTGTGTGATTTTGACACGGTCAGAATTTTACTTCTATTGTACACTGGTTGTCTGTGTGGTTCGGGTAGTAAGGTTGGTCGTTTAAAATTATTCAGAAAGAGAAGGCCTTATGCTGTCATGCTTTGGATGGGCAGAGACTGGAAGCTGTGGCCAGGGCACAAACCTAGCTTCTCTGCAGCAGGTAAGCGCTGTTTGGTGCCCTTAATGGTACTTCCTTCACTTCCGACATCAACCGTGCAAATCTGTGTGTCTGACATTGGATAAACTATTTATGCTTCTTATTTTGTCAAAGCCCAGAAACAGCAATTAAAGTGAATTTCAGAGCCTTTAGAACCAGATTACAGCTGTTTATAGCTTTTATGTTCCTTAAACTTTTAAAATACCACCCGCTATTAGACGAAATTTCTGTAACTTTTTTGACATACTGATTCACAATGGTAAATATGTGTGCTGACCTCCCCTGGTGTTCAAGGTCTTCTGATCAAGGCAACCACTGAAGGAGTTGATTTACTTACTGTGGGTGAGTGGATCCGAGTCCTGTAGCCCCAAATCCCTCCGTACAGCAAATAGCTGAAATTGTCCCTTTAAATATCTTAACCTGAATGTCATAGAAAATACAACCTGCTGGGTCACAATAAAAACTTAAAAATAGGTAATGAAATATCCTTCTGGAATATAGGGGAGATATTTAAGAGAAGTGTTTTCAGACTTAAATACATGTAAATTCATGTAAATTCTCAAGCACATCCACTCAAGGAGGCAAGATGAATAGTGATGGATATGCTCCCACACAGGTGGGATGACTTCCAGTGCCGCAGCTACACGCGCACATTGGCTAGGTATGTTGCACTGGGTTTCAGGTCAAATTAACGGCAGCACCAGCAAGCATGTGGTTTTCTTAAATGGTGATAGTTGAATAAAACAAAAGATTGTTATTTCGTTAATTCACATGGTGGTTGCATTTTTAAAAGAATTCGTATATACAGTATGAATTAGAGTATGATAAAGTGAGTGTATGTGTGCATACACATATGCACCTACATATGTGTAAAATGAAGCTCCAATTTCGGTCTAGATAATTTAAATATGCACCCCCATATGAATGCATGTGTGCTCCCATATGTCTAGTGGAATCGTGATTTAAGTGCAGATAGTACTTACCTAGGGTTTTGGTTCCATTGTTGTTTTGTTTTGTTTTGTTCTTTTGGTGCCAGGGTTGAACCTGGGGGTACTCAACTACTGAGCCACATCCCAAACCATTTTTGTTTTGAGACAGGGTCTTGCTATATTGGTTAGGGTTTTGCTAAATTCCTGAGGTTGGCTTTGTGATCCTCCTGCCTCAGTCTCCCCAGCCACTGGGATTATAGGCAAGCACTGCTACGCACAGCTAGCTAGGGTTTTCATCTACATGAATGTCCTGTGAACACTGAAAACTTGCACAGAAGGCAGAAAAACTCCTCCTCACCTGTGAGACCATCCCACCCTCTGTGGTGCACAACATCTGTGACTTCTGGACTCTGTACCACATGCCCGTAGCAATCACCATTGCATACCAACATATTTCCAAAATGCCTCTGGAATGTGCAGTCATCTCTTAATTACCACCCAGTGCGAATTCTTTGCTCTACTTCATTCATTTGGCTGCTTTTTATCTGCTCTGCAACTTACTTTAATCTGACTTCCACCGTGTCTTCACCCACCCAACCCAAACTCAAAACCTGTTGAAACCCTTCTCACTAAAGCCCCTAAGGACTATAAGTTGGTAAATGCTCAACAAATCTGACTTTGACCTGAGGGATAAATTGCTCACCTGAACCCCCTCAGTGACCTCCACAGTGATATATCCTTCTGTCCTTCCTCCCTGCTGTCTGGCCTGTCTGTTGGCTTTTCTAAGTAATCTTTAAATATTATAGTTCCTTAAGGATTGCTCCTAGGCACTTTCTAATCTTATTCACCTATTCCTATGGCTAAAATTTACAACTAAATACAAATGGCTTCCATTATTTATGTTTCCATCTTAGATTTTTCATCTGAGTGCCAAACTTGTATATTAATTCAAATTCCTACTCAAAAGTTTCACATCAGTGTCTCCCATACATCCTCGGTCCAATGCCTAGACTAAATTCATATCTTTCTGCCTAAACCCTGGCTTCCTCTAGTGTTTCTTGGTTCTATAAATGCAGCAACATCTGCCCAATTCTCATGCCAGAAACCTCAGGGCTGTCCAGGACATATCTACCATACGTTGATCTGAAACCAAGTTCTGAACATGCTCCCACTTCAATCCACCAGTTATTCTCAATGTCCACCACCAACACAGCACTCTGCCAAGGTTATCCTCCACTCTTGCTGGGGCCTGTACTGCAAACTAGTTCCTGTTTTTTTCAGGTACTCTCACCTCTTCTAATTGCCTCCTCTAAATAGATCAATCAGAGAACTTTCAAAAACACCCAGATGTTGCCTCCCCAGGTTGCCTCTTCCTTTATTTCTTTGAGACATTACAGCATGGGTCTGCAGGAAATGACCATGGGCCCAACTCTAGACCATCCCCTAGATGTGTAAGCCAAATTCTATTGGAATATACCATATGCATGGGGGAGTATTTTCTGTGACTGCTTTCAAGTTATAGTTGCAGAGTTCAGTAGCTACTAACAGACTGGATGTCCCCCAAAGCCTGAAATACTGTTTGTCTCTTTAGAGAAAAAGCTCATCAACCTCTGCTTTCAGCAAGTATTGCCTATGTAGTAAATGTTTCATGAACTATTTTATATCATTTTCTCCAAATACAGCACAGTGTTCCTTACTGTGGACCCCAAGACTCTACACAGCCCTTTATAACTTTCCTGTGGACAAGACCTTTCGGTCCATTCAGACTTTGTGTTCTGTTCAGGCTTTAATCATGTGAAGAAAAGAATTATGCATTTAGCATCCATAATAAAAGAGCTCAAAAAGAGTTCTTTGAGGTGACTTTCAAGTGTGTGCTCTTTGAGAGCTGGCTTCTAACTGTCCCTCACCCAGTCACTCACTTGCTGCCTTCAAGTTTTGAGAATCCTTTCAAAGGGAATGCCAGGGTATTACGGTCAGATCTTCTGAAACTGTTTAACACTCCAGCTTCCATGTAGACTCATCATGAGTTAATATACGTGAGGTTCAGAATGTTCTGTCTTTTGACAAAGCTGGTAATAGACGCCCTACTGAGGTACCCCTTCCCTATGGGAGGCTCTCTCCAAGGAGGTGGAAGCATATTCACACAGCTGAGCTGCCTTCCTCAATTGTCTTCCATCTGCACCAGCAACACATGCCCACCGAGGATGTACAGGCACCCAGGATATAGGGGCTGCCAAAAAGTTTGATTTCCTTTTGAAAACAGTTACCTATTTTATAAAGGAAGCTATTTTTCCTCCCGTAGGCAGAAGAATTATCAATTGCTGTCCTTGGATAATGAAGACCAAACTTTCAGACTAATGCCAGACACAGATGGATAAATACCTTTTGGTTTAATACATTTTATGATTATTCTAATATACATTATTACTTCTATTATTATTACTTCTATTATTATATGCATATATGATTACACATGTAATTATTATCATATTAGCTGTTTAATTTGAAAAATAGGTATCAACTCTCATTGGATTTTATATTTCAGAATAGCTTTTGAGGGAATTAAATGGCATTTGAAATACAAGGTATTTGTGGATGCCTTGTTCTGAAAACCATTTAAACAGTAAAGGGGAGGGTCCTCCTTTAGAAAAGTAAAATAATATTCAACCTGTGATGATTTTTCAGATATTCAACTTTTATTTACAAACCTCCTTCTGTCTGAAAATTCTAAAATACTAATTCATTAAAATGAAAATCCACTTTTGTTACATGAGAAGTAATCCAGGAGGTGATTTTCATGGAATGGAAAGACGCTCACTTGCCTGCCCTGGGTCAAAGGCTCTTGGAGTCCATGTGCAGATTCTGCACACGCTCTCCCATGATCCCGAGTGTGGTTTCCATGAAGTCATTTCTGTTGGTCTTTCTGAAAGCCACCTTCAGGAGTCCTCTTCCCTTTGAGTTAATCTTGGTGAGCATTTCTTTAAAGGTCTGACTTGCCCGTGTTTAATGACATCGCTCCCCCACTGATTTTTACTTGGGGTGGTCTTTTCATCATCCCATGACTATTTGGCTTTGAGAAAGGAGTGGGAAGGGTCTGTTGGGTAGAGAAGACGTGACATTCTCCAATACAGATGGTGAGCAACAGTGACAATGGTGGTAGAATGCACACTACATACAAGTGCTTGGCTGTTCAGTGCCACACATTGCTCACCCTGGCCGCAGCCGTGTTCCTCTGCCCTCAGTCTCCCCCAGCACTGAATGAGGCAGGGAGGGCTTTCGCAGCAGCTCTGGCCCAGCAGGGCTTCTGCCTTCCCTGCCTGCAGGCACTCTGCTTACCAGAACAACAGTGGAGTATGCAAAGGAGAACAGGGAGCTTCGGAGACATCACATCAATGTCACACTAAGGCATTGATGTGACTTCTCTATCCTTTGGGCTGCTAGATTCTATAAAACTTCAGATTTGAAAGACAAAAAGGATATCAGAGGGAACAGCATGAATTTGAAATGAGAAAGATCAGACAGGGGAGAAAAAAAAGTCTCCAACCTTCCTTCTCCAAATGGACTTGGGTTAAAGAAGAACCCAAATAACATTAAGATTTGAGTAATGCTGACCATTTCTGTATACTCATGTGACACTAAAAATTCCAAGAAGTTCTTCATATTTAGCAAGGAGTTATTTTGTGTTTACTACATATGTACAAGGCTTCAGATCAACTAAATACCAAGTGATTAATGCTTTAATTAGTTATATACTTGTCTATTAACAGAATACTGTAAATAGTTATAGAAAAAATCACTTTAGAATTGCATGCAGCTCATAATTATGCAAATGTCAAGCCAAGGTCATTGGTGGTGTTTCCCTCTGCTCATTACAAAACAGTTACAAGTCTAACACACACACACACACACACACACACATACAAAACACACACACACAACACACACACACACACACACACACAACCTTTCTACCTTGTTACATAGTACGTTACTTTTACATAAGCACATATCTGAATAGTTTTCCCCATACAAAAGGAAAACAAACCTATTCTAGCACTTAAAATGGAAACTTGTAAAACATACAAAATTTGAACATCTCCGCCTATTTTTAGGATTGTTCGTTGGCTGGCTTTTGGGCATATTCAATTTTGATTACTCTCCCATTCCCTCTGCCAAAGAAAACAGACCCGTGAGATATAGAATATGCATTTTGAGGTTCTGTATAGATTTTTTTTCCTCATCTATTATTTTCTAGAACAACTTTCAAACAAGTTACAAGGTCAAAAGTGTCAGCTCTTTATGAATCAACAGAATTTAATTATTTTAATGCCAAACTATGTCATTGCAGGGTATTTTGCAGATTAAAGGCTGAGATAAAAACTAATAAGTTTCCTAGAGCTTTCTGGATCATGCATCATTTATTAAAAACTCATATTTACTGGTTCTCCAACAACAAAACACCCCTATGGACTTAAATTTTCCACAACATGCTTTTAATATATTTTATTTCTATAACTACAGGGAAACATGTGAAAGATATATTGAGACTGGGATATGTTTGCTGTCATTCAACAGAAAAACATAGCCTTTCAAGTCATGTCTTCTTCATTACAGTAAAAAATTCCTTAACAGTTAAATATGAAAATAAAGGTCATTGGGCAGCACCGTGAAGAGATGAAAGGGGAAACATCTCAGACCACAGCTGATCCAAGGTCTGCTAGCAGGTGTGCTCCTGATTTGAAAATCTTACTGTTTGGTGATAACCATCCTGGATTTTCCTAATGCAGTCTGTCTTTGTAGTCTCTATCTGCTTAAAAAAAAAAAAAAAAAAAACTTTTTTAAATTTGAAGACAGGGAAATAATTGCTGTTTGAAACAACTTCAAGATGATGAAAATATTATTGGTGTTTTAAACACTCTTAATTTTTAAGATACCTTTTCTTACCAATTTTAACCATCCAAGTTTCTACTGAGTTTGAATATATTCACCCGTATATGATAGTCAGTTTAGCCCCAGGATTGAGGATGTTGTTCATTGTCTTTGGTCAGTTAATAAACTTTAATAATGAAGAAACAGACTAAGATTTGCTCTCAAAGCCAGTACATAACCTTGAAAAGCAGAGACTGGAATCAAAGCTGTAACTGGCTGTGATGTGATGTGTTCTCTTCCGATGAATCACCTACCAATACGTGAGCCTTCAGAGAGCTATCACTGTGGCTCCTCCTCCTCCCTCCAACCCCACCATTTATATTCTGTAGATATTTTAGGAGGAACTTAAGTGCTTATTTACATGTGTCATTCCAATCACCAACACTTTCACAAGGGAGGACAATTCCATGTGACAAATTGATTGATCATTTCATTATTTTGTGTCCATCAAAGTCATAGGTAAGAGCTGTACTAGGCACCCTGTCCAGAAAGATTCATAAACACAACCTGTGAAATCCAGTATCTTGCAATCTAGAAGAAAAATAGAAAACATAAACAACTAAGATAATATAGTATGGAGTATGTTGCAATTCAAGAAAAATACACTCAATAAACATATCAACAGTGAACCAGAAACTGAGTTTCATGCATACCATCTCATATTGTGAGGTAGGTCTTATCATCCTAATTTTAGAAATGAGAACACTAAGCCTTGAAAGGATGGTTATTATCCAAAGGAAAATTGTCAGCAGCAGAATTGGGGGTAGGATCTGGTTTTCATGATCTAGACCCAAGTCCTGCATCATAGAGAAGTATTTAGTTATGCCAATTGAGTGCAGGATTTGAAAAGACTTGACTGCAAAGATATATGTTAAGCTAGACTCAGGTGGTAGAGCACTAGCTTGAATGTTCTAAGAAGAGGAAGAGCCATGAGGATGTATTTGTCCATCAGAGGTGCTATAACAAAGCATCACCAACCAAGAGGCGTAAACAACAGAAATGGCCATTTTCTTCCTGGGTCCTCAGATGGTCTTCTGAATGTGTGTGTCTATGTCCTAATTTCCTCTTTTTTGAATTAGGGCCAAGCTTCATAACTTAATTTCACCTTAATGATCTCTTTGAAGACCCCCATCCCCAAACACAGTCACATTCTGAGGTCCTGGAAGCTAGGACTTCAACATTTGAATATAGTGGCAGGTAGGGACACAAATTTGGTCCATTATAGATGGCAAAAAGTCATAGGAAAAAAATGTGGGTCATGAGCACCCACAGTGCCTGAGCAGGCTCAAGACTGGAGCAGAGCAAACGTAGCAGCAGCAAGAGAAGAGAAAGCTGAAGAAGTGTTATCTTGATAGCGTCAATAAGGCATTTCACCTAATGAATCATCAGTTCTCACCAGGATATGAGAAAAGATAAATGAGAGTTAAAACATTAACTTCTGGTAAAAGTTTTGACATAGCCAAATATTTTACCTTAAATGATTTACTGAACTAAAATATACCCATTCAGTTGGACTTTTTATCCTACCATTAAAAAAATTATTGATTCATTTTCTAGTAATTCCCATTATCTCGGGTGCATTGGTACTACATTCTTTAAATGCATACAATTTTTTACTAAGTTCTTAGGATTGTATTCAATAACTTCAGCAAAATCCTCTTTATGTAAGCTAAAATATCATTTTTGCCTCTGTTCAGCAATATTTTAAGATAAAAGGATGATCAAAGAATTACAAGAGCTGGTGAGGATGTGGAGAAAAAGGAACCCTTGCCTCTGTTGGTAGGAATGCAGATTAGTGCAGCCGCTATGGAAACCAGTGTGGAGGTGCCTCAAAAAATTTAAAAAAGAACTACCATATGAGCCAGCTATACCACTTCTGGGTGTATATCCAAAGGAAGTGAAGTCAGGCTGCTGAGAAGACATCTGCATTCCCATGTTTATTGTAGGATCACAGAACTATTTCTGTGCTTAGTATAATACTACTTAATGATTTCTCTATGAAGCTAAATCCAACTTTTATAGGCTGCAGGTCCATCTCACACAAAATATGTACAGATTCAGTGCAGTGTGTTACATGGATTTCATCTGCCCTCCCCCATTGCATATAGTGATCATTTGTGCATCCTAAGAAGCCATTCCTACTTGGTCCATAGTCCAGCAAGTGTCTTGACTACTTTGCCCCCTCACACCCTTCTGGTTTACTCTGTGTGGCTTATCTCTGTTTTCTCAGCTCTTATTGCTATTTTTATTTTCTACTTCTGATGGTTCAGGAAGATGAAGGCAAAGCAGGAACAAGTGCTTGCTGCCTGTGTGACACTCTTCCAAGAGGAATCAGGGTGGAGGGACAGACCTCATAGACTCGCACGGCTTAATTTCCCACCATTGCATCCCAGGGACTCTACATCACTAGATAATTTAAATAAAGTAAGCAATTACTAAATGGAGAAGACATATAACAGGAAACAGTTTTTGTTTTGTCTTTTTAAAAATGTACTTCTTGTATATATTCCTAAAAGGGTTTTCTCTCTTTTCATAGTTAATCAAACCACAGTTTATGAGATGAAAACATTACTCCAATTTTATCTGTACATGTTTTACACATATTAAAATATCACACTGTACCCTATACATATGTACGATTTCACATGCTAATCAAAGATCTAAAAAATCAACAAAACACTATATTACCTCGATTAAATGAAAACAATTTATTTAAGTTTAGGGTAGTATTTGGGCAAAAGGGCTGCTGAATAGATCTGAGCACCCTGTTGATGCAGATGAAGTGTGCTTGGCTACAGCCATGGCATTCCTGTTGGCCCTCACTGTGACTTCTCCAGCATAGCCTCAGAGTCCAGTGACCAGCCCAGGAGGGGGTTCGGCCTCAGGGCTACTGTATTTACTCTCTAGCTATTTAGTCTGGTTTGGGGAAATGAAACTTTAAATGTGTGCCTTAGAATACTAGAGTATGTGCATTAGTACGTCAATTAAAAAGGTTTTGTTCCATTCATGTAGTACATTTTTCAAACAAAATTATATGAGAAACATAATTCTGAAATTTTTCATGAGATTGTGGATTTTTAGGTGATTTTTCAATATAAAGGAAATGCATATTTTTATAGAATTAAATGTTTTAAAAGCCTCTGTCTATAGGAAATAGTATAAATTGTTGCTTCGGTAAATTTCCAGTAGTAAAGCTAACGTCTAAATTTGTCAAGTTTCTACCTGACAATTGTACCCTACTACTAGAGATGTTTTTTAATAAAACATATTAGAATATTGAGTTGTATATACCATGGGTTTGTTTCTGTTTTGTTTTTCTTGTTTGCCTTGAGGCCTGGCAGGTAAACAGGTGAACAGGTCTTGGTACAGGGAGGGATAGACACTGTGCCATGAACAGATGGCCACTCCCACCCAGCTCTGGCGGGCTGTTGTGCTAAAGGCTGTCTTATACAGTTGAACTGATAAACTTCTGATTCTTTAGGAAAAGCAAGAAATCACATTTCATGTGAGTTCACCTAGTTTTGAAATATGTTCAATTGAATTTAAAACAACAGCATGAGTAGCAAAGAAAATATTTGTGTTTCATGATGTTAAATTTACAACTAACAACAAGCTCAATTTTTGATAACCCTCTTGAAATGACAGCTTATTCTGTGCATGTCAATAATTCCTTTCTATGATTTTTCCTTTCACAAAAAATGGCTTCGATGCTAGCTTATCTCATGTAACGAGATTGCACTATATTGTTTAGTGTTTCGTTTTCTTTTTTGCTGGAAACTTCCAAGGCCCATATCTGCACGATAGGCAGTGATGAGTGTTGACATGTATTCCATGCATTCATTGTCAACCTGAGTGACACAAACATGAAAAACTGTCATTTTGGACCAGAAACCTCTTTGCTCTATTTCTTGTTGTTTCAACAGTACGAAGTAATAGTGGTGTTTGGGTGTGAATTGGGGCTCTTTACCTCCTATCTAAGGATATCATCTGACAGTAGAATTGTTGTAGTTCACTGTAACTGTTAATCTTTTGTATCACGCATGCCAATTCTGTTTCTTTCTTTTTGCTTTTCTACCAGAATTATTCTTAAACTCTGCACTGTTAGTAGGATGGTGTGTTGTTTAAATTTTATTCTTTGTGAAAATGGTGGATTATTTTTTTAACTGCGACCATTTTGATTTATGGGTTGTTTTCTTCTACATTGAAAACAAAGGCCAAATAAGTCCTCTGTAACATTTTCTGTTTACCATTTTTGTATGGTATAATTAATTGCATGTATTCTTGAGGAGTAGTTAGCACTGTCTTAATGGTATGTTTAAACACCAATGTTTAAACATATCCAGCCTGTCCTTTGACATCCAGGAAATCTCCTTTTCAGTGGATTCTCAGTGAGCGAGACTCAGACACCTCATTCCTTAATACACCCAAACCCAAATTTTGGACACTTTTTGAAACTGTGAGTTTCAGTAAACATAATCTTTACCTTCAACTGTTCATAAAGTATTGAAAATTAACAAAAATGGATGAAAGAGAGGTAGCAAAGTCAAAGATCCTGACCAGAGCCTAGGTTTTTGGAAATCTGCAGTTTTATCATGCTTTAGCTCTTGCAGAAACTGTGAAAGACTCCCTCACCAATATTGGTCCCCTTGCTGGTAAGGAGGAACTGGAGAAAGACTTAAATACTGTGAGCAAGACTTGACTGAGGAGTAGATGTGCTTGTGACATCGCTCACTTGAAACACTAATTTAACAACAGTTCTCTGTTCAGCTATATTCTGGGGACTTCCAGAGGAGTAAAATTAGTTTTCTGAGGTTACGAAAATGGAAATTTAGAGGTTATGGGAGGTCATGGGAAAGAGAAGAGTAAAATTGTTAGTTCTCCCTTAAGGTTGCAGCATCTGCTATACTATATTAAATCTCAACGCTTCATACCCCAAAATGCTAATGTCGCCTAGTTTTTGTTCCTGCTCAGAGTGCCTGATAGCACACTCTCATTTGATCCTCACAACTCTCTGAAGTAAGGGATGCTGTCCCCATGGGTATTCCGAGGGCACACAAGTTTTGAGAGGTTTCCCAGGGACACCCAGCTGCGAAGGGAAGGGCCTGAGGTGGAGCCCGAGACATCTTCACGTACCACACAAGCTTCCCTCAGCTGCCTACAGGACTGCTAGCCCTGGGCTGGCCACAGCAAACGTTTGTCATAAACTCTTCTCGAACCTTTTCCTTCATCTGGCCTATGCACCAAACAAAAGAAAACACAGCATGTGCTTTTCTCCTGCAAGCACATGTCTGTACTTCTGCAAAAACATTAGTACTAAGTCCATGTTGTAGTTTCTATGTATGAAAACAAATATAGCAAATCATGCACACCAAGGATTTGCAACCAACTACTCTGCCCTAATCCTTTATTAGGATTTGCCATAATGTGATCAAGGTCAAGTTGCCTCAAAATCACCTTGGATACCTACTTAAAACACTCATTCTGGAGCCCAAAACTATTTAACCATTAACCAACATCCCTGTGCTAAGACCCAGGAATAAGCCTGAGAACTTTTTCCCAAGAGTTAAAAAGAGGCACTCTAAAATCTAAACACAAGTGCTAATGGAATTTAGGTGTTTCGAGCATAGGTAGTGTACTTATTTCATAAAATGTCCTTAGTTCTGGGGCAGATATAGTTTTAAAAAATGAATAAAACGAGCCAGAAACTTTACTCAAATTCTAGTTTCTTTCACTCAAATGTAGTTGTGCTCTATAAATTAATAACAGTCTCATTTTGTTGGATATAATTAGGGAGAGGAGGGAACTTCTGGTTTCTAAATAGAAAAAATAAAAGAAGTAAAGTAGATATTACTTAAAGCTTAGTAAAATTAAGATTTGAAAAAATTAAAAGAAAATGTCAAATTTAGACCTTCATAAAATGAATAAACTGAAATGGTTATAAAATTGATCATGAGGATTCTTCATACTGCTTTACAGAGTGGCTGCACCAATTTGCAACTCCACCAGTAATGCAAAAGTGTGCCTTTTTCCTCACATCCACGCCAACATCTATTGTTTGCGTTCTAATTGGAGTAAGATAAAATCTTAGAGTTTTTAATTTGCATTTCTCTAATTACTAGAGATGTTGAACACTCTTTCATATATTTATTAATTGCCTGTGTGTCTTCTTCTGTAAGTGTCTGTCCAGGAACTTGGCCCATTTATTGATTGGGTTCTTTGTATTTTTGGTGTAACGTTTGTTAAGTTCTTTATAAATTTTGGAGATAAGTGCTCTATCTGAAGTGCATGTGGAAAAGATTTTCTCCCACTCTGTAGGCTCTCTCTTCACATTCTTGATTGTATCCTTTACTGAGAAAAAGCTTTCTAGTTTGAATCCATCCCATTTATTGATTCTTGCTTTGATTTCTTGTGCTTTGGGAGTCTTGTTGAGGAAGTCTGATCCTAAGCCAACATGATGAAGATTCAGGCCTACTTTGTCTTCTATTAGGTGCAGGGTCTCTGGTCTAATTCCTAGTCTTTGATCCATTTTTAGTTGAGTTTTGTGCAGGGTGAGAAACAGAGGTTTAATTTCATTTTACTGCATATGGATTTCCAGTTTTGCCAGCACCATTTGTTGAACAGGCTATCTTTTCTCTATTGTGTGTTTTTGGCTCCTTTGTTTAGTATGAAGTGACTGTATTTATGTAGTTTTGTCTCTGTGTCTTCTATTCTGTATCATTGGTCTGCCTGTCTATTTTGGTGCCAATACCATGCTCTTTTTGTTACTGTTGCTCTGCAGTATAGTTTAATGTTTGGTATTGTGATACCTCCTGTTTCACTTTTTCTACTCAGGATTGTTTTGGCTATTCGAGGTCTCTTGTTCTTCCAGATGAAGTTTATGATTGAGTTCTCTATTTCTATGAGGAATGTCATTGGGATTTTAATGGGAATTGCATTGAATCTGTATAGCGCCTTTGGTAAGAATGGCCATTTTGACAATGTTAATTCTGCCTATCCAAGAACATGGGAGATCTTTCCATCTTCGAAGGTTTTCTTCAATTTCTTTCTTTAATGTTCTATAGTTTTCATTGTAGAGGTCTTTCATCTCTTTTGTTAGATTAATTCCCAAGTATTTTGTTTTGTTTTTTGAGGCTACTGTGAATGGAGTGGTTTTCCTAATTTCTCTTTCAGAGGATTCATCACTTATGAATAGAAATGCATTAGATTTATGCGTAATAGATTTTATATCCTGCTACTTTGCTGAATTCATTTATTAGTTCTAGAAGTTTTCTAGTGGAGTTTTTGGATCTTCTAAATATAGATCATGTCATCAGCAAATAGTGACAGCTTTAGTTCTTCTTTTCCTATTGGTATCCCTTTAATTTCTTTGGTCTGTCTAATTGCTCTGGCAAGTGTTTAAAGGACAATGTTGAACAGACGTGGTGAAAGAGGGCATCCTTGCCTTGTTCCTCAGAAAACTTGGAATGGACCCACCTTTTGACCCAGTTATTCCACTCCTTGGTTTATGCCCAAAGGACCTGAAATCAGCAAACTACAGTAACACAGCCACATCAATGTTTATAGCAGCTCAGTTCACAATAGCTAAATTGTGGAACCAACCTAGATGCCCTTCAACAGATTAATGGATAAAGAAATTCTGGTATATATACACAATGGAATACTATTCAACCATAAAGAATATTATGGCATTTGCAAATAAATGGATGGAATTGGAGAATATCATGCTATGTGAAATAAGCCAAGCCCAAAAAACCAAAGGCTGAATGTTTTCCCTGATAAGTGGAGACTGATATATAATGGGGGTGGGGGGGGTGGGGAGTGAGTGAAGAATGGGGGAACTTTAGAATATATAGAAGGAAATGAGAGGGAGGGGTATGAAAAATGGCAGAATGAGACAGACATCATTACCCTATGTACATGTATGGTTACATGAATGGTATGAATCTACATCATGCACAACCATAGAAATAAAACGATGTACCCCATTTGTGTACAATGAATCAAAATGCAATCTGTAAAAAAAACTAAAAGATAAATTTAAAAAAATTGATCACGAGGTTAGGGCCCAGGAAGTAGAAAGAATATAAAGGTCATAAAGTCAGAATGGTATGAACTACTGATCAAAGTCCAAAATCAGAGAGGAGGAGCATGTTCTTACTGTGTATATTATTTGCATAAAGAAAAATATGTAAAGGCATTTCATTGAAATGTCAAGAGGAGTTAAAGATCTTCTAAAAATTATTCCATGATCAAGGGATGGTAAATGTTTTAATATATTCTCCTTATTAACATTATATTGAAGAGCTGGAGATGCAGCTCGGCAGTGACACTTGCCTAGCATGTATGAGGCCTTGGGTTCAATACTCAGTACCACATACAAAAGGTGCTTACTAATCATATATCTGCATACAAGATTATTTGTATTATTTTCTTTGAATATGTTCTTAATTTTTTATCCTAGGGAACTAATACTACCTATAAAGACGTCCATACATTAATTGCAAAAATTAGTCTTCTCACCCTAGTTTATCATAGAGCCTCTTAGGTTCCTAAGATCCCTTGAAATTTGGTGGAATCTTCTAAAATCTGAGGACATATGAAATCTGTCATGATTGTTTGTGATTTAAATGTTGAGTGGCTGAAATGACTAGTGAAGAGTTTGGGATACTTGCATGAATCAATTCCAAGATGGCCGGGAAACTGCGGAAGATTTTAGGAAGTGAGCATCCAACTTAACACAGAGTAAAGAATGTGGTTTCCTAGTAAGTCTCAAGTTCAGATCTGAGGTGGAACATAAAGGCCAGATCCAAAAGACTAACCTAGAGGTCAGACACTGAGGGCTGCCAGGAAGCTCAGAAAAGCTGGTACTTGGCACTTGGGGGCCTTTGAGGGAGAAATCCCAAAGGGGTCATGAGCCTGAAGATGCAGAAAGGAAAGGGATTGGGGGAGCCCCGAGAACAGAATGAAAAGGGGCCTGGAGGGGCTCAATGCATTGCAGTGAAGATGAAGAGTCGTAGGTGTTTGTGCCACAGTGATTTACAACCCCTAAAGGAAGGTACGGTGGGGCAGAGGGAAACTAAGCTGTGGGTCCTTCCCTGGGAGGGAAGAAGAGACTCCCACAATGCATGGCGTCAGAATACATCTCCTCAAAGGGCACAGAGAACAAGGAAGGAGTCACCTTTTCCTTACATCCGGAAGCATCTTGGGAAAAGAGAGCTGAAGAAAATGCCCAAGGCCTGGACAGGCAGAGCTGTGATTACCCCAGAACTGAAGCGCAAATCCTTCTGGTCAATAGTACAGACACAAAGTAGGGAATTATATGGAAATGCACTCTGAAAAATCCAATTAAATGTCTGCCTCTCCTCCTGCTTGTTCTTGGTTTTGAACTTGATCACATGCAAAGTAGACAAGGAAGGCAGGCATGTAATGTCCAAGTCACATTAGAGGAATCGATTTTGTCTCCCTGGTAGCAACCTGATTGGGGTTCATAATGAGTCAATTAATCAGCCGTCCGTCTCAGGATGGCTGCTTTTTCTTTCACTAGCAGATTTTCCAGAATTTCCTCAGCGCTCACTCACACACGTGTAGATTTCCTGGAGGGAGATGGGTGATTACAGTCCCCCAAATTAATTTTCCCATTCAGAGTCCTAATTACAAGTTAATTGCTTTAATCTGAAGGTAGCGGCCTGAACAGGAAATCAGAAGGCAGACATTTCAGCAACCTCAAATTAGCTGGGTGGTTTTCCTAAATCACTGAGGCACTCGGGTGCCTGCATTCCACGCCACACTAGCAGAGCTGCCCTGGGGGTGCTAGAACGAGAAAAGACAACTGCAAACAGCCGGGTGCTTCTGTGTGATTTGAACTTCTCGGTGGGCAGAGGCGAGTAATGGGGTGAAAAGAAGCACCAGCCCCATTAACAGCCACACACACTGTGGGGCATGGTGTCAGGATGTTGACTATATTGACCACTGGAGGCTGCGAGGTGTCTGGGGAGGACGTAAGGTCTCAATGTGAGAAGAGACTGACATGTCCTAAGAAAGGCAGGCAGGTGGCCATCCAGAGTGGGGGGCGTTTCCCCTGGGACCCACGTGGGGTATGCACTGAGGAAGGGGAGCTCCCGCTGACTTGGTGCTTTCCTTCAGGGTTTTACAGCCCAGTGAGGAAGCAGACTAAATAGAATTAAAACCCAATAGAATGAACACTAGCATAAAGATAGATGGACAGAGTTATAAGCCTACATGGGAAGGGAAACTAACTGGATTTTAGGTCTAGAACAGAGAGCCCTGCATTCATTCATACAAGAATCATCATAAAAATGGATGATGATGGAGCCGTCTGGCTTTCAACACACACTCACCAATGCGAACCTTATTGCAATAGTGTTAGCAAGCTAGGAAACAATATTAACTTGGTTTTACAGCATACTTTTGGACTCAGAATGAAGTACTGACCCGGATGATGGTACATTTTATGAATCATAGTCTATTACTGTTTCCATGCTGCTTGTTCTATATCTTGAATAGTCACTTGGAAGATAGCAGAGTTAGCCTGGGATTGTGACCGTGAGATAAAACAACATATCGTAATTGGGAAGACAAAACACACTGTATACTGGAAGGCAGGATAGGACTAAAGAGTAGCAGCAAGAAGTGCCTTATGGGCGTTGACCTCCCTGATTTGTGTGTTCACAGCCATGAAGATAGCTGATTTTTTTCTTTAATTTCTTAAAAGACACACAGCAGTAGCCTTCTAGAAGCTGATACAAATGCTCTTTGGTTTAATAGTCGGCAACTATAGGGAAAAAAAAAAAACCTAAGAATCAAACTGGAAAAAGAAAATACTGAATTTGTTCCTCTTCCCCCCAGACTGAGAGTTGCCTACTCCTCAGTATGCTGGAATTTGGAGACAGGGCCTTTAGGGAGGTAACTAAATTAAAAAGAGGCAATTAGGGTCGGCCCTATTTCAAAATAACTGGTGTCCATATAAGAAGAGGAAATTAGAATGCGAATGAGTACAGAGGGAAGAACAGAGGGAGAGGAAACCCTCTGGAAGGGAAGGAGCATGACCTCAGAAGGGACCAAACCTGCTGACACCTTGTCTCAGACTTTCAGTCTCTAAAACTGTGACAGTGTCCATCAGTGTGGTTTAAGTTGCACATCTATGTTGCTTTGTTACAGAAGCCACAGCAGCCAAAGCAGTCTTTTCTCTCCATCGTGGAGAACTGGTGAATCTCACACGTCAATAGTTACATCTTTTCCTACCTAAAATCCCTGCTCTTGTGGGTGAAAGGGGAAGACACACAGGAGTAGGTTACACTTAATGAGGACTGATACTTCTATAATTCCCTGAAACACAGCAAAATTGTGGACTGCACCCCAAGCTGATGCCTTGGTACCTGCGTGACGGGTCAGCCATGGACCCTTCAATGATGGTTTTGAGCAGCCAGTCCTGTTCTGCTGGTGCAGCGGGGCAGCCGCTTCCAGGGGTGGGCATGTCAGCCAGGTTTCTGGACACTTGCTCAGGTGGTAAAATAGGTCTCCGGAGCAGTGATGAATTCAAGTCCATTGCAGGGTTGATGGGTAACAAGGAAACTTGAGCAAAGAGTTGTATTACTCTATGTGCTGAACATATGGAGTGTGTCCTGTGATACTGTTTTCAGACATTAGTAACATGCTAATAGCAAAAAAATATATTATAAACTCCCTTAATGTGTAATATTCCTTATACTTGGTTCTCTCTACCAAGAAATGATTTATGAAAGGAGTAGGAAGCCCTCTTAACACATATTAAGCCACCTACCTTGCTGATGAAATAGGTTCAAAATAGGTAATACAACTTACTTTACAGGTAGGAGTGTTCACCTGTAGTACCTAGTCACGAAACTAATGATATTTAAGGCTATAAAAGCTATACATCGAACTGCCCACTAATCAGAAATAGTATTATTTCACCTTATAATTTTTTATTGATCTTCCTTTCTTCCCTCCCTTCATCCCTTCATTCTTTCTAAGAATGTAAGGGAAACTAGGCTTCGTAACTTCGGATATTTAAGTGGAAGCTGCCATCACCAGCTGGGGTTGCTAACTCCCTTTGGAATGTGTTTTATAAACCGAAGAGAAGATATGCTTCCTACCTTTGAGAATTTTACATATCCATATGTAATATGAGAAATTTAAAGTAAAAATACACCAGTTTCACATACACCTGCAGATTACAGGTATATATTGGGAAGAGGTGTACTCATGTGGTGGATGTAATGATGACAGACTATGCTTCTTATTCTTCTCAAATAGAGTATCCAAGAGGCAACAGAAAAAATGGAGGCTTTTGGCAGATGTGAGGTCTACTTCCCCCTCCCTATGGGGAACAGTATGAATGACCCCAGAGGTCATTCTGAAAGATGTTTCTGAATTAAATGGCTGGGTCCAGCCTAGATTTCATGACCCTACCAGCCCACACTAGCATCTGAGATTTCTGTCCCGAAGAGCTTGGTCTTATACATTGTGTGTACTAATTAATGTACGATGGTGTGAATGGTGCCTTTATTTTACACCAAAGCAAAGATCAAATCTGATTTGTCCAATACTGTACATCCATTACTGTAAAAAATCCAAGACACAGCAAGTATTAAATGAATATATGCTGACACTGAGAGGCCAAGGAGAAGATTAACAAGCGGGAAAAGAGAAGGATTAGATAGGAATGCAAGAATAGATGGGGAAGGGAGATTATATTCAGGATATGATACAATTCAGGAATTGAAATGATGTATCTCCAGAGTGACATCAGTTACATAAGATTCAAGTCTAAATGGAAGAAAGGGTAATGTCAGAGAGAAAACAAGCAGTGTCCTCTCTGGAACACAAGTATGTTCATGGTGTCTCCTTGAGGTGAGCAATATGGCAACCCAATCAGAAATGCTTCATTAATGCGGGTCACAAGCTGAGACTTGAGGGATCTAAATAAATCAAGAGAAGAAGGGGGATATTTTAAAAATATGTCAGAGTGAAGAAAAAGTTCTGACAGCAAATTGAGTATGGCATATTTGGAAAACTTCCTTGAACTGAAGGATGTTGAAGAACAGGAAAAGTTAAGATGAAAATTTCCATTGGGACCACAGTAGAGATGGCTACTTCCAAACTAGAGTACACAAAATTTCAATGTGTACAACAAGTTCTTTGAGAAAACTATAAGGAATCTTAATTTGGGACTAATGTACAGGATAAATTCTAATAAAGAGACACGGGAAACAGAGAACAATTAAGAAGCTATTATAATAATCCAGGTGTGAGTCCACATGGATTTGAAGTACCACACTGGCAGTGGGAATAGCAAAGATGAGATGAGCACCAGATATAAACATAATTTAAATGAGAATTGATAGGACATGAAGACTTTTTGATTAATAGTTAAATATGGCTAATCCTTAGTGCTTGGACTATGATGCCATTGGAGGAGAAAATTCAGGACAAGGAGCCAGTTGGGGACATAGAGAAACAGTGACTTTGTTTGGGGACATATTGTCAAGAGCCAAAGTGAGGTTATTCACTAGACATTCAGAGACAGGACCGGAATTTAAATGGAAGGTCCATCATAGAAATACAGAATCAAGGTTGCAAAGCCATTTTCTTGAAAAAAGAGTGAGTTCTCTATGACCCAAAAGAACACATACTGAATCTTAAGGGACCTGTATTCAGGGTAAGTTGGAAAGAACAAGAGCCACAGAATGAAAAATGTTAGGTTTTGTTGACTTCATTACTGTTTTGCATCTTTTCTTACATAAACATCCATTTAATTATTTCTTGTATTGCAGCTTCTGAGTCAGAGTACCTTGTAATGTTAATCACTTAAATGTGATAAAGTCTATAAATCTCTACATTTCTTTAAACCATTGCATTCTATGTCATACATAGACTAGATTACCAACTCTGGAATTTAAAAAAAAAGACTTAAATAGCATTCACTTGCTAGCTCCGGACCTTTTCAAATTGAGCAAGTTCTTTAACTTCTAAGGTTAGAGATTTTATCCATAAAATGAGGATGAAAAATGCTCTACCATGTTTTTCATTAATTAAATGTGAAAATGCAGATCAAATGAGTATGTCAGGCCCCTGGCATATTCAGGAAAATGCTGGTACTTCCCCACTTCCTTGGAACATGCAGCCCTGGAAGTCCACTCCCAGGTGTCACTGGGTCACACTCCTCTGTCTGTTTAGACTTGAAGTTCCGATCATGATAGGTCAGTTCCAGACACAGGTCCAGAAACCGAGTTACAGCTGGAGAGGAGCCAGAGTCTCGCCTTCTCGAGGTCATACACTAGTGGGACAAAGAGAAGATAAACAAGTAAACTGAAAATAAGTATCTTCAGGGAGCGATAAGCTCTTTGAAGTAAAATCAAGCTGAATGAGAGACTAACACGATCTGTGTGGGAGTAGCTCTATTTTAGTTGGGACATTCAAGGGCACAAGACTTAGCTGAAATGGGAAAGAGAGAGATGGGGGAGAGAAAGCCACATGAGGGTGCCTGGGAGGAGGACGCTTTTGGGTGAAGAGCCCAGCCAGCAAACCCACTGTCCGTGAGGTGGCAAGGACTGCAAACCCCAGGATCAGCAAAAGCCAGACCTGGGCGTTGAAGGGGCTGAGCAAGGGAGCAAGGGCTGGAGGTCAGGGCTGGGGGCAATGGTAGACCACGGTCCAAGGGTGGTGGGAAGCCAGAGGAGAGTTCAGAGCCAGGGGAAGCACGTCATGCTTTGGAGGAAGGTCAGTGTCCTCAGTGTGGGTACAGAAAAGCTCACCAGGCCATTGCATCACTCTTCTGTGTCTCTCATTTCCCCCTCTGCAGAGAGCCCATAAACCAGTGCTGTGCAATGAGCTTGGTTCTAGGTAAACTGCAGCAAAGAGCTTTCAATGTCTAATGGGAGGAAAAAAAAAAAAAAAGTGACTCTTGAAGGGATTAGGAAGGTTCCGTTTAAAAGAGGAAAATAAAAGAAAAAAGTCTATGTCAAGTGCACCATACCTTTCCTGCCCCACTTTAGACAGACCTAGGAAGAAAGAAAATGTTGTTATGAGCAGTTTCATCATTTAGACCCAAACACTGGTCATTGCAAGTCCATGATGGAGACTTTGACTTCAGGTTGAAGAAGAAAAGCAGCAAAGACCTTCAAGTTGTAGATTGGCATCTGTGTAATGAATCCAGGTCTTAAAAATTGGTGCTAGAATTTTTTACAAAAAAAAAAAAAAAATAGAGCATATGGTGCACCACGTGCACCTGCTGGAGAATCACAGATCTGCAGCAATATTTCTGGCAGCGGAAACTGTGAACAGCAACTGCCTCTGAAAGATGGAGGGAGCCGAGGAGCCAGGGTGCCTTTGCAATGCCACCTGGTTTATAGGCTTTTGCCACTTGTTTTCCTTTAGCTAGCAAAGGAAGCTCTGTCAATCAAGTGACTGGGACAACTTAATAATGTTTTATTTTAGCTCTATCTTCACTTTGAATAATAAGAATTGTATCACCACCACCCTATCGACCCTAGGTATGGAGAGGATGCTCAAGGAGATTCAATGAATCGCTCAACATCACTTGCTGAGCAAGCGCCTGGGCCAAAGTCAGGTTCATTGGGTTCCAAAGTCTGTGCCCTTGATATCTTACCAAGAACAACAGAGCAGAGAGACTTTTCAGGGCATTAGACTTACAGAGACATAGTGATTTGCATTTTTCCAAGAAAAAAATATTTGAGAGAAACAGAGAGCACCTGTAGTTTATGTCATTGCCCTTTCATAACCTTATTCTTTGCTAGAAAAGAAGGTGTTAATCTTTATTTTTATAAATATGAGTCAAATTGAATTACAATTGGTGACATATCAAATAAGCCCAATTACTACTAGGTGTTCAATGACCATACTAAGATAACGACAAGAATTGTTTTCAGTCCAATATTCAGATCAATGATTTCCACCCAAAGGATTTGTGATGTCAGTTTAGATACATACAAATTCATTGATTTATATGTCTTTTATGTTGAGTGTTCCTTACATTTATGAGAAACACTTGAGAAGTATTTCAAAATGGAAATGACATTAATTTGAACGGATTTTTATCTTGAAATGTTGTGATGCACACTTCCCTCTTAATTATTTCTTTTGAAATGTTTATTAGTCTTTGAAGTAGTAGGTTTGCTTTCCAAGTGGTAGTCTGTATTTTATTGCAATAATACTATATTTGATATCTAAGTTAGGAAGGAACTTTTGTTAATGCTAATATAGACAAATGACCTCCCAGCTGTAGTCTCTGTCCCTTTCAAATGATTTTTAATATCACATAAAGATAAGGAGGAGTGAGGTAACTAAGGTAAGGTAACTCCAGAATCAGAGAGGAATGTAGATGAGATGCCTTAAAATCTATGACTTTTTATCATTTATTTTAATAGATGATGGATCTCACAAGGAGGAAGGTAGAATGTAAGTAATCCATGGTTTGGGGCATATTTTATGAAGGCAGAGAATTTTACAAACTAATCTCATAAATTTTGGAAGAAACAAAAGTAGATACTTTTATTTAAGGAATTGCAATCTGCATCTATGTATACACATGTATTCACACATGCACACAAATACACACAACTCTGTTCACTGCAGTCTCCAAACCCTTGAGAAAGAAGGGGAGAGATGGGAGGACTTTGGAAAAGGCAGGCCTAGAACCTAACAGGTCCCTGAAGGTGACCAGCATGTGATCATGGGAGTAGGAAACAAGGAGAAGGATGTCACAGTGAACAGGAAATGCAAGAACATGGAGCAACAAGCTTAGTGTTCTTCCTGGTCAGCAAGGGAGACGGTCACACTGCTGGGAGATCCCCCTGTGGGTTCCCTGCAGAAGAGCTGAGACCAGGTGCAGAAGGTCCGGGCTTGCTCCCAGAGGAGGTCCTTAGCACAGTGAAGCTGTAGCTTTCCATGGCGTGGGTAGTATTGGCAGGAGGGGCCACAGGCTACTTAGCTGGTGGCCATGGACATCTTTAGATCCGAAGAGCACAAGCAGGAATTCAAATCTGCACACCCTGTAGGCAGACAATTCCAATTAGGTAGAAGATCAAGCTACGAGCGCCTCCTAAGTGAATCATTTGGTGGCCTGGACTCTTGTTTGCCTCGTTTACTCAAGCAAGAGCCACAGCCGTCTGATTTATCTGCCACTCTCTCCAAGTAGCTCAAGGACATGCCTCCTCCACAAGTCTGGTCGCAATTTTGGCGCAGTACACACACACACACACACACACACACACACACACACACACAGTTTTCCCCTTGGGAGTTTTAAAGGGCGTTTGAGGTTTGCAGGAAGTTTAAAATCTCTCTCTAACCTTGAGATTAAATTAATGTTATTTTAGATTCAAAACTTTCTCCTGTACATAGTAGATAATTAATGTAATTGAAAGAGATTTGAATCCCAGATGTTTATGCATTTGTGATCCTGGAGGCTTCCCTGGGGGAACCATTCTCATTTGTAGTTAGCGACACAATAGAAAGGCAGCCTGCGAGCAGACAAACAATGTCAGTGAAATTCAGATATCAAACCTGGCTTTTTGGTGACAGCCCCGGAGCAGAACATGCTTAAGCTAGGTCTCACATCAGTTTCTGAATTTCACCTATTATGATATTACAAAGACTCCCCACAAAGCATGCTTCTTTCCAAATGACCACTCTTAATGAATATTTCTCCTTTAATCACCAGTGACAGGACAAAACCTCTTGGTAGCAAAGGGAATTTCCGCTGACTCCCATCCAGAGAAATCTAAATTAAAAAGGGCTACAGAACAGGGGTGTCCTGAGTCAGGAATTTAGAAGTTAGAGAAAGAAATAAGACAAATACCAAACACTTTCCAAAGGCCCTCACCTCCTGATGCCACCACCTCCGGGATTTCAACATTTGAATTTTAAGAAGATGAAAGGGTTCCGACCCTACCACTGACAATCCAGCACTCTTCCTTCTGAAATATCTGTAATTAGAGGACTAAGGTATTTGGGGTGATTAGGTCATGAGGGTGGATTCGTGACCTTGAGGGAGAGGACTGAGAGACACCCCAGCACCTCCCACCATGAGGACAGGAGAAGGCACTGGCATGAACTGCTAGTGCCTGGATCTTGGACTTCCCAGCCGCCATACCTGTGAGAAATAAATGTCTGAGGTTCCTAAGTTACACAGTTTATGGTACTTTATTACAGAAGTTCCAACAGACTAGGGCCGTGCAGCACTGGAATCACCTGGGGACCCAAAGCACAGCTGGGGTGCATTCAGTGTGACCAGACCGTACACAGGGCGGGGCTTTGGAGGAGGCGTGGCTTTGTGATCAAGGCTGGGTTTTCTTCAGCTGCTCAGCTTTCCACGGCCACTGGCAGAGCTGTGGCCTCTTCACTCTGAAGAGGTCAACTTGGACGCTGCTTTGAACTAGCTGAGATCTGACACTGATCTGTATAAGTTGGGAGGAGATTCAGTGTATCATCCTGAAAAATCACAAAACTAAACCCCTACTTGGCAAGCTTTGGGAGAAAATAAAGTCTGATTATTGCCCGTGTCCTCGGACACACCGCCCTCAAGAGATGCATCCCGATACTCTTGGCTTCAAGTTGAAATGGCCATCCTAACACCACACAATTTTCATTTTGGTGTTTTATGAAAGCAGTACCTTTCCAGAACCCAGTTCTAAGTTTTCATACCTTCATGTCTTGGCTGATGAGTTGACAAATGCTGTTAAGTAACTAGCTTTCACTCAGAGGAAAATAATGCAGAAAGACAACTGCCCTCTGCTGCTCCCCTGGGTGCTGGGACCCGGGGAAGGCCTGAGACGTCTCTTCTGGAGACCTGTGTGTGATTTTCATCTATATTAATGGGGCTGTTAACTGCGTCCTATGAATCAGAAAATGAAACTGTGGGAAGGTGGTCCCTGTTGACCAGGCTGGTTTTTAATTTCAGGAAGTTGTGTAATGCTTTCCCGAATTCTCCTTCATCTCTGAAAGACATTACCGTGTGCCATATGATGACTCTTAGAAATGCAGCCTTTATCATTGAGCAGTCTATGTATGTGGCCTGAACATTCTAGCTCACGTGTCTCAGGGTTAGAAATGAGTAATTTTGAAGGGTAAATAAGTTTCCCCCCTTGGCTCACTAGCTATTAATATCAACTGAAAGCACATTTGCATCCAAGTATCAAGGGGAACACAGCTTTCTTGCCTTTCCAATTTCTTTTCACATTCCCTTCTAGGACATACTTTGGGCAGACTTGTACTTTCTCCCAAGGATCCTCATCCTCCCCGTCTTTGAGGTACTGACCTACACAAGAACACAACAGTAACCCCAAATGCATCTTTTCTCTTTCCTATGAAATGTTGCTGAAATGAAAGAAAAAAAAAAATATTTGGCGACTTGCACACACATGCGCACTCACACACACACACACAAACACTTGGGCTCCACAACCCACCACCTCTCAGAATTTCTCAGCTCTTCACAAGAATGTGTTTTCTCCTTATGGAGAAGTTGATGTGGTTCCATTTATAAAAATAGCAGCTATTTAAATGGGAAGAGCTTTCCTTTCTATCATCAGTGAGCCAAGTGTTTTTCTAAAAACATAACTTTTTTTTTTTTCTAGTAGAGAAGACAGATTTTAAATATATTCAAGGTTCATCAAACCTTCAAGAGTTTTCTGTTGATTATCGTGTTAAGCTCACACATGCCAAAATGCAAATGAGTGAACTAAGAACTGTGCTGTGTCGATGTGCTACATTGTGTATATTTTGCATGTACAAGCATTGAATATACAAACTGGCATGTTTACATGAATCCACAATTGTACTTCCTTCCCATATAGAATTGTATGCAGTGATTTTGAGAAAGGTGAGAGGTGCTGCCAATATATTGTTTAAATTCCATTTTTTCTACCTCAGGAAAGCAAAAATAAAGGTGGGGGGAGTGTTTATATTTCTTCGCTCCAAATCTTTTTAAAGTCATTTATTCATTATGACCTTTAAAAGTTTCAGTTTCTCAAGTTTATATTCATAGATGTTCAGTTGGATATGACCTTGATGTTCAAAAGTCCACTCTCTATCCAGTGCAAGCTTCCAATCATTGCTATCTGCCTCTCTTGAAACAGGCCCACCAACAGTGGTGCTGCAGCGTACAGGCGTGTGGGGTGGGGTGGACAGGAGCTGTGGGAGGAGGCTTCACAACCTGCCTCTCCTTTGGCCCAGGGCCATGTTTAACATGCACAGAAGCTAAGCAAGGCATTGAACTTGCCTTCTGACCAGCTGGATTTCAAGTGGGATTCCCTCACCCCTCCGGGCTCTACTTCCTGGCTGCTCTACCAAATATGCCCCTCAATGAAACACTCTGGAGTCTAAAAATAGCAAATTAAAGAATGCATTCTAATCATTACATTCAGGCTTTACACTGAGACATATCTGCCAGGCCATTTTGCCCCCAGTCTGCTTCTCTGGAAATGAAATAATTCTTCAAATATTTGGAAAAACTATAATATTCTACTGGTTTTGGCTTTTCCAAGCTAAATTGTTCCAGTTTATTTAAGCATTATTGGTAACCTTTACTAATAACAGTATAATTGCTTATTATCTATTGCACTTTCGAGATTCCAAAGCATTTTCATATACTTTCTTATTCCATATGTGAAGCAACAACTATAGAGTCTCAATTTTATAAATGAGGAAACAGGATCTGAGAGGATAAGTCACATGCTTTAATAATTGATTCAACAAAGACTTATAGAGTGTTTATATGAAGCACAGAGCAAAATCTTGGAATATAGAAAGGTACACCACAATGAGACCACCACCCTGTAGCTTTTAGGATCTACTGAGGGAGGCGCATGCATTAAAAAAAAAATCCTTACAGATGATATTCAGAAAATAGTCAAAAGCGTGTCCAAGTTAGGACGCTGGCACAAGTCTGCCTCCAGATGACGCTCAGCTGGGCTCTTGTGTTCACTGCTGTGGACTCTGCATTCATATTAATGACGCTCACTTAAACTAGCCTCAGGCAACCGGTCGTGTTGGCCTTTCCCTAGTTACATTTCTCCTTCACATAACTGTAAGATAGGGGAAGTATGTCTTCCTGGTGAAGTTAGAGGAGAACTTTATACTGATTTCCCATAAACTTTTGTTTTACCGTTTTCTTCTGATCACTAACTTGCCAACCTCTTTCTGAACTCTTATTTGCATCTTCTCCAACACATCAGTTCTTCCTCTCGGTTTCATCTGCAAGGTTTATTGTGTTCATCTGGGAAAAAAAAAAAAAAAACAAACCCACAAGCCTTCCATGTGAAAGAAAGAGCATACATTTGTCATTAGCTGCAAATTAGATTTCCTATCAGCTGTGTGACCTTGGGCAGACAGCATTTTCTCCCAGAACTTTCTGATTACTCATCTGTGAAATGAAGAAATGGGGCTAGAGAATTTCTAAGGGATTCCCCTGCATTAAAAGTTTTATGATCCAATATGTTTAAAAGCATTAGACTGAGTTTTTAAATCATTCTGAGTGTGTAGAGAGGGAAATGCAGAGTATACACTGGTGAGAACGGAGGGGGTATTGCCTCCCACCCCACTGTGGGGAGGAGACATCAGCCAGGGCTGACCCAAGAGCCACAGATGGACAGTCAAATGTATCCTTCATCTAAAGCAATGACTCCAAGTCCCTGATGGTCTCTTTTGCTTGCTATCTATCTATCTATCTATCTATCTATCTATCTATCTATCTATCTATCTATCTATCTATCTGGTATTTAGAAACAATAATGAATAGACTGATTATTCAACCAAATTTGTTCTTTAGAATAATCCGTAATTCAGGGAATTCAACGCATTCTTCATTTCTCCTTATACAGAAAAATTATCTTTAATCTTAGAGGCGGTCCTCTCATAGGTATCTTCCAAAAATTTGTCTAATAAAAAGAAATTCTCATTTCCTACTTTTAATGCTATCATTTGCTTTTGTATTTGAGTATGAATAATTTATGGATTTTTTTCTTGATATAGCTTTATTGTCACATAATGTGTTTGTTTCCCATCAGCTCTATTTTGGTTGTAATATATAAAATAATTTATTTGTCATTGTCTTAAACTTACCAGTTACAGAGAATTCAAATCTAATTAGGAGAAAATTTTATCCACTTTCAACTAGGATAAGTGGGAAAGTAATTATAGAAAGTGAAGCCTTTCTATCCTGAGAAAGGAAAAAGGTAAAGAGAGAACCCATACCAAAATATAATGCTCACCTGATGTCCCAGGAAGGAAAGAGAGGAAGAGGAAGGTGGGGTGAGGTTAGGGGCACTGTCCCCTCAAGGACACACCCCCAGTGAGCTCAACCTCTCCACGAGCTCAACCTTATGAAGGATCTAGAACCTCCCAGTAGCACCACAGGCTGGGACATTAAGGATATGAACTTCAGTACCTTGTAAGCACAATAATCCATGTTCTGTTCCAACACTGCATTTTCTTTTTTATGGTTGTGAAAGTCTCATGTATTGAATATATTACGCACTATTTACTATATTTAATCAAAATGGATTGATGTCTGGTAACAAATACAATCTGTTTGATACCATTATTTTGTTTTTGTTTTTCTCTTTTTTTTATACACCAATACCGAAAAGGTGATACCAGGTATTATTTTTAGACTCTCAATAGGAAACTTTTAAACTCCATCTTTGAACTTCTGTATATTTTCATTATGGGAAAATCATTAAAATGTATTTTGAAAAAAGTTAAAAATCAAATATGTATAATCTCCAGAATTCTACAAAACTCAAATATAAAAAAATTCAGAGTTTTACCTAGAAACAGGCTGTCAGACCATTCCCTAAATTCACAGATCAAAAAATCAAGCTGTATATTACATATTGTAGACCAAAACATGTTCATTATTACAGTGTCCCTAATGAACTAAACACTCACATTCATCCAAAGTCCAAAGTCCATTGAAAATATGATCACTGAAGCTTTCTCTGTCATGTTCAAAGTTTTCATTTTGGTAACATAAATAGAATGACTACTTAGTAAAATTGGTCCACACAAAAATAATAATCTACCAATGCTTTTATGCTGATTTTTAGTCTAGCCATAATAAAAGAAATCTCTCAGTTCAATATTTGGATGGGAGAAGAGACCATTTCTCACATTAAATAATTGAAGCCCTGGAACATGTCAAATTAACCTTTTGCCATGTGACATCTGGGTTTATTTTCTGAGACTTTCATTAACCCTCTCTGTGCATGTCAAGACAGAATGCTGATGTATTGGCATCAAAATATGTTACTAAGTGGAGAGAAGTCTGCAGGGACTTGAGTTTTTCCTGCAGAGAAGTATGGAGATACAGGTTGGTTTGCACCAAAACATCCTTCTGTGTTACAGGTATTTAAGACATTTTAAGCATTTGCTATAATCCCTTGGCTTAACCCATCATATTATATTGGCAATCTAAAAATAGTATTGATTTTAATTTAGTTTTCTTGTAGTTTTAAATCTGCCTTTTCCCACTGTTTCTTGTATATTTCCCAGAAAAGTTCTGATATTTGGTTCTGTGTCATTATTTGACTTCAAATAATGCAGTATGTCTTTGAGTACTACTAATTAGGTTGTTTAGAAATACAGCATGTTCTAATTTGCTACTCCATGTTAATAGACATTTTGAAAGCACTTATTTAGTATCTAAACATTACATTAACTAACTCATTTTAGGTTCTTACTTGATATTTTAGGCTATATAATTTGATAATGATAACATGAATATGTGATTAATATTTATTGTTCTGTAGTTATAAAAATTTATGCATTACTAAATTTTGTCTTGTTCATAATTTAAGTTTGCTCAACCTTGAGGTTAATAGGACTAATACCAGTCTTTAAGGTTACACTTTTTTAAAATTTAATATTTATTTTACTAATCATCAATTGGAATTTAACCTGCCAATGTACTACTTAATTTTTTTTTAATGAATCCCACTCAGAAGTTAATGCTTGCTATTTTGGTTAAAATATTTGAGTCCATTTTTATTGTTTTACTGGCATGCATTGTGGTGAGATATAAACACAAATATATAGCAAACATAAGAAAATTACTAATATCACTTATTCTTATGTGTCAACAACACACATTATCCTAAAGCAAATGGCCTGCACAAAAATTACAGTTAGATCCAAACCATTCTTAAGTGAATCTGCCATCATTAATACAGAAAAATCCAGTGGAATAAAAACCTCATATAAATGTACTTTTTAAAATGACTTTATTTTTTGAGTACTTTTAGGTTCACAGTAAGATTGAAAAGAAGGTACAGATTTCCCAGAGACCCTGTGTCCCCAAACATACATAGCCTCCCTAATTAGTAACATCCTCCAGCAGAGTGGTATCTTTGTTTTGATTGAGGAACTTACATTTTTATCGCTGGGAGTTCATAGTACACATTAGGGTTAATTCATATGCATCTGAATAAATGTAAGATAACATGTATCCATCATACAGCATATTTCCACTGTCCTGAAGATCAGTCCTCTGTGCTCCCCCTATACAGGCCCCACTAACCCTGGGCAACCTCTGGGCTTACAGATCCTTTTACGGTCCCCATATGTTTCCATTACACAACATCATAAGAGTTGAAATCACCTAGTATGCACACTTTCCAGATTGGCTTCTTTCACTAAGTAACAGGCACTCCAGTTTCCTCCTTGCCATTTCATGACTTGATAGTGATAAATAATATTTGATTCTCACCATTTATTTATCCATTTACTTATACATCTTGGTTGCTTTCCAAGTTTGGGCAGTTATAAACATATATGTGCAATTTTTATGTGAATATAAGCTTCCAACTTCTTTGGGTAAATACCAAGGGGCATGATTGCTGAATGGTATGTAAGACTGTGTTCGTTTTTTAAAAAACCACCAAACATGTCTTCAAAAGAGGCTCTTCCATTTTGCATTCCCACCAGTGGTGAATGAGAGCGCCTCTTGCTGCACATCCTTGTCAGCATTTTAATGTGTAGATATTGTGGAATCGTGTCATTCTAATATGCTGTAGTGTTATCTCATTTTAGTTTTCATTTCCTAGATGATATTTGGTATGGAGTATCTTTTCATATGATTATTTCATATAAAATGTACAATGTATATATTTACTTGGTTGAACTATATGCAACGGTCTTGGGCCCATTTTTAAATCAGTCCATTTTCTTATTATGAATTTTAAGAGTTCTTGGACTATTTTAAATAGAAATCCTTTATTAGATACTTATTGCAAATATTTCCTCCCCCTCTGTTATTTGTCTTTACATTCTCTTTATTGTCTTTCATTGAGAAGGATTTTTCAATTTTAATGATATCTAGCTTATCAATGATTTCTTTCCTAGACCATGACTTTCATGTCATATCTAGTCACAGACAAACTTAAGGTCAAGTGGATTTTTCTCCTATGTTACCTTCTAAGAGTTTTATAGGCTTGCATTTACAGTTAGGTCTTTGATCTATTTTGAGTTGATTATTTCTTTTCTTTTTTGGTGGGGGTCGGGGTTACTGGAGATTGAACTTGGGAGCACTCGAACACTGAGCCACATCCCCAGCCCTATTTTGTATTTGATTTAGAGACAGGGTCTCACTGAGTTGCTTAGGGCTTTGCTTTTGCTGAGACTGGCTTTGAACTTGAGATCTTCCTGCCTCAGCCTCCCCAGCCCCTGGGATTACAGATGTTTGCCACTGGGCCCAGCTGAGTTGAACTTTTGATGGCTGTAAAGTCTGTGTCTCGATTCCTTTTTCCTTTGTGGATGTCTAGTTGTTCCAGCACCATTGTTGAAAAGACTACAATTCTTTGTTGTATTGCCTTGTTCTTTGGTCAAATATTAGTTGATTGTATTAATGCAAATTTCTTCCCATGCTCTCTATTATGTTCCATGGATATATTTGTCTTTTTTGCTAGTGCCACACAGTGCTGGCTACTGGAACTTTATACAGAATCATGATGCCAGTGATGTCAGTTCTCCAACTTTCTCTCCTTCAATATTCTAGAGCTTTTCCTTCCTATTTAAACTTTAGAACTGATCTTTTAATATCTACCAAATAACTTGCTGGGATTCTTATTGAGATTACATTGAATCTATAGGTCAAGTTGGAAAGAACTGATATGTTGACAATATTGATTCTTCTTATCCACAGAGATAGGATAGCTTCTTCTATTTATTTGATTCTTCTTGAAGTCTTCCTCTAGAGTTTATAGTCTTCCTCATATAGGCCTTAAATATATTTCTGGGTTTTTATGCTTATTTCAGTGTTTAAGGAGCATAATGTTTTTAAAGAATATATAATTCGAAAATAACAGATATTTTATCTTATATGAAGTTAAAGACTTCCCTGTTGACACCAAAATGTGTACATGTTGTTGACTCTTACAGTTTTCTTTTATGTCACTTTAAAAAATAACAATGCTTTCCTCTAAATGATGTAAACAACAAAATATAAATATGAGCATCAAAGAAAAAATGTAAAAGCTATTTCAGACTGCCAAAAATATATTCTCTGCTCTGTATTAAAAAGCATCTCATTTGTGTAACAAGATAATTAAAATATATACTTAAAATGTAAAATCACAATGTGATCATTTCTGGAAGAATATGCATGATCAAAATGACCATTTTTTTTCTTCCATTTAGCTGCTTTTTTTTTTTTTTTTTTTTTTTTTTTTTGGTAGTTTTGCCCCAACAGAGCAGAATGGCAATTCCTGTTTCCTTTTGTCTTAAAATTCTTACCCCTTTATTTCAACCACTATGGCTAAACCACTATCTGTACCCCTCATCTCTGGTCTGCTCTGTGTCAAGTCAATGAAATATTGCTATCTCTGATGCAGGTCACCTCCCAGTATCTTTAATCTTTCCTAGATTCTATTGCAATCACATTGGGACAAAATATTGCTTGAGTTTATAATAGTGTTTTGCTAAATATGAACACAAATTTACTCTTGGATTTTATTACTTGTTGGTTTCATGCCTTCGGAAGTCATTTAACATGCTTTGCTTCAGCATACCTGCTTTTGGAAAGCTCCTCTCTATATTGGTAGTTTTCAATCTGGGCTGCACTTCTGCCACCCTGGAGAGCTTTTTTAAAAAGTATGATCTAGGATCACACCAGACCAATTAAATCAGCATCTCTGGGGGCTGCCTTCTGGCACCAGTTCTTGAAACAGCTCCCTGGGTAATTCTCAAAGGCACCGAAGGTGGCAAACCACAGCTCTGTACAATAGAAATGCTGCTCCTTCATAAATATTAATCACAGAGTATATTAATTCATCATCACATAGGTGATTGGAAGAAAGTTTGGAACAAAGGGATAAGTAAAGGCCTGCCATCATTTAGGCTACTGGAGGAAAGTAATTATTTATTTTTTGCTCTTATCGCCTGTCAATATAGATTGAGAGGATAAGCAGACAAAAATTACAAAGAGTGATAAATTGTACTTTCAGCCTCATTAAGTAAGGACTAGTGTGTAGGAAATTATGAGAAAATACAGGAAAATTATTCTTTTATTGACAATATTCCACATAGGATGACTAGAAAACCAATATATTAAATCCTTCTTAGTCCTTGTGGTAGTTTTCTAGAACTTATGTAAAAAATTACTCAACATGGTGTCTTAAACAAATAAAAATTTATTTTCTCCGTGTTCAGAAAGTTCCAAGCCTAAAATCATCATGTCAGCAGGGTTGGCTGCTTCTAAGGCCCTGGGAAGAACCTGTCCATGCTCTCCTGTTTCTGGTGCGTGTTGGCCCACAGGCCTTGGCAGGCCTTGGTTTGTACATGAGTCACTTTCTCTCTGCCTCTGCCTCCACATGGCCTTCTCCATGTGTATGCCTCTGTGTGTTTTCTTTTAAGAACAGGAGTTATGAGACTTTAGGGTCTACCCTAATTCAGTATGACCTTATTTTAACTAAACTAATTCCATCTGCAAAGGTCACACTTCCAAATAAAGTCATCTTGTGAGTCCCAGGCAGACATGGATTTTGGGAGGACATCATGAAATTCCGGATGGTAGTTATATTACCCAACTTCTCCACAGCATTTGATGCTGAGTGACAAATTGAATTCTTTCCAGTCTCCTCTGGATACTTGTCATGTTTTGCTTACTTCTGACATAGTGGCTCCAACCACAGATTGCAGATGTCCATCATATCCCTGTTTCCTTCACAGTCTGAAATTCCAGAGGCAGGAAAGTGACTTCTTTAGATCTGTCTGTAAATACCTACCACAGTTTCCGGCTCATGCAAACCCTGGGTAAGCACTGGAAGAAAGAAAGAGAAAGGAGGAGGAAGAAGGAGGTGTGGCCATTCACCTGCACACAGCCAGCAAGCCTTCATGAGCATCAGCAGGAAAAGATGTGTGCACCTTGACTTGATAGACTCTACAATTAACAATTTTTAATAATAGCATTCTTACCCATACTGAATATCTTACACATGAAAGATACTGTGTCTCCTTATAAAGTTGTAGACCAGAATCAATCTATGGAGGCCTATTTTTCAAATTTTTGTGCCTCATGATTTTCACGAGTATTACTTCCACAGATTGGTTTAAGAAATAAAAGGTTTTTCTGTACAACAAAAGGATTTGTTTTAGGGACTGATTCACCTATGTGATCTTCAGTTCCACAACTTATAAATCTACACGATGAGCTATTTCCTTGGTAAACAGAGATTTTATCAGGGGAAGGGTGGGAAGGCATACCTGGGGACAATTCTGCCATTGTCTTTAGCCCAGTGATCAACAATTCAAATGCTGGGTCTTGTCATTTTAAGGCTTACATTTTAAGGTTTTCAGTTTGGGCCAAGAAGAGTGTGTATGTTACTAGTATTTACATGGAATTTTCAAGTTATTCTTAATTGTGTGTGTGTGCATTTCAGTAGCCAATTCAATTTCCATTAATTCGTTAGCTCTGATGTCCTTCGACTGAATAACACGAAGAGAAGGAGTACCTGTGCCAAAGCAAAGTGACAGCAAGTAGTTCCCTGTTTACTGGTGATAGTCTAACTCACTCTTTGCAATTGCTTTTGTGTGATGGTTGCGGAACTGTGAGTGAAATCAAAATAGACAATGGAAGCTGTCTGCTCTCAGTAAACTTGTGCTCTTTGTGCATATGAAGCATCACTTCATGGAAGGTACTAAGAGACTCTAGGCGGGAAGGACTCTGTCAGTGATTTCCATATTGAGTGGAATCTCCAGCACTGAATGGTATATTAAAATGCTAATTCCCATTCAAGGTCAAGTTCAACTCAATAGCAATAATGTCCGTCTCATCCTGCTGTTCTTCCCATTCCCACTGCCCCACCCCTCCCTTCGCTTCTCTCTGCACAATCCAAAGTTCCTTCATTCTCCCCCACCCACCCACCACTATGGATCAGCATCCACTTAGCAGAGAAGACATTCGGCCTTCGGTTTTTGGGGATTGACCTATTTCACTTAGCATGATATTCTCTAGTTCCATCCATGATGTGGGGATAAAGAAACATTACTTTTAATAAAGTAATTTGTGAAATTATTTGAAAAGAAGTGGTGTATTTTGAGAATGTCTGATTTCCTGTACTTTGGGATTTTTACCTTTTCATTTATTGTTCTGAAATACTGACACTCCTTTAGAAGGGTTTTTCTTAACCTGGGGTGATTTTGTCTCTCCAGGGTGAAAGGACCTAGAAACCACTTTGGAAGCGGAAACTCACACAAGAGATTTTATTAAGCAGACAGGCAAGAGTGTCTCCCTGCAGGGAGAGAGAGAGGGGGAGAGAGAAAGAGAGAGAGAGAGAGAGAGAGAGAGAGAGAGAGAGAGAGAGAGAGAGAGAGAGTAAGAATGAGGAGGAGGGAGAGAAAATAGTGGGGAGCTGTCCTTAAGTAGTGGAATTTCACAGGCTAATAACAATAGACCAATGACTGACTTAGAATTTCGTGGGCTAACAATCTGGGTTGTAAATGGTGTGAGGGAGGGAGAATAATGGTGGCAGCAAAATAGCAGATCTGATGCCATCATTCCTCCTTTTTGTTTTTATAGATACTGGGGGTGGGACGATGGTCTTTCTTCTGTAGCTTCTTCTGCTGGTTAGGGGTGAAGAGTCTTATTCCTGTAAAAAAAGAGGATTAGGGAGGACTTTAGTGGGAGCAGAGTTTGTGGAGCCAGAGTGTCAATAGCAAATCGCAGGTCTCAGCTTTGGGTGTCAGGGGCTGGTGGTCTTGAAGGAGAATCGGTTGATTGGCTGATTGGTTGGTGAACTTGTGTATCTGATCTTGTAGGAGCTTCTATAGGCAATTTAGCAGGCCTGGTCCTGTTTAGGAAGATCTGTAGACCTTAAAATCACCAAAAATTTCTGACACTCTCAGTTTCTCTTGATGGTTAGCAGGCATTCCTGCCTAAGAATCTCTTTTGTAGCCTCCAATCTTACTTATTCTTGGGGCTAACACAAGTATAGGTCTTAAGTTATGTTTAACTATTGTTTCTTCTTTTAAATGTCCAGGAATGGCTATGTTTTGGTTATACCTGTTTTGCTGTGTGTTCAAGATCAAGCTGGTCAAATTGACCTTGCTTCTATCTGCGGTTAAGGGTCAGCTGAGTTCCCACAGGGGATACTCATGGAGAACTTGAGAGCAGCTTCTTAGCTCCTTTTGTTCCATTTGCTCAGTAGGGTCTCCTTGATGAGATGGCTTCCTCTGGAAGCATCAGGGATGTCTCCCTTTTTCAATGACCCTCCTCTTTGCAGTAGGTACACTGATTGGCTTCCCATCCTCTAGTGGTCTCATTAATCTAACTGATCAGGAGGTCATGTGGCCCAGAGCTATAAAGCTCATTAGAGAAGCTCCCCCATTCCCTGGGTTCCAGTTGACTTAGAGGGCAAGAACCAAATATTGGTTTTCTTGGCCCCTGTATTTTAATCTCAATCTCTAAATTTGGTCTTAAACATCCAGCAACTCAGTCTCACCAGTCATAAAGTAAGAGTACTGGGCTTTAGCTTTAATGTTTATGGCTTTATAGTTAATTGCCCCCTTTTATTTAATTGGGGTCTATATTATCTTACCTGTCCTGTAGGTGATGGCTTATTATCTCAAATTAATTTAGGTAGTTTGTTCTTGAAGCAGTACCTCTACAAAACATTAATCAGGCAACAGTTATAGAGTTTACAAGGAAAATACAAAATGGAAGTAATAACAGTAAAACATTTAGTTTGTGTTATAGCTATCTTGAATTTTGGCTGAGTTATACATTATATCCCCTGTTTTAGATCGCAGTAATTTTACAACAAAAAACAATCGTTTGAATATAACTTTCAATAAACAGTCTGGCTTATTTTGGAGCCATGCTGCTGACAGTTCTAAACCATGTCAGTAATGAAAAAAAAAAAAAAAAAAAACTCATTGCTCTGGGGAGTTCAAGTACCTCACCTCAAATTAAAACCTGAGTGGAAAGCAGAGTGCACATACATGGGACCAGTTCCACATCTGATGTCCTTACACATAAAGCTTCACCATCACATGCTCATGAGCCCAATATTATGCCTCTTTATGGAGAGAACAAGGCCCTTAAAATACTGTTACAGCCATACGTTGAACAGATTATGTACTCGCAGTGGCTCACAGTATCCAGCTGAGCCAAAAGCATTTTTACACCCATCAGTGGTACGGAGAGCTTTTTCTTTGCTGTGGGCCTCACCCCTGCTGGCAATGATTGGCGGGCTATGGTCACGGGCCTCTTATTGTGTCATGTGAACTGGCGTTAATACTCATAATCACAGATCCCGGTGCGGGACTTTCCACATCCTCACCCTGCTCTAATTTCCACCCTTTCAGAATCGTCAGGCCAAATGCACTTTCTGCTGTGCACCGTACACACTTCTACGGATCCTAGACTTGACTTTCTATGATGAGAAGGAGAAATGGCAGGGGGTAGTCTGAAGGATGCTCCTGACCTTTCCATGATGGGCTGACGGCTTGAGGCCGGAGCTGGGCTGTGCGGCTGGCGCAGCACTGAGTTATTCCCTGCGGCTGTGTCAGAGCCTGCCAGAACACCAGTGGTTGACTAGCGTGAGCATGTACCTCTGGGCAAGAGGGAGGATGTGACACGGCAGGAGGGAGGTTTTGACATGATACAGATTTGGGGAAATGAAATATGACAGTTGCTAATACCGTGCAGTTCAATGAAAACTGGCACCCTTCAGGTTCCCAACAGGTATTTAGAAAGGTGGTAAACTTAAAATTACTCTGACTGTACTAGGGTTGCCTCCATTCAATAAGGGGGTCCAGGTACAACAGTGCCTCAGGGGCCAGCTGTTTGCACTTTTCCATAATGTTTAATTTCTTCACTCAAGTTGTGGAACCCCTCAGGACCACAGTAAACTACATTGTTGTTGTATTTATATGCATTACCCAAGGTTATGTTTCTATTAGTCTCTCAGTGGACAACTTAAACAGATGTAGTCAAAAGGACAATTAGTCCCCTCTTACTGTACTTCAAGACAAGGCCCCTAGCAAGAGCTATTTTGGGTATAATACATTCATGAGCTTATTTTTGGGGATTTCAAACTTGATCTGAAAGTCTAGATTTTCCACCATGGGGTTGGAAGAGTGCACTGAAAAATTTATCCAGTTAAAGGCAGATATCACTGATATTTTAAAAAATAATTTAGTGCATGCCATTTCAAAATACTGCATTACCAGGTAAGATTTAATCCGATGGTCTGTGACTTAACCCTCTTGCCCATACAAGCTTTTTCAAGACATGTTTACCAGGCCTGTAGGAGTCAGACACCATGGTCCTACTGTTTGGGTTTTCATTCAAGTCCTGTAACTGTGGAGAACCTATTGTACTGCTCAGCACATTGTCTGGCAGGGTTTGCTACACCCATCATCAAGACATACCGTTTCCGGTTCAAACGTCAGATGAAGTCAGCAGAATCAAAAAGTACTGGAGTTGGCTGGTATATCCCTGATTCTAACTCCTTGGCTGTCTCTCTCTCAGTGACTCTCCTGTTGTTTTATTTCCCCAGAGATAGGCGCCTTTGATTGTGATTTCAAGCCCTTGGACTCTGATCTGAATACTTGCAGAGAAATGCCACACATTTGGTGCCAGTGAGGAATAGGCAGCATTTCATTGCTGTGACTTGACCAGCAATCCTTATTAAGTGTGGTCTTCCTGCAGCCCGCGCAATACTGAAAGGGGACTGGTTAACGGGGCCCCTATTCGTGCAGGTTCTAAGCTCTGGTCTTTTTCCTGGCTGACCAAGTGACAGACATCAATAACTCGGGTGGTCAAATATCCTCAAATATCCCATACACTGTGGTATGGCATTCTCTTTCAAGTTTTCCAGCATCCAGAAGATCTCTCTCGGTGTCGTTATGTCATTTTCCCTCATTTTTAGACATTCTGATGGGAGTTTGGTTTGTGTTTTTCCCTCCACGTTCCACGATTTATTTGAAGATTTGCAAAATAAATAAAACTAAAAGTTACTTTAATATAAATTAAACATAATCACACTTTGTTTTTGATAATTAGTGTCTCTTAATTAAGTTCTTTAGCTTTATGAACATTATTAATAAATATAATTGGAAGAAGAGTGTACCTAATTGACTTATAGCTGGTATGAAAAGTAAGTTTACTGTTTTAGAATTTTATCCAAGTACTAAATTCTTAATAGGAGGTGTCTTTGTGCTGCTATAAAATCTATTTTGTGCTGCTATAAAAACATGCAACACACTAGGTGATTCTTAACGAACAGAAATTTATTCAGCTAATGGTTCTAGAGACTGGGAAATCCAAAGCAGAGGACTTGGAGCTTTGATCTGGTGAGGGGCTCCAGCTGCACCATGACAGGTGGGGCCTCCATGGGAATATAGCCGGAGCGAGAGAGGAGGCCAAGCTCATCCTTCATAAGGACACCACTTCCATGAAAACGAACCTTTCCTTCAATAATGGCCTCGTCCCTTCTTGAGATCTTTGCCCTCACGTACTAAACACTTCTTAAGGATCCCGCATCTCAACATAGTTACATCAAAGATTAAGTTTCCAACAAATAAACTTTGAAGGACATAGTCAAACCACAGCACAGGGTTTGGATGATGCAATTTTTTAAAATGTCTTTCAAGACATTAATTCTACAAAGTGCCAAGCATGCTGACTTCAAAATTTTAAAAAAATAATGTCAAATTTATTTATTTATATCTACTATGTGGTCCTGTAGGAGACACATTTGTGCTGAGGATTTCACGTTAAATCATGCCTGTGCACTCATGAAGCTTACATTCTAGTGGATTGGGACAGATCACTAACAATAGGTAAAACAAAATCAGTGAATGTAGGGAAAAGTAAAGCAATGTAAACAAGGTGTAAGGTATATCAGGAATGTGAGGAGTCTATTTTAAAAGGGGTGATTTCTTAAGCACCTGCAATAGGGAATAATTGAGCAGAGGCAAGGATCAAGAGAGAAAGAAACCCAAGCCTTGTAGATCTGAGGGAAAGAGAACTCCAGGCCAAGGAAACAACAGATGGAATGTCCTGGTGGTGTGAAAGTCCTTGGATGGATGGATGCATGGAGACTGAGTGAAGAGGCCTTTGAGCTCAGGAGACCAGCATGACTAGAGGGGCCTAAGTCAGCAAGACTTGGTTCAAGGTAAATACACAGAACTAGTACAGCTAAAGATTCATTTATAACCTCATACTACTTCCTTATGAAATGGAAGTCAGTGAATTTCTTTGCATTTGAAGTATAATAAAGTTTGTAACATAATATTTCATGGAGATAGACTATTAGCGTGTATATTAGTCTTCTACTGAAATAGGCATGTTTTTTCTTCTAGCCAAATTAGAATAGTCATGAGAGGGGAGTCCAAAATCCACCTAAAATATTCCATCAGATGATTGACCTCTCTTCTCTAATGTCTTAATGACACGTGGTTTTCTCCCTTTTCATGATGAATTTGTATATTCTGTGACTCCATCTTAGTTGCATTCCTCATATTAGGACAAAATTCAGCGTGTGATTCGTTTTACTCATTGGCCCTTTGGTTAAAACCATATGGTACCAAATGAAATGAGGACGATATCTTCTATCTTGTGCCCCTATCACTTTCACATCATCTATGGCTTTATCAGATTAAGGAAGCTGAAACCAAAGGTCACATGGTAGATGTGATTGGACTGATTTGTGAAGAATTGACATAAGCCTAAATACTGATGAGATTCATATAGATTACATTATCTTTTAGTGATATCATTCATTACAAATATATGTTTCAAGCTTTTTTATTGAATTTTGCCATATCCATTTGACATAATGAGTTGAGTTAATTGGTAGGTATAATGAAGGAAACTTTGCTGCACCAAGAGGACTCAGCTAATATTGCAGTTGTCAGTCTATTTCTGAAGCTGCTTTTAGTTTATAAATGCTGAGAGAAATGCAATCCTAACAGCACTTGTTACAAGTAGCCTAAAGTTGAACTTGGCAGTCATATCCCTCTGTTGAATCATCGAGCCTACAGTCAAGTAAACACCTAAAATATTTATTAGATTTGCCGCTCCATGTATATCTCATCAGGTACTTCTGAAGGATGAATTTGAATCCAAAGGTAGAACTTTGCATTTATCTTCTTTAAATATCATTTTATTTCATCTAACCTATCATCCTACCTTAGGATCTTTTCAGATTCAGATTTGGTCATGAACCTTTTAACCCCACAATACCTTCCATTTTCTAAATATTCCATATTCACTAAGAAAGTGTTGAAGAAGATTGGATCAAAGATTGAAGCAAAAGGCAGGTCACCACTACCCCTGTTCGGGTTGACACAGACTCAAAATCACTTAGATGTGATTGTGTAAGAATTTGCTAACTTCTAGCTGATGGATTCCATATTCAAAGGTCTCACTTCCTGTACCTACCTCTTGATATTATTCTCAATCTGCCAGTCCTCTTTAAAGACATTATGAGTCTAAAATGATCTCTTCTAGTGTATACAGTCTAGGTTTTAAGGATATTATTTCTTTCATTCATTCATAAGCCATTTCCTTATAATTAATTCTAGGTTATTATTCAGAGTATACACTGAAATAACTGGCATATTGTTTACTTATTTCTTCACTTTGTAATATAGAGTTTCTCAGTTTTCCAAAGCCATTATTAATTTCCAAAATTCACAAAGATCAGTATATTTAAGTTGTTCTTATAGAAAATTATTAACAATTAAACAAACACTACTATTTGCTAAATTTTAATTGTTTTAAAGTCCCAGGAAGGCTCTAAAGATTGTAATAGTATGGGAACTAGAAATAATATCATTAAAATACTAAATGAAGTTAAATATAACATTGCTATTTGTTATCTATTAGAATTTTTGAGAGGTTCTAAAGTTCATTCAAGCAATTGTTCTGATAAAAATTGATTTAGAGTGGTCTTGACTTCCTGGGACTTGTTTTTTTCTTTATTTTTTAAGGGGCGCAATATATCTGTACTTTCATGGATAACAGCTTTAACTTTTCTTTAAAGGATTTTTAGGAATTGGGATTATACTTTCATCACCACCTTCATTTTAATAGAAGATGAAAAATCAGATGATAAGACTATATTGTGGGCATTGAGGGAATTGGGGTACCAAGAAATTACATAATGGTTATAAAGTTACAGTTTATGTAATTCTTGGGTTAGCCTCAAGGGAAATGATTTTTCAAGGCATGTAGTGATGCAAAAGATTTTGCAAGTACCGCACGAAGCCTAGACATTCTGTTTGTTCACTAGAAGTTTGTAAGCCAGAGTCAGCGGTAAAACGTGTGCAGTAAATCCAACACCACTCAGAACGTGGTCACTTGCACTACAGTGCAATAGAAGCACCATCTTTGCACAACCAAAGAATTGTTCTTTCCAGTTGGGGCTCTGTAGAGGGATTCATGGACTAGGTGACATTGGCCTGAGGCTTGAAGGATTGTAATTTTTTTTTTTATTTTATTGTAAACAAATGGGATACATGTTGCCTCTCTGTTAGATTGTAATTTTTGAAGATAAAAAGAATGACAGGTTGTTTGGGGAGGAGGGAAACATGGCAGTGCCGTGGCTGGCTTATGAAGTAAGTTAGAAAGAGATTTTTAAAAAATAAGAGTGCCAAGGATGGAGCACACAATAGATGCTCAATTAAGTACTTGTTGGTATTGAAATGAATGACTGGATGGATGGGGTGTTTATTGAAGCAATTTCTGCATATCACATGCCAAAAGAAATTTAGCTGGTGGGGTGTCACTGATAGCTTTTGATCAAGGGAACAACATGAACGGTGTTCTGATCACCTGAAGCATTAGAAAGTGCACTTTATGCTTAGTTTTTGTTTATTTTGTTGCCACTTCAACCCTCCCTGGGGTAGTCTTTGTGACTCTGAAAATTATCTTGTGAATAGGTAGCATTTGACAATGGGCATTGATAGGGTGAACATTTAAGTCACCAACTAACCCGAGGTCTCAGATGAAGAAAGCCCTTTTAATAGAAGATAGAAACTAGAGAAGAAGCAGTGAACAGAGAGCCCCGAACAGATCTATTTTATTTTCCAAATTCTAGGAACTGAAGTGCTTCCAAAGCATTTCATAGGAAATCTTGTCTTTCATTCTCAGTTACTGGTTCCTATTTCACTCAGTTTTGTCTTGATAAAAATAGTTCCCTGTAAAGACACGTTGTCACCCTACATTTCTATTACAAAGTAGAATTTTTCTTTAGTTGCTAGTATTGTATTCTGTGGAAAAAAAAATAGACACACCTAGTCTTTATAGGCTCAGGAGTTGGCATTAGATGAAGAGACAAGTGATTTCTCTGTCATCTGGGAAATCCTTTTTCCTCTTAGGAGTTTATTAGGTTATTTAGTTGCCACTAAGTTTAGCTCATAAAAAGAGATGGGGGCAGTCTCTGAAACTTCCTGGCTGATCCTTTCATTTATCTAAATTCCATTTCTACCTCTTCAGAAAAGGACTGGATAATAAGCCCAATCTTCTTTCCTCCAGTTACAGTGCCCACCCACGGGCACTTGCAGGCCACAGAAGTACCATAGAGATCACTGTGTCCTCCCTCTTAGTTTCACAACTGAGAAAACAGAGGCCCCCAAAGATCAAATTACTTCCCCACCAGTAACACCAGTAGAAAGGTCATCTACAAAATTGAAGTCGGTGAAATAGTTGTTCAATGAATGATGTGAATGGTCCAGCCTAGAGACCGTGGATAAGAACTATAAGCAGGGGCGGGCAGGGTGGGGGACATTCAGAGAATCCATCTGCATGCCAGGTGGCCCAGCTATGCCTGGAGATGAGTGAGAGGCCTCACCCAGCCAGACATGGTCTGTGCATGAAGACCCACCCCCTGCATTTCTGCTGCCCACTGATGCCAATGTGCTCGTCTACTATGCAGGTGACTCCTGGATTCACCACCGTGACCTCCACGCCACCCCAGGTTCCCTAATGTTACATGGGGTGTGTGCTTCACCCACTCAGGATTCAGATTTCCAAAAGAGAGCATCTGACCTGTAGTACTCTCGATGCTGAGGTTGAGTGGGAGAGGACAGGGTTGTCGGGAACGGAGTCCCTCTGCTTGTCTATCTTGAGATATCCTAAGTCAAACATGTGTTTGGATAAAACGAACCCAGCATAGTTCCACAAACTTGGACCTTTGTTTCATCCCATGATTCTTTGCACCAAGATCTAGCCAGCAACTGAGTTGCTGAGTTGCTAACTGAGTATTTTTCTCATGCTAAAAGCAACCAAACCTCTATTGGTCCTTTAAGCGGGGGTGTCTCAAAGCATGACGGAACACTACCTGTTTCAGAAGCATCAAAGGTGATCATCAAAGCAGATACCTGGTTCCCCAATCCAGAACTGCTGAGCCCAAATGCATGGGACTGAGATAAGGTATACGGGGAATTTCAAAAACCATGATCTATACTCAGGGTCATTACATTATGTTCCCACTCCTCTGACTTATTGCCAACTTCTCTGGAGAACAAGAAAATAGATCCAGAAAGGAGGGTCAGTGCTAGCTTTAGATTCTGGGTACGGAGCCTCTGCAGTTACTCAGTTATTGTGTCTTTAGCTTACTTTGTCTTTCTTATGCCTATTTATCATAGGTCTAGGTAGGTCTCATGTTATGGTCTGCCAGGGCAGAAAAGTAAAAGAGGAAGCTTCTACTTTAGACACATTGTATCTACACTGAAGGAATTTTTACTGAGAAAGTCGCACATGCATTCTAATTTGGTAGAGTGGTTTGCAAAGTGTGGTTCCGTCACCTGGGAACTCATTAGAAATGCAACCTTCACCTGCTGCTTCCTAGGAGTTAGGTCTAGCCAGCTGTTTACATGATTCTGATACATATGCAAGTCTAAGAACTGCTGCTTCAAGCTTCCATTTGCTTGTCTGTAATATAAAAACAATACCACTTTTTTTTCTGCTGAATTTTTAAAAACTAAATATTAGTTTATTTTTTTATTAAAAAACTGATGAAAAAGACAAAATTACTCCCACCTTCTTGATCAGGTGGAGAATGGTGTACCTATTCAGGAAATATAAAGGCATAAGGTACGTGGTCAATGGAGAATGGTAGGACACAACAGTAAATTTCAATAATCACTTCTACCTCAAAGTCATCCTTTATTTTCTTTTCCATTGTCATTACAAAACTAAGATAATACACAGAACTGTGCTTTGTCCAAGGTAAGTATTCCATAAATAGTAAGACTATTATTGGCCTTTATTTAAATTTAAAGGCTGCTTGATTTTTCTAATTGCTTAATCTCTGGTGACTCCCCAAGGTGCCTATGATATTAGAAGTCACGTTAGGAGTCAGAGAACTGGAAGTTAGGTTATCTAGAAGGGATCCAATGTTTTAAAACTGTGACACTCAGCCTCACAATTTCTTTATATTCTCCCATTTTTAAATATAGGACCAGGTTATCTATTTTTCTACTATCTGTTAAAGCCATTTGAAGATTTATTCACAGGTGACTTTAACATGACATTAATAAGCTTAGTGGGTTCTTAAATTTCTTAATCCAAATTTCTTAGGACCAAGTACAACTATCTGGAGCTCTTTGTTTTTGACACCCAGATAAAAATCCACGAACACCGGACTTGGCATTTGGTTTCAAGATCAATCCTCTTGCTACTCAAAGGCATGGCAAGTGACATTTCTCCTCCAAGAGAGGATAGAGATTGAAATACGTATTAACCCCACTAGAGGGTGACCTTTATCTAAATCCGGGTCCAGATAAACTAAGGGCAGCTTCCCAGCCGTTGCAAGATTGGATTGTGTCCTCGTCATTTACTCCAAGGCCAGGGGAGCTGCCCAGGCCCCCCACACCTGGGCAACTTTCTTGCGCCAAATAACCCGCCTGGTATGGTGGACAGCAGGGGAGTAATTACAGCTAAACTGTTACATACTCTGACTTTGTGTGTGTGCCTGAAATTCTTTATTACTAAAAGCAAGCCTATATTTTAAAATCTTTATCTGTTTCAGTGCTAATTATTGAATCTATTTTTCTCTCTCCCTATTCCAAGGAAACCCCACAGAACTGAAAATATGAGAAAAGAGAACCCTGTCCTTGTCTTATAAAAACAAGCAAGCAAACAAAAGACTGTTGGACTTTGTTAAGTTCTATTGGGTGATTTAAAAATAAAACAAACATCTTCTGCAGTTACAAAAAAACAAGATTGTAGTCAAGATGTTCCCACTGCGATCTGAAAACTTAGTTTAGATCAAACCCCAAGAAATTAATGTCGAAAACCATATTTGGGATTTCTTTCATAGCATATGTTTAAGAAGTAAAATATTAGTGAATATCATAATATGAACTTCCAAAATCTCTCAATTAGCATTATAATTAATTTTTAAGCCATCTCAGTAAATATATTTTTGTAGCATTTAAAATTAACTCAATATTTCTGTAACACTATGAATGTAAATAGTATTTACATTTTCTGGATGCTATATATAATATATTGATTTTTACACATTTTTAACAGAAAGGAAAACCTTATCTGGGGCTGTGCCAATTTGACTAAGCATGTGTAGATTGTAGTGATATCTGCTTCTTTTCTGAGACCATTTAAAAGAGTATTTCTGCAACACAGAATAATTGCCCTCCCAGAGGAAAACCAATTTACCTTATGCAAAATAAGACTATAGTGATTAAGTTTGGGTTTCCAGATAAAATGATTTTTTGTTTTTTCCACCTCTATAAACCAGAAAATACTATATTATAAGATGCATATTTATCAAACCTTAAACAAAGGTTTTGTGTGGCATGCTTTAATCTAAATGAGTTTCGAACTTGCATCTAAGTTTGTGAGGAGAGATTGTCTTTGAAAAGAGGTAAGTCGTTCTTTGAAGGATGGGTGGTCTTATTATTATATTTTCAAAAGGAAGAGATCACAGCTGGAATTGAAAGCTTTCTTCCCCCCAAATACACCTGCTATGCTTTGATATTACAATAGTCCATATGTACGGCTGCATGTGTCAGAACTACTACTCTAATATCATTTGCAGTCCTCTGCAGTTCATGCATTATTTACCTGAGAACACTTACACCTATGTGTAAGGTTGGTTATTTTGCCATTAATTAAAAGACTTCCATTTTAAAACGCTACAAGACACCCTCGATAACTCTTTGTGGCTTATATCTAAACATACCATCTTATAATTATCCCACCTAAGGATGGTATGGGGCTAACTCTCCTCTGCCAGTTAGAGTGAGATGAGCACACCATTTCATTCCGTCATGAGGAAGCTGCTGTGCTTTCCCGCCAGTTGTCCCCAAGCACCTGACCCATGTGCCTAGCTGTCCAAGCTAAGTTGTGACGGTTCTTGTGTATATGGCAATGTCTTCTATTCTCCTCCCAGCTTAAGGTCAAATTGCCCCAGCTTTTTTGAATTCCTTGCAAGTTAAGGTTTCATTTAGGTATGGCTGGCTAGTTTAAGTTTTCATTTATAAAATAGGGTTTAAGAGGCAATTGATAGGCAGCAAATAAATTAGGAGAAATACCAAAATCTTAAAAGGGTGGGTAGTGTGGGTTAGGAGTCAAGTCTCATTTTATTCTTAAGCTATTCATCTTTGTGAAAAAAAATGAAGATAACTTTAGCTATTTTAGGTATGTTTTCCCTAAAACATACCTAGCATGTTTTCCCTAAATGTTTTTGAGCCAAATTCAAAAATAATTTCGATCTCACTGATTATGTTTGAAGACATTGTTATGATTTCCATATTATAAGTAGTGATGCTTCTGTAGTATTTTTGTGTGTAAGTTTACACGTGCACATGTGGTTACGTAGGCCTCTCTTTGTCCAACTGTGTTGATGTCGCATGGGAATACTCAGATAGGAAGATATCACTTCATTTCACCTCCATTTTTTTGGCGAAGTGTGTTGTACAAAGTGTTCAACTCTAGTTTATGGGCAAATGAGGATAGTTGGTTACTGATGTTTCTCAATGTTTAAGAGTCATTGAGAATAGCTAAAGCAATCCTTAGCAGGAAGAATGAAACAGGGGGTATCGCAATACCAGAACTTCAACTATACTACAAAGCAATAGTAACAAAAACAGCATGGTATTGGCACCAAAAGAGACAGGTAAATCAATGGTACAGAATAGAGGACATGGACACAAACCCAAATAAATACAATTTTCTAATACTAGACAAAGGGGCCAAAAATATGCAATGGAGAAAAGATAGCCTCTTCAACAAATGGTGCTGGGAAAACTGGAAATCCATATGCAACAGAATGAAACTAAACCCCTATCTCTCACCCTGCACAAAACTCAACTCAAAATGGATCAAGGACCTCGGAATCAGACCAGAGACCCTGCATCTTACAGAAGAAAAAGTAGGTCCAAACCTTCAACTTGTTGGCTTAGGATCAGACTTCCTTAGCAGGACTCCCATAGCACAAGAAATAAAAGCTAGAATCAACAACTGGGATAGATTCAAACTAAAAAGCTTTCTCTCAGCAAAGGAAACTATCAGCAATGCGAAGAGAGAGCCTACAGAGTGGGAGAATATCTTTGCCACTCATACTTCAGATAGAGCGCTAATTTCCAGAATCTATAAAGAACTCAAAAAACTCTACACCAAGAATACAAATAATCCAATCAACAAATGGGCTAAGGAAATGAACAGACACTTCACAGAGGATGTATAAGCAATCAACAGATATATGAAAAAATGTTCAACATCTTTAGTAATAAGAGAAATGCAAATCAAAACTACACTAAGATTCCATCTCACCCCAATTAGAATGGCGATTATCAAGAATACAAGCAACAATAGGTGTTGGAGAGGATGTGGGGAAAAAGGTACATTCATACATTGCTGGTGGGGATGCAAATTAGTGCAGCCACTCTGGAAAGCAGTGTGGAGATTCCTTAGAAAACTTGGAATGGACCTACCATTTGGTCCAACTATCCCACTCCTCAGCCTATACCCCAAGGACTTAAAATCAGTATACTACAGAGATACAGCCACATCAATGTTCATAGCTGCTCAATTCACAATAGCCAGACTATGGAACCAACCTAGATGTCCTTCAATTGATGAATGGATAAAGAAACTGTGATATATATATATATATATATATATATATATATACCCACACACAATGGAATATTACTCAGCTATAAAGAATAATAAAAGTATGGAATTTGCAGGCAAATGGATGAAATTGGAGAATATCATGTTTAGTGAGATAAGCCAATCTCAAAAATCCAAAAGAGGAATGATCTCACTGATAAGCGGATGATGACACTTAATGGGGGGTGGGAGGGGGACAAGAATGGAGGAAGGAGGGACTGTATAGAGGGACAAAAAAAAAGAATCATTGTGTTTCTCTTCCTCACGATTAGTAATATTTTAGACTTTCAATTTTCCATTTATAGAATGGTACTGTCAAATACTTTTTGCAAAAAACAAAGAACTTGCTTTTAGCATTAGAACAAAGTTGTACTGTATGTGGCTTTAAAAGCATTAAGGACTCTTTATAAGAGAAGGCAGCAGAGAAAGATACCCTTGGTCAGAGCTCTGTTATGATTCTTGACAGCAAGAGGCAGGCTTTTTTCCACTCATTAATTTGACTTCATGCATGGCTAGTGAGGCAGGAGGAGGCACACGTGTGTCATTGCTCCTTGGTGTCAGCCGTCTGCCCTGAAATGTTGACCCTCCAGCACCTGGACCAGCCCTGGGAGCACCATCGGCTGAAGGGTCCCTGAGTAGCGAGACTCTTCAGCTCAGGGAAGTGAAGAAATGGTCTTGGAGACACCTAACCCGTCTCTAAGCCAGAATGACCACAGCATTCATCCCAAAGCTGAGATAGTTTTAAGAGCACAAAAAATCTGGTTTGTTCAAAAGACAAAGAATGGGGCTATTCTAGGCAGTTTGACAAAAATATCGCCAGATTCTGTTACCTTCCCCAGACATGGCTGCCTGCTCCCTCCCTGCCTGGCATTTGGAAGGATGTTTACTGAGCTCTTATGATATGTCAGGGACTCTTCTACACACTTGGGAAACTTAAAGGAGTAGCGGAGGGAGACCGTAGGAGGTGAAGTCAGAAAGAAAACAGTGGGTGACCCACCATGTAAAGCCTTGGGGCCACCCCGAGAATTGGCTTTGAATGCTGTGGAAGTCACGATTTTTCCTGTGTCAATTCAGCCACCTAGAGAATGAAATAATTGTGCCCTCATGATACCCAAGTTGAAGGGTGTAGGAGAAACCTCATTGACTTTCCATTTTTTGGTAATGCACATTTGATTTGGCCTCAAGTGCACCCTTCCATTGAGATCCTTTCTTCTATTTATTTTTCTGCTACAGGATGATGTTAAACATCTCTGTTTTTCTCCTATATATCATCTCTCCTCAGGTGTCTTTTGTGCTTCCTAAAGTCTGTACTAGATCCAGATTTACGTTCTCCTTCGCAGGATGCCTTGGAAATCAGTTCCTGATTAATAGAGGGAGAAAACAGAGAAGAAAGTCAAGTATCAGAAAATAATCTCAATATATGTTGTAAACTTGGCTTTGAAATGTCTATCCACCACTTGCAAATATCAGAGAGTCTGCTAGTTGTATTTGCTTAGACAGTTATGGATACTAACCATTAACCTGTCTGTTCCAGGCACTCTCCAGGTGGCAGCCAGGTGGAAGGAAGGAAGAATAGTATTGGCAAGTGTTCTAGATATGTCTGGAGGCCTAGGAACATTCCAAACCTGAATCACTGAGTATTAGGCTATTAGGCTCTCCCGATGCAAAATACTTGGGTTAGGGTCTGAAAACTGTGATTCACTGTCTGCTTTCCTCAGCCTGAAGTGAAGAATAGTTTTGTTTTGTTTTTTAAGTTTTAAATGATCATAAAAATCAAAATAATAATATTTTGTGTCATATAAAGATTATTAAATTCAAGTTTTAGTATCAATGAATAAAATTTTATTGGGATATGGCCATACCTATTCATTTCACTATTCTCTGTGCCACAATAGAATCACTACAGCAGAGAGCACTTGATCCAAGAAGCCCCAAATATTTTTTTGGTCATTTACAGAAAAAAAATTGGTCAACCCTAATCCTGGATGATCCAAGTGACCTTCCTTCATTTTTGTGCTGTGTCTCTAAATCCTTAAGCTATTACTATCTTCTATCCTGATGACTTCTGGATTTTACACAGTAGTATTATATTCCAATGATTAATGGGAAAAGGAAAATCCATTTCATATCAATGCATTTTAATGTTTAATTGGTCATTTGAAATAATGTAACACAGAACTATTTAAAATGGAGAATAAAATAATATTTATGTTGTTGAATGAGTGGCACTCTATCAACTTCTTTTTTCTAACACTTAATAGACACCACTAGGATCCACCCATTTGGAGGGATTTTTTTAACTAGTTAGTGCATGGCCATAACTTTCAACCATGAAAATATGTTCCATTTCTGTCAGGGAACAACCCTTCTTACAAGTTTTGTGTGAGCTTGAGTGGTTCTGATTTTAACTACATAATTTTTCTGATTTGTGTCCTTTCTGTGAATAGTACTAAGTACTAAGATTCGGGAAGAGTGATGCATATAATCAAATTGTACACAATCTTTTAGGAGTTGTAATCCTTTAAACCACTAATAAGAAATTTTAAGTTAAAATTTCAACAATTAAAAAAAATTGGAAACCACAAAATCCACAGAAACAAAATCAATATTTGTAAACAAAGTGGCTTAAGATTTTAAGTTGAGAGATAGAAATAAAATAGAATTAAGGTCTCCTTTATCAGAGCTCCAATTAAAGACCTAGTTTTAGATCTAGATCAACACACAGATACAGATGTAGATATAGTTGTAGATATATAGGTATGTTCACAAGATATATATGCATGTATAAATATGTCTATGTGTGTATATATATTTACACATATGTAAAATGTGGGTGAGATATTGCTTAGTTCATTTGCATGTTATATGTTTCAAATATGGTCAGATACAAAAAAATCATGCCATTAAATATATATATATCACTCATATATATTAAAAATATTTCAAGATAAAGTTTCATTTACTTTCATGTTACCATAATTCCAAAATAATTTCTTCTTCCACACTAAGAAAATCCCACTTTTATTGAGGGCCTTTGTGCCCACCCCAATCCTGGAAATTTTAAATGCTTTGTTTAAAGATTAAACCTGACACTCATCATCGTTGCCCCCATTCCACAAACAACAAGGCGTGCTCATGTGCCCCTGGTTCTGACCATGAAAATGCATGCCAAGTTCTAATAGCTTCTGAGAAAATATTTCCTCCCTCAAAAAAGAAAGGCAACTCTTTGCCCCAGCCCCTTCCTTTTCTATCCTAATTGGGATGCTGCAATATGAAAATGTGATGATCAGAGCTGCAGCAACTGTTGGGTGAGATAAAGTCACCAGCTCACTTAAAGTGGCAGAGAGGAAAGAGAACTTGAGTTCCTGATGAAATCAGAGGCATTGATCCAATGTTGGAGGCATTAATTTCTGGAGACATTTGACATGCAAGGAGTTCAATTTCTGCTGTTGAAGCCACTGCAATTTGGATCGTCCATTCCTTCTATCTGAGAGCAGTCTGAAGCACATATGTGTGTATATATGTGTGTGTATGTATTTACACATGCATAATGAAGTATATACATAAATATGAATGCAGGCACAGGTGTGCATATTTGCAAATATATAATATGGAGAGAGATTCACTTCATCAAGTACTTTTAATTATTCTACAAGTGATCATTGCTCATAACATTAAGGTTTGTTAGATATTTTGTGCAAATTACTGTTCCTTTGTACCCTGTGCAACTGATGAAAATTTGCATTGAATATTTTAAACATTTATTTACATCAAATTCTAATTGTTTAATTTTACTTTTCTAGTTAACAATACAAAAGTACATTGAGAAAACAAATATATAAATCTGGTTTTGAGTATTTTTTCTAGTTAAGCAAAAATAAATGCTTCAGATTTCTATTTTTCCTCTTCAATAGTTGATATGTTTTTAAATTACAGATTTACTGATAGGAGTTTAAGTGGATAATTAAAGTAGAAATAGAATATATAGTGAAGAATACTGAGCATTTGATCTGTTTTATAATTGGATCATTTTAATGAATCGATATGAATATTCTTGCCCCTCTAGATTAAATTGGAAAAACTTCTCCAGAATCATTTTCCGATCTTATTCTCAGAGGAATCTTGGTATTCCTCTGATGGAGTTGCTTCAATTCATATTTTTTCCCAGAGACAATTTCCATATTTCAATATGACTTACTTCTCAAATGAGGAAATCCATGAGTGCTGTACTCAGCTAGCCCCAGTAAGAATCTAGAACAGGGATTGGGTTGGCAAACTTTTTCTGCAAAGAGCCAGATTAATGTTTTAGGTTTATGAGTCCCAAGGTTGCAATAGCTATTATTCAACCACACTGGTAGAACAAAAGCAGTCCTCTGCAATGTGTAAGTTAATAGGCTTGGCTCTGTGTCAATAAAACGTTATTTACATAAACAGATGGCAGATTGCATTTGGCCTAAAAGTGTAGTTTGCTCGTCCCTGATCTACAGGTTCCACCTTTGCTCCACTGGCCTGGGCTTTCAACTACTGTTTTTGAGAAATGTTGGAGTATGTCTCATCCTGAGGCATGACCACAGAGAATCCTACTGTGAAATCTATTAAGACATTACTAAGGAGCCTGGGAGAGCCTGAAACATTTCTGCCTCCAGACCACAGTCCACTCTGAGTCATCCTTTAAAAAAAAAAAAAAAAATTAGTAGGCTGTTAATGTAACAGTTTTAGGTTTGCAGAAAAAATTTGGCAGAAAGTAGAGAGTTGCCATGTGACCTCTCGCCTCTACCTCGCACCCACCCACCTCCCAGTCTTTTCTGTTGTTAACTCCTCACATTAGTATGGGACAGACAGCACTGCTAACGAGTTGATACCTGTTCACTATTGCAAACTAAAGTCACTACTAGACGGCACGTTCCGTGGGTTTGGACAAGTGCATCACAACACGCAATGTACCTCTGCAGCCTTGGTCACAGCCTTAACAATCCCTCTGTGCCTCCCACTCATCCTGGTCTGCACTGCCCCACTCAGCTACCCCCACCACTGATGGTTTCTCTATCTTCTTACTTTTTCCTTTACTAGAACACTGTGTGGTTGGAATCATGGAGACTTTTTGGACAGACTTCTTCCATTTACGAATATTAAGTTTTTACTGTTTTGTGTCTGGTTCTGTAATTTGTCTATATTACAAGGGGACTGTCCCTCTGTCTGTATTTTTGTTGCTGTTGATCATACAGCCACCTACCGAAGGTTGTCTTGGTTTCCTGCAGTGTTGGCAATTGTGAACAAAATCACAATAAACATTCGTGTGCACATTTGAGAATACAAATTCTCAATTGGAGAAATATCAAGGAGCAAGATACTCCAATCATGTGAGCTTTAAAACACCAATCTCATCATGTCCTTTCTTTGCTTGAAAATCTCTGGGGCTCATCTTTATTAGAAAGTCACAACTCCACTGGGGGCATTGGCACACACCTGTGCCATCACAGCAGCTCAGGAGGCTGAAGCAGGAGGATTTCAAGTTCAAAGCCAGCCTCAGCAAAAGTGAGATGCTAAGCAACCTACAGAGAACCTGTCTCTAAATAAAATACAGAATAAGGCTTGGGCTGGCTCAGTGGCTGGGTGCCCCTGAATTCAATCCCTGGTATCGATCCCCCCACAAAAAAAGTTTGCAACTCCATGGCACAGCCAATATGGCCATTTGCCATATGCTTTCCATTCCCAGTTGACCACACAGACACGATGCCAGCTTCTACCTCACTGGTCCCAGAGACTTTTTAAAAATTGTTTTTTCAAATGTGATGCCATTCTCTTTCCTCTTCACCTGTGAAACTCCCACTCACTCTTCAAGACAAAGATAAATAGCACCACTTTTTAAAAAGCTTCTTTTCTTCTCCTAGGCTGCTTTTATGTCTCCAGCGTGGCATGAGAAGAACTATGCTGTGATTGATAATAGGACTTATCTCCTTTACTGAAAGAAAACTCCTAGAGGTCAGGGATACCTTAACATATTATCTAACCCATGCCAACAAGACAAGACTTGCACAGAGTGGACATGAATACTTGTCAAATAGGAGAACCAATTAGTTATTACTGAAAATCAGAAACGAAACCAGTTGTCCTCACTGTTCCTTCAAAGTTCAATTCTTCTATAGCTACTCAAAAGTTTCACATTCATGGACTGGGGTTGTGGCTCAGTGGCTCAGTGCTTGCCTAGCATGCTTGAGGCACTGAGCACCACATACAAAACTAAATTCAAAAAATAAAGTTATTATTAAAAATCCATTTCTCTTATTACTAGAGACGTTGAACATTTTTTCATATATCTGTTGATTGCTTGTACATCTTCTTCTGTGAAGTGTCTGTTCATTTCCTTAGCCCATTTGTTGATTGGATTATTTGTATTCTTGGTGTAGACTTTTTTGAGTTCTTTATAGATTCTGGAAATTAGCGCTCTATCTGAAGTATGAGTGGCAAAGATATTCTCCCACTCTGTAGGCTCTCTCTTCACATTACTGATAGTTTCCTTTGCTGAGAGAAAGCTTTTTAATTTGAATCTATCCCAGTTGTTGATTCTAGCTTTTATTTCTTGTGCTATGGGAGTCCTGCTAAGCCAACAAGTTGAAGGTTTGGACCTACTTTTTCTTCTGTAAGATGCAGGGTCTCTGGTCTGATTCCGAGGTCCTTGATCCATTTTGAGTTGAGTTTTGTGCAGGGTGAGAGATAGGGGTTTAGTTTCATTCTGTTGCATATGGATTTCCAGTTTTCCCAGCACCATTTGTTGAAGAGGCTATCTTTTCTCCATTGCATATTTTTGGCCCCTTTGTCTAGTATTAGGAAATTGTATTTTTTTGGGTTTGTGTCCATGTCCTCTATTCTGTACCATTGATCTACCTGTCTATTTTGGTACCAATACCATGCTGTTTTTGTTACTATTGCTTTGTAATAGAGTTGAATATCTGGTATTGCATCTCTAGTAATAAGAGAAATGCAAATCAAAACTACCCTAAGATTTCATCTCACCCCAATTAGAATGGCGATTATCAAGAATACAAGCAACAATAGGTGTTGGTGAGGATGTGGGGAAAAAGGTACACTCATATATTGCTGGTGGGGTTGCAAATTAGTGCAGCCACTCTGGAAAGCAGTATGGAGATTCCTCAGAAAGCTTGGAATGGAACCACCATTTGACCCAGCTATCCCACTCCTTGGCCTATACCCAAAGGACTTAAAATCAGCATACTACAGAGATACAGCCACATCAATGTTCATAGCTGCTCAATTCACCATAACCAGATTGTGGAACCAAACTAGATGCCCTTCAGTTGATGAATGGATAAAGAAACTGTGGCATATATATACAATGGAATATTACTCTGCCATGAAGAATGATAAAATTATGGCATTTGCAGGCAAATGGATGAAGTTGGAGAATATCATGCTAAGTGAGATAAGCCAACCTCAAAAAACTAAAGGACGAATGATCTCGCTGATAGGCGGATGAGCGCATATAATGGGGGGTAGGAGGGGTTAGCGTTAGGGTTAGGGTTAGGTTTAGGGTTAGGGATAAGGAGGGTGGTAAGAATGGAGGAAGGAAGGACTGTATAGAGGGAAAAGAGGGTTGTGAGGGGTTGGGGGGAAGGGGAAAAATAACAATGAATCAAACAACATTGCCCTATGTAAATATATGATTACACAAATGGTATGCCTTGACTCCATGTACAAATAGAGAAACAACATGTATCCCATTTGTTTAAATAATAAAAAAAGTCCACTTTAAAAAAAGTTTCACATTCAAAATGTTCATAAATAACAACCTTGCTGGCTCATGCTGATCTTTAGTCCTACCAGCTGAATGTCCTGCTATTAGGGTCCTGTCTGTTTCCTTGTAGGGGAAACACAGAATGTCCTTTCTCTCTCTCTTACAAAACAACTGGCTTAGATTACAGTTGGTGCAGAGCATTGAATCTGAGTTATAAGAAATTTAAGCACAAACATGGTCTTTAAATGAAAAGATTAACTAAAACTGTGGTGCCCTATCATGGACTTCAGCTTATTCCTCAAAGATCACCTATACATTCTACTGCTAGCTTCTCCTTCGAGTGTGCTTTTCTAGAGAGACCAAAACTGGCGGGTTTCTCACTAGCCACCTTTGACACATTTGGGAAGTTCCTTTACAAGTATCCTCCGTGATCTTCCCGTTTCCCTCCTCTGAGTCTCTCCCCTCCCGCCTCCTCGCCAGTGGAAGTACTCGCTCCTACTTCCTAGTCAGTGTTGTTGACCTTCCTCCCAGAAGTTCCTGCTGGTGACCCCACTTCCCCTGGTCCACTGTCAATGCCGGTCCTTGTTTCCATTAATTTCTCTTTTGGCATCTCATAAGCTATAACTCCTATTTTTCCAAAAATCTTGTTGTTTTCTGCACAGAGGCCTCACCAACTGAAGAGAAAACGAATGAACGACACCCATCCCTCCAAATCTGAACCTTTCCTCAAATGTGTTTGTTGTATACATACTATTATTTGTTTTTCTAAAAATTGAAACAGTTTATTCTCTTTTTTTAAAATACTGTCATTTCTCCTGCATTTATCATTCTGCGTGCAAGGTAGAGTTAGGTACAGTCAGGTAGTCCAGCAGTATGTGGGGAATCTCACACTGGCACTTGTGTGCTGGGCTGCATAACTCTGGTGCCGAAGCCAGGATAAGCTTGCAGAGTTCTATATCTTGTCTGCCCTGTCTTGGTATTCAGTGTGTCTGGCCATCTGAGCTGCTATAATAGAATGCCATAAACTGAGTAACTTATAAACAAAGGGAATTCTTTTCTTACTGTTCTGGAGGCTAAGAAGTCCAAGATCAAGTGACTGGGAGATCTGGTGTCTGCTGAGGGCTTTCCTTTTCATATACAGTGCCTCCTTGCTGCGTCCTTGAGGGGTAGAAGGGGAGAGCCTTTGCCCTCTGGCTCCTTATAAGGGCACTAATCCCAATCAGGAGGGTTCCATCCTCATGGCCTTATCACCTCCAAAGATTCCACCTTGAAATAACACATTGAGAATTAAATTTCAGAATATGAATTTTGGGGAACATAAATATTTCATTCATAGCAGACACCAGCTTCAGTAGCCATCTCTTTAATTGTTTCACAACAGTTTATACTTGTTTTAAAAATCTGGTAGGAAACTCTCAGTTGGACTGTATTTCCAAATGCCCCTATGAAGTAAGGGAAGGGGAAATTTGGTTTGAAAATTAACAAATGTTCTCAGATACAGTATTTGCTAAACCACAAATCCTCGTTACACATATTTACATAGACAAAAAGTCAAATATGTCCCCTAACCCTAATGTACATGCAGATAACCCCTGGGATGCGGCACGTTGTGGTGACAGGATGACGTTTGTTTCTTTCACATATTTAAAAATTTTAATTGTGGTAGAAAACATAATGTGAGACTCACCGTCTTAACCATTTCTCAGTGAACAGTTCAGTAGCACTGTCTGCTTCACATTTGTGGTGCCATGCACCGCCAGATTTTTCTCATCCTGAAAATCTGAAACTCTGCACCCATTAAACAACAACTCCTTTTCCACCCAGCCCCTGACAACCACAACTCCTTGGTTCCATGCATTTGACTCCCTTAGGTACCTTTCCTCAAAATATGTGTTCATTGGGTACATACATGTGTACATGTGTTTGTTAGGTACCTCATATAAATAAATATATTTAGCATTTGTGTTTTTATAACTGACTTATTTCATGTATTACAATGTCCTCAGTGTTCATCCATGTTGTAGAATTTATCAGGATTCCCTTCTTTTTAAAACTGAATTACACCCTATTGTATGCATATTCAATGTTTTGTTGATTCATTCATTCATTGATAGACACTTCGGTTGCTTCCTCCACTAGGATATAATGAATAACGCTTTCATAACATGGGTTCACAAATATATCTTCAGTACCCTGCTTGGTTGTCTTGGTTAGATAACCATAAGTGGAATTGCTGGATTATATGATAGTTTTATTTTTAATTCTTTTGAGGAATTTCCATACTGTTTTCCATAGTGGCTACACCATTTTGCAATCTCACGAACAATAAGAAATGATTCCAACTCCTCCACACACTTGCCAGAACACGTTGTTTTGTTTTATTGATGATAGTCATCCTAATGGATAGATATTTCACTATAGTTTTAATTTGCATTTCTCTGGTGATTAGTGTGCATTCTTGTCCTTTTCTTGCTCACAGGCCCATGTAGACTTCTTAGTCAGTCTGACATCTTGACTTGTCCCTGGGCATATGGAAGGAAAAAGTTGGCATTTAAAAACTTACCAAAAGAGTAATAAATTATATCTATGTGAAAATTTTAAATGGTCAAACAAGCTGACATTTTCTTTCTGTCTTCAAGGTCAAAGTTCTCAGTAAAATATAGCTTCCTTGAGGGCAGCAAGTTATATCTTGTCACTCCTGAATTTCTGACACCTATTGTAAAGCTTGCCTCTTTATAGGCACACAAGAAAATTTTTCTACATAAATATAAAGTCTCAATGAAAGAAATTCTTCCTTACCATCTGTCATAGCCTTAGCAGAGCTCACTCTCTAAATCAAATTTTTCATAGATTTCCTTCTTCTGCAAGTATTCATCTGTGTCTTACCTGGGGCCCATTGTCTCATAGGCAAGAACCTCCCTTATTAGTGGCATTAACCATGCGCAAAATGCTTTAAACACCGCGGTCACTTTAGTTACCTACCTGGAGGCAAATATCACAATTTAGACAGTCTACCCAGGACAAAGCATGTTTTCCACTCTAAAATGCTTTCTTTCTGAGACTGACTAGAAGCATATTTCTATTTCTTGCCATAATTATTACTAGTTTTCAGAATGTATTAAAGTTTATGAAACATAACAGAATTATAGGGAAAGAGTGTGTTTTTGTAATTTTAAGGGCCATGAGAGGGACAACCCTGGTCACATGCACAGCACCAACTCTTGGCTTAAAACATAAATGGTCAAGCAAGGACTCCTGGCAGGGGTGCAAAGCACCTTCCCCTATTCCGACCTGCCTTGTACTTACCATCACAGACTGCCTTCTAGGGACACCGTCATGTTCCTTCTTCCTAAAAGGAAGCAGGAGAAGGGAAAATCATTTTCCTCATCTACTACTGAGTCACTCAGAGCAATGATGCCTAGGTGAGCTGTATGTTGAAATTGTATACAACATTCGACGATTACCGACACCATTCTGGGGAAAGCACCGCTGAGTCTTATTTTTGAACACAGATTATCTAAGCAGGCAAACAGAGACGATGCTGCCTGATGACTTGGGGCATAAGTTTTGGTCTCTACAAAACCTTATACATCACTGCTTCTGAAAATGTCAATCTAGGTCAATATCCCTCTTGGCAAAACCCCGTTCCTGCAGTTAATGGTCGTGTATTAGTGCCTGTGCTTACGGAAGTAGGAAGTTGCACCAAAGTCACTTGTCAATCTTCCAAATAAGTAATGTCGTCTACATTAGATGAATCTGCTAAGATTCTAAGGACAGTTTTCACACAGAGAACATCAAGTTCTCACACAGAGCACTGAGTTCAGAGGAAACCAGAGTGAAAATTTTAATTGCAAAGTGAAAGGTTTTTAATCACTGAACATTTGATAAACATTTATTTCTGCCACATTCAAATACCATGCACTATACCCTGGCCTTATTTTCTCCCTCATGCATCCTGCACATTTCCACCTGACCAGTCTTTCTTCCCAATGCTTTCTATGTAGGACACTGTCAGTGGATCAGTCCAACCTCATCTCCTCCTCCACCTCTACCTTAAACTACGCTCTTATGCACACTCTGCCCAGGCAAACTGTTTCAGTCACTGTTCCCTTAAATGTGTTCTCAAAGTTCCACCCCGTACATTGTTCTCACCATGAAACCCACTTACAACACACTCCACTATTCTCTCCATATAGGGTTTTATTCTTCAAGATCTGATCAAATCTATCTTCCTTTAAAAGGTCCTCCAAACCATCTATGCTTACAACACTATCTACAAATGAGTTATCACATCGTGAAAACACATGGAGGAAACTTGAATGGACATTACTTAGTGAAAGGGGTCAGTCTGCAGAGAGCGAATGGGTGATTCCAACTATATGGAATTCTAGAAAAGGCAAAATGATGGAGAGAGAAATAAGGTCAGTGTTGGCCAAGGGATTAGAGAGGCAGTAGGAACACAGTGGATTTGGGGGCAATGTAGTTATTGTGAATGGTATGAGAATGGCGGATACACATCATATATTTGATAACACCAGAATGAGCCCTAATGCAAATCACGGACTTTGGATGATAATGATGTGTCAATGTTGACTCACCAAGTTTAATATGCGCACCACTCTGGCTGGGGATGTGCATAGTGAAGGATGATGTGCCTGTGGGGACAAAGAGCACATGGGAACTCTCTGTACTTTCTGCTCAATTTTGCTGTGAATGGAAAATAGCTCTTAAAAAATATGGTATATATCTCCTTACTAAAAGTACTCATAGCATTAGTGTTCTATGTAATGCATACAGTTAACAAGAAAAGACATGATTATTTAAGTATTTTCCTATTAAGATTTTATGTGTTAATTTTCTATTCCTAATAGAATATCATTGATTATGCTAAAAAAGAAAAACAAGGAAATAGGATGAAGAACAATTTTGGGTGTGGGGGCTGGGAAGGGAGGAAGAGAATCTTCATAGGCCATGAAGACAGTAGAATGGTATTGTGCTCCCAGGAGGTATATAAATTAGGTGGTCACACCTACTGAAGCAGATGAGCCCTCCATGGATCTAGACCTGTAGGATTACTAACAGGATTTATGACCAGGCTGTAGCATGGTACTCTCAACATACACACACAAAAAATAGGCATAAGCCCCTGATCAAATCATGATGGTAGAGGTTTAAGTTCCTTTTATGAATTTTAATAATATAATAAAATAAGAATGATTATCAAACATTGTCCAATTAATCATCAACCATGTCAGTGGTTGGAGTTTATTCACAGAATCATTCTAATTTTGCAATGTTGCATTTTCTTAGGGTCCTTGAACATGTATTTGATAAGAATAAACATTTGTTTCTCCTTTAATTTTCTCAAACGTACAGTATATTTATAAATAATATGAAGACTAATACTATATACAAATGGAGTCCTTTAACTTAAATAAAGACAATTCCATTGTTTATGTTTTCATACACGATTTGGAAATTCTCTTTAAATGTGGCTAATTTTTAACACAATAGCATGAATATTTTAGATCTTTTTAATAAGCGTATGATCTAAATATCTACAGATATGTGTTCATTATTTGTTTTCTCTTGCAAAAAGAACACCAAATTCCAAAATACGGGCAGAACATAAATGTTGCTCTGTTATTCATGTTTCCTTCATTTGAACTTTCCATCTCAGACAGTTTAAAGGCAAGAGAAATATAACTTTTTAAATGACTTTTTAACTCTCTTAAAGAGATGGTTGCCTTCTCTACCACTTCCTCAAAACACAGGGATTCATCCCCATTCAGTTTTTCCTTAATGTTCCTTTACAGATGAACCAAACACGGCCCGTACTCTTTTCACAGTGGTGTCATATTCCATCTATGGCACCATCTAGCAAAGCAAGAAGTGCCTTAAGTTTATCTCTTTAAACAAGAGGCTTACTGTCTCCATTGTAGAATTCCATGGCTGATAAACAGGTCAGAGTTCACCCTACACATCTCTCTCACAGTTACATGAGTTCTGCTAGACTTATTATGGTTCTCTTAGTCCTAACAGTCATTGTGTGTGAACTTCACACCCAAAATTGCTTATTATCACCAAATCTAGTAATTCCATACACTTAAGAATTTTATTTTGGAGGTTAAATGACCTTTCTGAGATCATTATTAATAAGATGCCAATGTGGGGGAAAAAACCACATTTGTTAGTTTCCAAATCTTTAATCATTTTTTAAAAATGTATTTAGTTTTTATTATTCAAGCTCCAACATATTTTCATTAAAGGAGTTGACCACAAAGGGAACAGGATCTCATGGATGTATGGGTCATGAAGGGACACTAGCACAGGTCACAAAGCCCTACCCTGCACTCAGGTCCACCCAGACCCAGTGATCACTGGGTCTTCACCTGCAGCTTCCCCTCTTGTCTCTCCTCTCCGAATGACATCAACAAAACTATACTCATATTGATTGGTCTCAGATTCCAAGCACTTCCTGACTCCTTGATTGATGCAGTTGTTTTCTCTGCATGTTTATATCGTCCTTACAAGTACAGTCCCTCAGGGACAACTCAGCTCCCCAGGGGCCTGAATTGGAGACTGTGTAACAAGGTGTGCTGGCACTTGCACACTGATTTTCAATGTTCCCCTCTGAGGCCTGACTGTTAGTTGGCCTTTTTAGTTGCAACGGCAAATTGGATTCATCAACTGAATGGAAGAGCTAATTTATGAAACCAAATCTGAAAGTTTGCAAGATTCCATTTGGAAATTTAAACGTGGCACGTATAGGATCAATGTCTATCCAATAATGAAAGGTTGGAGGGTGAACTGAGGGAGATTTTTTTCACTGTAATAAAATGTGAAAATAGCAATCATCCTTTTAAAGAGTCAGATGAACTCATGATTGATGGATATATAAGAGTGACGGAGGAATCAAGTTCTTGGGAGTCTACCTCTAAACTTTTGCCTTTGAGGTCAATAAAAATCTTTGCATCAAATATATTATCTTGGAAAAAACAAAAATTTTACTTATCATGGCAGTTTCAGGGGATATTTTCTTAAGTGTTTAACTAATTCAGTGACTGGGAACGGACCCATTTCCTGCTTAGGAAACTTTATGTTTGTATTTACTACTTGCTTAGTAAGCTGATGGTTTTCCACCATAGTTAGGTTCTAGCAAAGAAAGAGTTTTTTCTGCCCTCACCTTAGAAGTCTATAATATCTACCACCTTCTTATGTTGTAGTAGTGGTCTGGGACCACTGTCTACTGACTGGGACTTTTTTCCTTAAATAAAACCATAATGAGTATGTATGGTTTAGCAGAATGCCATGATGCATACCTCTGATTCCCAGCAACTTGGAGGTTGAGGCAGAAGGATGTCAAGTTCAAGGCTAGTCTTGGCAGCCCTATCTTTAAATAAAAATTAGAAACATTTGGGTTGTAGTTCAGTGGTAGAGCATCCCTGGGTTGAATCCCCAGTGCTGAAAAAACCGAGTGTGTGTGTGTGTGTGTGTGTGTGTGTGTGTGTGTGTGTTTGGTTTGAAGAGCAACCTTCGCCCTGATCTTATTTCAACTTCTTTGGTTCTGCAACTAACATTTCTTCCACTGTGATTTGTCCTTGTTCTAGGAACACCTAGGTTTCAAAAAATAATCTAGAACTGGAAAAAAAAAAGTTACTAAAAAATAAGATGACTAAAGGAAAAAAAACATAAACAACATTACAGAAAGTGACTCGATAGATATTTTGAAATGATATCTCGTAAAAGAACAGAGCACACAGGCCCATTTTTGTTCTGCACTTCAGCTTTATTTTGCCTGAGCCTACCAAGCTGCAGTGTTTGACCTTTCAGAAGCAGCAGTGAACACATCCCAAATGCCATCCAGTCCCACAAGCTGGGAACCTCACATGGTGCTTGACACTCCTTCCCCTTCACTGCCACGCACAGTCAGGCAGCACCGACCGTTGGGCCACCCAGCCATTCTCCAACCTCTCACATACCTCTCCAGTCCAGCATTCTCCCAGCTCCATTGCCAGTGCCCATATGACCATGCCCTCTTGCCTGGTATTGCAGAAGACAAACCCAAAGTCTTGTATCCTATCTGATCTCTTCCTTTCTACTCTGCACACTTAGGCAAGAGTGCTCTTTCCGAGTTTGTACCTGATGGTTCGTGTTTCCACTTAAGAAGATCCAAGGTCTTCCCACTCCTTTAGGGAAGAGCAAAACATGTCAATCACCACCCAGCTGGCTCATGACTGGCACCAAAATTCTACTCCTACTGCTCTCATCTTCACACTCCGCATTCTCAGTTCACTGATTTTTGCCGTTAAATGTCCTGTCCCTGTCTCGGGGTCTTTGCATATGACACCCCTCTTTCCAGGAACATTTTCCGTGTTGGTATTAATCTAGTTAATACACGCTGATATTTCAGATCTTTTCTCAGAGTTTAATATTTTTCTTTACCTCCCAGCTAGGTTGGGCATGTCTATGTGAGCTCATAGAAATCATTCCTTTTCTAGGAAGAAATTGTCTTATTTTTTAATGATAAGATCATTAGTATAAACATTTGTCTCCCCTACTAAGCTGTATGCTCCAGGAGAGGATAGACTATATCAATTTGTGCTCATTGCAATGTTTCAAGACCAAGAACAATGATTGGCAAATACTAGGACTTCACTAAATATTTACTTGTCAAATGAATGTATGAATTTTAGATGTCATTAATTATAGAATAAATAGAAGCTTGTTTCTATGTGTTCACAGTACTCAAATGTTCCAATTTATTTTCTAATACCTGGCACTGAAAATTTAGCATTTGTAATGGTAGAGTTTTTATTCACCTATTTTTTAATAATTATGATTCTTCCCATTTTGTAGTCTCATACTCTCAAGCAATGACCTGGGAAGTAAGATGCTATCATTCATTTATTCCTGCAAAATATCATATCACAATATGAAAATAATTCAGTGCTAACTTAGAAAGAATTAAACCTGCAGTCAAGTGAACTTGAAGGGCTTCAGCTTTGTCTAGCTGGAATTATTTGACCGGGAGGTGGACCTTCTCTGTTTCCCTGTGGCTCTTTTTCCCCAGAACGTATTGCCTCTCTTCTTACTTTCCTAGCCTCTCCTCAGCGTTTGATGTTTATCCTTTCATGTTAACCTTTGGAAATATCAAACAAGTTGTTACCAGAACCCAGGGAATCGTGGTTGATATGTTTCTCGCTAATAAAGGAAAACCAAAAGGAAAAAATCCTCAGGATTTCATTTTACAGCATTTTGGGGGACTTCCTCTTTATTCCCTATTCAGTATTGGTGATGCTTACCAGATGCTTAATTCTCTTTTAGTCCAGTCAGATGATTTATTTGATACTCTGGGAAAAATTACGCCCTTCTCATTTGGTTCATATTTTCAACACCGTCATCTTAATAAATATTTATCAAGCAACAAAATGACGTGGCTATGACATGGGTGAAGTGAAAGCACCTCTGTCTGTTGCCTAAACCATTGTGCCCTCTGAGATGCAGAATCGTCCTCTGTGAGGGCACGGTGCTGCCTTCCATCCCAGGGCATTTCCATGGCATGACTCGATCCAATAAAACAAGTGCTGGTGGTCTTTGGAAATACTAAGGCTCAAAAGAAAGTATTAAGACTTGATGAATGTGCTGTTTTGGGAGTATCGCAGAACCTACTCATCGTTCCTTTATTTGCCTGTGAAAGTTTGCACTTTAATGCAGTTACTCTTGTTTCATCTGTTTGGTTCCTTTTTTATGTATACACATACGTGGTCTCGATGGGATATGATGTTATCTGGAAAAGTCCACAGTGCCTGTGGTTAATGCAATAAGGTGTTATGGAAAGGTCTAGTTTAAAATGAGGTACAAAGAAGGGAAAGCAGGAAGAGCTTGTAGGTGCATCATAAAGAAATCAGCCTAAGGAGAGAGACATGTGAGCTGGAGGAATGGAGTTCAAATGCGATTCAGAGTTAAGTGGAGGGAAAGCTTAAAAACTAGTATATATTCACTCATGGACTCTAGCAGAGAGAGGAAGAGCCATAAATGTGTAGGGCTGTTTTTTTTCCCCAAAAAATGTTTAGACAATATCAACAGTGCAGCATACACATTTCCTGTTCAGTTGAATGAGCTACTTAGATGGAGTAATCATTATCTGTATTGATTATCAAGAGACTTAATGATAATAGCAATGTCCACAAAACCTGGTCTTACAAGAAGTGTCCATTACTTGGGCACCCAGGGTCAGGTGGGACCTGGCTGGGTCTCTGAAGATCTTGGCTTTGACTGGGGCCCTTAACTGTGCCTTATTTTTCTCCCTCCTCAGTCATGCTAGCGAGGGCAAGGACCACTGCCACTCGCTTGCTAAGACTCCAGCTCCTCCATCTTGGTTTGCCAGAACAGGACTGGTCCCACTGCATGCTGTAGTCACTGATTTGGGGAAATGGGCCAAACATAAGGGTCAATTGCAAACTTTGCAATTGATCATATATCTCAAAAGTAAGTCCTATCAATCATGAATACCATGACAAGTAGAATTAAAGACTAATTACATTTATTGTGATGAAAATGAATGTATGTGGGCAAGTCATTTAACCCCTCGTGGTCTCGACTTCTTCCTATCTAAAATGGGGAAAGAGAACTGCACCCATAGCAGACAGTGAAAATTAAGAGGGGATTATGAGATGTAGAACAAGGCCCGATATCAGAGTAAACACAATTTAAGTGCTAGGATAATTATCCCCATTATTACTAATGTGGAGGCATTTTATATCGAATCCTGACAAGTCTGTAGGTATGATACCAGTTGTCTCAATAATTTCTTAAGTGTATTTAATTTGCAATATTTTTTACTAATATTTATAGCACTGGTACCATCTGCTCATGTTATAAGAATTATAATTTTAGGAATTTATACATGCCTATATTCTAGAGAAACAGATTTAACAGTATAGAAAAAGTTGGGGCATATTTTTATTTATAAACTTAAAATCTCTCACTCATAGATGTGCTGTAAATACTTCAGAATTTTGTTGCCATTTTCTTGCTTTTATAATTTGCATACTGATATTAAGAAATGGGTAGCACACTTATACCTAATGTCCATTTAATCAAGATTTTTCACACTGTTGAGACCTTTTATTAATTTGTTCTATATGGTAATGAGAACATATGCCAAAACTTCCCAAGCCTTAATGTGGATATTGGTACAAATCACTCCAGGATTTTGTGAAAATGCAAATTCCGCTTCCATAGATTCAGAGTAGATCTGGGATTTTGCATTGCTACTAGTCCCTGAATACCGCACTTTAATATATTTATATTTAAAGATTATGCACTTTTAATACATATTTAAAACATGTCACAAATATTTATATTAAGTTAATGAAACATTAAATCAAATCAATTAATATTTAGTAATTAAATTACAAAATATATGAGGATACTATGATAAACCTAAAATAAAAATATAATATTAGTATATTAATTGATATATTTAAAGATGTGTTCATCTCTAATGCAACATCTTTACTGGTGAAAGTGCTTTCATCTGCAATTATGTTTCCTTGGAAACTACTTAGGTGAATAGCATTTGGTCCTGTAAATAAAAGTATTTGTGGAGACTGCTTTGTTAGTGAGAATATACTTAAATTCACTGACTTCTGTTATCAAATCAAAGCTTTCTTCTTAGTACATGTATAATTATACATTTGTTTAAAGTACACACAAATGCTCTACTAATTTTTCCCTGAAAGCATTAATCCCAGCCAAATATTATAAATTTTGATTATATAGAATTTCAGATAAATAAAATGTATGTCATCTTAATTTTCTGCTTTTGAATTTTAACTACAAATATCTTCTGTTTCCAACTTCCTGACTGAAATTTTTCTAAAAGGTCAGATTATTCTTTTCTTTCTAAGTGATCTCAAGAGCACTCTGCACATCCTTTTAAAGAACCAGGTATAGTCAGAACAGGGCCATTTAAAGTATAATTGATTTTAAAACTGTAGAAGAGGAAGAAGGTTGAGTTATTCCTCTGAACTCAGGCTACCCTCCAGTAGACCACATCTCCAAAAATTAGAAATGGGAATAAACAACTGAGAATTCAAATTAAAAGGATAATTATAATCCCCATCTAAAGTGTGTCTAAGTTGAAATTGTTAAGAATAATTAAATACTAAGTAACAACCTTTTTCATGATAACAATTAGCATGAGTTGCACTTTTTGACTCAATTTATAAGTTACAACTCAATTTATAAAATTATTTTTCACTTCTATTATTTCGTGTTTACAAAATATCCATATGACTCAGTATCTTTTAAATAAGAACTTAGAATCCATGACTTCCTCTCTCTCCCACTGTTTACTCTTCAGGAGAAAAACACAAAGTGGAAACCCAGAATGAGAGTCATTACTGGATTGTTGGTAGAAGGAGACTGGGTTTTCTAACAACTATAACATAGAGAACTCAGTAAAATATTCAGATATATTACTTAACATGCATTTAGTATATGCTATTTGCTACTATATGTCTACTATCACTTCTCTATTCTCTTTTTAATCGATTTTGGGATTGCTTGTATTCTGAGAATGCTATAAATTCATCACAAGGCCCCTGACTCTGGTGATTGATAGGCCAACTTGAAGATAGAAACAAACATACTTTTCAGTCAGTCATAGACCCCATCAAGGTGACACCATTAGATGAATGGAACTTGTGGGCTGCTGAATGTTCTTAATGGAAACCCAGGTTCATAGAAGAACACAAAAGCTTTTCCAAGGATCAAACTTTAATGAAAAGTCTTGTTCAAATTGTAAATCATGGGGTACACAAAAATGCATGCAATCTAAGTTTAAGGTGGGAAGCTTAGCTCCTTCAGGGTTCGATGATAGATCAACTGCCCCTCTAGCAATGACCTAGGTTGGAAAGTCCTTGAAACTTACCTTAACCAGGATTGGCACGCTTTTCTGGTAAAGGTCCATTAGTCTCTGTGGGCCATATTGATACAGGGCATGAGGACTAAGAAAACAGAAGCAGAGGAGGAGCATCCTTCTTAACTGTTCTTATGAACAGGCCAGAAAGATTTCAGATTTCACTTAGAGTAGCAGGTGTAAGTTTGTTAGAAGGGATAGGAAAAGGGAAAAGGGGACACTCTCAAGGGAGAGAGTGGGTTCTCTCAAAGGGAAGAGCAGATGGCATGCCTCTCCTGCCCTCCACATTTTGGGGGGTCCCAGGGAAGTTTTCAGAGATCCTCCCAGGTCCTCCTTTTGACTTTTGGCAGCATAGGACCTGCACTGAGCACCTGGAAGAGATGGTATAGTGCTCAGAGAGTTGGAGATTTTAAGGACATTGAGTGCCCTGTTTTGCTTCAATTTTCTGCCCCCTTTAATTGGTTTACTCTCTTCAAAAAGTCCTCAGCAAGCTTTCTCTATCAAGGTCTTGATGTTTTGCTTGCCAGGGCAATTGGGGCTTATGATATAGTTTAGGTGGCAGGGAGGGTCCAGGACACGTAGTATAGGGGTGTGATAAGATCTCGAAAGTAAGTTTTCTTCAAGGGGATGTGTCTGTGGCTGGGGCATTTTGACATCCAAGTCCCCATCTTCAGGCGCTTGCCTGTCAGAGCTCCCTGGGGTCTTCAGTCACCCCTCCTTGCCCTTTCTTTGCTCACCCATTCATGACTGAGCAACCACCTGACAATATGACCTCTGTCGCCACTACTCTGAACTTTTTAGCATGATTCCAGCTTAGACCGTATGTGATCAAGTACAAAGCCTCTTCTTAGACACGCCTGTTCCCCTTCTTCCTACTTGATCAGCATGTGTACTGAAGACACCAGATCTACCTTAGAGATGTTTGGACTCTGGGAAAACAAGACAGATGGTACAGGGGTCTGTGAGTTGGATTCCAGGCTCAGTAAAGTTAAATTAGTCTCAGCTGGCGTGGAAGACTTCTTACCAGCCCTCATCCTCCAAGCTTTATTTTAATGTGTCTCCACACTAAAACTCTCTCCTGCTTCTGAAATGACAGTTTTCAATTTCCAAAATGATAGCTCGCAAACCCTGTAACTTGCCATATGTGGTCAATGATGGAGCAGGGAGAGGTCTTGGAGACAGAATTGTCACAGGAATATGGGAAGCTAATGGCCCAAACCTCAGTTTTTGTGTCCCCATGAAAGAAAATTTAAAGTCGGACACAAAAAGTCAAACAAGAAGATTTTATTATGGGTGAGAGTGAAGTAAAGCTCCAGCAAAGAGAAGAAGGGCTGTCACTGATCAGAGAACAACAGAGTGCTGCTTCCCCATTTATTACCATTTGATGTTTACCAAGGGAACTGGGGTCCCCCATCTGCACTTCTGCCAGTCAGGTGTTCAACCCCTCCTTCTCATCAGCCAGAGGAATTTGTTCCCTAATGGGTCCTCACAGAGCTGTCCTAGGAACCAAACCATTCAGAGGCTTCATCTACAAGTCAATCCTATATTAACGCAGGTGCTGGGGCAAATGACCAGACAAACTTTCCCTTAATGGCCTGCACTACTGAACACCTTCCTCTTCCGATGCACACGGAGAAGCCCATGGCCATAAATCCTAACAGTACAATGACCCCAGTTAACCCATTAGGAATCAGACTCATGGATCTTTCTGTAGTTTGTGGCAGGCTAGCTCATTCGCTGCTAAGGACATGGAGTCAAGACCCCCAGACTCCAGGAGTTGGGTGGAAGCAAGCTTGTGGTGAGTAGCCTGCAAACTCATTTATTGTGGGAACAGTTATACATTTTATAGGCTTACTGCCCGATCACAATGTGCCACAGGGGATCAGACCACCAGGATCCTATACGGGTTCCCTAGGTAACACTGAGTCAACTTGGGGCAGTTGTTTACTTTCCTAGGTAGGAGAAGCAGAACGCTCCTCCCTGCAAGTTTGCGCACTTGAGACATTCACTGCTGCCAGCCAAGAACTAGGATTTCTCCCAACATCTTTCCTTGCTGTTTTATCTCTTAATTGGCTCCCTTTGTTTCCACCTACTTGTGCTCATGGTTAGTGCATCCATTGTTGATCTACAAGTTACCTGACTGTTCATTAAAGGCGAGTGAAATAACTCCCATGCCCCTGCCACTCTCAGTTCACATTTCATAGCTTTTTGCTAACCACTACCTAAGGAATTTTACCTTTCTGGTAAAATCATAAATATCCCACCCATTCATCTGCTTGCTGGTCCCTCTCCAACCTGTATAAGTCAAAATAATCTTACTCTTTCTACTTCATCAGGGTGTGTGTGGGGGGGTCATATTTGGAGAGCAGAGACTCTGGGTTCCTCTTCACCTGCTATTGAATAGAGGCTTGTCACTCTGTCCAGCTGCTCTCAAGTGTCATTACTGGACATACTCTGGGGAAAAAGAACCCAAGATTTGGGGGAATTATCAGTGCCTGTTTTCCAATAAAACCATATTTGCAAAAGCAAGTGGAAGCTGTGTTTGGCCTGAGGACCCCAGTTTCCCTGCCCCCTAGGTTAGGCACTCAAGGTGACTTTAAGTTCTGAGGTTGTGATTCTGGCAAATCATCTGGGTTTATGGTCAATTCGTTCCTTAGAAGTTGGGGAACAGGATCCCCTGTTTCCTCCCCCTGCTACTTTCATTCTGAACCCAGAAGCCTATCTTTGGCACCTGCAAGTGGCCCATCAGCCTGTTCCCTAAACAAAGACATTTCCCTGAGAAGAGGAATTCTCTGCTTCTGTTAAGATAATAAGTACCCCACAGATGGTGCTTCCATTTCAAAACCAACCACAACCTAAAAGGAGATATGAAATTTCTGTTTTAATTGAAGCATTTTTCTAGTCTCTGATTTGATGATTTACATAGGCAATGGTGCAAATTAATACTTAAGTTTCTGTTGGAACTGAACTGTTGTTAGTTTTGTTGTTGAGGTGGTGGTGGTTCTAAATATAGGCAGGCAAGATGAGGAAAAGACACATAAGATTCCTTATCTATCTCATTTTGGCAGCCCCAAAGAGTTTATATTTAAGCCTAAATTTAAATAAGCATTCTCATATTATCACTGCCAGTTTTAGAGAGTTTTGCTGTCACAATCATCATATTAGCCAACTGTATGAAAGCCATAAATCAGATTAGAGCTGCACTGATAAGTGACTTGGGGTCCCTTCCTTTGGGTTCATTTCTTGCACTGTCCATTGAAGGTCTCAATCTGGATTTCATCTCAGTCCACTGACTAATGAAGAAATAAAGTTTAAGAATTAATCACCACCATTAAAAGGCAATCTTGTGTGGAAAACTGCATTTCTTACTTCCTTTGAAAAATTGAATCTACTAAAGACCTAAGGTTTTTATTTTCACATTCCCGCCAGTCACTCCTATGCTATGTCTCCATCACTCTCTGGGTCTCCCCAGCACAGAGCCTGAGTCAGAAGCCATTTATCCTCATAATGGTATGCCAGCTTGCTTCGCTCCTGTGTCTGCCTGGTCATTACAAGTATTTGAGTTCATGGCCCCTGATGTGCACAATTCCTGAGGGTCTCATCAATTTCAATTATTTCAGGTTCCACCTATTAGACTTTTCCAAAGTCATCTGTCTCCCTAAAGCATATTGTGGGGTTCTACCACAAAACTATGGTTGTATCTACTATCAAGAACATGTTTTATGTTGATAAATGTATCTTTTACAGGTCCATTATAAAGAAATACCTTTCAGAAGTCAGGGTCAAGGGAAAGAAAAGATTTTCTTTCTTAATTTTTATAACATATTGTCTTTCTCTTTTGGTCCCAGCTATCATAATGTGATTCTGGTAATACTTGTCCTTTACTTGTGTTCATGATTATCTATCTATTATATTATTAATACCATTAAGGTGAACATACATATTCTGCAAATAACTCTAGTTCACTTTGTAAGAGATTGGAAATCAACACAGGAGTGTTAAAGTGTCACTAACATCTTAAAACCATCCTCCGTATGAGAATAGATCCACATTTATAAGATACTAATAAAGCCATATGATTATTCCCTTGCTTGTTCAATAATACTATGCCTTTCTCCCACTTACAAGAGTTCTATTATCAGGGCACAACACCTGTAATCACATTTCTCCATCTGCCTTCCCATCCACATCATTCACCAGGTTTGCCCCACAATGCCTGTATCTCAGTGTCAGCTAATCATAGGTCTACAAATGTAAACAGTGCTTGGCAGGGACCTAATGCAGAACCATGGTAGTCATGGAGCCTCTCTCTTCACTGGCTCTTAGAATATTCCAGAGAGATCTCAGACATGTTGCTCAGAGTAGCAGGCATGAATTTATGAGAAGAGATAGGAACAGGGAAATGAGATGCTCTCAAGGGAGAGAGTGGGTCTTCTCAGAGAGGAGGAGGAGGACAGCACACTCCTTCTGCCCACCAGTTTTATTGGAGAAGTTTCTAGAGTCCCGCCCAAGTCCACCTTTTGATATTTGACTGACAGCAGAATGACATCAGACTTTCAGGTCCCCACTGTGCACAAGCTGGGTCACTTTGGCCCATGGTGATGAGTTCTCCTTGGAATCTATTCTTATAGACTTTAAGGTTAGGGGAAAATTATCCTTATCTCTTTGTGTTCTAGGACCTGTTCCATGTAGCAGTCACAAAAGTACCCCCTTTTGGGGTAGGCATTTTGGGCCCTGCATTTCTCCCGTAGATGACAAGTTGTTTGCTTAGAAATTGTAATATATCCTGTCGACTTAAGCCAGGCATGGCTGCAGGTAAATCACTTTTAAAAAGAAAGTTTTGGGGGATCAAGAGAGAAGCGAGGTAACCTGCAGCATAGGAATTGCATGGAGTCTTTGATAGTGATGCTTATGGAGTTGAAGATTTTTAGAAAATCGAGTTCCCCTAATCTTGCCTCCATTTCCAGCCCCCTCAATCACTTCATTACTTTTTGAATAGCCCTCAGCAAGCTTTCTGTGTGAGCCTCTTGATGTTTTGGTTGCCAGAGTGATTGGGAATTGTGACATAGTTTCAGTGATAAGGAAGTATCCATATCACCTGGTAAGGTGTCCCAATATCTCCAAATGATAGCTTTCCATAAGGGGGATGGGAGTGGTTATAGCTGGGGCATGCTCTGGGGCATGCTCTGACTTGCCAGGCCCCCTCCTTCCAGGTGTTGGCCTAGTCAGATAAGACTCCCTGTGGTCTTCAGTCACTCTTCCTTCTCCTTTCCTGCTCACCTAATTCATGGCTGATCCCCTGGCAAACAGCACCATAGCATTGACTCTCATCTTTCACAAGACCACTTATTCCACCTATAGTCACTGTAGTATTTTAAACATAAGTCCACCATAACAAATATTGCATTGTACTATCATTTTTTTCTTGTTCTTCTTTTTCTTCTTCTTGTTCTTCTTCTTTTTTTTTTTTTTTTTTTTTTTGGTTTGTTTGTTATTGGGTTTTTGTTGGTTGGTTGGTTGGTACTGGAATTGAACCCAGGGCACTTTGCCACTGAGTTACATCCCCAACCCATTTTATTTTTTATTTTGAGACAGGGTTTTACTAAGTTGCTGAGGTTGGCCTTGAACTTGCAATCCTCCTGCCTCGGCCTCTGAGTTGCTGGGGTTATAGGCATGCACCACCATGACTGGCTATACAGTCAATTTTATGAGATAAATGACTAACTTATTCATTTTGGTTTATCTGGTGTTGAGCCCAATAATTGGTATAAAACTGTGGTTGGTGACTAATGATTTAGCTTAATTTCGATTTGCTGAAATCTTAATAGAGTTGAAATAACTGGTACTGAGTATATATTTTTTTTATTTTAGAATAATTATCAAGTGCTTAATCATATGCCAAGTGTTTTTCTAATGTAATAATTTCCTCAGTCCTCCCGACTACCTTAATAGCCTATAATTTTGTTCTCATTTTAGGGATGAGGAAACTGAAGCCCAGAGAGATTAAGCAATTTCCCCAAGGACATGCAGTCAGTAAGGAGTTGGATCAGGGTTCAACCATGGAGATTCCATTTACATATTGAAAGTGCATCTGTGTGTGTTTGTGTGTATGTCACATACAATATAAACACAATAAATGACCTCAACTTTCATTAATTCTATCAGTTCTCTGGAGAATGTTTTAAGGAACAGATTAAGTTCTTGAAAAGTCTTGAGAAAATGTATTAGACAAGATCTTTTTGAAAGTTGAGTGTGTGTGTGTATGTTATTAATTATTTATTCAGGAATATAGGGTTAGGTTTAGGGTTAGGGATAAGGAGGGTGGTAAGAGTGGAGAAAGGAAGGACTGTATAGAGGGAAAAGACGGGTGGGAGGGGTGGGGGGAAGGGAAAAAATAACAGAATGAATCAAACAATATTGCCCTATGTAAATTTATGATGTTTAATTAAAAAAAAAGATAGCTGAAAATATATCAACCAGTCTCCACCATCATTATGAAAGCAATAATTCTCAGTTGTGGAAGACAAGAGGATCATGTATTTGTGAAGTCACAGGCACAGCTCACAAAATGGTGCTGTGGAATTGACCTCCTTAGAGCCCTAAGATGCAGTCTTACGTCTGAGAAGCTGTAGTGTCAGAAGACCTTTATTTTTCCAGTGGGAATAAGCTACTTCTTCCACATGAAGAGTCTTCAGTCACTTTTACATTGCATGTAGTCAATTCAGAGTGGGAACAATGCATTCCTAATTTGCTTATGGTGCAAGCAGTACTGGCCATGTTTTGCACATTACTCTAGGTGTGGTCAGGTAAGAATGAGAGTTAGGCTACCTTATAGTTCTACATTTCCAAAGCCCTGGTGATAAAGGATCAGCATCAGTGATCCCTCACTGACATGAGTCAGGCCCTGGCCAGGAAGCTTATGCCCCAGAGGCAGGATCCAGCTCCTCTGGACTCCACTGAGTGACCACCAGGTCAGCTTTTACCATCCCACTTCTGGCTGTTTTTGAAACAGGGTCTAACTAGTAGATCATAAGCTTGGAAGCCTTGCCATGCCTCCATAAAAAGACAAGTGTCATGTCAAAGTCTAACTTATTTGTCCACAAGGTTTCGTTTCCACTAACATGGTATGTTTGTTAGTCTCTTGGGGACAAGTCAGATTTATAGCATTCCATTTTCTTTTATTCTCCTCACCACTAATGTGTGAACATGCACTATTTTATCAATTTTCCTCTGAGGGATGGTTTGGACACTGACTCAGTAAGATTCTCATCGATCAGTGAGAGAACCAACAGAAGGCTATTTGGAGAAATGGAATTTAGTGGAAGGCCAAGACATTTGTTTGGATGGGATTTATTTGAACGTGAGGTAACTTCATGTAGAAGAAATGAAGACTTATGCAAATTCCTCTGGGAGGAGGCTAACCCTGTGTTTCAACTACTTTAATCTCATTGATTGACCTTTGTCATAAAAACCATGTGTCATTAACAAAATCTGTTTCCCTTGGAATTATTACACTCAATGAATTGGTTAAAATTATGGAACACACAGAATAAATTGTATCCTGATAAAAACACAATTTAATAATTTACACTCTTGGGGAAAATACCAAAAAAGAAAATTCCTACATGCAATTATGGGATATCCCTTATTATAGTTAGCCTAAATTCAACTCTTAAAGTTTTTATTTTCTAGCTCCATAAGGATGATATAGAACATATATACATATGTTCTAAAGAAAAATTAAAGTTATTTCTGCAATGGTAAAATCTATTAAAGTGAAATGAAACCTTATATATATAGTTTTTGAGTACAGTGGTATTTTTGAAAAGATAAGTGATAATAAAACTCTGTTTTACACCTGTAGTTCATATAATCTACACAACAGCATGATGCTAAGCCTATTTAAAAAGAGTTACAAAAACTGGTTGTGTCTTCCAACTAGGAAGTTTGAATTTTGAGATTACATGTAGTAGAGGTCTATCAGAAATGCAGATAGATTGCAACTTTGTACATTTTATACACATGCATGTCATTATATTCATTTCTATTCATTCCAAAATAAGAATGTAAGTATATAAAATCATCTGTGAATATTTGTGACATTAACGATAATCATAAATTATCAACCTTTGTGCTACACATCAATCTATGTACATTATTATGTTGAACCTAATAGAATTTAACACTCTGTACTCTTTCCAAAGATGTTAGGTGGTTTTCAATCAGGGAAACTTTTAATGTTTACTTTCAAGAGTTCCAAAGGGAATTTAGTGGAAGGTCAAGTGGAAGGCCATGGCTGTAAGCCCTGGAATTAGGTAATTATTTTCAGCTCCTGTCACTATGACCAGCTAACATGACACCTGGCTTCAACTGGTCACACAACAAGAGCTCTGGTGACAACCTATATGCCAACCGATTGTCACAGTTTTGCTTCCAGGTTTCAGTTCGTTTCTTTGTAGGGAAAATATACCACCTGACAACCCTGAGACCCAAGGAGAAACCAGCCATCATTAGGAGTATCACATGATTATTCCTATGAAAATATGTAAATCATTATACAATATCTTAAGTATATGTTTTATTTTTGTTCACTTTATTGTGACTATATGCTATTATAATCTATGATCTCCCTACTATAATCTCCCTGTCCGTTGTTGAAATGATATTTTGTGAAAATATTTAATTTGCTCATATCTTCTATTTTCTTTTTAAAGGACATCCATATTTTTGCCTGTAAGTACTGTATGTATTCCCAATAGTATCAGATCTTCTTAATTCACTTTGTATTGAAAACAACATGCAGACAATTCTTATGCACAGGAATAGATGTACCTAAGCTTCCCTGACACAGGACTTCCGCCATGTTGGATGAGTTTTAGGGATTAACTTGAAAACACAGTGAAGTTTCAGTTCCTTCCTCTAACTTTCTTTTCCTTTTCTCTCCACAGGAACTTTTTACACCTGAATGCAAGTTTAAAGAATCTGTTTTTGAAAACTATTATGTAATCTACTCATCCATGCTATACAGACAACAGGAATCTGGTAGAGCCTGGTTTTTGGGATTAAATAAGGAAGGGCAAGTTATGAAAGGGAACAGAGTAAAGAAAACCAAACCAGCAGCTCATTTTCTACCCAAGCCATTGGAAGGTGAGTGCTGTGTGTGCATGTTCCCTATTCACTTCCTCTTTGCATTGTGAAGTCAGCCATCAGCCCTGGCTACAAGGAGCCTTCACAGAGGGTTGAAAAGGCCCCTTGTGTTGACCTAGATGGTGGTAGCATGAAGGTCTACGTATTTTGCTCATTGTGATTTGTGGGGCTGGGTGTGAAGTTCAGCGGTAGAGCTATTGTGTGTGCATGTGTGTGTGTGTGTGTGTGTCTGTTTGTATGGGTGTGTGTGTGTGTGTTAAGTGTGTGGTATATTTATTTATTTCCATGTCACAAGTCCTCATTGCCCTGAGGACTCTAATTTCTGAGTAATTTTAACTAATTAGTTGAAAAATATTTAAATCTATGATAGCATTACAATTCTATAAAGATAGTATATTAGAAAAATATATTTTGCATATGGAATCAAAAACATTTGCCCATTTGGAGGTAATTAATTCTGTAATTATTATAATTACAGAAAATAAAGTAATAATAACTTGACTCTTAAAGAAAGAACTTATTGATGTTACATTATCTCCTTCCAAACTGCATAAATTATTATTCATTTACTAAATTATTTTTCTTTTCCTAAAATAATTTATCTGCATTCACCCACAAACAATGGAACCTTCACATGTACTTTGATCAGATCCCAAGGCATAGGCTCCAAAATTTTCTTAATTAATTAGAAACATCTGTACCTTTCTCAGTAATGATTATGCCAGAAGGGTCATTTGCTTTTATCTATGTAACATTTGTTTGAGAACTACAAAAAATATTGATTTGAGACTATTCAAAAGTGTTTTCTAAAGAAATAAATGAGAAAGGACAAAAGGGAAAATAGCTGACCCTGGTCAAAGTCCCTCAGGTTGCTAAAATCAGCTACCTGGACTAAAAGAACCAGTACACCAAGCGCAGCCAGGGTTACACAGAATGGCAATGGCCTCTCGTAAGGTCATAGCAATACCCAGATCTTTGCTGGCTGGGATGAGCCACAGTGAATCTCTCACATTGCTCTCAAGACCCTGGATGCTTCTTAAAAAGAAAAGTGCCAAGGCCCATGGGTTTTTAAATATTATAATGGTTAATTTTTTAAAAAGCCTATGAGATGTTTTCGTGGCATTTTCATTTTTAGTTTGAAAACCTATAATAATGTTTGGCTCATAGTATCTACACTTGAAATATTTCAATTCCTTTTTCTTCAAACAGATTGGTCTAAAATTGATGCCACAATTCTACTGGCTTCATAGGACTATTGACAGACTGTCCTTGACTAAAGTTTAGCTGGGCTCCTCTTTGCCCTCTAGGCCTTGACCTTGATGTCCTTGTGTCTGGCCTGCATTGTCCAGTTGTAGAAAGATTCTTGCTACATCAGAGAGAATCTCTCACCTTCAACATCTGGCCTCTCTTGATATCTGATCCCCCTGACCTGCCCTCCAGAAGAACCCCTGAGGTCTGTTTCTTCAGAATCCCTCCTACCCTAGGTGCCTCCCCTTTTAGGATTTCCATCCCCACACCCCACCCCTGCTCCTGGGCCATGCTGGGTCTGGAATGGAGCCCAGTGCTGTACTGAGGTCTCTTTCCCCCAGCGCGATGATTTCCGACTAAAATCTGCTTTCCTTACTTTAAAAAAGTGTTTTCTATTCAAATACTTGTGTTCACGCTTCTGCAGAAGATCAGATCTTCAGGAACTGCATCAAATACCTTAAGTGAGCTTAGGCAATTTTTCTTTCTGTTTTTATTTCTACAGGAGAGACTTAGCCATCAAGAAAAAAACACACATTGGTTTTATAATCTATGTTATCTATTCAGGAATAAGATAATGACAATTTGAAACACTGAGCTGTCAATTTGTCATGAACTTTGAGGGTACAATAAATTTTCAGGTTTCCTGCATTTGGAAAACTACTTTAGTTGGTCAGTAATACCTTTATAATTTCAAAAATATTGACTTCCTGTCACTCTTAATTTACCTCATGAGCAGTTCTTTGGAAACCAAACAATTAGCTACCAGATCCAATCTATAAAATGAAAAATTATCCCACAGTCTTAAATGTGAGCAAGTGATTCTCATTACATGGAAGATCATAAGAAAAATAAGAGAAAAAGAAGTTAGAGGTTTCTTAGTTCTTCCCAAATAACACATTCATGATATGGCTTTATTATTTTCAGGGATTTTTGGTGCCATTAGACTTGCCAATATTTGAATGCAATTTAAACGATTTAAAAACAGTCCACAGTAGCCTCTCAAGGACTTGGGTTTTCTTGCTACCTCGCTTTGTCTCTTTACACTGATTTTATATTTTGAATACACACCAAATTGACTAAATTACCAAAATCTTACTTCTTGGCTGCATAAATGTAATGGAAACCAAAATGACCACTTAACTGAGGTGAAATTTGGAAAGCTGTTTTTTTGTATATTCCATAGGAAATATCTGAGGCTCTGCTGGTGTGGTAGAGTAACCTCACGTGGGCTTGCAGTCTTGGGCTGAACTGTGGTGTGTGAGTGTTGAGTGTTGAGTGAATGTGCAAGGAAGAGCTGTTCATCATGTTTTCAAATAATTAGGAAACAATTCCTCCAACAAAACAAGGGTGTGGCCACTGTAAAAACAGAGGTCATCACAGCTGACAATAGAGGAAAATTCATTTCAAATTCTCAAAACCCATACAGACTATAAATTATAGAACTGGAAATGTTAGGACAGATTAGGTCCTTGATTAATCACTGATACTCTAGGGCATTCATCTCTTATACAACTTAGTAGATAATTAAAGTCAATGTGCTGAAGCTACTGCCTCCCCATTGTCTTTGTAGTGGGGGTTAGAGATTGGAATGTGCATAAAGATTGTGGATTATTTCCTTTTACTACCTGGCCAAATCACTTAATCCAGGCCTGATATGCATTTGCATTCTAAGTATATGAGCTGCTAAAAAATCACTTGATAGATTGATGCCAAAGGTAAAATTCCATCCTGAGCCCTCAGAGGCTGCACATGATAGTACGTCCTAACTGAACACAAGGACCCTTCCTGGTATCTTAAACTTTTCAAAGCCTGACCAGCAGGCTGGGCAGCTCTACTGCACTTGAATTTCTGATGGCACGCGACTTTAACAAGACTAGTTTCCCCCAACTATTGGATCCTTAAATATCCTCTCCCAGGATTTCCTAAACCATTTTCTAAAAAGTCACAAACACCATGGTGGTTATGTGACCAGATACATGCAGACAATTCCTCCGAGTTCCCTTGGGCATCTATTTCTGTTGCTGTCTTGCCAATCTGTGCCTCTGCCCTATGTCATCCATTATGAGGTTTTAATAATGTATCAAAATGAGGCATAAAAATATAATATATTGTCTTCAATCATCTGAGTGTCTCAATGATTGCAGGCCAGAAACCCAACCAGTGCCCTGGTTTAAGGAAAGGAGTTCTTTGTTGTTGCTTTGTTTAGCTTTGAAGTCAGCCCTAGAGTGACGATGTTGCTTCTGAACCACTTGAGAGAAAAGTAATTTAATGATCCAGGGTATAAACACCTCAGTTCAAAAAGAATAATTGGAAGGAGAAGTTCAAGTGTTGAGAGTAGTGTGTGTGGGAAGTCTGAGTTTTCCTTTCTGTACCAGGATTAGACTTGTACGCACACACACACACACACGCACACACACACACACACACACACATGCACACACACATGGGGGATGGGGGAGACCTTTAGATTAAGGCCCACAAAGAGGCCATTAGGTCCCATTTAAATTCTTTCTCTGACAAATTCCACATATTTGAGGCACAGAACCCAGAGTGTGTGGAGCAGGCCATGTCCTTTGTTTGTGGACTGGAAATCACCGCCTTCAAACCAGGATTGTTTCCTTTAGGGGAGAGAAGTGGGCAGGGTGCAGGGGTCGGCGGTCAGGGTGGGCCTCTCTTGCAAGTCACCAGGCAACATTTCCTCTCCCTCCTGTCTCTTCCCGCCACCAGTTGCCATGTACCGAGAACCATCTTTGCATGATGTGGGCGAGACGGTCCCGAAGGCGGGTGTGACGCCAAGTAAAAGCACAAGCGCGTCTGCAATAATGAATGGAGGCAAACCAGTGAACAAGAGCAAGACCACATAGCCAGACCCTCAGGGTTGTGACTTTCCGTCCCGAGCACAGCTGAGCGATTTATCCCCACCAGACATTCCTGCTCCCGTGCCGGCCAGCAGCGGGACGCAAGCAGATGCCTGCCCTCCGCTGTCTCCGAACTTCTCTGTCGCAAGTGGATAAATCAACCTGTGGCGCCCCCCACACAGGAAGACACCTGGATTACCAGCCAAACTCAGACCATGGAATGCCCTACCAGATATGGAATGCCTTTTTAATATCTTTTCTGTGACTGTGACACTTCATGTGAATGACATCCTTCACAAGTACACTCGATACCTTGCCTGCTGACAGCTACCCATAATCTTTTTGAGTCCTGTTTCAGCGAGATCCATGTGTTTAAGTTCAATTTTGTAGCACACGAATAATATTGAGTAATTTCTAGTTAGACGCTGTAAACCTGTGCTATTATGGATTTCTCTTCCCGTTTTTACAGGGCTGCTCGCTCCACTGTCTGTGACCCTTGCCGGGGTTGTGTTCCTCTAGATCCTCCGTGTCCTAGTTGGCTTAGCTCGGAGAGCAATCAGGGAATCAGGAAGCCTTTGAAACCTATTATTACAAATTGCATCTACAAAGATTAAGATCGTTGTCTCTGGCTCACATTACCGGTTAAACACACATATACACTCTCTGCGGTTGGCAGGTTCTGTGCTCCCCAGGTCGGCGTTGCCTGGTGGGGTGAGGTCAAACACAATCCCTGGGATGCTCTCTCAGGTAGTGTTGGACATCCCCGCTAGGTTCTTTGTGTGTGTGTGTGTGTGTGTTTTATACATATCACAAGCTTACTGGTAATGGTAACATTTGCCTTGCCCAGCGAGCAAGACCCACTGGTTTTTGAGAAAGTGGGTCCAAAGAATTCTGTAGGCCTTGTAGGCCTGATTAAGGTTCATTTTTCATCTATGAATCCTCATTATTGGGAAAAAAAAAAAAGGAAAACAATGACAACAAAAACAATAAGGAGAAATCAATATTACCACCTACAAGAAATGCGCTCCCTAAGTCCACTTCCAGTCTCCTCCTTCCTGTTTTTAATGAACCCAATTTAATGCCACCCTGTTTTGGGCTGCGTTCCACTCATCCTCAGCCGAGCATGGGCGAGGCCGCTGGGCTGTTGTGTTCTTTTCTGCAGCAGCAGTGCAAACGTTAGTTATAAATTAGACTTTAATATTTTTGGTGTTTAATGACAAGTTTTTAAACTGGACATATTAGGAAAAAATATTTTTTTTAGCTCAGCATGCTGAGTCCAGTACTGTGGACCTCACCGGTACATACCTCTAACTGAGCTCCTTGGGACACCCGTGGCCCAATGGCTGGGTTAGAGGTGCCTTGCCATGATCTCAGAATACAGTCTGTCGAATAATCCTAGGTACCAATAAAGGCAAACCAACACACTCACACATCAGGTTTTACGCCTTTCCATATATTTGCTTTTGTTTGATTTTGCTTTCTTAATTTCTTTTCTGATTGAATACAGCTAATCTCTGAGTTTAGGGAAGACAACCTGGAAGAAAGACCATGAATAGTTGAAAACACAGTGAAATTTCCATGCAAAGTGTTCAATATTGGATATAAAGAGCTTTAAAATGTTTAATACTAAAACTGTTTGGAAATATATTTGTTAACTCCGTGTACACTTAATAAAATTCAATGTTTTCTTCTCAGAAGAGTTGAGACCAAATTGAACCTCATTTATAGAAAACAGTATGTGGGATCAATGTACTGGCCTCTTGCTATAATTTTCATGTGGAAGGATGACCTGGCTGCCATCTTACCCCAGCTGCACTGTATGTACTGGGAAATTATTTTGTCACTGCTTTTATACACCCCCATGACAGCCCTTGCCCAGCGTTTAAATTTTTTTTTGGCCTGCCTAGCTGATTAAAGGTTCAGTATAAATTTAACTGATTATGCTTATTTCATTTTCATACTGGATTCAACTTTAATAAATAAAAAGTTAGCATAATATTTGAGTAGATTTATTGTCAGTAATGCTGAATTACAAAGATGCCAAAATGATTCTTTGACTATTCTTAATTTGGTATTACCCCTTTTAAAGCCTACTGTTTTTAACAAGATATGTTAAACTATATTAAATGAATTCCATTAACCAATTATTTAGGGAAGTCAGGTATTCCATAATATGTGGCAAACTATGAATAACTTGTAATTGCAATTAGACAGTCTTAGAGACATGCTTAAACTCTCTCTCTCTCTCTCACACACACGCGCGCACGTACACACACACACACACACTCACACACACACACACATACATCAAACAGCTCCACCTATTTGATTTTGGCCATCAGTCCTACTTGCTGGTTTCTTCTACCCCACAAGCCTGTTTACTGGTTAAAATGAAGACAAGATTTATTTTTGTAAGTGACTAAGATTTATGTAAATGTCATACCTCTGTTTTGTTTTCTATGGGTTGTCCATAAGGGCATTTATCGCTATAAGTAGATGTCGAAATACTTCCTTCTAACGTGTTTAGATGTATTGCAGAGGGTCTTTGCTATTTGTAATTTAGTTGGTTCAGTCCTTTGTGTCTGGGCTCACCTGTTGCATGGGAAGAGGACAGCACTGACGAACTGCATGCAGTAGGACCTGTGACCAAGAACTGTTGGTATGTAGAACTCGATTGACATACAGAGTTTGTCTGCACTGTACAGTTTCTGTGTTTATTATCATCTGTTGTATTTACAATACAACATATTGAATAAAATATTTATATGAAGGCATTCAAAAAAATCAAACAACTTTATGTAACAAAAAATGGAATTGCGTCACCCACAAATACAGAGCAATGTCATGTAAATAAGTTGGTAAACACAATTTCCCCCCTTTACCATGCCAAAGAAAATTTTAGCTCTTTGATGATACCTCTCTTGCTATTCTTCCAGGATAAGACTTCACCATTTTTTTTCCCTCAGAAATTAAGTTTGCTATTATTAAGTGCAATCTGTCACTATTGATGTTCTGTATAGTAAATATGATGGAATTCATTTGTATTTATAGACCGTGTGTTTTGTACCTCCATGTACATACGTCCATTGTATCAAGTCCCTATAAGATCCATTCCTTCTGCATGCATATCTGGTGTAGGAGGGCTCTTTCTACTGATTTGTTATGGTAGCTGATTGCTTTGCCCATCCCTCAGCAATGCTCGGAAATGTTCATTCTTTTGATATTTCAAGTGACATCATTTCTGTTTTCTGATAAGTTTACTTTCTAAAATTTCCTACTACTTTACTTGGAAAAATCATAGAAGACAGGCAAATGGTCGACACTATACAAAGAGTAAAATGGAACTGGTCATTGTTTCATTATGAATCCTGGAGCATCTGGACATTCTTGCTCTAAACACGGGCTTGTCCTGAGTGTTTTGGAGTGGGGGAGTGTAAGGAGTTCCAAGATGAGCCCCAAGGACTCCTGCTGCAGTCCTTCTAATTAGGGTCCTGTTGACAAGTAAGCGGAGTCTCCTTATCACTTCTGGCCACTTGCCTAAAGTACTCAAACAGTTGTTTTTTTTTTTTTTCAGGATGATCAATATTGAATTTGGTTCTCCTTAAAAAAACAACAAAAACATAGGAAAAAACCTTTCTTGTTCTTTAAGTTAGACATGTAGTATCACTTCATTTAAAGTTTTCTCCCTAATATAACAGGGATAATTAGTGTTTGATATCTTCCCAAGAAGAACAGAGACCAAAGTGGCTAAGATTCAGTTTAGAAGGGAGGCAAAAATTATTTTCAGTTTTATTTTAGGGGAAGACTATATACAGGAAAACCAATTAGGCTAATTTGCTAATTTAATTTTCAAAATTCAGTCATATTAAAATCTAGAATGTAAGTCATGCTACCTTGGGGTAAAATACATTCTGTAGCTTAGGTTTCTTAGTTTATGAGGTGACATGGAGGGTCATTTGACTCTCAAATACCAACTAGGGTTTCAAAGTTTTGACAGTGAGTCTTCCAACTAAGGCTGAGTTTTATTTTTCGGGGGGTTGTTTGTTTATTTCCCTGCCCCAACCCATTTCATCCAGTCTAATTCTGATATCTCTTGGGAGAAAAACTGTCTACACTCTAGGTGGGTTAGACAAGTCCTCCAATGTGGGGCTGGAACCTGGACTGAAGTCTAGTAGTCCAGAAAGGAAGCAGGTGGAATGATTCCCTCCTCTCATTTTAGGTCTTTGGTTGGTTTTTCTAAGCCCTGTGGAGGAATTTTTCAGAGATGGTTTGCCAAACAAGCAGGGTGGCAACCCAGCACCATGGGTGAATTTGGTGCCTCCTCGCCAATTAATATTAATCCCACTGTAACTTTTCAAAGGCATGGACAAACCAGTCAGATTTGCTTACTTTCTCCCACACATCACAAATTTGTTTTTGCCCTTTCCTTCTTTTCTTTTTTAAAGAGGGTGTTTCTGAGTTAGTAATGGAATCAAAACTCAAAGTATAAAGTCACTCTTAAGGAGGGTAGAAGTAATGTCTTTATATGTAACTTTTTCTCCAATCTAAAATATGTAAATTCAATCACTTCTTTATGGGTATATTGAGGTTGGCATAGTTAGAGCCCAATAACACACATGTATGTAAACACATGTACACATACATGAAATATTAATAGCATCCAGAAAGAAATGAAAATATGATATTTCTGTTTTCATAGAGAAAGCATTCATCAGAGTTTAGGTACCAGGTAATTTATGCTATAATTCAGTTTGGTTCTGTAATTGTTAACTAAATGGACTTCAGAAAACATATTTTCATGTTCATTAAAAAATCAGGATAAGTCATTTTGAATTTTATGAGATAACCATTTCTCCATATCTAAACTTTTCCTTGAAATACATAAATAATGAGAACATTTTTGATGCTTTTCTTATATGAATATATGAAACAGACAACATTTTTATTGTATTTACTGTCACTGAAAAGGAATAATATTATAGAGGGAGTTAAGAAAAAGAAAAACACTGAAGTTATGTGATGAACCACAGGAATATAAGTATAATGCCAGGGGAGCACAATTTGGCTCAGCTGTGAGAGTTCAGCCAGTGTCTACTCTGGAGCCTGGAGCTCAGAATGAATTTTCTTTGTACAGTTTCGAAGTGTTGAACACAATCAAAGAAGTACATGCAATAGAGGTGTATGTGGCCCACAAAGTCTAATATATTTGTTATCCAGTCCTTCATAGAAAGCTGAGTTCTGCAACAGGGAATTTGAAGGGTATCTGTTCTGAGATGGGTAGATAATGTAATTAAGTCCAGTGTTTGTACATCATCAAATAAGTCATCAAGATTGCTACAGATAATTAAGATAGTTTTGTTTGAAGCTTACAATGTTTACATAGAGGAGAGAAAATAAAATAATCATGTCATTTCTTCACTCTTTGTATTTCCCTCATTTTACAGAACTGACATGCTCAGAAATAGATATGACTAATACGGCTGAACTCCTTAATCTCAGGATAGAGGTAACAATTTTATAAGTCTATGAAATAATGAGAACATTATTAATACTAAAAAGTTAGCACCAGTCAAATTTTCTCTTAAAATAATTTTCAATATTCAATTTTTAAGTAATAAAGCGGATGCATATTTTCCTTAATTTTTGGTGATTTGACCTATGAAGCCCAAGCTATGATTCTAGAATATTTACATCAACATAAAATTTCCAAGTAAAAATTTTCATCTTAATACATAAATGATTTTGCTACATTACTTTAGGATTTTACAAAATAATTCACATTTAGAAGAAAAAGTGGTTTTTTTAGCTCTAAATAATTAAAGGTTGCCTAAACTAATGTGTGTAAGTAGAATTAACTGTATATATGTAAGGAAAGTCCCAATTATTGTACATTTTCATAATTCAATGTGAATTTCATACAAAGCAAAGTTTCACCATTAAGAAAATAAACATTTTGTTCCTATCACTGACTGAATATTTGTAATTTCTATTTAAGCCATTTCTAGATTTTGGAGGGAATCCTCCCCTAAGCTATTGAGATAAGTGCCTTTTTTTTTTTTTTTTTTTTTTTTTTTTTTATGTAGTCGTAGCACTTCTTGGCTTCTTTGCATGACCCTTTAATTCCTTAGGAAACAAAAAGTCTTTTAAGGGAAATGAATGCACATTTTCACTCAGCATTTTTCTAACTAAATATTGTTTTCTTTCAAAAGACCACATTACCATGGAGTAATTTAAGCAGTAAAATAAAAAAATTGATTTCTTGTACCTGTAACCCCTGACTAGGTTTTAAAATGTGATCTCTTAGTTCTAGGAACTAAAATGGATATCCCTGAATAATAATTCTTTTGTTGTTAATTTTCAGTAGGAAAATATATATTGAGACAGTATAAACAACTTATGTCATTTATTAAAAAATTTAAATTGTACATTTTTCATGATTTCTTCCTTTATCTTAAGAGAATCTTCTTTTATGAATTTAAAGTGAGAGGAGACAAATGACTTAATGGCTGAAGATAACTGGTCTTTTCCCTTCCAAAGGACTCGAGATCTGGTGATTCCCCCAACCAACATCAGACCTTATCTGTGTTTGTCTCCATCATCCCCACCCAGAAATGTTGAGTGATTTGGAATTCTAGAAAAATTGGACTGATGGATTTCCATGAGACCGTATCTTTTCTTTAGATTCTATTGAGGTCTTTACTGTGCAGGGATATGGATTTCTAAAACCAGCACGATTCAGCACTTCTCAACTCCAGCACAAGTGGCATTTGTAGTCAGAAAATTCCTTGCTGTGGGGACATTCCTGTGCACTGCAGCGGGTTGCGCAGCATCCATGGCCTCTGCCCACTCAACGCCCATAGCACACCTTCTATCCCACCCTGCAAACTGACACTCACAATTGTCCATAGACATTGCCAGATGCCTCCTGGGTGGCGAAAGTGTCCATGTTGAGAACCACCGTGAAAGAAAAATCCTTTCAGTGTTTTTTACATCAGAGTTGGTTTAACTCATTTTTAATGGGTACCCAGATTTCATTCAGGCGGTCAGAAATAGAAAGACATACAATAGTGTGTTTAACCTGTCCTAGTGGTGATTATACATGACTTCCTTTGCATCTGCATTCTAATTGCCTAGAAAAATAAGAATCCAGTCCTCGCCCATGGAATTGTCAAGGATATTCTGTGCCAAGCCAGATTTCGCATGCATTTCCATTCCATCCATCCCAGCATTCACAGCTTCCACAGCTACATATTCCATTCCCTGCAATAAAACACACAGGGATCACGATCAGAATGCATCAAAACATGCTCTTATAAACCATACAGTCCATCAGAACACTTTCATTTATCCTTTCTAGATTGTGCAATGATCTGACTATGACATCTTATTAAACAAAACAAGAATCTGATTTTCAAAGAATGAATGGCGTTTGTTTGGTGCCATGATCTATGAATCGAATGGTAACCATCTTGAATCACTGCCGCTGGGCCACCATGTCACAACTGGGTTTTCCCTGTTATGCCTGACTTAAAACAGCAAACTCTTTGTATGAGGCAGGCCAGGGAGTCAAGTAGCCCAGGACTCTTCTGTGCCAGGGAGGAGCAAAAGCGATGTCTGCTTTAGTGACATACAGAAATATCCCTCTCTGCCTTCAGCTGGAAGCGAACATGTCCTACATGTCCTCATTTCCCCCTGTAACTTGCTCAACCAAGTGTATCATATAACAATTATTAGGACTCAAAGAGGGCAGCAATGGCAGGTACACAGCAAGCAGCAAGCGTTTTATACCTTAGCCCTAACTTTCCTCCTGTTCACATGGATACATACAGCCAGTTCCCTGGAAAAAACCCAAGGCACCAAAGAGGGTACCTGGGTCCTGTGTAAATAACAATCTCCTACAGCATACTCAAAACGAAGTTGCCATCAAGAGATTTCTTTTCTCTTTTCAATAGACATCTGTGTATGAGTGAGTGTGCAGGCTGGGTGGCCTTGTGGGAATTTTGCAATGATCTTATAACCTGGTTTCATTCTTTCATATTCTTCTAGGCCTGGGAATGTTAAAGCTCATTACGAATGTCCACTTCCTCTTTCAGTTATTTCATATTAACAGTTGTCCCTTAATTACATGGAAGCTGTCCTGTCTGGTCACCTAAAGCGTGGTTGGCAGGTGTCCTCTGGCTCTACTGCAGACTGTGCCATAGAACAATGAGAGGAGCTCGATACTGCACCTGTACAAATGAGACCATCATGTTTGTCGCAGTCTCTGTCATCACAGTCACAAAATTCCCCTGAAATGTACCATTCTTCAGCAGAACAAATGCACTTTCCACAATGGCAAGAACCTGGAATCACAAAGGGCATTACTCACTGTCACCAGATAACTAAAGGTTTCCATCTAGAAGAGAATATCGTTGACACACTGACAATAGGTTTCTAATAACCTATCTTCCAAAGGTAAAAGTTTATTGAATATCTGGCTTCTCTGAGGGGAGCTTTACTTACTGTAATTCATAAAGGTCATCCAGGAAAGCCTTCATTATGGATCTAGACAGTTGCAATTAGCCTTGAGCAAATGTCCCGAGGCCCAGTCTGGTGGAAATGTCAATGAGAGCCTAACATGGCTGCTTCTTATAGATGAGTCTCCCATAAAGGTGTTAAAAAATAGGTGGTTTTTGTTTTTTTTCCTCCTTAATTAAATCGTGTTTTAAAAGTGCCTATTCTTTAATGAAATTCAGTAGTAAATTCTATTAAATGAGGATTTGTCCTATGATTATATACATCACTTAGATGCCTGGTGAATAATTCTGGATTTTGTTTTCATGATTTTCTTAGCGTAGTGATGGTACACACCTGTACATGGAGTGGCCTGCTATAGTGCTACTGTGCACACGCAGGCACGTGTGTGTGTGTGTGTGTGTGTGTGTGTGTGTGTGTGTGCTCGATTGATCAGCTCTCCCCCTCAGGATTTCCTGCTACAGTCAGAACTAGATCTAACCTTCCGAAATGTTCTGACTCCAAGGCCCTAGGTTCTTCAACTTTTCCCACTATTTTACCCATTTCCCCACTTTTTACCTCCTGCTTCATTTTAATAATTTATTGTGTGCTTATTAAAATATTTTATGCTTCTGAGAAATAATTTAATTAATGGAATATTTAAAATCAAGGAAAACCTCTGAGTTCAATGGTGTCTCAACTAGAAAAGTCCTCAGTTTAAACATCTTTCATGACAGGCTGAAAACATCCAGGGCACCACTGATTCCACGACAGCAAGAAAGATGACTTTAAAATTAAGAAGAACTTCTTCCCATTCCTTGGGGTGATTGTTCTTTCCAAACGTGATTCCCTTTTACTAAAAGATTATTGCTAAATTTTCCAAAACAAAAATCACTTGGAGAGAATGTGAACTAGTCAAAGTATTTTCAAATAATTAACACAATTCCAAACTTGGTGAGGTCAAAACATTTTGCAAGGTGGTCAGGGATCAGTCATGATCTGTTGAAACATAGTGACTAAAAATGATTGACAACCTGGGTGAGGAAAGCCTTTAGGGAAATAAGGTGGTACTTGTCATGCACATCATGAAGGGATTCAGGGCACGCACCCCCAAGCATTAAATGCTATGTAGTATTTCACATCATAAAAGATTCACGTAAAACTGCTTCAAGCATTAAGTTGCTATTTGTACTTCATATCATGGAACCTGACTTTTTAGTAGAAAGAATCTCCAATGGTCATTTCTTGTCACTTATCTCCAGGCAAGAGAGTAATTAGAATTCGTTATATTGTGAGAACTGTGTTTTCATTTATTTTTAACTTCTTGTTTAACCAAAGCATCATTTCATTCAATATTGGCGTTTTCCTGAGGGTCTAGGTTGACTTTTGGACTCTTAAGCAAAATACAAACACCTTTTGGTTCTCAGGAATGATTGACAGCTTGGCAGTTGCTCAGGATCCAGGGAGCTGGTCCTCCCAGGTTGGTCTGCAAAGAAAGGTGTTTCCTTCTTGGTCTCAGCCAGGTGCAGTGTTTCCATATTTTAGAAATTTATTTTTCCCAATTTTTAAGACTGACTTTCACATTTCTAGGCATGGGAATGTTCAACACTCAACTGCTTTTTAAAGAAATTAACCATTTGATATATCTACAAATAAAGAAAACACAGCACTTCATTGACTATCAGAGAAATTTTCTCAAAAGACACAAAATTTAGTGTTTTAGTTCCATAAGTGAAGGAAGTTTATTTGAAGAATCTGACTTTAATTTTTTACAAAATCCTTGTCTCCCTTATATTGCAAAACTCTTTCTTCAATAGAAGCAAATGACTTCATATGTCCATGATATTCTATCTATATAACTTTGTCCATGATATTATATCTATGCTTTTTTTTTAATGTGTCACAACTCATGTAAAGATCTTACATTTTATTTTTACTCATCCCCAACCCTGGATCTATTCCAAACACTACTCTTACTTCCGGAATGCTCAGCTCTAGGTCTTAGCAATGTACTCCCCTAAAACTGGGAAGCTCAGCTCAACTTAATAAGGTATATATATATATTGGTAGAGCATTTGATGAGTAAATTCCAGTTCCAGAATCTACTAGTCACCAAATGCTTAGGATAAAAACCGAGGAATGATTTTGTATGTGCCAAGCTTTCCTTGGTCAGCATATTCCTGGCTGTGCTGTTCTCTCCTGTTTGTTAATACTCAATGCATCTCAGAGGTAGGAAATCCTTCTATTGCTTGTGTAACTAGGAATAGCACAGCATGTACTACTACACAGTGTGACCAATTATTAGGAATTATTTCAGCACCTTTCTTGTAAAGTGCTCTGGCTGTTATCATCAATAACCAATAATGGTGGCCTCAACAGTCCCTCTCTGAAAAGGGAAAAATTAAGGGAGAAGATTGTGTCTGACAGACATAGGCAGCAGGACTACCCCAAGGTGAGCAATTGTTCAGCTCAGCCAGCAGGACCCTCTCACACCAGAGGCCCAGCCCAGCCCAGCCAGAGGGGCCAGCTGGCCTATCCTGGCAGGAGCTCTAGGGTGGTAAGTTCATGACCACAACACCACTAATCCATTTGCTTTCTGTCTCAACATAAGGACCCTTAAGAATATTCCTATGCCCCTCTGTGCTTTTTTGCTGGCTACCATTCATGGGAAATCAGGTGCACTTTTCTCATGTGTCTTCTGAGCATCATTCGGACTTAAGAAAACATAAATGTAGTTTTTCTGCCTTCAAAGATGAGAATGGGAACACAGGAATTGCCTAGAACCACACAGGCTCTGAACGACAGATAAGATTTGAATCTGATTCCATCCACTCTTTTGTCTGCTCTCTACCTGTGATATCTCTCACAGCAAAACCTTTCAGATAGTTTCAAAAGTGAGATGTTTGTTGCTATAGATCTAATGTGGCATATTGGGTGGGGCAAATACAATAAGGCAAACTAGAACATCTCTTTTCCAGGGATGCAGGACAGGGGCTACCTGGCTGAGAAATAAGTGGGTGGGGTGTACTCTGGACTTCCTGGATGAAGTCGGGCCTAAGAGGTGTCAGTGGGAGGGTTTAAGCAGTCATTTAATGACATGTTTACAACCATTGCCACACAACAGCATCCGTAAGAATATCAGAGGTGATCACTCGGGTCGAGGTTGAAGTGCCTGAGATAAAAATGCTATTATGTCCTTTGGGATCCAAATAAATAAACCCCCCCCAAAATAAAAACCATGAATTACATCTTGTACTCTGTAAGGGTAGCTAAATGTAGGGGAGCTCTGGACACTAAGCTCATCTCTTGGTTATTTATAAAAACGACCTGAGCGGAAGGGCAAGGCGCTTCACTCATTGCCCCACCGTCGCTGCCCCTGGACTTTGTCTGGTTCATGGACCTGAAAAAATGCTGCAACCCCACCTCCCAGCAGGCAGTTTCCACCACTGTACTAACGACTCCATCTGTTACGAAGGTCACAACAATGTATCTTGTTTTAAATTTTTCTATGGAGTGATTTATTGTCTTGGCTATAACTTTGTAAAGAAATAAAATGCTATTTCTTCATCGTCTCCTGAGGTGACAGCTTTATTGACAGCTGGTGACAAGTGCACATCAGACTCCTGGTGTCAGCGGGTCAGGGCTGCTCGGTGGAGCACCCTAGTGATAGTAGGCCTCCACTCACACGTTCCCCACTTTTGGAGAAAGAAGACTCCATGTCCTTGGGGATCTCTGCTGAAGGGTTTTCACTTATAAATTCAAGAAAAGTTGCCTGTAATTCAGACAAGGCTGAGGAATTTATGAGGGAACCCAGCTCCAGAGAACAGGCTTCTCTTTTCTGCCACCGTATTGAAGTCCTCCGTCTTGAGATACTTCCCTGTGGTTCTCAGATGGGGTGTGTGGTGGCAATTCCCCTGAGGATCAGGAATAACTGCTATGTTCCCATTATCCTGGCTGTTTACAAAGGACCCAGGCTCTATGACCCCAGTGTTAGCTCCTTTCTCCTCTAGAAGCATTAACGTTCCAGAACAGGAGAAAAGAAAAGAGACCTTAGCGGGCAGCTGCCACAATATGCACCCTACTAACTGAACATCAAAATGGGCAGCCTTGGGGAAGCTTTTACAATCCCTTTTGAATTTAAAGACTCTAAAGCACTCTTCCTACTGAAGGATAAACAAATAGTTTAAACAAATCTGCTTTCAACTCTTCATTGATCTCTGGAAATACTTCCATCACCCAAAGCAAACAATTTGGAAGAGCATTAACTAGAAAGAGCTTTTGGTTTGGTTTTCAGGAAATGCCTTTAAGTCACTATTCAGTCCACCTACTTTTTTTTTTTTTTTTTGCATTTTCTACATTTGCATGGCTGAAAAATGTGAATCTTTCCTCAAACTCTAGTGAGTTTAATAAGGATGTTTCTTTCTTGAAGAGGAACAGCTCTTGTTGTATGAAAGTCAGTTTAAGGCATGAACTGTTATTCCCCAGGCTGGAGAGTCTGACTTGGTGAGTTCTTACTGTACTTGGAACTGAACATGACTCAGCAAAGTCCTGCTGTGGACATGGTTAATGGCCTGATAGGGTGTCTAGTAACACACAGGTACACAGTGGTTGATTTTTGAAATAAACAAACAAGCACACTCATGTTTTAGTATCAATGGGAATCCTTATTCAGCAGAATGTCCATAAAACCGGATTTTTCAATGAAGTCACCCTTGTGGAAACCAAGTAAAAAGGCATCTGAACTGTAGAGCTTTGTGTTTGGAGGTATGTTCAGGAAAAAAATCCAGTTCAAAGCAGTGATCATGGTGTTCTTCATATGCAGCACCCTCCTCTGGGACCTAGCAGCACCCTCTCTGTCCCTCTTACTTCACCCTTGCAGGGCGATTCTATCCCTGCCTGCTTTCTCACTTTTCTTCATTCATCCTCCTCCCCGATTCCTTCCCTTTTTACTCTCTCTTTTTTTACTCTCTTCTTTTTACTCTCTCTTTCCTCCTTTTTGATTCTCCCACACAGCTTGAATCTAGAGCAGGGGTTTTCCAGGAGCAGAAGTCCCCTGAGAATAGAACTGGTGGAAGATTTGTTTGGGGCTTCCAATGAGATTGAATTTAATGGGAGAGTAAAGCGAGAGGACAGGGTGCTTGCTCTGAGCTCCCTGCGTGCTGCTTGCCTGCTGCAATGGCTCTAGTTTAATCTGTGGCTTCTCTGCCTGAGCACGGTAAGCACAGCTCTTGAACCCGGAATTCCTGGAAACCAAGGACACTGCTGTCTATGGAAGGGAGCACATTTTGTATCCATTTCCAGCCTTCCTCCCAGCACCATAGGTGGTCACAGAATTCATGTGCTTTTATGTCTGAAGTTATACCAAAAAGCCTCTTTTTAGCTGCCCTTTAGGGAACACAATACCCATGGGGGACCCTGCTCTCTGAGCCCTTATGTGCCATGGTGGCACCTCTGGGGAGGCTCTTTGTAGCGCTGGTCAGTGCTTCTAATACACTTTGGCTTCACTGTGTCTTCTTCACAAGGAAATCACGGCTCATCCTGCCCCAGAGCCGGTTCTGAGGGTCAATGAAGCTCCTGCGGCACCTGTCCTGCCACGCGGCTGCTGAGCTAAGAGGGAGCTCCCTGGAAAGTCAGCCTTGACCTGTGGGGAGAACCCCTCAGACTCCTGTATCCTCCTGGGCGTGGCAAAGAGGGACGGGGCACCTCCTAGACAGTGTGACCTGACTGTGTGCCACCATAGCAGGATTTGAAAATCCCTCCAAGAACATTATACAGCAAACATCGAGTTGAGGTGTCCAAAACTGAGTCTTTGATCAGTTGATTTAGAAAAAAAGTCCCTCCTGCATTTCCTTGGCGTGTGTATGTGTGTGTGGAGGGGGCGTGTGTGTGTGTGAATGTGTGTTGGGTGTGGGTGTGAGAGGGGATGTATGGCAAGGTTTGCTTTTTCCTCAAGTCTGTTTCTATAGTAAATGTTTGATTGGGTCACTGGCTTCTCTTCTATCAGCTGGTAGATTTTTCACCCCCTTGTTTAATTATTATCTATTTCCTTGTATTCTGATACACATACTTGCCTGAAACAATTTGTGATTTTTAATCTGAAGAAAACTGTACAAGAATTATAGAAAACATATACTTTTTCTGTCCTTTTATATGAAACTAAGTATTTATTCTCCTTTTCTGTCTTCCTCACACGCTGTCCCCTACTCTCCTCCACAAACGTATCTATATAATTTTACCTCCAAAGTTCCAAAAATCATATTTGGGCACTTTTGTGCAGTTCTGGACTGTGGTACATCACAGGTGAACCCAGCAATCATCCTGTGGCCCTTTTCTGTTCTGGGTCCGTTCAGTGCCGAGTCTACATGTGGTTGTCACTCATTTTTATAAAATTTTTCATTCTACTTCTTGCAGCTACACCTTTGCACATAGGTGAATGACAAGCTTTGCAAAGCCCTCTTGTGTATTTCATTATTACAGACCCCAAACTTTCTGTGGCTGATGTTCAAGCTTAGAGTTTGGGGCAGACAGAGGACGCAGTGGCTTTCCTTTGTACAAATCCAGTGAAAGATGGCTGTGACTTGCTGCTGGACAAACCATTATCAAAATAGTCTCCAGCAGCGATACTCACCCTTGCCTGAGCACAATATGCCATCTGCTGACTCACACAGACTCCTGCTTTGTTCTTCTGTCATGTTACATTTCCGCGGATGTTGGCAGAGCGTGCCGAACCATCCTCTCTCACAGACACAGTGACCACAGGAACAAGTGCCGTGGCCTGCAAAGCAACCGCAGGGAGGGCATGAGAGGAGGCAGGCGCGCCGGAGCTTTTGAGGAAAATACACAAACCACAGGGTCTCACTGCCTATCACACATGCTTGCTTTGCATGCATTATCGATTTGAGCATGATCATTTGAAAGAGTACCACCACAGAGATCTAGCTTGAATGTAGCACAGGAGATGGACTGGAGAGAAGGAAACCTTGCAATAATTCCCTGCTGGCATTTTCCAGTACCGCATCTCAGTGCTGTTCTTCACTGTGCACACCATGACACGCGAGCCAATTTGCAAGGCCAGCCAGTCACTGTGTCATAGCTTGCAGCATTTATTAATTGCTCTCATATGGCTTACAAATAAAACCAAAAGGTTTCCAGGGTTATTTTACTGCTGCACCTCTCGACTTACTAGTAAGAGCAGACAGAGGCATAAGGTGACCGTGTCTTTGCACCAATGCACGCAAGTTAAAGACAGCATGAGGCTTGGATTCACTTTTGCCCTTTGGTTTCTTCTTTCTGCTTTGGGTTGGTCAGCTGTTTATCTCTTGCTGGGTTTGCCACTTTGCACCGGGGCAGTTACACACAGCCCCATATACCTGTTTAGTTGCTTGCCACCCACCCTCCATTAGATTGCATGATTTTCCATTTTAATTTCTTGTTTCCACTCAGTGCTTTATTTCTGTCCCTGAAATTGCTCTGAATCAGCCATTTGTCTGGAAAAGAGGTACTGAGTGTTTACTAAACAGAGCTTTTCACTAGGATCTGGGGGATATAATATCAAACATGACCCACCGTGGTCCCTGCTCTTCTCCCAGGGACACACATCATCCTCATCCAGACTGACCTGCCTCTCTAGAGCTGCTGACACCATTTTCTCTTGACCACTGACTCTAGGGGGACCTTCAAGGGGAAACCTTGCTTTATTTGCTCCCCCTATGCTCATCTCTGCAAAGAGGGATTCATGCCAATGCTTAATTACTTTCAATTCTTCATTGTGATTTCAGGAACATAACCACCCGTGAATCCAGGTAGTGGTTTTGTACAACATATGACCATCCCACACCTCTTCCATTATGTCACATTATGTCTAGATTCATCTGAGCAAGCAAGACACACATAGCAGGCTTTTCTTGTTCGTATTTTCTTCAACTGCTGCACTGTTTGCAGCTAGGGTCTCCTATTCATGGGTACTTCCCCTTAAAAATCTCTCTCCTACTGGTTGTCATGAAACTGGACTCTCCTTGCCCCTTCAACCTTCCTCCTTTGTCTTCACTCATTCTTGTCCTTGATCCCTTTTATCCAGAAAGTTCACAAGTCCTGTGGAAACTCCTCCAACTTTTCCACATCAATAACCATCATAAAGAAGTCTTTCCATCTCTTCTCTCTCCAATGTTCCACCTACAGCTTCCTACGGAGTGACTCTCACTCACAACAGACTTGACTCTATTCCTGTATGACTCCCGCATCCTTACAGCATGAACTTCAATTACTTAGCCCCACACTAATTCTCCCATTGTAACCCTTCTCCCTTTAACCTGCTCACCAATTTGGTGCTCTCTGTACATTTCTCATGCTTTTCTGACCCAGGCCTTTGAAGAAGTAGGAAAGGCTTCCCCACTCTACACATTCAGGTCCTGCTTGATCTTCAAAGCTCGGCAAAAGTCATGGCACTTCTTGAAGATTCTGACATCCATAAGTGGAACTCATTGCTGTCCTCTGAATTTCTATATTATTTTATTTTTGCTTCATTTGGAATTTATTTGCCCTCCACCTTGTGATTTCTAGCTATCTGTCAAATGAATCCATTACCTGACTGTGGATTCCTTGAGCATAGTTGATTCTGACTCAATACTAAGGTCTGCAAAGGGCTAAACACACTGCCTCAGACATAGTGGATCCTCAAAAACATGTATTACATTGAGGTTACCTTTATCAAAATGGTCTTCTCATTTTTTTCACAAATTCACATCGAGAGCCCTAAACTGATTCTAAGACATGCTTACAGGACATTTAGTTATTAAATGCACGGTCATTCAAAGGCAATGGACAGTCTTTCAGATGCTGTTTTATTTCTGTTTTCCATAAAGTAGATCAAAGTTAGAAAGTTGATTCCCTAGGGTTATGAACTCAATGAATAGTTTTTAAATTGATTATATCTTGGGTTCTCTATTAAAACCAAAGTCCAATTAAAGGGCAGTTCTCCTTAATGGATTAAGTTAAAAGTAGTCATCATTGGAGGCAGATAATCTGGGGTACAAACACTTAAGAATAGAAAAAGAAAGCTTCTGGTACATGCCAATCCAGATACAGACTTCTGAGATGTTTGTGTCTCTGGATGACCCTGGGTTGGTAAGAATTGTTATCAGTTGACATTATTGGAATAATTAAATCTCTAGTGCAGAGGAAAGCATTCTGCCTTTGATTTAGAATATCATGGAGAATGACTCAATGGCTCCTCACAGCAAGCAATTTAATGTGATATTTATATGCAAGGAAATAGGAGATTGTTTTCCATTTATTAGCTCATCTATCACATCCTTCTACAAAATTAAATTGGCAACTAGCCCACATGATCATCAAAATGCTTTGGTAGTTAAATATCCTGAGTTGCCATTTATGTGACTTCCCTTTACTTAAAATGTAAATAAAAATACAACTTTAAACAGTCTCTTCTTTATGCACTCTAATAATTTTAGTCATCTATTCAAGAAATATTTGTTGTGCACTACGCATTTAGCAGTTAAAGAAGTAATAGTGAATGAAGTAGGTATTGGTCCTGTTTTCATGGCACTTAAGAGTCTACTAAGAAAAAAAAAAAACAAGTAACAAAAGCAGGAAAATACATTTGAGGTATAAACAACTTAAAGATGATGCTCCAGCATTTGAAAGTGAAAGTATTGTCAAGGAGGGTAGTCAGGCAACGGTTGGCCGAGCAACACGCAAGGGTTGAGAAGGAGTCAGCCAGCCAATGTTCTAGGAACACAGCCTAGAAATGCCAGTGGAAAGTCCTTGGGACAAGAAAGAACTTGACATGTTACAGGCAGTGAAGGCCAATGTGTTTCAAGAAAAATGAGTCAAAACACGGAACAAACAGTAAATTTGGAGAGAGATTCAGGAATGAGCACATAGCCAACTGCTCTTGGAAAAGATTTTAAATTTATTCTAAGAGGAACGGGAAAAGACAGAGAGTATTAAGCAAGAGAGCTATGTGATATAATTAACAATTTGCCAACTCATTTTGGCAACTGAGTAGGACTGAGGTGTGTTAGGAGGAAGTGAGTCTGGAGAAACAGAAGGCTATTGCAGTCATCCAAGCAAAAGGTGGCAGAGGGTTAAAGTTGGGTATGGCAGTGGAAAAGAGAAGTGGATGGAGATGGAGTTTGGTGGATGCCTATGGAACAGGCCATTTGACTGGGCATGGCAGATAGGGGAAAGAAGAGACTGGTTTTCTGGCTAGAAAAACAATGTAAATGAAGATGCAATCTATCAGACATGGAAGCATCTAGGGGGCGAGGCTGAAGGTAGGCTCTGTTCTGAATCTCCTGTGTTTGAGATACTCTTAAGACAACTGAATCATAAGGTCAAGTAAACAGCTGGACACAAGCCTGGTGCTCAGAGAACAGTGCATGGCATTGAAATCTTTAGAAGAGAATGAGCTCACCCAGGAACAAGTAAGTCTTGGGTAACTCCAATATTTAATGCCAGAGTACAGAAAGAGAAGCCAGGTAAAAAAACTTCCAGTATGGAAGGAGGAAAATAAGATTGTTATTTTCTCATAAGATGACAAAAAGTGCCTAAAAAGGGGTTTTACTGAGGTTCTACTGAGTTTCCATGGGTTTCTGAAAATTTAGGTTAAAAAAAAATGAGACCATAGAGGTAACCTTGGACAGCCTTTCCCTGGCCAACAGGACTGCACTGACACAGGTCTGAGGGCACCCAGGTGGTAGGGCTGTTGGAGATTCATCCACGTACATCACCCATTGAGAACAACCTCTTTGCTAGTGGAAAAAGTGACGCTGTTGTCCTCTTAATGGAAAAGATCATTAAAATTATAAAAGAACCCACTGAGAGAACAAGCCTAATAACCCTCTGCATTGCCTGAATCTGCCTTCCCTGCCTGGCTGCACCTTCACTGCGTAGTTTTCCAGATACAGAACTCCATTCACCCCCTCCCACCTACCTATCTACCTCATCCACATCTGGTTCTGTTCCCAGAGCTTTTCCTCATTGCCTTCTCTTCTTCCACATCAAAATATTCTCCAAGAATACCCTAGACTTTCATTGTCCTATATAATACAGTAGTCACTAGCCCTAGGTGACTACTTAAATTTGTTATAGTTCAACAAAATTCAGTCACTTTTCAAGTACTCCATAGCAAGCACTCGTGGTGAGTGGCTATCATGTGAAATAATGCAGATATAGAACACTCCTGTCCTCTTTAAAGTTCTCTTGGACAGTAATACTCTAGGGAATGACCTTTTCCAGTGAAATTCACTGAATCACAGGCACATTTTCTTAAAACACTGCAAAGTCCTCAGTTAGGAAACTGACTTCTGAGTGGATATTAATTGGGTCAAATACTATACATTGCTTCTCCCCTTCTTAATATTAAGTGAGCCTTGATTATTTTCAAGGGAGTAACAATGCACCCATCTGGGCAGGTTTGACTACTGAAGGTCTTTCTGACTCAGAGGTACCCATACAACATACACCTAATGAGAAATAGGAGCAAATTCCTGGTGAGATGTCCAGAAAACTTGTTTCCCAAAGGGAATTGGGTACACTCAGCTACCAGGTGTCCTTGACTTTTTCCTTTTCCTTACCATTTCTTTTTCTCTGGAAGATGGGCTATCAATGAACATGACCATATGAGTCATGTTTTCTGGAAGGGCAGTGTACAAGTCAGGGTCATGGAGGGTTCCCAGGCTGCCACATCACCATACAACCCTGCAGTGACAACCTGCAGAACCATTACTTGCATCAATCGCCTTCAGCCAAACATGGTCCCAGCTGAGAAGCTGACAAAATCAGGAAAGAGTTTTGTGATTTCAAGGTGTGATTTGGAAGACAATCCTCAGCTGCTCTATTGTCCATTTCTGATCTGAGGTCTCCCTCAATGTAAGAAATTCATCAATGTCCCACAGTCACTGACCTCACACTCTTGGGCTGCATGATTTCCTTCAAATTGCAGCTATGAACTCGAGAAGTCCCTGAAGAAATGGGAACTGATTGTGTAATTAAGAGGTGGCTCTTCATTATCCCTTCTTGCTTCTTAAATTGGACTCCTGGGCAGCTATTCCAGGAGCAGAGAAGAAAGAAGAAAAGCAATAAGCAGTCTGCTTCTTATTCTCACCCTGGGTATGTGAAGGGCAGGAGGGAAGTCTCTGATTGAGCTTATATTAGGCTAAAAATTAAACACACATGAGCCAGCATGTGAATATATTTTCTTTATGGAATTTTAAAACCATATATCACTGAAAATGAATAAATCTAAGGAATTTATTCCTAAGATGAAGCTTTTTCCCTAATAGTGACTTATTTAATAAGAAATCCATTTGTCTATAGGTCACATACATTTTTATTGTTAATAAAAATGTTTAGAGAGAATCCACATATGGTCTAGGCTGATTGAACATGACTCACAAACAAGCTAATTAAATGAAGAGCTGTGTTGCTTCATGCTGATTTTCTCTTTGCCAATCATTTTCATGACTCTTTTTGAGGCTGTAATTTTGGAGCAGTCAAAACTGAACTGCTCAAAATTATGAAATTAGTTATTTTCACCTTCAGGTACAATTGCAAATTTATCCCATCCGACCCACATTGACTTAATCATCTTTAGCTCTATTGTTAGCAAGATGGATAAACAATGTTGGCTCTTAGCTCTCTTGTGCCTGCCGAGTAGGTGGGTTTATGGATGTTTTTAGTTTTACTTACTTGCTTGTTGATAAAATGCTCACAGTCCCCACTTTGGAGTCAGGGACCATACTTTGCTTCCTGTCCACACATTGGCTATGCAGAGTTCTGGACCATTTTTCCTGGTGAAAGGCCACAGAAACTCTGGATCAGGGTCTGGTGGTAAACTGAGAAAACTGCCCAAATGAATGATTCTCAGTTTTGTCCTCTGAAGTCAAACTGGAGGGATGATGTTTATGTGTTTCACACTTGAATATTAATAAGATTTGTTCACCACTGGCTGACAATGATGGGGGGCAGCTAATTGCTATGGAAAAATTATCTGTAACTCCCTCCATGAGGTACAGAATTGGTGACTGTGTGATTCCAGCTTCCTTCCAAAAAGCTGGGCAGATGATGCTTCAGGACAATAAGGCAGATGTACTGATCTTTCCTGTCATGCAGATGGCCATGTCCATCCTTTACTCTCCATTACAGATTAGGACATTCATTGGATGTCCACCTGGTACACAGAATCCAGAACAATTCATTCATTATGCTTCATTCTTATCATAAAGCCAAGTGGCACATGTGAGTAAATCAAGGCAGACAAGGCAAATGGGTTGTCCAAGTTTCTACAACTAGGGAGAAATGGAACTAGAATTCAAATCTTGGCCTTTCTGAATATGAAGTTCCCATTTATCTTGCAACATGGCATGAAAGAAAATGGTTAGACAAGTTCATGTATATATATTTGTATGTATATATGTATATATATAGGTATAGATACCAATGCAACAGAGCATACTTTAGAATGTAGATGCTCTATATACAAAATATCCAAAGCAGATTTGAAAATCTAGATTTGAAAAAAGTTTTTCTCCCCAGTGAAAGCCTAGAAAGAATACAACAAATTATCAATGAATATTATTTTCAGATGATTGACTTATGTGTAACTTATACTTTGTTTTTTCTTACTTTTAGGTTTTGTGTCGAAAAGAAAAAAAAACATTAATTTAAAAATTATTTTAAGGTCCCACTATCTAAAGATGAATAAGGAACAATAAATGGATAAAATAAGTTATATTATGCATACTAATGAATAGCTTGAAAATAAATCCTTCCCAAGGATTGGTCCAAGAATAGTTGAAAAAGAGCTCTAGATATACGAAAACAAAGTGCATTTCGTAACAAATATATTTTCAACTCTGTGATTTTGTTCACCCTTTCTAGGCCCAAAATACTCTTTGTGTCCAATTCTTACACATCCAAATATTAGCTGTTCCATTTTGAAGAGTTTTCTCATTTCAAACTGGAAAATCTTTTCTCTTTCTCCTGAACTTATTTGTGACTCCCTTAAGTTTTAATTTATTTAAAGAAAGTTCTTGCAGATCTTTTATCCTAATTATGAAAACACCATAAGCAGAGAGGGGGAGGGGGAGGACCCAAGGAGAGGGAGCTGCTTGTATGCACAAGAACTGTACCATGTGAAGAGTCACAGGGATCCTTACAACACAGCACAAGGTCACTGTGCCATAACAAAGGTACTACTGCTCAGGGGCAGTCTGAAAGAATTTCAGAAAGACGTCCTAAATACGACGACTTGGAAGCATGATGGAAGAAAGCCAGAATGGTAGAGTTGTTCAGGGGAGGTGAAGGAAAGAATGTGCAGGTAAGAGGAACAAACACAATACAACCAGAGTTCCAGCTCTGTTGCCCTCTGTGGAGAAAACATTTTTTGATAAATGGAGACACCTGTGTAAGAAAAGCACAGACTCCATCCCTCATTTAATTGCTCAAATCTGGGATTCACCCTAGCTCTACCCTGCTCCTCTCTCATATCATTCAATCATAAATTTCCACAAACACTGCTTATACTCTGGGATGGGATTCCTTTCTTAAGGTCAACTAAGCATTCAGATTGACGCTTCACCTGAGTTTCCTTAGAAAGATGTGGGACAGGACCCATGTCCTACCAACAGGATGGCACCAGGCTTCAGACAGTTTTCTTCTCTGGGGCTTTCACAGTAATTCAGGAGGATGAGGATACTTACAGTTGCCTAGCGGTGACCTTCTCTTCAGCTAACAGCCAGAGGCCTATAGACCAGATCCACGTTGCACAGATGTTGTGGATTCTCTGGCTTAGAACAAGCTCACACCCACTGGAGCCTGACTCTTCCCTGGTGGCTCCTTACGTAGATCTTTAAGGACACCACAACGTGCCTACTGACAGAGGCATGGGACTTACAGAAGGGAAAAGCATGATATTTCCATCAACCCTTTATATGCATTCATAATCCCTGATGATCTAGTTGAAATTTATCCATCCTAGGTCAATATCACCATGAGTGAGGTTGCCTAGAAACATTGGCCTGCTCTCTTTTTCTGTTTCCAGAGAACCAGAGCAAACAATTTCAAAGAGGGTTGGAGTCTCTTGAAGCAGGGTGCAGGGTTTGCTCAGCCTGTCACTCACCCCATTTCTGATCCCTTCTCCAAGCACGCATTTCTCCAGCTCTGCTGTCCTCCTTCTAGACAGCACACCTTCACTCTCCCCAGGGCTCATCTCCTCATGTCCACGCTCAACAGCCACCCCCCACTCCACTCCTCTGTCCATCCATGGTCCACTGGACAGCCAGGGTACTTTTTAGAATATTGTTGATGTTACTGTCTTGCTCAGCTCCTTTGGTTTCCTGTTGTCCTTTGAGTGATGCTCCCAGTCATTAACACAGTTTACAAAATGTGTCACACTCCCCTCTGCTCCCTAATCTCGAGTCACTCTGGGTTTCTCTCCACTCCTCAAATGTGCCTTGAACACATGGCCCTCTCCCTTTCCTGCTCCCTGACTGCTGTCGCACTTCCCACCTGGGTCTCTCTGCCAAGTCCACACATCCCATTACTACTGATCCTGGCTGTGAGGGGTGATGAGCTCCTGAAAGCACACTGTCCACAGCAAACGATTTCTGTCTGGAGAGCAAGGCCTTCTGCCTCGTTTCCCCATTGTGCATGTTGCCTCGGAACTAACTAGTGCTCCTCTTCTAAACCTTTGGCCTGTGGGCTTCCCTTTGTCAATGTCCCCTGACAAGCTCAACTCTTAGCTCTAAAACAAAAGACCCTGTTATCCTGCTCCCATTGAATCTTCAGTGTTGGAAAACAGTAGGTGCTAAATAAAATATTTGCTGAATGAAAACAAATAGCTGATTAACCAGTTTGGAATTTTCATATTGAAATATTTAGTTAGAAACTTTAAAAAAGAATCTGAAGCCAAGAAGAATGATTGATACTAAGAAACCATCTTCAGAGACACTGACCTAAAGGTGAAAGTGGAAGAGACTGAGATTATTCCAGGGCAACAAACATGCAGAAAACACTTTCAAAAACCAATTCAAGGGAAGTACCAAAATACTGGTAAGCTGCAGGATGTGAGCAAGAAAATGCAATGAAGTAATTGGGAGAAACTTGAGAAAAGAAATAGGTTGGAGTGTGTGCCTGAAGTCCAGGGAGGGTGACACTTCATGGGAGTTTAGGGGAGAGTAACTATACCACTATGGTGAGAAGTGGTAGTCACATGGAATTGAGAAATTAAATTGCCTATGATTTGGGCAACGAGCCTACCTAAACTTAGGTAGTTAGTGATGAGGAACAGTGAGAGACAAAGCAAGTTTCCATGGACTGACCCAAGAGAAATGCAAGCACACAAGTCAGAGGCAATTGCATTAAAGAGGTTTATATATATAGTTATAGTTTAGATATCAGGTGTCTTCCAAGAGCTTATCTGTGAGACAATGCCAGAAATTTAAAGGTGAAATGATTGGCTTATAAGAACCTTAACCTAATTCAGCACATTAATCCACTGATAAGGATTAACTGGGTGGTAACTAGGCAGGTATGACGGGAGGAGGTGGGTCCCTGAGGGAGTAACTTTGGGGTATATATTTTTTCCCTGGCAAGCAGAACACTCTGTCTGCTCCCTGGTTGTTATGCCCTGAGCTGCTTTCCACATCCATGCCCTTCCATCATGATATCCTACCTTGTCTTGGGCCCAGGAAGGAATCAGTCATCTATGGACTGAGACCTCTGAAACTGTGAGCCCAGATAAAATTTCCCTCCTCTAAAATTGTTTTGGTCAGGTCTCTTGGTCACAGAGGTGAAAAAGCTGCCTAAAACGTGTACTAAACAAGACAGAGTTTTCTGTATTTCTGGATATTTTTGTATAGACTAAGGAATATGGAAACATTGTGGCTTGAGGACTTCTGACGGCCTGTGCCTTCCTAATAGTGCCCCTGCACACTTGGGCAGATCCACAGAAGCCTTTCCTTCCCCACAGAAGGTGCACCACTGAGCAAGAGCTGCTGATAACACTACGGTCAAGGTGGTATTCAGGCAACGTATGGTACTCAGCTGTTTAGATTTAGCAGCTAATGCTAAACACATAAGAAGAAAGCCTATTTCATGCAAAAAGAACAGACAGGAGTAATCATCCATGCCATCCAAAACTGAAGATCAGACAATCGCAGACATGGATAAATTGTACATTTTGCTTTCTGTATGTGTATTTAATAAGGGTGATCTAATATATGTATGTGACACTTACTTGCCAGGTACCATCTTAATCATTTTATATGTGTCAATTCATTTAATCTCACAACAATCCTACAAGATATGTTATTATCCTTATAGATGAGAAATAGAGGTTATATCAGTTTCCAGAGGTCCTATATATAGTAAGGGGCAGAACGGGATGTACCCAAGAAAACCTGGCTTCAGCCTGATGCACTGTAAATATGCTTAAGTAAATGTTTATGAAAGGCTTGGGAATTTATGATCTCCTTACCAGTGGTTTGCTATGTTGTATACTTTAGTGCTAAAATTGCTGTGGTTGAAACATGTTCAATAATGAAATGTCTCTCATATTTTCTTTGCAAGGAATAGCTCAGGCCTAGAAGGAATTCGATACTATAATAGCCAAGGCCCATATAATCCCTTCCATAAAGCAATGAACAGAAAATAGTGGGATTAAAACCACATTATCTTTACCAGGTGCCTTAAAGAAACCACAACTCAAAGGTGAGTGCAAAAAGCGGAGGCACTGGAACCAGTTCCAGGGCAGTTCAGTGTGAATGACAGTTGATTTTCACTAATCCCAGAGTTCATATTTGCAAATTTACTCATTCGCTGAAATTTATTTGCAACACTAAAGCCATAGTTACAGAACTATCCCAGTCATCTGAGACCTCAGTGGCACAGCAAGAAAACTGAGTTGTCTGCAGTTCACATTCCCAGTTAAAGTCAAAGGGGGTCATGCTCCACCATCCTTTTCCAGCTTTTCTGCCATTAACAAGTGTCATTCTCGTGCTATATGTTATTCACATTCTCACGCTTTTTCATGGTGATTTTGATGTGTCAAATGGCCTCAGGGATAGTGTTGAATGCTGCCCAAGGTTCCTAAGTTCAAGAAAGCTGTGACGTGCCTTGCAGAGAAAATTCATGTGCTAAATCAGCTTTGTCCAGGCCTGAGTTTATAGAGATGCTGGCCTTGAGTTCAATGTTAATGACTCCTTCATGTTCTAGATAAGGTGTCTTTATACAGAAACAGAAGTAAAACACTTCATTATTGATCTGCTGATACAAACATTGTGATCACAGGCAGGCACCTGACCCTGTATTTCCCTGAGGAATGGTGATGTTGGGCTTGTTATCTCAGTGTTCAGGGTGACTTTTAGAATCTAACTACCACAAACAGCAAGAGCTGACTGTGTCTTGGGTTTTCATTATTGAGGAGCAGCAGGCAGAGCCCCTGCGTAGGATTCAAGTTATATGTGACATTCCTGGCTCTGTATTTCTCAAGAAGAACTTGACCAGGATGTTGTGAAGACATCTCTCCCTCCAAGAACTATCCTTGTCCAAGCAACAGAACTCGGAGGAGTGTGCAAAGGTGCGTGCACAGGCCTGGTGTCTGGGCCTACACAGCACACAGCTCCGGGCTCTTACCTGGGTCAGTTACTTAAGGGGTGCGTGTGAACCAGGACAAGGTAAGTGAAGCACACATCCTTACCTATCAACACTCTTTTAAAATATCGGTGTCATCCAAATGCCAAATTTCTCAGGGACATGATTAGAGAGAGAATCAAAGTGAATTTTACGAGTAATAACATAAAATATTTTCCAGGGAAATTTCCAGAGCTTGTTTCCTTTATAAACTTGAAAAGCATTAAGTATCCAGAGATCTTTTTGTTTGATAAAATGCTTTCTACAAAATTTAAAATATAAAATATAAAATAAAAATATGGTTCTTAGAGTTAGTTTGCAAAGTTGAAGAAAAAGCAGACTAAGAAGTTATCTGATGATAGTGATCCAAGATGCTCTGCGTGTCTGGCTACTGCTGACCTGCCACTGAAGGAGCAGACTCCTCTGTGTACGTGGGAGCAGAACAGAGACCTACCTGGACTTGCAAGTATGTCCATCCTCTAATAATTAGGTTCCATGGCCCCACCTACACTGCATAGCAGCAAGTCCCTAAGCAATAGTCTCTAAGGGTTTGAATAAGGATCTACTCAATTTAAACCAAGGTTTTTTAAGTATAAAAAAGCATGTCTATGGATGTTGATAAGTCTATTCTTACATCTTGTATAGAAGTGGACTGGACAGTTGTCAAAATCTAGATGGTGTTCAAAGAATAAGAACTGGTTGAGTGTCTGCTGTGGTACACAGAGAACATTCCCAGGCCCTCTGGCGGGAGTGTTATGGTCCTTTGGAAAGGAAATCGGGGCAGTTGCAGTCAGGACCCACAAGTGTGCCTTCATCCTTGTTGTTTAGTGTCTCCCACCAGGTGCCACCTGGGGTTCTCTGCCTCAAAGCCTTTGCCAGACACAAGAGCATGCTCCAAGAACACACCTTTAAGGCATGCTGATGAGGAACCTCCTAGAAGTGATCATTAGGGAATAGCTGATGGATGCTCAAGGGTTGTGCTTCACACAGCATCCCAGAGCTTCGTCCCTGTGCTGGGTTTAAACCCAGGTGACCCTGTAGCTGGCTGACCTCCTGACTTTCATAGGCTGACTCCTCTTTCCTCCCACACTTTCCAGCTCTCCCACCAGCATTCCCAGCATCTTTTCAATAAAACACAGCCAAATCCTTATCTCTGAGTTCCTGGAGGGCCTCCTACAGAGTTGCAGTCTCTGGAGACACTCCTCTGACTGTAAATCGAGTGACTGGTGTTCTGGTTTACATACTGACACTTCACAAGTTTGGTCTATGAAGGTCCATCCACCGAGGGACACAGGGACACAATGGACGTGCAGCAACCAACACATTAGGCAGCTTTATGTTGCTGTGACCAAAATACCTGACAAAAATAACAGGAGGAATGACTTATTTTTGGCTCATGGCTTCAGAGGTTTTAATCCATGGACAGCCAACTTCATTGCTCTGGGCCTGAGGAAAGGCAGCACATGACAGTGGAAGGACATGGTAGCAGGAAGCAGAGACAGAGAGAGATAGGAAGGGGCCAGGGACCAGGGACCTACTTCCTCAGGCCATACCCCACCTGCCTGTAAGTCCAGACAAGTTATTAATTCATCAAGTGGATTAATCCACTGAGGAGGTCAAATCCCTAATAATCTAATCATTTCAACTCTGTGCATCACTGAAATGCCAAACACATGGGATTTTGGGGGGGACATTCCAGATTCAAACCATAACAGCAGAAAATTAGTAAAATAATACCACTTTGTGAGCTGCTGTCTCGGCCAATTAACATCTGATCTCATCTAATAGGAAGGTCGATCTGTTTTCATTTTTTATTTCCTTTCTTAAAAGTGGACATAAAGAGAGATTCATGTTGGGAAATAATGATTTAATGGATATAGAGATATTATTTTTTACAGAATTAACCATTTCTACCAAGTCACCAAAATGTTGGGCAAAGAGACCCATGTGAAATAAATACTGCATAACAGAGAGAAGGACAAGAATAAGAGAACAGATGTGCATATGGAACTTTCCAGGTGCTCCACTGTCTTTACGTATAATGTCAGAATTAAATGAATTAATATATATTCTGTGCTTTAGGAACAAAAATTATTATAATATGCCTAGATGATTCGGGTAATCAATACCAGTGTAGGGAGGAGTTAAGCTAAAATTAATGTTGATATAATGTGGAAAGTCTAAGGTCACTCTGGGGAAAACCGAGGCACAGGGACAGATCTGAACTGAATAGCAAAACTCACATCTTGGGTCTGGGACTCTTTAGTTGTGGGGCCTGAATTCCTCCAGTCTCACTCAAATTTCCATATGAGAAATGAAAAGAGTGGAAACCATCTCTTAGGATGGATGCCGTGACAACAACACAAGACAAACCTCCTCCAGGCACCACAGGTATTTAAAAGGGCTTCTTTTCCTCATGTCTCACAGGGAGAGAAAAGAAGAAGATATTTTCCATCCAACTGTTCAGTGTTTCACAGTTGGGTAAGGGGAGAACAAAGAGATTATAGAGATGTCAGATAGATGGTAGAGATAGATAACCCCCCACTCTTTCTTCTATACATACATTTTTGGATTTTCCAATGATATAATGCCCAATGTACTATAATAATTATCTTGGAAAGATACAATTAGATTTATTTTTAATGTTGTTACACATCCAGTTCAATCATACTAAAAACCCTGAAGGAGAAATGACTTGCACACATCAATCCCTATAATATGAAGCATTTCAAGACTGACATATGAGACTGCAGATTCTCATTCCCTCGTGGATGAAGCTCAGGTTGGCATCCTTTTCCAGGACTCCCATTTCTGCTGCTATTTTGCTGACTACTGTCCATCTCCTCATTCTTTCTCTGAACGGTTTATCACTTTCTGTAATCCCAAGTTTGGGTCTAAGAACTATCATGGAAATTGTGATTTTGTAGTTAGAGTTTAAACTTGGTGTGTTTTTTCTAATTTTGTGGGTTTTACTTCCTCCAACAGTGTTTATGAGTGAAGTCATAGAAAACATGATAAAATGTTAACTTCCAGCAAAATCTTTAACTATAACAAAGTATCACAGTACTTAGTACATAGTTCAGACTCAATGACCTACTACTGCATACTTTCAAATGCCCCGGCATCCAGAGTTCAAGGAAATAAAGGTCATAGTGAACCTAATCGTATACTGCCTTTGCGTCTAATGTCAAATTGAATCTTGTCTGTCTTCTTTTTAACAGCACTTTAAAAGAGGAGCAAGCAAAAGGCAGGGATATGGAGTGTTAAGTAGGCAGCAGGAGGCTGCGGGGACCGTCACCCACCTCCACAGACCACACCCTCCAGGTCCTCGCAGCGGCGATCGTCACACTCGCAAGTCTTGCCATACACCCTGCGGTCTCCTGGAGGGTAACAGGTGCACTTGCCACATTCACATTTGCCTGAAAAGTGTAGAGAGGGCAGGCGGGTTAGCAGAGTCACGGAATCAAAGGCGTCACAGGACACGCACCGTATTAAACCCACATCTCCTGTCCAGTTCCAGGCTGTGCAAATAATAATCCCTAAGGTACACTGAAGGTCAAGCACCCATGCCCAGGACATGCAGAGTGGATGTGACCAAGGCCAGCTCAGATCCTTCACGATGACTACCCTACTTTTGTTTAACTCATCTTTGAAGAATAATTCCATCATGGAAACTTTCTGGCTCTTTCATCTTCAACTTATTTTAATGGAACCATTTAAAATAATTGAACCAATTTATATGTTTGGGCATAATTTAATATAATGTACTCTTTTAAATATCTTTTTATTTGGGGTAAAAAAATGTTCTTCGGTACATTGAGTGGTCTGTAGTTAATTCCAGAACTCATGGAATTACTTCAACAGGGAACATTCCCAAAGATCTTTATTATGTTAAACTAAAAGTTTAAAAGCACAAACATTTTTCAGAATGAGTTTGGCTTATAGCAAGGGCATCCCTTAACTAGTAACATGATGATTTTCATCATTATTTCTTGAGCTATGACCGTGTATCTCTATAACTCCTTGCACTATGTCATTTGTTTTTACGATACCACACATCAACTACCATTTTACTAAACAGGAAATTGAGACATCTTGAGGCAAAGCAACTGTTCATGGAGAATCAGAAAAGAAGGGCTAGAATCAAAACTCACATCTGTTCTCATTACCCTTCAAGATGATGCACCTAGCCATTAAGCCATATTGCATCTTAATACACTCATAACACAGCATCACAGAAGGCTATGTGAGAAAGAAAATTTCTTTCTGGGGAATCTTCTTGGTTTGCCAGAAATTCAGTTGGGTGACGTGCTCCAAGACATCTGTTACTCTCTGTCATTAGCCCAACCACCATAATTACACACCCCCTGAAATGATCCAAAGATGCTCAGGGCTGACCCTGCAAGGCTCTTAGTCATTCTATTCCTGCATTTGTATCTCACCCAGGAAATTCAGAGTTGTAAGATGATAGAGGAAAGAAAAATTGGTATTTAGAATCACATAATTTCATGGCTGTAATTACAGATAATCTAATGCAGCGATTCAGATTCTTCCAAGGCAGATGTGGGGGGGTTGGCCTCCCTTGCAGAATCTGGAGGAGGATAAGGCATGGGATAGGGTTGTTCTGACCGGCTCAGCTCATCTCCGACTGGGAGGAAGGTGGGGTCCAGTTCAGCAGGTGGCCGGGGCCTCTTCCCTGAAGACATTCCCTCTTTCTATCCCTTGGTGGCCAGAACGGGGACACACTGGACAGGCACTTTTGGTCAAGAATCAGAGGCTCCGAATCTTGAAGGGGGAAGGAAAGGCACAGCTCTGTGGTTGAGCCAGCACCACAGCACAACTGTGAGCGTGCAGGGTGGCAGAGCTCAGCCCTCAGTGACAGCATTTAGAAGGGACAGCTCTAGGGAGTGGTGTTCCACAGGTTGCCTCTGAGGTGGATTGTGCAAGCTTGCATTCTGAGCCTGAATAAAATCCTTTTTTCAAATCCCAGTTACTGAAGTTGGTTTCTGATATTTGCAATCAAGAGTCTTAGCTGGGGGAAGACAGGGTTCAGATGTCAGAAATGTTGGCCGCAAGCTACACACTTTCAGTTAAACGGGAGTTCAAGAGATTGCTGCACACCATGGCAACTACAGTTACAACAATGTATTACACTGTGAAATATAATACCACACATTAGCTACCATTTTTACTAAAGAGAGTCGATTTTAAGTGTCTCACCCCAATACAGATTTTGAAGACAGAATATTAACACTTTAATGCCCAACTTTATACAAGAAATATAAAAGACAGAAACCACTGTCTTTTACATCTTAAAGAGAGTCAATTTTAAGTGGTCTCACTCCAAAATATTGTGGATAAGCATGTGAAGTAAGGTTGAGATTGTCATTCATAACTTGTACCTACTTCAAACCATGTTTTGCACAATAAATATATATTTTTATCAATTAAAAAAAGAAAATTAAATTTAAAAAGAATACTAACTGGTAAAACCTGGGACTCTCCCTGGAAAAATATATTGGTATTTTTTATTAAAATTTTTAAGATGTCAGATGGATCCATGACTTCCCTTCTATTTATGTAATATACGAAATAAGGAAACTCAAGTGTGCTGGAGCGGAATGACTTGCCTAAGGCCAGCTAACTGGACACTAGTTAGTGTTGGTGTTATGATAGATGTTCTCAGTGCATAAGCACTCTGGCCATCAACAGGGTGGATGTGTGAACTATTCCAATAATGCGGACTGTGGAGGGAAAGAGCCAAACTCAAAGGTCACCAGCAGTGTGGACTCATTGGGTCACTAGTTCCTCATGGACAGAGGTGGGAACTATCACTGCCAATCACATTACTCCTGAGAGGTAAGACAGGCCCAGTTACGGACAGATTCATTTTTACATTTCAGGTCATATGCATTTATGGTGAAAATTTATTCATATTTTAAGACATGGCAATTTTTCTGAATATGTATCAATGGCTTCTGTGCTTGGTTGGAAAGGATGAACTAAATATTGGCATCTGTGTTGACAGACAGCCATTTCATTGTTCTCACTGTAGACGGTTTCTGTCTTTTAGATTTCTTATATAAAGGTGGGCATTAAAGTGTTAATGTTCTATCCTAGGAACATTTTCTTTTCCTATACTGTATTTCACATCTTTTCCAAGTGTCAGAGCATAATTAGCCATTTGCAATTCCTCTTTGATATGTATCTATTGGAGTTTCATTTTTTTTCTTTTTTTTTAAAGATATCTTAAGGCAAGTATTAGCTCCATTAACTTTAAGCATGTGACTGTAGTACATTTCATAGGACATAGTGGCCTCTAAAAAATATCAGAAAAAGTTAATTTATTGTAAATAAAGATTAAAAAGGAGTAAATTCATCATGCAAGTCCACATTTGAAAGTATACTCTCTACTCATTTTGGTTCAGAAAGTCTAGTACAACTGCAAGGTAAATTCAACCATCCTTCAGGGTCTCAAGTAAATTTCACCAAATCCATGACGCTTGGACCCTTTTATGCACACTCTCAACACAGCAATATTTTATTGATGCATTACCGTCTTACACGATAATAGATTCATACATGTAAAACTCAGGGTTTGGTCTATTTCAATCCCTCATACTCTCCCTTTACTTCCCTTCCTCTCTCCCCAGATCCTCTTCTTCTAGTCTACTGGTCTCTTCTATTTTTATAAGGTCCCTTTTCTTTCTTTTTTTCTCTCTAACTTCTGCATGTAAGGAAAAACATATGACCAGGACCTTCCTGAGTCTGGCTAATTTCAGTAGAATAATGGTCCCCAGATTCACCCATTTTCCAGCAAGTGACATAACTTTGTTCTTTGTTATGACTGAATAAACTCCATTATGTATATATACCACATTTTCTTTATTCAATCATCAAATGCACCAAAATCAATTCACTTTTTATGTCTCCATAAGTTTCTGAATCCATATTTATTGAATGGGTGCACTAAACAATAATCATATGTAAACAGTTTACTCATATTCATGCTATACCTGAACTTTAATGCTAGGACTTAAATTTGTTTCTCCCAGAACACATATGCATTCCCAATTGCTTGAATACCTTCATTGCATTTCCCAGTTAGATCAAGTAAACACGTTCCACAGCAAAGTCATTATCTGCATTCACAAGCCTATTTCTCTTCATAGGTGCTTTATCTGGGAGAAAGGCACCATCATCCATTCTGTCACTGACTCTGAAAAGTGGTGGACATATTTAATTCTTTTCTTCTTTTATTTAACCATTCTCCTTTCAATTACAAATTTCACAAAACCCACCTCCTTAAAACATATATCTGATTATTCTAACAATGTGTTCTACTTTGAAAACTGCTGAGAGTAGACTTTAAGTGATGTCAACACAAAACACTGGTAAGTCTGTGAGGTAATGCATATATTCACTAGCTTGGTGTCGCCAATCCATAATGTATATATATTTCAAAACATGTTGAACAAAATACATGTATACAGTTTGCATGAATCTTTCTGATGACCCCATAGGATCTTCAAGGCAAAGATCAAACTCAACAGTGTTCCACACTATTGGTCTAGCTTGCCTTTCCAAGAGCATAGCCATTGATAGTTGTGCCCCCAAGTTGGAGCCTTTGCTACTTGCCTTACTTCTCTTTGCTGTGCTTTCTACCACCCTCTCTGTGAAATCCTACCCAGCAATCTGATTTCCTCCACGAAGCCTTCTTTGCCAGTCCTGTTTTGTTACCTGGCAGAATTGCCCCTTTCTCTGATCCACAGACTTTGTCCACACCACAAATAGAGCACTGAGCATAAATTTTATACTAGATAAGTTATCTGAACCCTATCATAGAATCTGAGGTCTTTATGGCCCAAATTAGCAGTGAGGTTTCCCATTGGTAAAGTAGAAAGACTGACATACAGATTTGTAGTCTTCTCTTTTCAGACAAGATTTAAAGCCCAAGGTCCTCCCTTTATTTACTAAATGGTATTATTCCTATTATTTTAATGATTGTTTTAATGAATGGAGCTATAACTGTGTCTTCTCAAATAACTATAAAATTAACATTCTCATGAATAAGAACAAAAGATTTTGCAAGCCTGCATTTCAAGCACTAATAAATGTTGTTTTATATTACATGTTGAGAAGAAAATCTATGAACAGGGACACTCAAAGCAATAAAAATAAATCAAGTAATTTTTTAGAAATTAAGGACTCGAGAGAGGAGCATGGAGAAAACTATTGATGATGACAGAAACTAATTCTGTCATCATCAATATCATTCAACCAAAACTTGTCTGAAATTTCTCTATACTGGTTACATACTCCTATTAAATTTTAATAATGTATATGATCTTTAAACACATAAAAAATCACTCCAGTGATACCTTTTATAAAGGACAGAAATCCCTGTAGGTAATTCTTTAAGGCTTATTATACATTAGCAAAGAAGAATAATGAACTAAGGCAGATAGGGAGAAGGCCTGATAAAATACATTTTACACATTTCATATTTGACACTTCACTTTTGTAAAATACAGAAAAATTCTAAGTCAAGACATTGACAAAATGCACAGCTTATAACTCTGTGCACTGTTAAAAGATCTCATTTAAATTTATATTTTCCCACAATCATTAAGATGAAAGATTAAGATAAATATCTTCTTTCAAAGGCGTTATATGTTTGCCTTACAGTACATTTTCCCACAAGAACTAAATTTAAATTTAAAAATCCTAATTCATTTGCCTCAAAATATTTCTTATTTGAAATTCAATAAATATTTATTGAGAATATGTTTTGCAAAGTACTCAGATATGGGAGTATATTACTAAACAAAAGATATACATTTGTAATTTCTCTGTAAAGCTTATCTCATTTCACTAGGTATTAACTACAAATAAAAATGTTGAAGAATGATTATATTACCAAATGCCAAACATGTGCTTTGAGCAATATTACTTATTTCATAATAAAAATTACTATTACTTTGAAATGAATACAATACCAGTATTTGAAAAATCAAAATATTTTAATAATGGTTTTATAAAACAATATATATAGACAGCTAAAATTTGTTGGGGCATTCTCTCATTCTAACTTGAATCTCATTAAGTATCTCAAAATCTTAAAAACATTTATTAATAAGGTGGCATTTGCAGGCAAGTGGATGAAATTGGAGAATATCATGCTAAGTGAGATAAGCCAATCTCAAAAAACTAAAGGACGAATGATCTCGCTGATAAGTGGATAAGGACATATAATGGGGGGTGGGAGGGGTTAGCGTTAGGGTTAGGGTTAAGTTTAGGGTTAGGGATAAGGAGGGTGGTAAGAATGGAGGAAGGAAGGACTGTATAGAGGGAAAAGAGGGTTGTGAGGGTGGGGGGAAGGGAAAAAATAACAGAATGAATCGAACAACATTACCCTATGTAAATTTATGATTACACAAATGGTATGCCTTGACTCCATGTACAAATAGAGAAACAACATGTATCCCATTTGTTTACAATAATAAAAATAAACAAATAAATAAATTTAACTTATATAACTTAAAAAAATAAGGGAATCTAAAAATTTCAGAATCTTATAAATACTTTTAGGAAGTTTTATGTACATTGACTAATTTGTGTGTGGAAATGATACTGGTAATGAAAGTCTGCTCTGGTTTTATCAAATAGAAACTGCTTGTGTGTTTCTTTGGATTCCTGACCTCACCTGTATAGATTATGAGATCCTCTCCACTAACACTTCACAGCCTTCAAAAGTCATCTCGATGTTATCTTTGAAAATTATGCTTTTCTCTCTAAATGAGTAGCATAAGGGAGAAATTAAATCTCGAAGACAGTTAAAAGAGCAAGCAGGAGTAGTAGTAGGAGGAGGAGGAGGCTTAGTAAGAATTACCTTACTCTGAGAAAACATGGTGGTTTGCTTGGAAGAAGAGGATGAGTGAAAGTGAGCAAGCACCCTAGATTGTGCTATGGTTTGGATCTGGAATGTTCCCCAAAGTCAAGTTCAAAGTACAGTTCCCAATGCATCAAGTTCTGAAGTGGGAATTTTAGCCAATGATTGACTCATGAAGGCTCTGACTTCATCTTTAATCCATTCGGTAGGTTAATCCTTCCACAGCTGAATCTCACTGGGAGTTAAGATGTGGTTGGAGGAAGCAGTCACTGGTGGTGTGCCCTGGGAGGATTTATATTCCCTTCAGACCCCTTCTCTCTCTCCATCTGCTTCCTGGTTGCTATGAGATGAGAAGCTTTTCCTCTGCCATGCCTTTCCACCATGATGTTCTACCTCACCTCAGGCACAAAGCCAGGTGTCCATGACTGAATCCTCTGAAACCTTGAGACAAAATAAATTTCTACTCCTCTAAGTTGTTCTTGTCAGGTATTTTGGTCACACTGATGAACAAATCACAGCTGCAAAGTAGAATTCACAGCAAATGTCTCAAAATGTGTTTTGCCCACTTAACTACGTTCTCGTCTCAAAGCACTGCATCGTCTGGAAACATCACGACTGACATAGCCAGGTCTCCTGTGACCCAAACCCAGCAATCAATGATTTGTACCATCTTATACAGCTTCTCAGAAGAGAGCCACCCTCCTCTTTTTTGGAAATACATTCTTCCACAGTGATTATAAGGTGCTAAGTATTTCTGGTAGGACTTCTTTGTTGGTTTCTCATAGTCATATAAATACCCAATCTTGGATGGCCCAAGACCCAGCCCACATCCTTCTTTCCTCTGTAGTTCTCAAATCTCATCTTGTCCCTTGGATCCCATAACCTTATGTGCTAAGTACTCTCAATTATATGATTAGTATAGACCAATCCTATGAATACAGACTGCTCTATAAATTTGCTTCAATAAATAATTCAAATAGGTATACATAATAATCCATTCGCACAATATCTCCCATTATGGTTACCAGGATTGATCTAAATCAGATAACTGAAAAATGCTTATAATAATCATAGTTATATTGTAAGTGTAATTTCATAAAAATAAGTTAGGGAAAAAAGCTAATATTATCATTTGTAGATGATATGTTTCTATATGCAAGATAAAAATTACAAATGCAATAAAATAATAATAACACATTGTAGAAAGTTGACTGGCAAAAAATTAACATACAGAAATGAATAATTTTTTCTGTACCAACAGTCACCCAATCTAACATAATGAAAAATTGCATCATGTACAAGAATATTAGCAACATAAAATAAATGAACTTCCACTGAAAAGCACCATAAAGTCACACTGAAGGCCATAAGAGAATATTTGTAAATTTTAAAAGGACATAATTTGTCATTCAATGGGAAGAAAATGTCTGATTCTTTTCCTGAATTAATATATTAAATCAATGCAGTGCCAACCAAAATCTTAATGTTTTTAAATTAATGAATTGTTTCTCAAGTTTGTCTGAAATAAGTAAGGTAATATTCATGTATTGTGAAAAAATAACTGTATATGTGTATATGTATGCATGTATATGTGAGGAAGGTACTAGACATGTCATGGGTTTACCAAATTATTAGCAATTGCATATTTACATATCGACATTAAACAAAAATGTTAAGAAGACTCAAATAAGTGAAGAGATACTATATGTTATTCAATATAATTAAATTGTTACATATCTCCAAATTGACTCTCTGTTCAATGCAATCATGATCAAAATTTTATCAGGACCTCTGAAATATTAAAAGACAATCCTAATACTTATATAGAAATATCTGTTGAACAAGAATGTTTTCTGGCAGATATGAAGGGTTACAGTAAAGAAGTAGCAATTGAGAAGTTGGGTTTTGTCATGAGGAGAGACTGAGTAAAATAAAAGAGAGAATCCAGAAACAGACGCTAGCATAGATGAACACCAGATTCAGACAAGGGGCAATCAGATGAGGGACAATAAAGGAAAGATGGTCTTTCATTTGAACCCTGCTTGGGCAAACAGTTATAAAAGAAAATATTAATAATTCAAATCATAATTAAGAACTTTGTGCTTATTAAAAAATGATGAGTGAAAGGTGAGCCAACAGAATGAGAAATGCTATTAACAACATGGATATGACAGCAGTCTCATTTCCAAAATACGTAAAGGATTCTAACAATAGCATATATATGCAATCCTCTAAAGATGTGGACAAGGGATCTGAGTGGGCACTTCTGCAAATGGGAGATTGATATGGCCAGTAAACATATGAAAAGATGTTCCTCTTCTTATTCACATGGGAAATACAACACAAAACACAATGAGATTCTACTCCAAACCAACCAAATGAGCAGACATTTAAAAACTGACCATAACTAAGCATCGGCAATGGTTTGGAAATACAAGACCTGCCTTTACACATAAAGTTAATGTGTAAGTTGATAGAATATTTTGGAGAAATGTCTGGCCTTATTTAGTAAAGCTGATATGCATGATCTTAAAACCAGCAATTCAATTCTTGCCTTTATTCCCTAGAGAAAAGTGTACATCTATGCACCAGGGGATGTTCCAGAACAATCACAGCAATGCCATCACTAATAGTCTCAAAGGAGAAACACCCCAAATGTTTGTCCATGGTAGAATAACTGCACATCACAGTCCTAAGTGGAACACTATGTAGCAATTAGAAGAATTACAAATGCATGAAACACATGAATCTCAACATGTCAGAGAGTGCACGAAGCCACCCACAATATCATGCATTCTTGCCCAAACAGGCAAGTCTGAACACCAGAGTGAATGAGAACACACTCAAGTGGGTGAACTTCAAGAAATCGGTAAGGAACTCAGTGATGACCACAGAAGTGAGAACAATGTTTATCTTTCCAGGGATGAAAGTTTGCTGAGTGCAGAGCAGAGAGAAGGGAGCTACTGGAATCCTGGCATTATTCCATCTTGGACCACGAGTGTGAATACTTGGTATTCATTCTCATTGACATAAATTGGGCATAATGCATTATTCAAAAGGGAAGTTTGCTATAACTGGTGAGCTAGACTTAAAAAATAATCTGCTCCTTTACCTAACTCCTTACAACTAAATACATTTCTAAGGGATTCAAAATTAAATGTAAAAGTAAAAATAATAAATAGCAAAATACCAAACTGGAATATGACTGGAGTTTTCATAATCCTTGGGTGAGAGAGAAAATAGACATTTCCTTCTACTGACAGTACAGACTGATTTTTAGGAAACATAAAAAAGAATAACTTGAGACCTCTGCAAACTGTAGAATGCCTCATTTGCATTTTTATGAATTGAAATATCAAAACATTATTCATTAATTCATTGGTTTTATCATCTTAAAATGCTGGAGTGCAGCTGCAATAAAATAACCTTTTAATTATTCCACAAAATTGGAATAGAGGTAGGATGGTTATGAAGGACAATGAAGTCCAGCCGTGCCTCAGTTTACACACTAGGAAACAAGCTCTGAGTGGCAGACAATAGTCACTTGCTCAAGGTGGCACAGTGGAGGGCACCTCTGAAGACCCCCAAGGAAGGGGACAGAAAGGTTCTCTATTCTCATCATTTACAAAGCTACTACTGTTTCCTTTTTTAATAGTTTGAAATTCTTGGGTGACTTTCTGCTAATGGAACTGAACTCCAGAGGCACTGCCTTCTGGAAAGGTGACAATCTCCGCCGCGGGTCAACTTTCTTAAAAGGGTAGTTAACAATGTGCCATTATGAAGGTGACAACGTTTGCTTTTGAGGCTACATGTCTCTTCCTCCTTTTCCTCCTTCCCTCCTGTTCCTCCTTCTGATTCTCTACACCCTTACTTGCCCTGCAGCAACTCACCCCATCACACGCATGCATGCACGTTTGCGCGGGTACACACACACACACACACACACACACACACACACACACACACATAGTTCTACCCTACTTACAACACTGAGGGGTCAGATGAGACGTTAACCTCAACCTGCCCCACACAGAACGAATGTTGACATTAATTTGATCAATGTTCTGTCATTCACTCAACAGAAATGTGAATATCAACCATGGGTTAAATATTGTGTGTCCAATATGGAAGACACAAAATAAAGTATGTTCGAACACTTTTAATAACAGGGAGGAAAAATGTAAGTACTTGAGCACAGCGTCTGCAGGCCTAGAGAAGGATTCTGGAAGCACAGAGTTGAGTCCTGGCTTGTTTCATCAAGTGTTAGCAAGGGAAAATCAATTTTATGGTACAAATACAATTCCAATCCCCAAAAACCAAAGGCCAAGTGTTTTCCCTGATAAGTGGATGATGATATATAATGGGGGTGGTGGGTGAGAGAAGAATGGAGGAACTTTAGATTACATAGAGGGAAATTCAAGGGAGGGGGGTATGAAAGATGGTGGAGTGAGACAGACATCATTAACCCATGTACATGTATGATTACACGAATGGTATGAATCTACATTGTGCACAACCATAGAAAAGAAATGATGTACCCCATTTGTGTACAATGAATCAAAATGCAGTCTGTAAAAAATAAAAAAGCCAACAAAAATAAATTCAGTATAAATATAAAAAGAAACATGGACTTTGAGTTTAAATAGATTCGGACTTTAATCTTGCACATCAACCAGGAAAAAAATGATTCTTTAGGAGAATGAGTTAAGGCTCATTCATCATTGTTGCTTAACAGGAATAATAATATGCATAGGATTATCATGAAGTTATAATGCACACATAATACAGGCCTAACACATGGTAAGTACAAAGATTAGATACTATCAATATTTTTATAATACCACATATGCTAAGAACTTGGATTTCAGTTGCTCAGATAAAATTCGTTCACTTCCTTTCTCATTTCATTTTTCTATAAAACAAATAAAATGTGTACTTCCTGATCCAGAATTAGATTAAGAATAGCATTGTATCACCAAATGCACCTGCTAGTGTGGTGACAGCAGGCACACTCTCTATGACCTGAATTTTTTCTCACTTTTTAAAATGGTAAAAACCGCACTTGCAGTACATGCTCAATAGCTGACGAGTAATTAGAGGCTCACATAAAACAGAAAAGAGATTAGCGCTACACTAACATAGTCCTGCTTTGCCTAAAATAATAGGTTTACCATAGCAACCTGATTGCACTAGAAAAAGCACCTGCCAAATGCATCCCAAGTTCCCTTGAAATTTCTATGAGAAGGAATTAAACACTTGAGGACTATAATATTCTGTACCATTTCATCCAAGTACAAATATTTTGGGGTGGGGAGAATAAGGTAATCTTGCTTCAGACATTTCAAAGAGAAGAGGGACCTGCACCTTCCTTTTCAAAACTGGCAGTGAAGCTTCATACGATTCAATCCACGTTGACATTATGCATCAATTCTTAGGCAAGGAATAGTCACTTGTGACTTCAGAGTACACGTAAGTCAATTCTTGCATTTGATTACTTTCATCCTATGTACTATGCAAGCTCAATTATGGGTGACACAAGATATTAGGCATTTAACAAATGGAGTCGTAAAATTTTCTGGAAACTGGAAGGGGAGCACCAGGCCTCACTCATCTCACGGTTGTCCAAATCAACATGAAAAACATCCCAGGAATGTTTAGCCCTCCAAATCAAATGATCTCAATATTTCAACCTCAAGATTTTTTTGTGAAGCAAACACAAAAATTATTCTCCATTTTCTTTATAATTAAAAATAAGTAGGTAGCAATATCATATTCATGTAAAAATGTGACTCAAAATAGCAGATTCGAGGTGAAAAAGTCAGTGAATGAGGTAGGAAATGTGCACTTGAGTAATTCACCAGTGTAGCCCCCACAAACAGCCAATAAAATTAGAGTGGATTTGAGCAACAGACTATCTGCTGGCAGCGCAGGCAGCCTTAGTTAGAAGGAAAGGTGGTGGTAGAGAAAGAACTTCATTAGGATGAGCAGGTGATGGAAGAAGTCAGGGATTCTCACCCTACGGTCATCTTGTCAGGAAACTTACTTCAGGAGATGTTCCTCAGTTCTGCAAGTCTCCAGAGCAAAAACCAGTGCTTTCTGGGACTGTCTTGCCACTGAAGATTGCTCTGGTGCAGTTCCTGACATATGCAATGCACCAGCTACAGGCTAGCTTTAGTCTGAGGTCCCCTGCTGATCTCCAGATTCAGGTAATGAAAGAAAACATTGTGGAAGACAAAGGTGAGTTCAGGTTAAATAGGGGTCAGCTTGAGTTCTGATCTCCATCCTCAGTTTCAGAACTTCCTTGGATTCTGGGTATGGTCCAAGGATTCGGTATGGTGAAGCACCCTGCTTCCAAAACAAGCTTTGGGTATTGGCACACACACATTCTATAAAGCCTGGCTCATCTTTGGTATTGACTTTAATGATTTCATGTCACAAATAATACATGTAACTACAATTTACCATAAAAATCCTCCATGGGACAAATGCCAAAGGAGAGACCAATTAGCAACCAATGCTAATCACCAATGAAAGATGTATAATCAAATAAATGTTTCCACAGCGAGTATTTCTTGAACATGGATTTATTTTGGCAAAAGAGGAAGGGCGTACTCCAGCCTGAGTCACATTTAAATTCTTGGTTTTTGACACTTAAAAAAATTTTTTTTAAAGTGTGAGGGAATGTCACTTCTATAATACATGTTTTTGGAGTGCTAATTAAACTGATTTAAAACAATGTAGACTTTATTCCCAAATCAGGGATAATTAAAAGATATAATTTACAAATTGGGCAATGAAATCCATAAAGAAAACACAGTACATATTTGTGATATAGAACAAACAGGTTAATCTTCAAAAATTAAGGAAAAATTCACCATAAAGCAATATTTTCTACTTACTTATTTTTACTGATCTTTGTTTCTGACTCTACCAACACCAACTCACCCAAATCATGAAACACTAATAGGAACATTGCATATATAATAGTGTAGACGTGCATAAGAATGTATGTTTGTATATACATGTGTGTGAAATTGGGGATGATGGAACTTTATGTGAGCTACTTATTCTCAAGGGGTTCATGACAAAAAGCTCTTGGTATTATGCTTAAATCTTTTAAAGTTTGAAATGATTTCAAGATAAAAGAAATTTTACAATTGAAAAATATACAAGTAAAACTCTATACATAATTTATCTATGTAGCTACAAGATGTTTTTAAAAATTAGATTTCATCAATAATTACATATATATCAACTCATGTATTTTACATACAATTTTGGAAAACATTCATTAGCATCATTCTCAAGATTTAAACCATTCCATCAATAACACTGTCAAACATATGCAGAGCGTGGAAATTATGCAGCTGAAAATAGCAGAAACACAATAACCTCCAAGTTGAAGGATGCAGTAAACTCGCTCTGAGGCCTTCAGATAAGAAACAGAGGGCTGAGGCTGTGGCTCAGTGGCAGAGTACTTGCCTGGCAAGGCACTGGGTTCGATTCTCAGCACCACATAGAAACAAAATAAACGCCCATTGACAACTAAAAATATTAAAAAAAGAAAAGAAAAGAAACAGAATTGGCTCAAGTGGCTGATGTGGGCAAGCCAAAATGGCAGTCAGCATCCCCATTTTTGTTACTGTTTTTTTTTTTTTTTTTTTTTTAAATCTATTCTGGGGTAGTTATTTGTTCTTCCGGAAGATTTTTTTTTTTTTTTTTCCTGTTCATTGCACAAAGAGATTGGCCAGGAAAATTCTAAAGTGTCTCAGATGTAATCAAAGAGTTAGATTCACAGAACTGCACCAACTGTAACTACCCGTCTTGTTTCCCAGCTAAATATTCCAAATGGATCCGGTCAAGTGTATAATTGGTTAGATTCTGGTGGTAGCTATCATGGTATTACTTGCAATTTTTTTTTTTTTCTCAGAGATTATTGCTATGCAATGCAAATATAAAAATCATATTACTTTATTTGACTTCTGTTTAGATATTTAACTTATTGTCTTCCATCACAAACAGAAAGTCAACTGCTTGTGGTTCCCAAAGGGTCAATTTCTTATCTAGAGAAACTAAAATGGAGAAACATTTCTTGCATTGACTGGTGGTTAAGTATATAAATACATTTCCAAATAATGGAATTTACTGCAGTCATTAGTGATCCAGAAATCTAGATATCCTCAAATTATATCCTAATGAATATTTCCTGTGAAGGCAAAAGAGAGTAGTTTAAAAGTTCAGAAACTGTGAGAAGACATATGGAAAAAGTCCTTGACTATCTCCTCCACTGTTCCAAGATATTTACATCCTGAGCCACAAGAGAGGCCAGAGAGACATTCAGAGACAAACTTAGTTACAAGACAATGCTGGCCAGACAAATGAGGGCGCTTTACTTTCCCCATATAAGTGGAAGCATTCCATTTAAAAAGAATATCAAGCTGGGCACTGTGAAGCATGCCTGTAATCTTAGCAGCTTGGGAGGCTGAGGCAGGAGGATCATGAGTTTGAAGCCAGTCTTGGCAACTAAGTGAGGGTCTCAGCAGCATAGTGATACACTGTCTCAAAATAAAAAATAAAAAGGATTGGAGATGTGGCTCAATGGTTAAGCACCCTTGAGTCCAATCCCCAGTGGGAGGAAGGAAGAGAAGGAAGGAAAGGAGGAAGGGAGGGAGGAAGGGAGAGAGGGAACAAGAAAAACAAAAATATCAGAAGGATAGTGGCAGAGTTGGAGGAAAGGAGGGAAATGTGATTTCAATTAAAGAAGGGAGGAGGGCATTAGAAGAGAAAGAACACTCAAAGCCTCCTGGTTATCTGTCTATTGTTAATGAAAATCTGTCAAAAAATAAAGGCATTTGAAATGCAGCTCCTGGTGCAAGCCCTCACATCTCTCCAACTATAAAAAATGTAGGGTAAATAGTCATTTGCTTGAAATAGAACCTAAGCTTAGTTTGGGTCCCATTCTATTAGGGGTTAAGCTGAGCTGTGCATCTCTCTCATTCAAATCCTCCATAAAATCAAAAGACTTAATATGGAAGAATAAAAACAAAGCAAAACAAAACCAAATTGCATGTAAGTGCTAATTGTCAACAGCATTCTTGCCATTGTTTGAAAAGCAATGTCTTCTTTGAAGTAACAGGAAATGGCGATGAAATGACTTTTGCTTTCACCTGATGGTTATCAAAAGTAATAGACTATTTAATCAGTGCAAACAATAATAGTTCACATCCCTACGCAGAAGCTATTGCAGCGATGAAATGAAGGTAATAAAAGAGAACAAAGAAAGGCTAAGTGATTAGATGTTTTAAACAATGATAACTCTATTATCACACAAAAAGAGTGCTGCAGGAACCCTAATTACTTTTGTCTAGAATCATCTTTGGCTTAAATACATCTGATTGCCTGAGAGTCCAGAGGACGGATTGCTTTCCACGATGTGCTACATAATGAGTCACTGCATTAATTCCACAAGGAATTTTAATTTGCAGATTCATTTTTTTTTCTGTTAGAAGATGACAACTTCTTTGTGGGGAGTATAATTAATAAACATCCTCATTCTCTTCCAACTCATGATTATCCTCTGCTTTAGTTTTTAATTTTGTTGACTTATTTATTGGTGGAAACTTGACTTTAAATGTAAATTTTTGGTAATCGTCCCTTTTTGAAATAATATTATAAACTGTAGGTTACAGTGAAGTACGCAGTATATGGGTTTTAGTTTCCAGCAGTATGAAGACCAAATAATACATCGCATCTAAAACAGTTTAATTCCTGGACTTCAGGGAAGTAATGCAATTGCTAAGAAATTCAAAAGCAAAAATTATAAGGTGGAACAAGGGTCCATGAAAGGGATCCAGAGGGCAAAAGCCTATACCGGCATTTCAAGCAATAAAGGGGAAAAGATGAACCTGAGACAATTCAGCTAAGCTGGGAGTTCTAAAAGAGGGGTAAAAGGTTGAAGATCCACAATTAAGATCAATAATTTTCCTCTCAAAAGCAAATACAAATCCTCACTGAAGGAGAATGTTTTGAAACTGAGCCCTAAGATTTTCTAGTATTTGGGATAAGCCACACATAAGCCCACAATCAAAGACCCAGAAATGCACGCACAGGCGCACAGGAAACTACCCACCGTCACTGAAACCAGCCAGAGCCACACCTTTCTGGCCCTCTGTGCTTTAGACAGGAAAGGGCCTAACAACCCATCTTGTCATCTTCTTTGTTTGACTGTTTTTGCTATTTAAATGCCAGTTAATCTCTACAACAGAGTCCTTTATGCATCTGTTTCTACTGTCTGTTGTTTCCTTAGTATTAATTTTTACTTCTTTGATTAAGTGTCAGAAATCACATGTGAAAAGATCATGGAGCCTCTGGGTGATATTCTTTACTCCCAACATGCCTGTTGGTGGCAGACAGAGCAGTGTCTCAGTCCTAGACAATGGTCCCTCTAAGGGGACCTGGCAATGTCTGGAGAGAGCAGACAACAGGGGGGAGGTGCTAGAGGGATGTAGTGGTAGAGGCCAGGGAAGTTGCCAAACATCCTATACTGCCCAGGCCTGTTCTCACAGCAGAAAATTATTAGGCCCCACACATGAACAGTGCCTCCACCGAGAAGACCGGCTATGGGTGAGGGTAGACCCCCTAAGCCAAGCAATAACTAAGCTCTCTTGAGGCTGGATTTCATTTATGGGTATACCCTCCCTTCCCATGTGGTCCAAACCTGGTGTTGTCCACACTCACACATGCCCACACACACGTGTTCATACATACACGCTCATATGAAAGTCACCTTACTAAATTCTCTTGTTGTCCCAAGATTGGTCTTTTTCACCTCCTCTGCACCCTTCCTCCAGCCCTGGACTCAGTCACCACTCTAAGGCACAGAGATGTTGAAGAGGGAAACTTGCTAGTGCTCTAGTCTAAGAAACACTGATTGATCTAAAAGGCTCCCATGGTGTCAAAGTTCATTTTATATGTATTAAATCTAGACTTCTCATTCACATTTTGCCTTCAGGGCTTATTCAGGTCATCAGCATTTTTATGTCATTTCCTGAGAATCCTATGCACTATATATAGGTTTTTAATATATATACCTATTTTCCTCTAAATATTCCCTGATTGTCAAATCAAACATTTTACTATGAAATTTATAAAACATATCTACATTTACACATAGCATGCTCTAAAATTACTAAATGCCTTTTACTTTTAAAATTATGGTTTAACTGATTCTAACAATCATGATTTTAAAAGCAATACATAAATAATATTAAAGCAATACAAGATCACTCTAAATTTTAAAAATACATAATTGTAAGTCAAAAATTCCCCCATTAAATTCAGTTCCAGGGACAAATATTGTTAATGTGTGAATGAATTTCCTTTTAGTCTTTTAACTATACTTATTTTATGTACATATGAGTAAACAATGCAATCTAATTTTATCTGAAATTATAGCATATATTTTAATGAGGAGCACTTTGAAAGTGATTCATTTTAATTGAGATTATTCTTTCAGTAGACTTTTTATGATACAAGTAATGGCTGGACTCAACCCAAAGATACAGAATTATTTCTTAATAGGAGCAGACTACTCGGGTACCAACCAAAACCTGGGCTATACACACTTGAATTCTTTCTGTTGATAAAATTTTAAATGTAGATTAATTTACTCAAAGCTTAACTAATTGACCATTCTCCCTCCAGTGGAGAGTGAAAGCTGATTTAGTCACTTAAGTCAGTAAGTAGACCATGTCTAGGAGAAAAATATTTCAGCTCTACAGCAGTTTTAAAAAGTTACCCAGAAACCCTCACCCTACCTTGTTTCTACCCAAGAGATAAGACCTGTATGGGTTAGGGAAACCAGACTTTGCTCCTTCATTCAGCTTTATACTAACGCTATATTAACAGAGAACCACTTCTCTTTATCATTTGTAGAGACAATATTAATATGCATCCATGAATTCTACTATTACACAGCACACAGAGGGAGAGTATTAAATTTTAAACAGATAAGTCTATGAAGACTGATGGTCCTAAGGGAGAGAATGTTACCTCCAATATAAATTCCAATTTCAAACAAAAGGAAACCCATCTCAAAATGTTTCGAAATTGTGAAAAAGTAAAACAAACGCTATTATGGTTAAGGTAGGGTTTCCTAATCTGTAAGGAAAGTCATATGTAACAAAACAGATGAAAATGAAAAAAAAAAATGAGACCCACAGTAATACACAAAATGGGACTAGTACAGTGTCATAAGATTCTTTTAAAGTTTGATGAACTGGGAAGGATGTAGGTAGAATTACACTCTCAGCCATGTGTTTTCAAACCATTTACCTAGGGTTAGTGTACTGTCAGTTCAGCAGAGATGGGACATTTCCATAAAAGCTTACAATGAGTACATTAAATGAAATAATAATAAGTCATTTTATTAAGGAAAAAAATGACAAATTTTCTGTAACAAATTAAAAACTGATGATATACTGGAATAAACATAATTTGAAAGGTTCATTGATTTACTACACAAAACTTGTAGCAATTATATTCAAATTTAAGTTTAAGGCATAACACACATCAGCCTCATTATGGTTAAGGCTGTGTCAAGTCATTTTTCTCCCTGCATTTGGGCTAGTCTTCCAGCAGTAATACTGGAAACATACTCTAATCCATGAACAGCACCATGGAGCCAAAGAGGGGACTACATACATTTCTAAGATGTATTTTTTTGGACAAAAGAAAAAGAAATAAATATGGTAGATATTATTGCATATGGATATGGATATTATTCTCTATAGATTTGGAACTGCAATAAAAGTATTAAACTACTCTCAAAGGATATGTTCCATATGGCAGGGTTAGTTATCCATAAATGAAAATACTGACACCTGCTACAGCAGATTAGACTATGACTGGATTTTGGAAAAGCAGAGTTAATTCCATGATCCTCACATTTCTGTAAGAAAATGTGTCAAATTCTCTGAATGTTAAGGCTTCCCATAGCATCTCTTCTAGGCCTTGCCTATTGTCACCTGTAACAACTGATGGAAAAGAACAAGACCACCACACCAATCAGCCCAGCACATGGGGAGAGGGTCTGACCACCTGACCAACAATGCAGAAGCCCCTTGCAGCTGGGGTCAGGCACGTCTCCAGAGGTTAGAAAGGGAAGATCCAGCCCACACCTCCTAGAAAAAAGAAGTGATCGCCAGTTCACAGAATAGAAATATTAAGAATCAGAGGACAGGGAACTTGAAATCATCACTGCTTCTTTCCTGCTATGCCAGGCGGCTCTCCACTCTAACCCTGAGATTCTCCTGCATTATCAATGTTCTAATTATATGTGTGGAAATAGAGAAAACAGCACAACAGGAATTTGCATTTTTCGAGGATAAATTATTAGTGCATTAATTTGACTAAATTTATCTCGTCTACCACCTCGCTTTTTGCTCCATTTACATATGTATGTCTGGCAACCACTTTTTGCAATATGTCCACTCCTCCCACACAGGAAAAGAGATAAGAGCAAGCAAACCCCATCTTCTGCCATCAGTCCAGCCACAGTTGGGCAATGCATTGAGATTTCAAGGGCAAGGTGCTTGGATGAACTGTCTCTCCTCTTTGCCAGAAGCCCTGACCCCATGGCAACCTTGGCTTCTGAGCAAGTTCAGCATCCTTTGCATCACTTTCTCCTCATTCATCTTCAGAAATCCAAGCTCACAGGAGGGCACGGTGGTGCTCACCTGTAATTCCTGCAACTCAGGAGCCCAAGGCAAAAGAACCCAAGTTCCTCCTTAGCACTTGGTGAGATCCTAAGCAACTTAGTGAGAACCTGTCTCAAAATTTAAATAAATAAATAAATAGAAAGGACTGGAAATGCAGCTCAATGGTAAAGTACTCCTGAATTCAATCCTCAGTACCAACAACAAAAATCACATACCACTGAAACCACCCAAGACTGCTTTCCATACCTCAAGTCCCCATCTCCCCTGCACTCCTTCTTAACCCCTGCAGAACTGAATCTGTCATCACCAGTTCATCTGTGTCCATACGCTCTTCTCTGAACTCTGCTTTTCTTCTTGCACTCACTGAAATCTGGCTGTTGCTCACGACTCCTCTGACTCTCCCTTCCTGGTTTCCTTAGGAGTCTCTCCACCCAGACCTGTAACTGTGGCTTTGTACATTTTCTCTCTGCATGGTCTCATTCAGTCCCAGGGCTTCATAACCATCTGCATCCAAGGTGCCGTAGCTCAGACTTCCCTTCTCACTTCCAGACTTGTGTATTCCACTTCCCATTTTACATCATAAGCCACTCGACATGACCAAAAAAAAATTGCTGATTCTCCCACACTACCATCTCATCTGCTCCTCACAACCTCCCTCTCTCTGTCAAGGACATGAATACATACCCAGTGACTCAGACCAAGAGACCTTGAGTCCTCTTTCACTTCTATTGCAAATCCACATCTTTGGTAAGGTGGACTCCAAGTGCCAGCGACTGCACATCACCACCTCTCCTAGTCCACAAGATCAGCTCCTTCCTGAACTCGTTGTATTTCTTAGTTGGTACTTGTCTTCACTTTTGGATTCCTACAGGTCACTTGCTAGAGCAGACAGAGTGATCTTTCAAAGGAAAAGAAAACTCTACTTTCATTCCCCCCTTTTCAATCTTCCAAGGACCTTTATTTAACTTAGAATAAAACCAGTTTGGGCTTCAGGACCCTCCATGGTCTACCCCCTCACTGTTCTCCCTTCCTCAGTCTCAGTCCTTATGATCTGAACATAGCTGTCCATTTCATACCTTAATCTTCACACTTGATGCCCTTGATGCTACTTCTATGTGTAAAGTTTCCCCCACGCCTGGCTTCTGCCCACTGCCTCCCTCTCATCTCCTTCTAGGTTCTTACCTCTTTTCATAAAGTGTTGCCCACCACCCACTCCATTCCTGCCACCCTGCCACTGTTCACCGTTAACTGGACTGTGCCATGCACTGTCTTCTGTTTTAGTCAGCTTTTAACTGCTATGACTAAGTGATCTAACCAGAAAAGCTGTAGAGGAGGGAAGGTTTATTTGAGGGCTCACAGTTTCAGAGATCTTCGTCCATAGAAGGCTGGCTCCATTCCTTAGGGTGAAGCTAAACATCACGGCTGAAGAAAGCAGCTCCCATCATAATCAGGAAGCAAAGAGAGACCACCGACCAGATACAAATATATATACCCTAAACCACACCCCAATTCCCACCTTTCAGGCCACACCCACCACTTCAGCTACCACTCAGTTAATCTCTCACAGCCCAATCACTTCTCCTCTGACCCTTCTTGCACTGTCTCTCACATGTGAGCTTTTGGGAGCTACTTCACATCCCAACCATGACATCTTTGTATTTTTTTATATAGGTTTAGAGTCTGCTTCTTCTTCAGTAAAACTGCATACTTCTTAAATTCAAAGATCCTGTCTGTCTTGAGCACCAATATAGCTCATGTGTGCTTAACATATTTTTGTTGACTGGTTCTTTAAAATTAATTTTGGCAATATCATCGGTGCTGCATTTGCGTTTTATTTAGCTGTTCCTTTGCTGATTCCAGACATTCATTTTGTTCTTTCTTCCAACCAACTCTTTAAAAACTGATTGTCGTAAAATTAATGGCATCCCTGATATTCACCTGGCAAATTCTTTTCTGTGGTTGATCCCCGTCTTCTTCACAGAAGGAACACTGCCATGATGCTGGCTCTAGCTATTTATAACTCGGGTTTGTTGTCCTGTGAGGATCACCACCTAAGGGCAGGTCTATGTCCTTCTCACACCTTTTATGTGCTGCTTAGGGAACCCTTCCTGAACCTTCCTGCAGTTCCCCACCTAGAAGGAAGCGGACATGTTTAAATAACCTCAGTGACATGTTTAAGGGAGTGCACATTCATGGAACCTTCATTATCCTCAGTAAATCAATCTGGATTTTCCATATGTCAATTCTAGGCCTGGAATTCCTGAAAATGTCCTGGGACCAAGGGTCTGCCAGAAAAGAGGCTTCCCTGAACCAGTGGTGTGACTAAAGATAGAACTGGTTTCCTAATATCCTACTCAGTACTCCCTGTCCACTGAGTTCTTTGTCCATGTGACCCTACTAAGGACCTTCTGCTTTTTTTTTTTTTTTTTTTTTGAGCTTTCCAAAAATGTTTAATAGAATATTTCAAAATAATGCAACCCAATATATAAAGCAAATAGAAGTATTTAGTAATTTGGAGAAGATTCTCAAACTTCACCGTCCCCTCTAGCAGCAGTTGGGGCCCCTATGGGGAGCCTGGCATCTGGTAAGTGTTCAATCAGCTAGCAAGCCAGCTAAGGGGACTTCAAGCCCTCAAGTATGCAGGGCGTTGGGACCTTCTACTTTTATTCCCATTTTACAGATGAGACATGTGAACTTACAGAGTTTAGATAATTTATGCAAGGTCACATAGCCAGTAAATGTCAAAACCAAGATTTGATCCTATTTCTTGCTTACTTCAAAGCATATACTTTAAATCACTAGGCAATGTTTACCTTTATTTTGGACAAATGCCAAAGAGAAGTACTTATTTATGATTCAAAATGAAATAAGGGTCAAGATAAAAAACTACTTTCAATCAGGGGCGTTTCAAGGTACATGTCTAATACAAACACCCAAGTATTCCCTATTGAGCACAACAAAAAAAAGGGGGAAAAACTTCATGTCATCTCCTTATAAACACATATGCAAACCAGTTAGTTCCTTTGAAAACCAGCTTAACCTAAGGCTTCTCCTTAAAGGAAAAGCAAACTTTCCTAATGTTATTTGTGTATATCTGACAAAATATAAAGCCATGTTGCAGGGCATTGCATTTCCTTTAGTCAACAAACTTTGGGGCATTTTAGGTTCTGTTGAGTAAGTTGAGAAGCAACGATGCTGGAAACCCAGAGGCCCCTTTAGGAAGAGTCATCTGGGCCTCTCCCTCTCCCTCTCTCATCCTCAGGCATCTAACACTTCACTGGGCAGAGCAGACACAGTATGATAAGAATGTGGTAAATGCAACTGGGGAACAGAACTCTGGGTCCCAGCCCTGACAACATCTAGGAGAAGGTGACACCTTGGCTGAGTTCTGAAGTTAGTCTAAGTGGGTGTGGGAAAAAAAAAAAAAAATGCCGGATTCATCCTGAAGGCTTAATAAACTTTAAACTGGAAAATTAGAAAATCAAATTTAGGTTTGGGGAGATTGCCTTGAAAGCAACGTGTAGAAGACATAAATCAAAGTGCACAAGACAGGTAATGGAAAGGTCATGCAGCAGTGCCAGCGGGATGTTCCTTCAGCGGTACAAAGGACAGGCGATCACCTGTGCTAAGATTGGGGCAGAGGTGTGCAAGGATAGGACATTACATCATTTGACTGGAAAAGATAATGTCTACCCAAGTCCAAACTGCGAGAAATACTATCATCCACAAAGCCAAAACCTTGAAAATATTCTTAGAAATTTCTTTCTAATTCTAAAGATGATCCAGCTATTTACTCTTCATGAGATAGAATAACGAAGGTCTGGTTTCCCACCTATATTAACTATTTGTAACAAAAAGTGGAATTTTGCAGAACATGTATCTTAAGACAGTCTTCGTACAACACCTGTTCCCTCTAAGCTTGGAAGGTGACTTTCCTGAACCACCACATGAGCAGAAGGCCTGATTCTGACCACTTTGTGACCTTCCTGGGTGGCGGTAGTGGGCATCTTGGAGAGTTGAGCCCAAGCAGATTGAGTGCACAGGAGCAGACCACTGTGTCCTACACTGTCCAGGTGCCAAGAGCAAATGATAAGGTGCAGAAGTCTTAGCAGCACAGAATAGCTGCCAGTACCCTGTGCCATCGTCCTGCAGGCTGCGGAAGCTTCCTTCCCTGCTTCCTTGGAGAGGCAGTCTGTGCTCCAGTGTGCTGTCTCCCTTGGGCTCAAGCATGAGCTGCCCAGAACCTCCTTCAGATGGTATTGCTTACCTCTTTGTGATTTCTGTCTCAAACAGAGCAAACAAAGTCAAAGCTGAGCTGATAATACCAAAAGATGGCCATAAATCTTCTCAATTTTTTTACTTAGGGGCTTTACTTACATTGATTTTATGCTAATTTAGAAAGACAAAAATGAACAACTAGAGAAGTAAACATTTAACATACTTTCTCACATAAACAAGCACCAAATTGCTGATTTCAGTACTTGTCTACTTTCTCCTTAAATAATATGAGGACACACCCCTGTGTTTTGAATTATTTCTCAGTTCACAACAACTCTCACTTCAGAGGCACCATAGAAATATGAATCAGAGAAACAGATGTGTTTTCAGACTGGAATTTCAATAAAAATTAAAAACCTGAACAACAAAAGCAAACAGATGTTCAAAAGCCAACAGGATTCTAAAACTAAAATGAGCCACTTCTTGATCAATATGTATACGCCTTTTCATTAAGAGGAAAAATGTGTTCATCATAATTTTATTTTGTCTCTTCTTTATAATCTCTAAAATCTTATGGAAGTAACTCATATCTCCAGTAACTTTAAAATCTTATGGAAGTAACTCATGTATCTACAGTGTACACATAGAGAACCATGTACATAAACAGTGCATGGGGCTAGGGAAAAATAGAGGTACTTTGGATTAGGTAGAGGAGAGTGAAGGGAGGGGAGGGAGATGGGGGTAAGAGGGACAGTAGAATGAATCAGACATTATTAGCCCACGTGCATATATGATTACATGACTGGTGTGATCCCACATCATGTACAACGAGAAGAATGAGAAGTTACATTCCAATTATATATGATGTATCGAAATACATTCATTCTACTGTCATATATAAACCAATTAGAACAAATTTTAAAAATCTAAAAAAAGAATGCATGACTCAACAAATTTTCATAAAGTGAGCACTCTATGCATAACCCAAATGCATACACCTGCAGCACCCACAGCTGCTCCTCTCCTGCCCCCCATCAACCTCACAGGCTTCTATCACTGGACTTCAATTTTTGAAATTTATGTAAATAGAGTCTTTTACAATATACTCTTTTGTGTCTAGCATTGTTGCTAGGATAAAGTTATACGACTTATTTTTTTCTTGTATTCTTGTTTTCTAAGAAAACTATACATATATACATATATACATATATATATAAACATACATATGGATAGTATTTTGATTGCTTCTAATTTCTTCATTTGGTTGACTGATGGATCTGTTCAGTTTATGAAAATTCACATAAATATGAATACTGATAGTTAATTTCTTCCTTTTTATTCCTTATGTCTTTTTGTAATTTTCTTACCTTTATGTACTGATTAGGTTCATTGAACAATAATGAATAAAAGTGTAAGCATCAGGAATCTTGATCTTATTCCATATCTTTTGGGAAAAGCTTTAAATATTCCATCATCAAATATGCATCTTTCATTCTTTTTAATAAATTCTTTAATATATCCAATCTGTTTTTAAATCCACCACTTGAGTTCTCTGTATCAGTTATAGAATCATTACACTGAATCTAAATAACTGTTGAAATTCTACAGCCTCATTTATTTTCTTAAACATACCACATATATTTGATAATATATACAATCTGTCACCTGTGGGTCTGTTTCTATTACCTGTATTTCCAAATGGTCCTAACAGGATGTTGTCTCTTTGACCACTTAGACATATTTTTGTTGAATGCAGAACATTCTAAATGCTTTGGATTATGTGATACTTTTTCTGAAATAAGTTATCCGATTTCCTGGCAGACACTGAAATCATGTATAAATCTCTCCAGTTCATTCAGGAGTGAGCTAACTCTAGGTACATTGCAGTCTTTGTTGGATAGATCTATCTCTGACTCACCAACATTCCTCCAGACTTGTAGGAGAACATGGGATTGGTGCTTCTTGAAATTTGATGTTCAGATTCAATTTTTGTCTTCCAAGCATCACAAGATTTCCTAAAGTTCTAATTACTTTGTTAATCACTTTAACCTTGCAGAAGTTTCTAAATCTTTCACTCTTCATGAATTGGCAAATGACTAGGGAAAAAACCTAAGGTGGTACATGTGGCTCACTTTCTCACACCTCCCCATCTCCAAGGTCAGGACATCTCAAGGGCTGGTAGCTTTGACAACCACAACCTGAAAAACCCCAGAAATCTCTAATAGCTTCTCTTATGACAGCCAAGTCCACTGCTGGGCTTCCCACACTCTTAACCTGCACAAGGTACAAATCAACAAAATGGCCTCAGGGGAAAGCACTGCACAGAATTAGGGTTTCCATGAAGTTAGCCTCTCTCCTCTTCTCAAGCCCTGGCTCTCTCAGAAGCATCCCCATACCTTCAAACAGATGTTTGTGGTCTATCCAGTTTCTCTTATTGTCTTTGGCAGCACACTTATTCTAAAATTATTGCATCATAGTGAGAAATGGAAACATATTAATTTTTTAAATGTATGAATAAGGGTTTTTTTGCTATTTAAAATCTTATGTTAGATTACAAATAAATTATGGACAATTTTTCCCATCATTAAGGATTCTGAAAGTGGAAAATATTGATTTGGATAACTCCATCTCTATTACTCCCAAATTAATTGTTGGAACTAATTTATTTCCATAATGGTGATAAATCTAAAAAACTATCTTCATGGTCACATGACATTTCCAGTATCATCTGTCCTAGAAATTAGCTTCAACTATTTCAGTGACTAATAAACATTATGCTAACCAAGATACTTAATCACATTTTAATGATTCAGTTGTTACATATTCACTGCATAAATTTGCAAAATAAAAACTATGGAACAAAAATAATTTGTTATTCCACAATTCAGATTCTAACACATATATTTTTGGCCTATTTATTCTTCTTTTATATCATATGTAATTTTATAAAACTTAAGGATGTATTTTGTATCTTTTATTTTTATTGCATCATGATCATTGCTCATGTCTTTCACTATCTTTTGAAAAGTTCTTTTTGTTGTTTTGTTTTAGAGTGACTTAGCATTCTATTTCATTTGAACATTTAATGTCATTATTAGATATTTAGGCTGTTTAGTATAAAATTTCAAATTAAAATATTAAATCATATTAAAATATTTTAATATAACATTAAAATCTCTGTAATTTTTAGTATTTTCTTAGGTACATTCTTTGAAATAAAACTATTGCATCAAGTGGTATACATTTTTGAGGCTCTTTAATTCATATTTGGCAAAGTTAGTCCATAAAATCTTTAAGTCAAAATATATTCCTCATAGTAAATCCTTGTCAAGCTCATAATGTCATAAAAACTCATTCAATTTGTATTTTAAAAGTTTAATCATGCTAAGTGAAATAAACCAATCCCCTAAAACCAAAGGCTGAATGTTTCCCTTTTAAGTGGATGATACATAATGTGGGTGGGTGGTGAGAGAAGAATAGAGGAACTTTAGATTACGTAGAGGGAAATGAGAGGGAGGAGGGGTGGGGGTAGGAAAGACAGTGGAATAAGACTGACATCATTGCCCTATGTACATGTATGATTACCCGAATGGTATGAATCTACATCATGTACAACCATAGAAATGAAAAGTCGTACCCCATTTGTGTACAATGAATCAAAATGCAGTCTGTAAAAAAATAAAAAATAAAAAACATTGACCAAGAGTAGAAGCTCTGAGCAACCAATGAAACCTCACTGATAAAATGACAATGTAGAATGTATTTTAATTTTGTGTAAAATTGTAATTCCTTATATTAAAAATGACTCCTTTTGGTACTTTTATGTTGTTGTTGTTAAAACCAAACAACAGTTGACCTTTCAAATGATAGTTTTCTCACTATCTTTTGTTCCTTCGAGATTTGTTGCTTGTGAGCTGGAAAACAAAAGCAGAATATGTTCTTCCTAATAAAAATCAAATTAAAATGTTTAAATTTCTAAATCAATGATACTTTTACATATACATTACTTCTTGCCCCTTGGGCTAAGTTATTTTTTTAAAGTCCTTCAATCACTCTTTCACTTACTGCATATCTTTCATATAATTTTTAGCCTTTGTAATTTTATTAAGCATATTATGTTTTTCTACTGAAATACAAGGGAAACAATTACAGCTGGCGGCTCTCTACAGGGAGAACCCATCACCATTCTAGAACATCATTCAAGGAAGAACTCTGTGGAGAAGCAGAATGTAGGAGAACATGGTGCATTACAATAAAAGGTACGTTATCCTCAAAAGGATGCTTAGGATTCAGAACATGGATCTTATCAGGAGACAGTGAAGGAAAAAGTCAGGGGAAATTCATTAATCACATGGGCAGTGGAGAATACCAGTCAGCCCTCGTTCTGGTCCTCCCTCTGAGCTGACAGTCGTTGGCATTAATCAGTATTAATTGCTTTTATTATGCAGGGAACAGCATTATATTGTTTCTCCAGCAAAACCAGAGACTGCTTCAGAAGTCAGGTGGACATTTCAGTAGGAGAAAAAGAAAAACAAACAAAAACTCTACATCAAATGTGAAACAGTTGACTTTCTCCCACAAAATTAAAAAAAAAAAAAAAAATGACTATAAATCATTCCAGCAAACAAAATAGGAGAAATATAGTCACTTAGAAAGCAGACTTTCCAAAACTCAATATCCTTATACATTTGCCAGGAGAGACTATGTCCATCCTGCATGAGGCGGTCACAGGCTAGAATTGTGCAGTGGCCATGCCATGGCTCATCCCTGGGTGATCATCTTTGTCTCCACGGCCCGGGGCCAGGTTCCTGTGTCACTCACGTGGCTGCTGCCAAGCTCAGTCCAGATAGGGCTGATGCAAAGAGCCTGCAAACTAGACATTGACGTGTTGTCACACTCAATTTTCTGAGTGAGAGAAATGAGACAGAAGGGGCTGCTTTGGTTTCCTAAGCACTATAATGATTCCCTATTCCTTATGGTCAAAACTTCTTTTACATTCAAGTTTTCAACCTGCCTAAACAGAAGGCTCTATTTTGAGGCCACTATCACCCTGTCGAATGCAACGTGAGTCCATGGAATGCAACAGAAGGAGAAGGACGCAGTGGTTGCCGAGTGGGCTCCTGAAAGGTTCCTTCAAAGAAGTTAAGTTTTTCGCTTACTGAGCAAGTGCTTGTTTCTTTCTCCCTCCCTTAGCACTTCATCTTGTTCCTTCCTGAGACATGTGCATGAGTATGGGTCCCGGCAGACACCTGGAGAGCATGAGGGCATGTGTGGTCCCACCCTAAGATCCACAAAGCAAGCCTGGGTCCCTGATGATCCTGTGGAGATGACACATCAGTCCAACCTGCCTACCTTCAAATTTCTGCAAAATGAGACCTCCCTCAGAATTTCTGTAAGCTATTGCTACCTGATTGGGAGCAGGGATGTCTGTTCATTAGAGCCCAGAATTATACCCGATGGATGCGATCCTCATGTTCTCATTTTCTCTCCAATCTCCCCATCACTTTGCAGCCTCTCTCCTCTGATTACATTCTGTTCTAGTCAAAATCCTTCTATGTGCAACGGACTGAATACTCCCTCCCAGAGTTGAATGCTTAAGAGAGCACATGCACTAGCAATCCTTTGTATTGACACAGTCTGATGTTTCCATCAGGTACTGCGCATTATCTACTTTGTTCCTTTATTTGCCAATGACTTATTTACATAAATGTGTAAACATTACTCAGAAATTACAGTTACTGGATTTTTTTTTCCTTATAAACCTCCAATTTAATTTTTATTAATTTTTGTAAATTGTAAACAAATGGGGTACAACTTGTTCCTCTGGTTGTACATGAAGTAGAGGAGTACCATTTGTGTGATCATACATTTACATAGGGTAATGGTGTTTGATTCATTCTGTTATTTTTTCCTTCCCCAACCCCTCCCACCCCTCTTTTCCCTCTATACAGTTCCTCCTTCCTCCATTCTTGCCTCCCTCCCACCCCCCATTATGTATCATCATCTTCTTATCAGCGAGATCATTCGTCCTTTGGTTCTTTGAGATTGGCTTATCTCACTTAGGATGATATTCTCCAATTTCATCCATTTGCCTGCAAATGCCATAATTTTATTATTCTTTATGGCTGAGTAATATTCCATTGCACATATATATGTGCAATGGAATACATATATACATATATATATACACATACACCACAGATACTTTATCCATTCATAAATTGAAGGGCATCTAGATTGGTTCCACAATCTGACTATTGTGAATTGGAATTGAGCATCTATGAACATTGATGTCATTGATGTGGCTGCATCACTGTAGTATGCTGATTTTAAGTCCTTTGAGTATAGGCCAAGGAGTGGGATAGCTGGGTCAAATGGTGGTTCCATTCCAAGTTTTCTAAGGAATCTCCACACTGCTTTCCAGAGTGGCTGCACTAATTTGCAACCCTACCAGCAATGTATGAGTGTACCTTTTTCCCCACATCCTCTCCAATACCTATTGTTGCTTGTATTCTTCATAATCACCATTCTAATTGGGGTGAGATGGAATCTTAGGGTACTTTGATTTGCATTTCTCTTATTACTAGAGATAGTGAACATTTTTTCATATATCTATTGATTGCTTGTAGAACTTCTTTGAAGTGTCTGTTCATTTCCTTAGCCCATTTGTTGACTGGGTTATTTGTTTTCTTGATGTAGAGTTTTTTGAGTTCTTTATAGATTCTATTAGTGCTCTATCTGAAGTATGAGTGGCAAAGATTTTCTCCCATTCTGTAGGCTCTCTCTTCATATTGCTGGTAGTTTCCTTTGCTAAGAGAAAGCTTTTTAGTTTGAATCTATCCCAGTTATTGATTATTGCTTTTATAATTGTGCTATGGGAGTCCTATTAAGGAAGTCTGATCCTAAGCCAACATGTTGAAGATTTGGACCTACTTTTTCTTCTCTAAGATGCAGGGTCTCTTGTCTGATTCCAAGGTCCTTGATCCATTTTGAGTTGAGTTTTGTGCAGGGTGAGAGATAGGGGTTTAAAATTTGGAATGAAAAAGGAAATATCACGACAGACATGACTGAACTACAAAACATAATTAGAAGTTATTTTGAAAATCTATACTCCAACAAAACAGAAAACCTTGAAGACATCAACAGGTTTCTAGAGACATATGAATTACCTAAACTGAACGAGGAGGACATATACAACTTAAATAAATCAATTTCAAGCAATGAAATAGAAAAGGTCATCAAAAGCCTACCAACAAAGAAAAGTCCGGGACCAGATGGGTTCTCAGCCGAGTTCTACAAAACCTTTAAAGAAGAGCTCATTCCAATACTCCTCCAAGTATTCCATGAAATAGAAGAGGAGGGAACCCTTCCAAACTCATTCTATGAAACCAATATCACACTGATACCTAAACCAGACAGAGACATACCGAGGAAAGAAAATTTCAGACCAATATCCTTAATGAACATTGATGCAAAAATTCTCAACAAAATTTTAGCAAATTGCATATAAAAATATATTAAAAAGATAGTGCACCACGATCAAGTGGGTTTTATCCCAGGGATGCAAGGTTGGTTCAACATCCAGAAATCAATAAATGTAATTCACCATATCAACAGACTTAAAGTCAAAAATCACATGATTATTTCAATAGATGCAGAAAAAGCATTTGATAAAATACAACACCCTTCATGCTCAAAACACTAGAAAAAATAGGGATAGTGGGAACATTCCTTAACATTGTAAAGGCCATCCATTCTAAGCCCATGGCCAATATCATTCTAAACAGTGAAAAACTGAAAGCATTCCCCCTAAAAACTGGAACAAGGCAGAGATGCCCTCTTTCACCACTTCTATTCAACATTGTCCTCGAAACTCTAGCCAGAGTAATTAGGCAGACCAAAGAAATTAAAGGGATACGAATTGGAAAAGAAGAACTCAAACTATCCCTGTTCGCTGATGACATGATTATATATTTAGAGGAACCAGGAAATTCCACCAGAAAACTATTAGTACTCATAAGTGAATTCAATTAAGTAACAGGATATAAGATCAATGCTCATAAATCTAATTCATTTTTATACATAAGTGATGAATCCTCAGAAAGAGAAGTTAGGAAAACTACACCATTCACTATAGCCTTGAAAAAAATAAAATACTTGGGAATCAATATAACAAAAGAGGTGAAAGACCTCTACAATGAGAACTAGAGAACACTAAGGAAAGAAATTAAAGAAAACCTTAGAAGATGGAAAGATCTCCCATGTTCTTGGATAGGCAGAATTAATATTGTCAAAATGACCATACTACCAAAAGTGCTATACAGATTCAATGCAATTCCAATTAAAATCCTAATGATGTACCTCACAGAAATAGAGCAAGCAATCATGAAATTCATCTGGAAGAATAAGAAACCCAGAATAGCTAAAGCAATCCTTAGCAGGAAGAATGAAACAGGGGGTATCGCAATACCAGAACTTCAACTATACTACAAAGCAATGGTAACAAAAACAACATGGTTTTGGTACCAAAATAGACAGGTAGATCAATGGTACAGAATAGAGGACATGGACACAAACCCCCAATAAATACAATTTTCTCATACTAGACAAAAGTGCCAAAAACATGCAATGGAGAAAAGACAGCCTACTTAACAAATGGTGCTGGGAAAACTGGAAAACCATATGCAGCAGAATGAAAATAAACCCCTATCTCTCACCCTGCACAAAACTCAACTCAAAATGGATTTTTATTAAACAAAAAAATCGGAGTCATGGTCACATTTTGCATATTTTTATATCAAATGGTTACAAGTACATTTTGTAAAAGATGAAAATTGACATCTAAAGATGTTGATGTCCAAATGTTTGCTGAACCCCCAAAAGAGAAACTTGAATTTTATTTTGGCCAATTTTGTTTAATTTTTTCAATGTGAATTTGGTGAATCTTATTTTCCCTTATATAATCTCACTGTGGGTATAGAATCCTGAGAAATCAAAGGATATCCTACTTAATGTCTTTGATGCTCCATGCGTATCAAAATTTCTGGCTATCACCATTAACTACAATAGATATTAGACATTGCTTCTTGTTTTAGTAGATCCATTTGTTATATACCATGTCTAATATTTAATTTCTTTGTTTCATCTCCATCAATATTCAGCTTCCAAATGCTTTGAAAGGAATAAAATTAAATCTATAAATTTGGGAATGAAAACTAGGATGTCTGCAGTAACAAACCTTGCAACAAAGTGAGTCAATTATTTTCTTTTCCTCCACCACATAACCAATGCCCACAGCTCTTCCACTTTTTCAAGAGTTTCCAGAAATCTAGATGTCCATCCTGATTTTGAGGTGGAGATAACATTGTGTGGCACAATCTGTAAGAGCACTGGTGTACAACCCCCAAAAGAGGAGAAAGAGCTTGGTATTTATTAAGAAGTTGCAGCATTTCTCACTGCAAAACCAGAATTGGTGAGCACAGAACCCCCGGGTGAGGGCCAGGGCTCCCCATGCCCCTAATCTCACAAGGGGGTGCAGGGACCTTGGCTGATCATGTCCAGGGCCCACGGAACAACAGATGCCCCTGCCCTGCAGGATGTGCTTAGCCCTGGACTATGCCTGCCCTCGTGTACACTTTCTTACACTGAGCGGCAGGATTGAAACCTCCTGGACTTTTCAGAACAATTTATATTACTGCTATTTCATTTTTCTCACTTTGAATTCCTTTCTCTTATTTTTTGGTTCTATCTCAGTCATTACACAACTTGCATAGACCTTCATATTTTAATTATACTCCCTTTGTATTTATCAATTAACAATCTGTACTTACAGTTATATTTTTTAAAAAATTGTCTAGTTTTGTCTAATAATAAATGATGCCTTTCATTAATACATAAATAAATAATTATTTCCTTTTATTTTAATCGGTAAATTGTTTTTATATTGAAATCAAGGAAATGGTTATTTTGTGCTCCTTTTGTAGTGTCATATGCTACATCAGTTATTTATATTTTTGACATTTTCTATAATTAATGTATACTATATTATAATAAGGTATAGATAGTTGGATGCTTTTTTACTATCATTTCCTTAATTGTGCAAAAAGAAAAAAAAAAAGTACTTTGCAAAACTTGAAGTACCCAGCCGAATTCTAAAAGCATGCTGTCTTCTCACACTGAAAGTCATGGATTCACCAAGGAATTTAGGATTTACAGTCCATGATTATTATCTCCCACAACTAGCGATCCCTGGGATATTGAATATTCTGTAGAAATACACAAATCTATGCATCTTAGGAAGGAATTAAGTGGGAAGAAAGAGTTATTACTGAGATATTGCTCTAAATATCTTATATTTATTATTCAATTTGATCTTTACAGCATCCCACCAAAAGGACAGGCTGCAGAATTTTCAGGTCCTCAGTGTAAAGTGGAAACATGAGGCCCACTGTTCATAAAGCACTAAGACTCTCAAGACAGGGTCAGCAGAGCATTAAACTAAGCCCAGCACTTCCGAGCACAGGGAGATGGGTGACCACAGGGGTCGTAGACCCCCGAACCCCAGGTGTCCGAGGACGACATCAGGACATGTTTTTCAGGGGAGGCAAGAGAGGCCTGAAGAGAGGAAGTGACTCTCCCAATACATGCAGGAGATCCAGCTGGCTCCCAAATGCCTTTCTTACCCCTACCCAGGAATGGAAGGTGTGGGAGAAAGCCATTCTAACTGGTGACTAAAATAACACAAAAAATAAAGCCTTGCACTTTTCCCCCTAAAGCTCCTGCTCCTTTGCCATGTAGGATGCTATTCTGCTATTCCTTGGGATAGAGAAATATAAAAAAAGGAAAGCTGAAGAAATACTACGAAGATTTGATACTAAGGACCATAGCAACATAAATAAAAGAGAGAAAAATTAGAGGGGATTAAGATAGCATCCATTTCAACCCCTCTATTGTACAAAGAAGAAATGAAAAAGTACAGAGAAGAAAAATTAAAATAAATGCATGATTTTGCATGTATTTGTAAACTGACAGGTTATCAACCTAATACATTTATTCGATAATCATCATTTGGCAATTCCCGGGTACCCAGGCATAGTCTTATCACTTCTTTATGGTACACGGAGTTTCTAATTTACACCAGACAGAAAACACAAAGATAAAGATACTGCAGATTCATACTATTGGCATGGTTAGATTGTAGTTGAGAAGAAAGATTCACATATGAATGTGAAACAACTAAGGGATAGTCATATTCAAACAGAAATAAGGAAATATATTGAATAGGGGGAGATTTATAGTGAAGTCTTGCCACACAGATTTCAAAACATTGAGTCATAGACACCACGTATGAAAAGCACAGAGCAAAATGTATGCAAATACTAAAGGAAAAAATTGATGACAGATTTGTTCACTTGCTCAGAAAGTCAGTCATCAACCATTTATTGGCATGCCACAGGACCTGATGCATCACAAACATGCAACAACAGAGGTAGATAAGAAATGTACCCTTCACTCTGTCATTTCTATTCTAAAGACTGAAATAGACTTCTAGAAGTAAAGAAATTTCATGCAGTAAAACATCATTAAAAGAAAACATATACCAGGTTAAGGGAGGAACTGAAAGAACACTCCATGAGATCCTTCCCCTAAAGTAAACATGAAGTTTTGTACCCAATAGATTCCCTGATGTTTTGATTTGAATTTAACATGAACAAACTTACATGTGAGTGAACCCCAAGTGTTACCACAAATAATTGATTCCATACATTTTATTCTTTAAATTATGGCAAACGAGCAGTTTAATCCTTAATCTCTGAATGCTTTATTTTCTGAGAAGAATTTTCTCAAAAGAATGGTGTGCTGATTTTCATAGAGTTGTTGTCTTCCTGAAAGTTGATTTAAAAATTAGTGTGTAAAGTTCCTGCCTGTAAGTATAATCATTTTCACTTGTGAATATGAGCAGGAAGATTATAAGTTGTCAAGAATTTCCAGAGCTTCTGCCCATGACAGAATGATGGGTCCACATGCTGTATTTAAAAACCCAGCTGAATGGATAAAAATAGTATTTAACTTTCACAGCCATTATGAGCTGAGGCAATTTATCGAACCCTTCAATCAGGAAGGGAAACAAAAGACGGGAAATGGGTGAATGACTCATTTCTTCATGTGTTGTCTACATAGAGCTATTCTGATAATTGGATGATCTGAAGTTTAAATGAAATTGCATTAATGCATTTTAGAGAAGAGACAACCACAAAATAATTCAAAAATGAAAACAAAATGCTATAAAAGACTAAAAGAATCCAGTGAAATGACATCTTATCATTGGAAACATGCAGAGACGATGCATGATGCAGAAGAATAAAGGCATATTAAATAAATTTTAAATTAAAAGCATGGGAGAAAACCCAAATTGAAATCTTGCATTATTCAGTGTAGTAAAATTCTTTGTTTTAGAATAAATCTTGAAAACAGATATTTAATTTCTTTTAAAAAGTCAGCAATTTCAGGAATATTCGTGGGCTGTCATTTAAACAATTGACTTAATCATAATTTATTTTATTTATTTGTTTGTTTGTTTATTGGTGCCAGGGACTGCCCCCCAGGACGCTTAGCCACTGAGTCACATCCCTAGTCCTTTCTGGTTTTTACTTTGAGACAGGGCCTCACTAAGTTGCTGAGGCTGGCCTCAAACATGCAATCCTCTTCTGCAGCCTCCTGATAGTCCCTGGATTACAGTGTGCATCATCACACCTAGAGGCTTAATCATATTCCAAATGACATAATTTGGAGATGACTCACCCAACTCCAAATGACAATGAAACATGCATATTTTTTATTCTTATTGGTGCCTTCCAACATCACTTGTTTAAGTCACTCTATTCCATGAATCTCAGAACAAAGAAAAATTTGATCTCAGAAGTAGGAAGGCCGAGAGTAGAAGATATGGTATAGATAATCTGTGAGATGTCAGAAATTCTTTAAAAATGTGTCTCCTTTCCATTTCTGGATAAAATATTTAAACAGAAAATTTTAAAACCATATTCCAAACTCAAAAAAGCTATTTGAGGTCTGGACTTATGGAGGAAGGCTGATGTTTGGAAGCTGGTTCTCAGGAGCGGGGTCTCAGGTCAAAGACGGGTCTGGGGACTTGAGAGAAAACCCTTTGCTCTGAACCAGATCCTCTCCTTGTACAGAGCACTGCATTCACGTCCCTTCTCTTTTTTCCTGTCAGTTGTTATCATTTTAATGCTTCGAAAAATTTATTCTAAATACAAACCATCATCTAGAACACGAAGAACTTTTTTGGTCCATTATTGAAAGACAAAATTACTTTTTACTCAAGATGAATCTCTGAACAATATTAATGTCTATCTCTTTTGCATTCGATAATAATTATTCCAAACAACAGCTGAATTATTTTTTTGAGAAAGAAGATTAACAAATATTGTAAGCCTGACATCAGCCAAGCTGTGTGCTAGTTTCTCTAATCCTAGGTCACACCAAAGGTGAAAGGAGGTGCTTGTCCCTCTGTGCCTCAAACACTGTCCCTTAAGGGCAGCAGCAATTTGCAACATCCAAACCACATGGCCACTACAAATGTGAGGCTTTTGTTTCTATAAGGCATTAAATTGCATTTCATTATGTTGAATTACATTTCATTCCTACCAAATTGTTTGTAAAATAATATAATCGACTTTCTTTGAAGAGGGAAACTGAGCTTCAAAAGGATGAGGAACACACTTTCATCAGAACCTCTCAGAACACTCTAAAATTGAACACAATGACATGTAAAACCTTATTTGGTACATTATTTATTAGAAATTCTTCTCTTTTTTATCCTCAGGTTAATATTTGGTACTATATTTTATAGTGTACTAATGATATTCCTTTCAAATAGGCCTTTACTTTGTCTTATATGTTTACTTTCAAATCTAATCATAATTAAATGGGGTAACAAGTGAGGATTTATTTGTATTTTATATATGTGTGTGTGTGTGTGTGTGTGTGTGTCTTATTGCACAAAATCAACTCAGCTCAGTCATAAGTTGAAATTAATCTGATTTTCATCAGATTCATTTAAATTAATCAGTAGTGTTGGACAATGGGAAGTGTACTAATGAGACCCAGGAAGTGTATTTCTGTAAACCCAGAGAGCCAGGCATGGACTGTCTGCGTACACCAAGTGTAAAAGCCCTTGGTTATAGTGATGGAGTACTTCTGCCTGCCTGATGCACCAATATGGCAATGGTGTTTGGATTACCATTTCAATCATGTTGACTTCACTGCCCTTATCATTGATTGAATTTCAAAGTAAATGTATGCACAATACATTTGCAAAGTGAATTCACCTCTCATGCACACATATATACACACCTTTACATATATATATATATGCAATAAACATTGAATTGATGTCATTTTAAATAATTTTGTTTGAAAATGTCATCCTCTCTAAGTCACTGAAAATGCCTACATACCTTGAAAATTCAGGTTTAGCAAATTTGCTCTACATTACTTTGATGTCTCTTCCCATTTTGTTATTCTTGGTGACAAATACATCAACTCTTTATAACTATGAAAAAGAAATTGCCTAATTAATACCCATGGATTTTTTTAGGCTTAGAGACTTTAACTTCAACCATAGTGAAGAGTTAATTTTAGCAGTAACTGGATTATAACATATGTAAAATTAATATAATTAATTCCTACATAAAACATATTTGATGTGATAAGCTAGAACAAAACTTATCAAAGCAGAGGACTGAGCTGGTATCCAAACAAATACCACAACATGCTATTTTCAGTAAAAGATATAGTAATATCAACACTAGAAAATCCAGAGTTGCCAGAACATATTGTAATGTTAAAAATTATCATTATCATTTTATTACATATTGGAAGTGAGGAATAATCATCTTTTATGTCTTCTACTTTCACCTCTGCAAAGCTCAAGTTAAAACTATTTTCAAATATTTCATGACATGTAAAAATATTCTCCTAAGACCATAACTCAATATCATCAAAGAAAACCAATGAAAGATTCCCATTCATTTTTTTTCTTCATTTTTTTTCCATTCATTTTTAAATGGTTCCATTTTAGATTCAATTATTTTTCTACTCTGATTGGCCATTGTGAATTTGTTGGTTAACATTAAGGACAAACTGAAAAGACAGTTTCACACATTCTGAAATTCTTAAAATGTATTGTAAAAAGGAACAGAATTTAAGGGGAAAATATGGTCATTTAATCACTGTACAAAAACATTCTCATCATAGAGTAAGTTACTTATTCTTAGAATTCTCTATGCTCTTTATTTTCTAATAGTTCACTAGAAAAGAAGCATTTAAAACATAAATAGCTTTCTTATTTGTATTGATGAGTAGGTAAATAATAATTGTTTTCTCTCAGTTCTCTTTAGGTATTTGTTGAATTATGCCAAAATCAACTCACAATGAATATAAATGTTGAGATATTTTATGATCTGCATTTTCCTTAGTTATACCTAAGAGTGGGCAAAATCTCCAGGGACTCTTGGGAGCACATGGAACTAATATGCTCATTGGTATGGATATACATTGGCTGCTTTCTACATGGCTCAGGACCACATTTTTCATTGGTATTAATTCACATACACAAAGAGCTGGGCATGGAATCTTCTCTACCCAGGTACATCCGATTAAAGAGTAGGACTTCTGTCCTCATCATGGGATCAGCAAAGTGTTTCAATAACAGTGCTATTTGAAATGGAACACGTTACATATGTATGGTCTTTGGAACAAATAACACAATTTTTCCTACTTTAATATGTTTTGAGATCAATTATTTTTTAAAATCTCATATAGCTATATGACATGGAATAGCATGACTAATATGAGTAACTTTCTTATGACTAATGAGATTATGTTCTTACTTATTCTCTGGAAGGAATTTCTTTGGTTCTTTTATTGATGAAGTTATCTAGGTATTAAACATGTTCTCTATTTTCTCTTATCTTGATATTTTTTTGGAAGGGAGAAAGGAGGTAGGAAATGACCCAGTGACTGATCTTGCTCCATAAGTCATTCTGTGCCACAAAAGCTTGAGAAAGTGTTATTTTCGGTGGTGGCATAGATAATTTAGGCATTCAAAATTATTTTCAAAAAGTTCATCTGAATGATATGAAACATCCCAGATCATCATACATTCTCATTTTCCTTTGAATATATAATCTGCATTTTAACATGTTCCCTTTATAGCTCTTAAGTTAAAACATACTCATAAAGCTAAAATAAAATTAAGAACAGAAATTAAAATTGACAAACAGCCATCTTCTCCTATAAAATCATTTAAAAGAAGCTCAACAATAGAAACACACATACACGCATTATTTCAAATCTTTAAAGGACATGATATACGTTTCCTTAGTTCATTCAAGTCTCCCAGCAAACACAGCTCCTCATGTGCTCCATTTGCCTCCTTCTTCCTGCAAACCCATCCCTGCCCCACTGCAAGTAGTCACATTCAAACTCCGCCCCCATCATTTTCTTCCCTGCCTTTATGACTTCCAGAGGCAGTTCCTTTGTTCCTTGTGGCTTTCCCCACTGCAACAAAGGAAACCTGTGAGGGGAGCTTCATTTCCTGCTTAGCGCCTGCAGTCGCCATCTGGGACACTTGCAGAGAGCAGGTGTGCTGTAAACATGGGCTTAAGACAGGCATGAATGAAATATTGGAGAAAGCTAGTCTTAAATGACTAGCCCAGTGGATTCTCTAATCTTTCCTCATACAATATCTTACTGCACTCTTTCCCATCTTAATAGTATCTTACTTTGTCTATCCCTCAGCACGAATCTTAGATGTGGAGGCTTTTATCATCTCTCCTGTGAAGTTCCATTTACAGCCTCATTAGCGGCCAAAATACCAAGGATCCATCAAGTTCAACAGAGGACTTAAATAGGTGCAGGTCGTCTTCCCAGTCATCCCCACCCCTACCCCTTGTAGGAGTCTATTATCTTCCACTTTAAAAAACCAAAATCTTAGCCCTTCTACAAGAAACCCACATCAATTGCACTCAGAATTTTGGAAAGTAGAATTTTTCAGTAGAAGTTTCTGCTTATATAAAAATATAGTCCATTGACTTTGAATGGAAAAATCAATTTTAGTGAAGTTCTATGGTTGAATCGATTTTGCCCATTGAGCAACATATTTGGATTAGGCAAGGTTAAATAATATTTACTAAGACATTTTCTGCATTTTCATAGACTCTTATTTACTTATATCTCACCATTTCATGCATTATCACAAACTGAAAGAAATCTCTTGCCATAATTAGTAGACAACTTACGGGAGACTTTATTTTCTTCTTTATAATTCAAGAGAAAATATCTAACCAATCAGATTATTTTGATGACAAACAAACAATTTGCATGATCGCCTAGCCCCACACCTAGCATCAGGTAGGAGGCATGGCACATTCGCCAGTTTTCTCTGGATTTTGCTATACTAATGATCGCCCCAAAGTCTCACTGACACACAGGAACACGCATTTATTTCCTGCTCAGGCCACGTGGAGGTCGCACCTCTTCCCATGTCCTTCCGTGTAACTCCATGGAAGGAGTATCTGCTCTGTGACTTGCCAATCCTCAGGCAGAAGGGAAAGGGCCTGAGTGTCGAGAGGCCGCCAGAGGGTTCTTGAAGCTTCTGCTTAGAACTGCCATGCATTCCTCTTGCCTTCCCAGGGCCCACAGTCACAGGACTGACGCTGCTGTCAGGTGTGCAAGTCTTCTCCAGGTCCCACCTCATGTGGCAATGGCATCGAGGAGGAATTGGGCACCACACCGTTGCCTGTTTCGGTAACACCACAACAGGGCTTGCAGGCACATGTTTCAGATAATATGTTTAGTGGCTGTGCAGGGATAACTTATTGAGGTCTTAATTTATAGTTCCCTCATAAAGATATTGAACAGCTTTCCATAATGTGTTTTCTAGCCAAGCATGTCTTCTTTTTTGACATCCGGCAAAGTCCTTTTCTTATGTAATTGGATTTTTTTATCTTTCTATTATTGAGCAATAAAGGTTGTTTATACATTTGAGGTATGACTTGTCACATGAAAGTATTGAGAATATTTTATTCCATGTGTGACATTCTTTTTTCATTTTCTTAACAGGATCCTTTGGTAAGTAGAAATTTATTATTTTTATTATGAGGAAGTTCAGTATATCAACTTATTTTTTTTATGAATTGTGTTTCTTGAATCACTAGATTGTGTTTCTTTTCTCCTAGATTCTTTCTAGTGTTAGCTTCCACAGTTGGTTGTGTATAGTGTGGGTTGAGTCCATTCATTTTTCTTCAACATTTATTTCATTGTTCCACCACTGTTGTTGAAAAGGTTTCCTTTCCTCTCTGGATTGCCTTGGTGACTAGTTAAAGCTGCAGAGACCCTCTACACTTTTGTTTTGATATACTTTGGTGTAAACATCTTTTCACATCTTATGCAGTTGTAAAAATGGAGGATAATTTATCTGATACACAAAAGAAGAGTCACTGACACTTTATGTACCCCCCCCAACAACACACACACAAAGTCCAACAAAATTTAGGCAAAAACATTATCTCACACCCTGTAACTAGTTCCTGTGGTATCTTTTAGAATTCTGCTATTTCAACAGTTATGATAGTAAGACATATATGGTAAATGTGTTTGCACTCTTCTTATGCAATTTCTCTATGTGTAGTTATGGTTTGGATATTAGGCATCCCCAAAAGCTCCTGGGTTGCTGGAGTATCCAGAGGTGAAATCATTAGATTGTGAGTGTTGTCACCCAATCAGTCCTTTCTAGTTTTAAGGGACTGAATGGATGGTAGCCATAGGCGACCCTTCCCCTCACTCTTCCTCTCTGCTTCCGGAACCTGCTATGAGCTGAGCAGTTCTTCTCTGCTTGGCCCTCCCCCATGATGTGCTGACTCACCCTGGGCCCAGAGCAGTGGAGTCAACTGTCTGTGGACTGAGACTTCTGAAACCATGAGCCCCAAATAAACTTTTCCTCCTCTAAATTGTTCTTGTCAGGCATTTGGGTCACGATGATGAAAAAACTAACTAAAAGAGCGAGTGTCAGAAAATATGTCGATTAGAAATCCATTACATAACTTTTCTCCTCATTTAATGAATTTAAGACATATACTTAACATCTACATATTTTAAATTATAAGAAAGAATGTTGGGGAACTCAGAATCTTAATTTATTTTCATTGTAAAGAAATGTTAACCAAATGTAAAATCAAATAGATTAGTTTTACAGCCTAGATGAGCACTAATTGATAATTATAGCAGTCAAAGAATTTCTCATGATATTTACCAATTATCAGATGACATATTTTTAACCATTTCTGGCCAAGCAAGTTTTCATGAAACACTAGGTTTGTGAGGTGTTTCACAGGGAGAAAAGATCTAGGATTAATTAATTTCAGGAGACCCTGGGTTGGACAGAGGTAAAGAATTGTCTCACTACCAATGAACCAAAGCCTTTGACTACCACTGGGATCCAGACATCTCTAAGAGGACATCACCATCCACTGATTGAAGCGTAGGACTCACTACACTCCTGTTTCTGCTATTATCTTTTAGTAGAAACAATAAGACTTTTTGTTTTTATCAATTGCCATAAAAGATATAGCTTCAATTAAATAACAAAAAAATCCATTCAGAGAAAAGAGCCAACTAATACTAAAAGGAAGCAAATGAGAAAGTGAGAAGAACAAATAAAATAAAACCACACTTGTATAATTAGATTTTCCATTAAAAACAATAAAGGGCTGGCAAGGGACAATCCAACCAGTAACATGAAATATGAACTTGAAAATATCTCCAAATATAGAGAGGAAGTGAGTGCAGGTCAAATGGTCAGAAGGAAATGATAGATGTGCCCGTCTGCAGTCTTAGGATTATGGGTCTACTCGGAGAAAATCAAATACTTCATTCTCAGAAGTGTTGTAGAAAGAATTGTTGATGTGAACATTTATACTTAAAACCAGATCTCAGTATGAAGTTAAAAACAACTTACCATTCTCTACAAATAATAAATTAGAAAAAAAAATCACAAAATGAAAGAATCAAATATATAGGTGATAAGTAAATTGAGATTACCTTAAATTGAGATCACCTATAAAGGATCAGAATTACTCACAGCTAAAACACCAGAAGAAATTGAAGCATTTGGAGCTAAAATGTCATCATTCAAAATTTTGACTACAGAGGTAAATCCTGTTCATGTATGGGGGCAGAGGGGTAAGAGAAAAATAGTCTTAATAAAGTTTCAGAAAATAATCTGCCCAAATAAAATGCTTTAAAAATTTACTTCCAAATGCATAACATGGAAATGTAAATAAAAGTAGTTATCTGGTATACTTATCAGATATATTTATTTTCAATGTTAGAGATTAAAACCTGCAAGATGTGCTCCATACAGGAATTTTTTAAAACACAGAAAAATTTTTAAGTAGCATGAAAAGGACAAAACAAATGGGCAGGAATAAAATCAAATACATTAGTTATCATAGTAAACTCAAATATTTTAATCTCCACCCTCTTACAGTAGAAAGGAAACAAAGTCATAAATCAAAGTGTGTGATGTTACAGAGATTAATCAATCTCAAGAGAATGAAGAGGAATAGAGGTAAAGAGGTTACCAAAGATTTGTCAAGCATTTAGAAGAAACAGGGTATAAATTTCAAACTCTATAGAATTTAACAGAAAACCAAATTAAACAAGAGGGTGGTATGATTTTGATCTATACTTTGAATGTTAATGAATATGTGAAATCATAAAAATTTTGGTCAGAATCATGCATTATTTATCCATAAAAACTGTTGGAAATGAAATGAGAAATAAGTAATTGTTATCAGAAAATTTAGTATTCTTCTTTCTAATTCTGATAAAATGCAAAATGCAGGACATAAGATTTGAACAAAATAATTCATAGGGAAAATTTATTAAATATAACAACTTTGCCCCCTTCTGTAACCAACCTTCCCTAAAATATCTACACAGCTGGAACAAGGGCATATACCTGTCATCCCAGAGACCTGAGAGGCTTAGGCAGGAGGATAGCAAGTTTGAGGTCAGTATCAGCAACTTAGCAAGACCCTGTCTGTTTTAAAAAGGCCTGAGGATTTAGCTCAGTGGAAAACTACCCTTGGTTCAATCTATAGTAACCCCCCCCCACACACACAAAACAAAATAGCAACAGAACATTTATCAAGATTGGTCACATACATCATATGCTACATCAAAAACACACCAAAGTATTGAGAGAATGAACAGGAGAGACACAAAGAGGAAGAAAATGTTTGTGAAAGACGTGTCTGACAAGACTGCTATCTAAAATAGTCAAAGAATGATTAATATGTAACTTTTTTTTAGAAAGGGTCAAAGACAGCAACCAATATCACACCAAAGAATATACATGTGTGGCACAAAAGGATATGTCAAAATGCTCCACATCAAATGTCACCAGGGAAATGCAAATTAAAAAAAAAAGGAGATACCACTACACACACCTCAGAGTGGCCAAACTAAGGAACCTGATGACACCAAACCCTGGCCCGGGGAGAGGGAGAGCAAGAGACATGTTCACTGATCACTGGTGGGAATGCACAATGATACACACAGCCAGTTAAAAAGACAGTGTGGCGCCTTTTTACAAAACTAAGCACACTTATACCCTATGAATCCCAAAGGTGCTTCTTGGTATTACCCAAAGGAACTGAAAATTTAAGACTGCACAAAAGCCCGCAGGCAGATGTTCATAGCAACTTTATTGATCCTTGCCCTAATGTGGAAGCAACCAACATGTCCTTCATTAGGATAGTGGATAAATAAACTGTGGTTCATACAGGCAATGAAATATTATTTAATATTAAAAATGAATGAGCTGCATGAAAATACATCAAAGAAACTTAAATGCATATTACTAAGTGAAAGAAGCCAACCTGAAAAAGCTACATATTCTGTGATTACAACTATGTAACTTTCCGTAAAAGACAAACCATGGAGAAGGTAAAGACAGTGGTGGCTCTCAGGAGGTCTGGCGAGGAAAGGATGAACCGGTATAGCAGAGAAGACTCAGGGCAGTGAAAACATTCCTTATGACACTGCAAGGGTGGATACATGTCCTTACGCATTTGTCCAAAACCGCCAAATGGATAACACCAAAGTAAACCCTGTTGCCCTAGCAACTTCTCGAGACCCTGTCTCAAAATAAAACACAGACAGGGCTGGGGTGTGGCTCAGTGGTTAAGTGCACCTGGGTTCAATCCTGGGTACCAAGAAAAAAAAGAAAGAAAGAAGGAAGGAAAGAACCCTGATGCAAACTGTAGACTTGGGGTGATAATGGTTTGTCAATGTGGGCACGTGGACCACAGCAAAGGGACCCCCCCTCCGTGGGGGAGTGGCTGTGCAGGTGTCGCGAGATGAGAACTCTACATTTTGATGAATACTACTGTGAACCTGAAATTGCTTGAAAAAATAAGGCCTATTAAAAACATCAGAGTATCCTAATACTTGATTTCTACAAACTACGTTCATGATAAAAAGATATTTTTTGAAAGAAATGTCCAGAACTATGTTTAAAGGAAAGTGAATCCTACAACTCAGAAGTCCCTTTGAGAAGCAGTGAAAAGAGCAATAAAACATAAAACCCATCACAGAGAGTAACACAACAGAAAATTCCAGCATTTAGTCCTCATTTAACCCTCACGAGCATTTTTAACGTGTTTGCAGAAAAGCTAAAGGAGCATCTGATAGGTTAAGTGACCTGTTCAAAGTCACACAGTCTGTAAACAGCTGAGACAAGCCTTGTGCCCTCTCTCCTCTCATTGCAGGCATTCAAGATACTGCATTGTCTTCATGGCATAAACCAAGATTGCAACTGGAAAGCATTGAATTAGCCATTCCCTTGACTCTAAAATATTTTATTTTCATAATTTAAAGTTTCCAAAGGTAGAAACCATCTTAAAATGATTCCTTGCAAAGAAAAATATATGCTGATTGTCTGAAAGTAGGTGAATTAACATCAATGGAAAATATCTACTGATTAGATTTTCTACCCACTTGAAAGATCAACTTTAGGAAGAATGTGTGCTGTTGGATTTTAATTAAAATTAAAATCCTTCATTTATATTTAAAATACCTTCACAAAGTATTGAAACATAAAATGGCCATTGTACATGGAGAGAGAAAGAGTGAGAGAGAGAGAGATTGTCAAAAGCAGAGCAATGTGGTTAAGGTAGACACTGCCAGGCTTTCTGGAATACATGGTACTTTTTAAAGACAGGTGAGAAGTATGTGATTAGTTATTCAAAAGGACTATCAATCAAGATATAACACCAATCAGTCATTAACTAAATTTTAAGGTTAGTTGCTTATCTTGGGGAAAAAGAACATTATTCACTCACAATCGCATTTTATAAAAGTTGAAATGCCCATAAAACTGTTATTCTTTCCTGTGCAATGAAATTAAAGATTCACTTTCAGACTGCTGGATAGATCAAGGACTATGAAAAAGGTCATAAAATATCTATGGGTCACAGTGGTGCATATTTTAAAACAACAAAAATGTTTCAGAAAAATGTGCAGACACTGTCCATGAAGAACACAATTTTATTTTGTTGTGGATAATAAAATTGATAAATATTTTCTACTTGCAGTTTATTGTTCAATGTGGAAATTTTATATAGCATTCCTTTTCTTCTTCCCACATCTGTTATTCAAGTGTTTGCAATTATTGTCATGCTTTATTATTGAATGTTTTAAATCTAAGAAATAGGTCACGTTCGGTACCTTGGAAAGCTACAGAACTTTTGGGGGATCACCACCATCCACTACAAGACAACTGTCATCTGAAAAAAATAACTATCTGCTATAATTTAGACCTTAAATGTCCTCCAAAAGCCCATGTGTTAAATGTTTGGCACCCAGCATGGAGCTCTTGGGAAACGGAGGAAGCTTTAAGAGGTGAAGTTCAGCGGAAAGTCTTTAAATCATTAGGGATATGCTCTCAAAGGATTGTGGGACTTGGCCCCTTCCTCTTCTTTGCTTTGCTTCTTGGACATGAGGTAAGTTTTGCTCTGGAACATGCTTCCTGCCATTGCTATGTGGAACTGCCACACACAATGAGTCCACCTATCATGAACTAGAACCTCTAAATCCATGGGCTGAAGTAAATCTTTTCTTTTAATAAGTTAACAAGTATCTTGGGTATTTGTTACAAGAATGGAAAGCTGACAATATTCATTCATTTCTACCTGTTTCCAAAGTCTATCTGTGATGATTTGTCAAACGCCCCAACTCAAGTGATTTTATTACTATGATGGTGATATCAAAGCTAACAGATATCATAGAGCCTGAAATATCAATTACATTTCTGCTATTACTCAAACAATTGAAGTTAACAAAAGTAACATTATGAAGTATGATAAAACAATTAGACTTATATCTTCAGGATTTGGTTTTTAGTTTTTGATATTTAAATCTATGTCATTATGCCTCGTTTAGGGTCTGTTCAAAATCCTGAATTGAATACTACTCAATGATGAAAATATATTTCCTGGAGCTTCACTAGTGAATGCAATCATTTAAACTAAAAAAAAAAAAATTCCTTTGTACATGTTAATTTTTCAAATGTACAGATATCAACTTTATTTGTTGCATTTTAGGAAAGCATTTCAGAACTGTAAAGGTTAAGTATATCACTAGCAGATTTGTTACAAATTTAAATTTCTTAAAAAGTTTACCATCTACTTTGGAAGGTTCTAGAATACTCTGGTCAGTAATTTGGCTTCATCAAACCTAAATGAAGGACCTTTGTAATGATCTTACAATGTTTCCCATGGAATGAAATAAAGGGCTGGCAGAGGAAGCAGAATGTCTGGGAATCAAGAACCAAAATATTTCATGTGGTAGCAAGAGAGGAAATAACTTATTTTTTTTAAAAATGCTTAATCACGTCAAAATATCCTTCTTGAGATTAATATCATTTTCCTTTAGGATTTCCCAATGACACTTTCTGTAGACTCCCTTTTGCCCCTTCGTCTTTGAAACTAGAAACACCATGCTCTGCACCACACTAAAAGCAAAGTCTCAACCTCTCATCTCTGCCATCAACTTTCCCAGGCCCTCCAAAGAAGTCTTCAGTTCCTACCAGGGCTCAAAGCCCTTATTCAAGTGAAATACGTCGGCAAATGTTAGAAGGAAAATTCAGACTAAGTAGGTCTGGGGTAGGGTATAAAATTATGTATTAATGTGAAACTGATACTGCTGGTCCAAAGAGCACACTTGGAATAGCAAAGATACTATGGTTTAAAGGACTGGTAGCTGATGTCCAACCCAGCTGAGCCCAAGTCCTACCCTCAGCAGCTATCTGATCTTTCACACATCATTCCCATGAGCTCTAATTTCTTCCCCAGTAAAATGAGAATACCTATCTCATATTTTTTAAATAGTATAGGATTAATGAAAAATTTATGGAACTTCCTTAGAATTTAGTACTTAAAACATTGCAAGTGCTCAATAAAAGTTAGCTATTGCTTTGCTGAATATAAATACAGAGTTGAACCAGATGAGCTTGGTAATATAGGTTTTTACAACTTTCTAGACACTATTGTAACCCTTCACCTACACATGAAGCAATGTCATACCCAGAAATCAAATTAAATCTGTCATTTCATGTGTTACTGGCTAGCTGACTTTATTGAGAAAACAAAGACATACTAAGTCTTAATTGGCAGGGATATAACTAAGATTTAAGTGTGTCATCAAGAACCCATCCATTTATAACTAAGCAATTCTTCAGTGAATAAAAGCTGTGTCAACAGTGTTTATTAAATTAACCTGTGCATAGCTGGGCCATCGAAACTGGGCTCATTTCTGCCACTTTGTGACAGACACCAGCTTCCATCAGGCAGGATGGTTAAATCTATAACCTTCCATTTGGTAAAACAAGAAAGGTGATCACAAGGCTGTAACTGCACCACCAGAAGCCTCCTGCTTTAAAAATAAATATGCCGCCTTCTCCTCTGCCTCCATCTACTAGCAGGGGACCAATACACAGTGACAATACTGCATTTCAGACACATTATCTTTGAATAATTACCTCTCCTTCCCTCTGTGGAATGCTGTACCAGCCAAACCTCTTTTAATTTGGTATATGGTAGGATTTACAGATTGCCTATTATTACCATAAAAAAAAATCTTCTCAACCTTTACAAAAATGAAGGTAAATCATAGCCCATCCCAATCAGCACTGTCGTGTAGTTCATTTGCAGCCTCCTAGCAGGGACGGTCTCCCTTCCTTCCTGAATATGTATCCAAAAGGGGGATCTGTGGGTGCTCCAAAGAGCTTTGGGGACCAGAATTTGAAGGTAAAGGAAATCTCTGATGCTGGGCTCTCCTGATTCTCAATAAAATCACACTCACAGGTAAGATGCAGAGCGGTTGTGAGCGAGGGGGCCGGACTGGGCAAAGACAAAGCACAGGTGCCCGTGGGATTCTCCTCCCTCCTCATTTATTCCACCTCACCTTCTTCTGCTCTCAATCCATGACCTGTTCCAGGTAACTCTGAGATCTGTCCCAGCTCCCTTCCATGGACAATAACTTCATTTGCTTTGAAGTTATAGACTTTTTTAAATGTTTTCAGGTGAACACTTCAGGGTTCAGAGCTGGGAAAATAAAAGACTCATAGTTACTGGAGCATAGAATAGAAATGTTGATCCTAGAGGAGTGGTGAACAAGGAGATGTGACTCTGGAGGTGATGCTGTTGGCTCTAAAGAGAAGGCTTTTATATTTGGCCAAAAAGAAGAATCTAGCAGAAATATCCAATTGCAAATGAGATCATATAAAGATCCTTGCTAAATAAAACACATGTAAGTGAAAATTACCTGTAGAAAGCAGGGGCTGGGTGGCTAACTCTCAACAGGCCTAGATTTCTTCTCTGGATAAATCCTGTCATTGCTGTTTCCATCAATGCCACTCCCGTCCAGGTTCCTGAGTGTGCCCTTCTCTCCGCCCAGGATATTCACTGTCCGACCTCACACGTAGGTGTAATCAAGTCTCTTCCACACTGCAACTGAATCTGTGTGCACTCTGTGAGGGACCACTCCAGGATTCCTCCAGAGACCCCGGGGGCTCTAGGTCACCCTGTGCAAATCAGTACAAGGAACTGAATATATTGCTATTTCAAATGGATGGGGGGGCACTTTTAGCCAGTATAATGGAATGCTTACAGAATGTGTTCCTTTAGTTGTTTTATGCAATAGGAGATTTAAAAATAAGATTTGAAATAGGCCCAGAAAGCTGCCCTGATGATCTCACCCTGAGTGAAGGAGAAAGTTTCTGTGTTAACTGTCCATGTTTAAAACATACATCTCCTTTTAAATCCATGTGCAGATTGGCACAGTGTAATCACAAGTGATTCCTTTACATCTTCGGAACTACAATGACTCACAGATGAACTCAGTCTCTGTTCTCGAAAGTCAGCAGGAGAACTGGGTGTCATAATTTTATAGAATCCTCCTGTCAGGAATCTGTATGGGAACTATACACAAAAGAATAACTATATTCATGTGCTTTTTTATAAAAATAATGGAACTGTATTTCTCTACATGGAATGAGAAAAAAAAGAGAACTGTACAGCAGGTAGTAGGGGAGAATAATAAACTAATACCAATAAACAGAAATATGAGACTTGATTTCATTTCACTATTTTTAACTTATTAGACTATTTTTAACTTATAGAAAAATACTATACCATTGTTATCCTGGAATAATTTAAGAAGTAACCTCTGAAAATTTCTTACAAGGGGTTGATCATATACTTAATATTAGCTCATTCATCAATTTAGTTTGATCACAAGATCATATTAAGTTAATAAGCAACAGATTGGATTATTGCACTAATTTTTTAAAATTTTAAAAACTTGTGGGTGGTGAATTACTTTAATAGAAAAGATAGAAAACATCCAATTTAAATGCAAAATAACATCCATTGTAGTAATGTTAACATTAACAAGCATCAGTGATTTATGAAAATTACACATTATTAATATATTAAAATTTTGTTCATCTGTTTGCAAAATGTAAATAAAATCTATTTTCAATTAGAGAAGAGAAGTATAATAAAAAAATTGCTATATTATCTGTAATTGACTTTGGCATTAGAGCACAAATTCAGGAAAACCACACACACACACACACACACACACACACACACACACACATCCTGAAATCTTCTTTCACCCTTCCAGTTACAGAGCCTAGAACTAAACACAGGAATGGAGCCCCGTCTTAAATGAATTTCAGATTTTTACATGCATATATCTCCAACTACATAAAAACCCATGACATGAATCAGTTCTTGGAATACTTGACATAATGGTTTACTTAAAAGAGGAAGCCCAGGTGGTCATTTACTTAATACCAATTGCCAAGCAATTGCCACATTCTGAACACTCAAAATACAAAATGAAATAAAATAAAATCACTACTCATGGAGATAATGGTAAGAGGGATCCACATAAGCAAATAATAGTAATGTGAATATGCTGGGAAAGAGAAGGGCACACTCAGGAACCCGGACGGGAGTGGCATTGATGGAAACAGCAATGACAGGATTTATCCAGACAGACAGATGTTGTTACTAGCTATCTCAGATGGTCATGGAACCACCATGAGGTCAGGAGAGTATTAAATGAGACTTATCCAGCATTTAGCACAGAGCCCCACACTGAATAAGTACTCATTAAATGTTCACTACTATACTTTTAAAAATCTTCAGTTTAGTATCAGCAGCAGTGCACAAGACAAGAATCTAATCATACAGATGGATGTTTGTACGGGGGGATAATGTGCAGGCCTTTAGAACATACTTAGGCAATGTGCAGGCAAAGGAAACCTTAAGAAATAGAAGACACGATCCCTGCCTGCTTGATTACATGCCATTGCAGCAAAAGTGTTAAAACATTTCCTCCTGATTTTTCTTCCTCTGTCTCTGCCCCCAAGCAGCCTCAGCCCTGAATATGAGGGTGCACATCTGCACTTGGGTTTGTGTCGCCCCTGGCTTATGTCCCTGTCTGATCCAGGCTTTGGGGATAATCCACCAAACTTTTCCACTTCCTTATTTCAATTATCCCTTCAAAACTTTCATTTCTCATTGCCGACACTCTGATTCTCTCTTGACAAAGATAAAGGTCTACCTTTTCCCAAGAGGAGTCTTACGGAGTAAAAAAAATTGGAAAAGCTTTCTTTTTGCATTATCTTCATTTCAGTGCATTAAGACTAGAATTCTCCTGCTTCCAACATCTTGTGAAGAGATGGACAAGAGTATCTTGAAAGGTGGAATAAAGACACTAAAACCTGGGAACTCTCCAATAACCATGCAAAGCTCATTTCAGGCTCAGCATCAGACGGGTGGATCAACTTCCTTATCCCTTTTTTTAAGTAAGGAAAAAATAGTCTGGAGGGCTCTAACTCTGAACTTCTATAACCAAAAATCTAGTTTTTCATGGACTGTCAACTAGGTACTAGGACTGCGAAACATGCTGCTGAAATGTTTTCAAGGAGTTCAGGTGAGAAGGGAAATTCTGAAAGACAGATAAACAAAGATAGAAACACTGAGGCCTCAGGCTATCTACTTCCTAATTTAAAAAATGTATCTGAAACTGATAATGCAACATAAATCTCACTCCGCACACATTCAACGAGGGAGTGGAAGGATGCCTGGGGTTAGACACCAACCTGTACGAAGCTATGCATCTAGAGACACTTCCCTGTCCACAGTTCAGAAAACTGCCTATGATACTCACATTGCTATGGTTCCCAGGTGCAAAGGTGCAAAGGTCAATAGTCCTTTGGGGGGCTGTCATAAACAGGTACAGATAGGCTTCACCTTGTAGAGCAAACTAGGGATGTTCTGAGCCTCTTCACCTGTTCCACCTCACAAAAGCTTTGCTCATCATTCCGTTGAAGGTCAACAGCAGGATGTAGAAATTCACTGTTCTCTATTTTGGGTGCACCCCAGACACAGTTCTTCACTACCAATCATTAAAGAGACAGAGACACGTTAACCATGGGGTTAAGAGCAATTAACCTTCAGATTTCTTCACTTGTGGGGGTTGCTTCCACACCTCTGGGAAAGACCCTGCAACAGGTGACATACATTTTCAAAGGAAAGAAAATTGTACTGAATTGATTCTACCTAGGCTCTACCCCAACTTCTACCTTTGGCCCATGCCAAATGGCACCAGAATGACTCCAAATACTTTTGAACCAAAGGGAAGTTGAACAGAGGACACATCTGTTTTGAGATTAGGGGAGCTTCTGGTCACTTCCATGTCTTCTCAGGTCATAGGAAAGCTCTAGGAACATTCCTCTAGTCCTTTTGGGTAATGACAACATCAGACCAAAGATCAAGTCATGAAACTGTATGCATCCTATACTGTCCAACACACGTCTAAGAAGTTGAGAAGAAATAAGTCTGAAGTATACAGAGCCAATGACAACAAATTTATAAAATTATAACTATGTCATACTCTGGATCTTTTTATGTTCATGTATTTGTTTGCTTTTAAAACACACAATTTGTGCTAAATGATTTTTCAACCTGAATTAGTATTTACATTAACTAATATTGTACTTACATTTTAAATTCATTTTACTAAAAAGAACCCCCAAAATGTAGGCCCTACAGTATATGAATCCACTTATCTATTTCAGATAAAGATGTTCACCCATATGTGTGCAATATAGAATTACATTTGTACAAACGTGAAAAAATTCAGGCAATAAGGTTGAAATCTTATAATTACGTTCATGAGTCATTTAAATAGAATAATAGTTTAAATGATGGAATGATGAGGCATATTATGCTTGGTCAAAATATCTTAATATAGTATGAAATCATTAAATACAATATATCAAGACTACATTATAACACGGAATAAATTATAAGATCTTAAATAAGTACAAAAAGTAAGGTATAAAGTTGAGTTTAAAATCAAATTTCTACTGGACATGGGGGCGCAAGCCAATTCAAGCAGAGGTTCTAAGAGATATACAGAGGAGTAAAATAATAGCTACCCAGGTCATTTCACTAAGTATTAGGGAGATCTTCTTGTCATCGTATCCTGTAATCCAAGTGGCTCAGGAGGCTGGATGAATCATAAGTTGAAAGCCAGTGTCCACAATTTAGTGAAGCCCTAAGCAACTTAGCATGACCCTGTCTCTCAAAATAATAAAAACAAACAAACAAAAAACAAACAAACAACAAATAAAACAAGCCGGTATGTGACTCAGTGGTTAAGCACTCTTGGGTTCAATCCCTGGTACAAAAAATAAAAACTAATTTCCACAATTATTAAAAAATGCAAGGAGAAAATCAAGAAGGAAATTATACCTTCAGTTAATCTCTTTATGTTTATGCCGTGTTTGAAATACTAACAGTCAAAGAAATAATCTTTTTAACATTATCTTTTTCAGACTGTCTATAAGAAGTCTTTTGAAAATACACAGGATACATGATTCACTCAGAAACAGATTCTGGTTTATATTCTGGTGATTATGACAAAGACTAATTCCTAAGATCAATGTATTAGTTTATTACTGCTGCTATAACAAATTACTACAATTTGTGGCTAAAAACAACATAACTTTATTAGCTTACAGATTATAAACTGGTCTCCATGGGCTCTAACATCAAGGCACCAGCAGAACTGTGCTCCTTCTGTACGCTCTGGGGGTTTATCTTTTCATTGCTTTTGCAAGGCCTGCCTTGGATCTTGACTTTCTTCTCCATCTTCAAAGTCAGCACTACCAGACTGAGGCCTCTCATGAGGAGTCACTCTGATCTCTGATTCTGACTCTTCAGTCACCTTTTCTGTGTGTAAGTACTCTTGTGATTATGTTGGGTTCACCCAAATAATCCAGTATAATCTGGTTAACAATCCATTCCTCTTTGCATGCAGCCTACTGTATTCACAGGTTCTAGGGATTCGGACATGCATGTATTTGGGGGTCCATCATTCTGTCTACCACCATCATTAAGAACTGCTTAGTCTTGAGATTCTGACCTTTGATTACAAATCTAACACTACGTGTATATCATCTTTCCTACACCAAGAAGACTATATGTAATTAACTATCCTCAAGATTGATATCAACACTAATAAACACAGTGTTTATTAGTAAAAACTATCTGCTCAGAAGGGCTCTTTGAAGTCTTACAAATCTCACACTTTTTGGGCTCAGATGCTGGTTCAAAGTTGACCATTTAGTTCAAGCTACGTCAGTCAGAGTTTTCTTTGAGTTTCCAGGGAAGAACCCAGTCAGGGCACAATGCAAATGCAAACTTAGAGGATGCTAAGTTTCATGTCACCCTGAAAACACACCCATCTGCAGCAGGCACAATGAATAGTAAGGTGTTGATAGAAAAAGAAATATGTGTGCTGGGCTCTACTGGGTGCATGTGTATGCATAGTCTTGTGCATGTGTGTTTGTGTGTGTGCATGACAGGGAGAAAGAATAGGTTGTTTAAATCCCTTTACCTTTCATCACAAAAGTCACTTTTACCCCTGTCCTTCTTGGTTTATGAGCACATAAATCATTTGCTTGTTTCTGGGTGTTTGAATTGGGATTCTGCCATTTCCATCCAAAAAACTCTTAACTAAAATAAATGCTGTGTAATTTTGTTATATGCTCAGTGCTCTAATTAAGGACAAATAAATTAAAAACATAATCAAGAAAGCAGAGTCCCATCAGGTCACAGGAACAGAAGAACAACTCCTGATCTGTGTGAAGCTGGGCTTGCTCGTAAGTGTGATCTGTTCCCAATAATGACTTATTACCGGCAGTCTTGGTCCTATAGGAGATATCAACAATGTTCTCTTAAACACTTTCTAAATTCATTGCCTACATAGAACAAGTCATAGTAAATATTCTCGCTGTCATTTCCCTCCTTGTAGCCAGTTTGCAGCATAGAAACAAAGTCCTTCAATTCAAGCAGAGGTTCTAAGAGATATACAGAGGAGTAAAATAATAGCTACCCAGGTCATTTCACTAAGTATTAGGGAGATCCTCTTGTCATCATATTTTGCCAATGTTATCAGTTGTATCAAATGAAGAGAAAGTGAAAGGATATACAATGAAAAATAAGAATAAGCCCAGAAGGTTGGCTCCAGATCGTACAATAACAATAACCATCTGTTATTGCTAATTCATGACCTGCTAGCTCATGTTCACTACTGTTTCCTAAGGTTATGTGCTTTGCCACACTGCTGGAAATTTCTTCGATAAGTTGCCCCTGATCTCAAGATTCATATGGACAATCATTAGCCAAAGTTAAAACAATAATATGGCTAAGTGCTGATTAGAAATAAGTTTACAGGGTTGGGGAGATTAGTCAGTTGGTAGAGTGCTTGCCTTGCAAGCATGAGGCCCTGGGTTCAATCCCCAGCACCGCAAAAAAAAAAAAAAAAAAAGTTTACAGACTGTCTAGTTTTATAGGCATATAGAAATTGCAAAGCACCCATTGTGTTTCTTTATTAAATTTTACATTGGTTAATATAAATATTTGCCTTATTTTTAAATAATGAGATGGATCTTCCCAAAACAGTTCCAAATGAAATTTGATTAGCATACAAATTACACTTCTTCCCTTCTTTACTGTACTCTTGTTATCTCTACAATGCCAGGTTATACATGTGAAAGTATTCTGTCACTCACTACTTATTAATCAGAATGGAGACCCCTCTCCTGGGTAGACACTAAAACCAAAAGCATTATGGAACAAAAGTACTTCTTTTCTGAGAATAAAATAGGAATGTGATTTTTTTCCCTTCAGCTTGAACTTTGATCGTGTGTCCATTTCCCTAATAAGAAACTTTATTGACAAATTATCATGATGTAGAATAAAATGATTTGGGGCTTGGTTCACTTTTTCATTTCAAAATTGAATCTTATGAACACTTTTTTTTAAAAAAAATAGCAAAATTGAAAGCTAAAATTTTTGATTTTATGCAGTGGTTTCTAAATCATTGCTGCCTTTTATTAACATTATGGAGTCTTTTAGAATCTGTCCAAAGAATTTGTGGACTCTCTCTTCATAAGTATTTAAAAGCACATTAATTCATATGATCATAAAGAGGTTCTCATTGCCTGTTTCCCAACCACCTGTGTTGTACCAATTCCAGGTTAAGAATCCCTAAAGTAGCATTACAAAGATTCCTCTCATAAGCAAATTATTCTGGTTCAGGAATCACATCAGAGATTAGCTGAAGGAATACATAAGGTTGAAAGCAGATCTGAAGGTCCTGAACCATCAAGGAGCAAGGAAGGACATTTGTATGAAACAGCTCTTCCCCCAGCATTTATCCCCATATCCTTCCTAACCACACTGAAGATGTACCTGAAAATGCAGATTTCCACTCCACCTCCGATAAGGCACACACTGGATGAAGCAATTACCGAATACACTATACTCTTCCATCTTTCTGTGCCTCTTGACATGATTTTCTGTCATGAAAAGTGTCCCTTCTTTTTTTTTCCAAAAGCAAATCTCTGGGCCCTCAGGACCTCCCCAACTTCACTCTTCTTTCTTTCCCAGAGCCCAGAAATCTTACCTCCATCAGCCCACTGAAAGAGTGGTTGTGTGTGTGTGTGTGTGTGTGTGTGTGTGTGTGTGTGTGTGCGTGTTTTCTCTTCTAGGCTGTACCTATAATTGCTTAGTCTATTTGACCTACTATTTAAAAGCTACCATAGGTGGGGTGTCTTATAAGCCATGGACATTTATTTCTTAGAGTTTTGGAGCTCGAAAGTCCTAAGATCAAAGCACTGGCAAAAGAGAACCTGTTTCCTGACTCATGGACAGCACCTTCTTGCTGTGTCATCACATGGTAGAAGCATCAGGCCTCCTTTTGAAGGACACTAATCTATTCACAAGGACTCAATCCTCATGACCAGATCACTTCCTGAAGGTTCCATCCCTGACTACCATCACCTTGGGGTCAGCCTTCCACATGTGAATGCTACAGGGAGGGGGACAATCATTTAGACCACAGCAATGCACAGCACAGTACAGAAACTTGCTCTCTGTGCAAATGCCTGGGATGGAGGCAGGGTTGATTTCTTCTAAGAGGGTATAATGGGTTCTTGAAAAATATCTCCCCCCAGTCATGCCTTTCCACAAAATCAGAATGTCATCCAATTTGGATAGGATCTTTGCAGATATACTTAGTTAAGGACTTGGTGCTCCCCAAATCCAATGACTAGTGTCTCTATTAAAGAAAAAGAGAAGGAGATTTGGACAGAGAGGGACAGGGAAGACAACCAGGTAAAGAGAGGTAGAGTCTAGAAAACATGCAGCCATGTTTTCAGAAGAAATGGAAGACTAGGAAGGAAGCCTTCCCTAGACTGTTCGGAAGGACCCTGGCCCTCCTGACACCTTGATTTCAGACTTAAAATCTCCAGAACTGTGGGAGAATAAATTTTTGTTGTTTTAAGTTACCAAATTTATGATTACTTGCTTCAGCAGCCCTAGGAATCTCTTATAGGGAGTGGGGTGGGTGTGCTTCAGTTGTGGACCATGAGGGTCTGCTGTAGCTAAGGGAGAAAGGGCTCTTAGGAGATACTTCTTCAGGAGATAATATGCCTGGGAAGGGTTTCCAGGAGGGCACCTGAGGACAAGCACAACTTCCCTAGGATGCGTCCCAGCATTGATCCTGAGCTGCCTCTGGACAATTGTGCAGAGATTTAATGCTATCCTTAAATAGGCTAATGGCTCCCCTGAGCATGGCGCCACTTCTCAGCACGATCCCATCTTACAGTGCCTATAAAAGCACAATCAAAAACATGGTTACAAAGCAAGACAAGTCCTCAGTTAAGCAACCAATCAAATGGAAGTTCTGGGTAGTGAAGGGATCCTAGGGAAATAATTCAAATCTGTTGGTCAGTTCTTTGATTAATAATGGAAAATGTGTTCAAATTGTTCTTACTCTGACTCATCCACAAAATCTTAGTTTCATTAACAAGGAAAAAATAATCCTGGGGAATGACCTTCCTCAAAACATAAGATGATATGCTGAACAAAAGACAATATGGACATCAGTAAAGGAGAGCTTTTGTGGTAACAGTCAAACAGTAATTCACTATTTAATGTTATCGTGGTTGCTCCACAGAAGGGAGTTAAGTATGTCTCTCCATATTATCCTTCAATCCTAAAATCCTATAGTGAAAACCCAAAATACATTTCTGAGACATTACCTTTTCTAGCCTCCTTTACAATCTATTTCAGTCCAATTATCTTCCACTTTGAAAAAAAAAAAAAAAATCAGAGTCCTGAATGTGGTCAGTGTTAGAAGGGACCTAAGAATATTCACGCTCAAGGCTCTCCTCTGCCCACTCCTCAGCCACCCTGCCATTTCCCCTTGCTTTAGTCCTTCCCTGCCTAATCAGCAGAGCACTGGGCAAAAGTCCCACATGACAGCAAGTTTATACAACTTTTAAGCCCTCCCTGAAGCCCCGTTTGCTCAGTGGGGAATAGGGCAAAAACTACAGTGTGCATCCTTCTGCAGCAGGACTATACCTGCTAAACAACCCTGCGGAATGGTGGTTCTAAATGGGACCTCACAGTGGAATCACCCAGGGAGTGATGCAAGGTCACACAGCAGACAAGTCAACTCAGGAGAAAACTGGGCACTGGCATTTTAAAAATACTTCTGCAAGATCAAGTGTCCTTGTTTCCTCTATGAATTCTTTCAAGGAAGAAAGCCCACCTGACTTAGATCTTTTTGAGGAAATCTTCATGACTTGAAACTAAGACTTTGTTTCTATTTCCTCTGGCAATCTTCCCTCAGTTCTCATTTGGCTCCCTTCCAATATTCAAATCTGCCAAGAATGACCTCCTCAGAAATGTTCCCTGACCACCATACCTACAACAACCCCAACACCATCATCGTCACTTTATCGTACTAAATTGATTTGCTTCAATTAGAAGCTATGACAGTGGTTGCCCTGCTTACAGCCTATTAACAGCACTTCCAGGGGCTCCATGTACCTAGTAATAACCCCAGAGATACACGTTGGCGGGAGGAAGGACTGAAGGAATGTCAATCTTGTTTTTGCTATTGAATTCTGTCCTCGAGGTCACTGGTACGCCATCTACTTGAATCCTTGTAATCCCTTATATCTGTGTTAGTTTAAAGTTAAGAAAGAAATTTCACATATAGTGTCTAAATTATCCCTCCCAACACCATGTTAGAGGAAACCAGTTATTATAGCATCATTTTTTACAGATAATAAATTGAAGACCCCAAATGCTGAAAACAAAACAAAACACAGCTCTTCAGGGTCACACAATAAATGGTATGAGAACATCTACACTATGAGGATGTCATAATGTCTAGTGGCTATTCCTGCCCCTTCTGAGGTACAGGCCACCACAACTGTTAACTGGATAAGTCCGAGGGAAGGGAAAATCTTGGCAGCATGATCAAGTCTCTCTACCAAAACAGGATACCCCTGCCTGAAGACAGTGTTTTCAGGACCGGAAATAAGAGAGGGGCTGGAGAAAATTTGCGAACAGGGTGATGTCAGCACAGACTTGTCCTGGCACACCTTGGTGCAGACCTCTAAAACCTCCCCAATCCTATTTGCTAATAAGCCCTACCCAAAGCCTGCAATCCCTCTGGACCTCTCTCTTTATGTAATAGGATGATCAGAAAAATGTGTCTAGTCTCAAGCTTGAATTTATGCCACTTGAGTTTTGCTACAGCCTCTTTTGTAATTACAATAAACCACACTCGAGAGTATGAGATCTGTGATTTTTGTCTCATCACTGTAACTACAATTCAGTAGGAACATCAGCCATATCCAACCTTCCAGCTGGGGAAGCCAATGCAGCAGTGCAAAAGACCCTTCCAGGTACCCTGTACTCTATATTTTCTTTCCATTCACATGTCTGCAATTCATTAGTTAACCTTTGTGTACTATGGGATTTTGGGGAGAAACCCTGGCAAAGCAGTTAGCATCCTTATAAATGACTTTGTACATGACCTCAAAAGAGTTGCTGTTTCATCCCTGGGACTCTCCAAGCCTCAAATGTCTCACAACTATACCATGCCAGACCATTTGGTATTATTTACCAGCATCCACATGGCACAAATATTTTGAACAGCAAAGAGGCTAAAATTATTTAAGAATTTAAACAGGAAGCCAAAGAATCCTGCTTTTCTTCCTTTATCCAAATAAAAGACATCATATGAGAAATAAATATTTATGGAGAATCAAAACTCATCTATCTTAATTATTAAATGTCAGATGAAAGGATGCCACATTGAAGAATACATTATTCTGAACTCTAAACAGACACTTGGTAGAAGGCAGACTGAAAGCATGCGTGGGTGAGACACGTGGTTCTCACAAGGAGGAGCTGGCTCTCATTTGTCTAGATAGCTTTGCAAAAGCAGACTCCAAGTCAACTGTGAAGGTGAGCCAGAAATAACAGGTGTGAGTCCATGAGAGCAGACATACTATCTAGGATCCAAATGAGTCAGAACTCAAAGTCAAGTTCACTTGCTGCAGAGAGAGCAAGGAGAAAGGGAGGGAAAGCAGACTTATGGAACTAGGTTCAAAATCACCTAGAAGGCTTTTGCTGCCATTTTTGCTAAGACTTGCTGGGATCCACACCTGCCAAGAGGAGGGAACCAGACTAAGTCACGGTCTGTTCATCAACTCACCCTCACAGAAACAACCCAGTATCCTAACCAGTTGCAGTTCATTATATACATACACATATATATGTACATACACATATACCTATATGCCCAATATCGAGAAAATATGACCCTGAAAATGACAATCTGACTACTAAAAGCTATTGTCATTTTAATAATCTGTGGATGCAAGCAACTGTGAATAAAATAATTTTGTATTTGTGCTTGTTTTCTCAGATTCTGTCAATAGACACAAAAACATGATTTGAGGTTCAGGAAGGAGGAAGAAGACACATGTGAGGAAGCTAAAGTGTCCATCTTCTTCATGGAAAGATTTGGGTCTCAGACACTTTGATTTCATTTGGCATTTTAGGGATGATACAATAGATGGACCTTACGCAAGATTAATCTGACACAAACCCACTGAGAATTCTACGTGGTGGAAAATAGGACCACAACCTTGAAGGGAGCAGAGAATGCTTCCCCTTTGCAAGAGTGCTGGGGAAAGAGGCCAGAAACCACTCCCATTGGTCTCCTGGCCAGTACTACAAAAGAAAGAAGGGTGTGAACAACCACCAGGCTTCACACCCTCCTAGGGGCTGGAAGCCTAAGAAGACTTGGAAAAAAGCTCTGATTGGCATAGGTGCCAAATACCCGACCCCACCTTGCCTGCACAATCTAGCACTTTGGAGGAGAGGAAACTTTTATTTTTTATTAATACATTTCTTGTTATTGCTGCTGCCGCTGCTGCTGTATGTATGTGTATTCCTCTCTTTTCTTCTTTTAACATTCAATTTTTTTCTTCTCTTTTTAAAAACTTTTACATTTCTCCTGCTTTTCCCTTTTCTTCTCTTTCTAGCTTTCAATTTTTTCTTCTTTCATTTTTCCTTGGTTTCTTTTTCCTTCCTTACCTTTAATCTAAATATTTATTTTGTAACCTTTTAGTTTACTGTATGTTTTTTCCCCCTTTCTGCTGTTCTTGGTATTGTGCTTGCTATTTTTATTGAGATTTTACTTCATCTCTTTATCTGTTTTGTTGTTGTTTTTCTCCTTCCTATGCAGGGATGGGGATGCAGAACCTGAAACTTCAAGCATGTTGGGTGGGTGTTATGCTCTTGAGTTACACTCACAATTCAGCTTGGAGAAATTTCACCTTACTCCAGCTATAATCTACCCAACTCAAACCTTGGCAGATAAATTAATATTAACTTAAATAATAGGTGAGATAAGAGGTCCCAGCCATTGACCCCGCCGCAACCCCCAACTAGGCACTGGTGGTGGAGGCTGAAGCCCCATTCCTTCACATTCACTTCCACAGCAACAGCAGAGAGAACAACACAATAGTTGTGGACACTACATCTAAAAGGAGGGGCCTCTACATAGGTTGCTACCATGATCTATCTGGCCACAGAGTGCTGACAATACCAGAGTATCCATAGAGGGGGCACCCCTCATATTCTGCTGTCTACACCATTCCTGCTGGAACTACCAGAGGAACACCACTCTTGCAAGACCCACAGAGAAGTAGTTCCCTTAGGCCCTGACACAGAATGCATTTTGTCAAAACCCAGTAATCACAGCCAAAGAAGTCACAGGGAAGCCACAGTGGAAAGTGCGGAACAAAAATCAACATTTCACAACAAATTGGTATCAAAGGGCATATTATCTAAAGAAGGCCCTCACGCAAAAGTGGGAGTGATCACTATCCTAACAGATGCACAAATCTCAACAGAGAAACATGGAATATATGAAAAAATAAGGCAATATGAAACCTCCTAGTCTCTAGTAACCAATTCAATGATGTCAAAGTAGATGAAATACTGGACAAAGAAAATCAAAAGGATAATTTTTAAAAGTTTAATGAATTCCAAAAGGATAAAAATTCAGTCTTGTCCTGAATTAATGAAGGAAGACAATGGATATGAATGAACAATTAAATGAAGAGACTAAGATTTTGAAAAGGAAGCAAACAAATAAACGAAAATTATAATAAGTCAGATTAAAAACTCAGCTGAAAGCACCACCAATGAACTAGGTAAAGTGGAAATAAAAAATTGTCAGGACTTAAAGACAATGTCGGTGAATTATTACATTCAGATAATAATAAACAAGTAGAACAATAAACAATATACAAGATTCTGTAGGAACTATTAAAAGACCAAAACTATGCATAATTGGAATATATGAGGGAGAAGAGCTGGTGTTATGGGAGCTTATTTAGTAAAACAATAACCAAAAATTTCCCAAGTCTTAGGAAAAAACAAGAACACCCAGATACAGGAGGCAATTAGAAGCCCAAATAAAAATGATCAGAAAAAAAAAAAAAAAAACCCTCAAAAACATAAACTACTAACTCTCATTTAAGACAAACCCATTAGAATGACACTTGGATTTTCAGCAGAAATTTTAAAGGCTAGGAGAGCATTTAATGATGTATTTCAAGTCCTGGAAAATTAAAAAACCTGCCTACCTTGATTACTGTACCTTAAAGTTATCCTTCCAATTTGATGAAGAAATAAAGACTCCAATGTTAAGCATAAACTAAAAGAATGCATGACCAGTAAACCAGCATTTCAGAAAATACTTAAAGGAATCCTACATACAGAAGAGGAAGAGAAAATGGGAAAGAATAAATCTCACTAGAAGAGTAGATAAGAAAAAATCAGTAAAGAATTAATCATTATTAATACATAAAACCATCAAACTCCTAAATTAATAAGAGACAAAGTAATTAGTATAAAATATTCAAACTACCAGAAGAAAAACAAAGACAGGAAGATGTATGTAACTTTCAATAATTTCATTTAATGTAGATGGTCTTAATTCTCCAATTGAAAGACATGGATTGACCAATTGGATTAGAAAAACAAGACCCAACAATACTTCACATATGCAGATTGAAAGTAAAAAGATAGAAAATGATATTCCAAGCAAATGGAATATAAAAGCAAATACGAATAGCTGTGCTCACACCTGACAAAACAGACATTAAATCAAAATCAGTTCAAAGTTACAAAAGGTTGCTAAAAATTCACCAAGAACAGGGCTGGGGAGATAGCTCAGTTGGTAGAGTGCTTGCCTCGTAAGCACAAGGCCCTGGGTTCAATCCCCAACACCACAAAAAAAAAAAAAGAAAAAAAGAAAAAATTCACCAAGAACAACAACAAAGATGGGAGTGGTAGTTCATGCCTATAATTCCATCTACTCAGGGGACTAAGGCAGGAGAATTTCAAGTTTGAGGCAAGTTAAGAAGACTTGTCTCAAATAAAACAAAACAAAATAAAAAGGCCTGGAGATATAGTTCAGTGGTAAAACACTTGTCTATCACATGTGAGTTCAAACTCCAATACTGAAAAAGAGAAGAAAGTATTATATTATATATGCTTACAAGTTTGGAGCATCCAGTTTTGTAAAACAAAAACTCTTGGACATAAAGGGAGAAATAGACTCCAATACTCCACTATTGAGTAGACTTCCATATCCTGCTCTCACCAATAGATACATCATACAGACAAAATATCACCTAAGAAACATCAGAGTAAAATTATAGTATAAATCACATTGATACAACTGACATCTACAGAATATTTCCATCAACAGCAGCAAAATACACATTCTTTTCATCAGTGCATGGAACCATTTCCTGAATAGTTCATATCACAGATTAGGCATAAAAATCTTGACAAACAAAAAATACTGAAATAATTTCTTCCATCTTATCAGAACATAATGGAATGACCCTAGAAATCAACAGTAAGAGAAGCTACAGAAATTATACAATCACATGGAAACTAAAACATACACTTTGGAACAAACAGTGGGTCACTGAATAAATAAATAGGGGATCACATGAATATGGAAACACAACACATTAGAGTATGTGAAAGAAATACAGTAAAAGCAGTACTATGAGGGAACCTACATTTAAAAAGCAGAGATACCAAATATACAACCAAGTGATTTTTCTCAAGTCTTAGAAATCAAGAGTAGGCCAAACCCAAAATCAGTAGCAAGAGAGAAATAATAACAATCAGAGCAAAAAAAAAAAAAAAAAAAGAGAGAGAGAGATTAAAATCATGGAAAATACCAATAAAACAAAGAGTTGGTTCTTTGAAAGAATACATTGGTAAACTCTTAGCTAAACTAACCAAGAAAAAAAAAAGAAGACTCAAACAAACAAACAAAAAATTATATGCTAAGAAACTGGAAAATCCAGAAGCAATGGACAAATTCCTAGATGCACATGACTGACCAAAATTGAATCAGAAGGATATTTTAAAAAAACTAAAAACATATCAATAAAAAGCAATAAGATTGAAGAGTATTAATGCCTCTCAACAAAGGAAAGTTCAGGTACAAGTGGATTCACTCTTAAATTTTAACACTTTTAAGTAATAACTAATACCAATGTTTCTCAAACTAGTACATAAAATAGAACGGGAAGAAACTACTCCGAATTTATTCTACAGAGCCAGTATTACCCTGCTACCAAAACCTGATAAGGATTCAGCAGAAAAAGAAATTAAACCAACATCCTTAATGGACACAGATTCAAAAATCCTTAATAAATAATTTCAAATTGAATTTTCAAGCACATTAAACAGACCATATACCATGATCAAGTTGGTTCCATTCCAGGGATGCAAGGATGATTCCACATATACAGACGAATAAACATAATATAGCAAATAAACAAAATCAAGGATAAAAACCACATAACATCTCAACAGATGCTGAAAAAGTCTGTGATTAAATTCAACTTCATGATATAATTTAGAAGGAACATATCTCAACAAAATAAAGGCTACATATGACAAATGTGGCCAACATCATACTGAAAGGGAAAAAAACTGAAACATTCTTCTAAGATAAGGAAAAACATAATGTATCCACTCTCACTTATTCAATATAGTAACTGAAATGTTAGCCAGAGAACTTAGGCAAGAGAAATAAATAAAAGGGATACAAATAGGAAAGGAGGAAGTCAAATTATCTCTGTCTTCAGATGATAGGATTGTATGCTTAGAAAACACTGGACTCCACCAAAACACTCAGAATTGACAAATTCAGCAAAGTATCAGGGTTAAAAATCAACACACAATTATCATGAACTTTTCTATACACTATTAATTAAATTTCTAAGAAAGAATTCAAAAAAGCAATATCATTCACAATAGCTGCAAAAAAGTAAGATACCTAGGAATAAACCTAATCAAAGATGTAAAATAACTCTACAATAAAAATTACAAAACATTGCAGGAGGACATTGAAGAAGATACCAGAAGTTGGAAAATATTCTCCAATATTCATGGATTGGGAAAATGGAATATTGTCTTTAAAAGGCCATAGTAATGAAAGTGGTCTACAGTATTCAATCCAGTCCCCATTGAAGTATAAATTGTGTTCTTTACAGAACTGGAAAAATTATTCCTAAGATTCATATAGATTCACAAAAGGCCCAGAATACCCAAAGAAATCCAGGGTGAAAAGAGCAATGCTGGAGGTATCACAATATTTTACGACAGAGCCACACTAACAAAAACAGCATGGGATTGGCCGAAAAACAGACACATATATCAGTGGAATCGGATAGAGGGCTCAGAAATAGAACCAGGCATCTGCGGCCAACTGATTTTCAACACAGGTGTCCAAATAACACACACTGAAGAAAAGATGGCTTCTTCAACTACTGGTGCTGGGAAAACTGGATATCCACACATAGAGATGGAAACTAGACCTTATGTTCTCATCCTGTTCAAAAACCAACTCAAAATCAGCTGAAAGACCTTAACGTAAGACCTGAAACTTTGAAACTACTAGGTAGGAGAAAAGATAATGGAGACACTTGAATATATATTTCCAATGGCTCAGAAAATAAAAACAAGAATTGACAAATAAGGAGACAACTGACAAAATGACAGCAAATCTCTACCTGCTATTAATTTGACAGAAAGAGTATTCAGAATACATAAAGAACCCAAAAAACTTAACAATCCAATCAAAAATGAGCAAATGATCTAAATAGGTACTTGTCAAAAGAAGTTGTATGAATGGCCAACGGTCAGTAAATATAGGAAAAACTGTATCAGGAAAGCTATATCAAAATTACATTGAGATTCCATCACACCTCAGTCAGAACAGCTGTTATAAAATAATATTAACAAACGTTGGTGAAGATGTAGAGAAACAGGAATCCTTTAAGTGTTGGTAGGAATGTAAATTAGTATAGCCACCATGGAAAACAGTATGAAAGTCCCTCATAAAACTAAAAATAGGACTACCATATGATCTAGCTCTACCACTACTGGGTATTTATCCAAAGGAAATTAAGTCTTCATACAAAATAGATAGCTACATAAGCATGTTTATTGCAGAACTTTTCACAGTAGTGAGGATATGGAATCAGCTGGTAAACAAATGAATCAATCAAGAAAACATGGTTTGTATACAAATTCAGCCAAAAGAAAAAAGAAATCATGGCATTGCAGGGAAATGGAAAAAAAACTGGAGGACACAATGTTAAGAAAAATAAGCCACATACAGAAAGACAATCATGTAATTTCTTTTATATGAGGGAACTAAAGACAAACAATAAAAAGATGATCTAAAAGTAGATAGAGGGACTGTAAGCCGGAGGAGAAAGAGACTCGGGATGAGGGCAAAGAGCAAAAGGGGGTAGAAAGGGTACAAAGGAGGGCAGACATCATCAAAGCAGGATATATAGCACGCATGGAATGTCGCAGGAACCCATTACGTTATATGATTAATATTACAATGTTTTAAAAAGTTATTTTGCTTCCTCTTCTCTATATTGGCTCTCCTTCTTGTTTCAGCCTTTCTACACACACTTATTCCTCTACTTAGAACTTCCTTTCTAAATCATTGTCTTTCTAAAGCTACTCATCTCTGCAGACCTTGCTTCTAGTTTTCTCTTATTTCATAAAACCATACTTGTACCCAAATACAGCAAATAATTTCTTCCTCCTCTGATCAAAACCTTAATCCTTTCTCTCAACATGTTGCCACATTATCACAAATGCTTATCCCTGTGGTCAGTACACTTTGTCTTTAAGGACTGTGTTAAATATTTTAGACTTTGAGGTCCATCTGCTCCCCTATGACCATTATTCCACTTTGCCATTACAGTCAGAAAACGTCCATGTATGAACAAGTGTGTGGCTGTGTTCAAGTCACACTTTATTTGCAACAACAGAATGTAGAGCAACCGGCTTAGCAAAGAAATAACTGGTGGGGTGATCATAAATATCAAATTGATTAGATTTGATAAAGAACATCATTTATGAAAATATGATACATACCTTGTCTAGTGAGTATACAGTATATTGCATTTCTGAATTCATTTTGCAACTATAGCACAATGACTGGACTATTAATTTTTAATAACATCTTGTGTATCCAAGAGGAGAATCAAGGTTCTGACCAAGCTACATGACCCTGAAGCTTGGACACAGTGATGACTCTCTGCCTCATTGATTTTCTATTACCATGAACATCTGCCAAGACGCTGGTTCCATGAAGATTATGGATGATAACCAGACAAGATTGTTACCCACTGAAAGTACCTGTTTATATTTGTAAAATCAGGTAAAAAAAAAAAAAAAAAAAACCTTTGGAGACACACACTGTATCCTCCACGAAAATTTTAATAGAAATAAATATATAATTATAGTAACAAAATTGTCATGGTTGTCGCATGTTTTATTTTTAGCTTGCTTAAGGAAATTGGGATTGAATTCTTGTCCAATTTTCTATTTTCATTTCAAATAGATTTTGACAGTATTTGTTGCAGCCTGCATTAGGAAGTTTTCTTAGCCAAAGAATTTCAGTGGTTTTCAACTTGCCACATAAATATGATTCAAAATGTAATAAAAATTGATTATTTATTTGGATTGATTCCTGTCTTTGATACAAAATTTTCTGTTGCCATAGATAAAACATTTAAACAAGATTGTTGACTGGAGCACAAACAGAAATACACATTCTGTGTTATCTGCCAGTGAATATAATTTATGGGACTGTGGGTTAGAAAGCCTTGGTAATAAAAATATGTGAGCTTATTGTGTTTCCGTTTGTTATTTTATGCCATCATTTAATAAACAAAACTATTAAATTCAGTTTCGGAATTCTTTTCCTTTCTGTTCTGTTGAAGATCAAGATAGCAAGAAGACAAGCAAGCTAAAATAAAAGAGGGGAAATGAGGAGCATAAGCAATTGTCCACTGGAAAGGGAAGCCCCCAAATCACCCTTGGTCACCATTCTCTTAATTGCCCCCTTTAATGTATGCACATCGTACCTTTAGTTTAGTGAACAATGCTCCCTTATATGATCGAGAGATTCAAAACCCGATCAGGACCTGCATGTGGACCACAGATCTGGGCATCTGCACCTTTGGCTGTTGTGAGAATACACACTGTCCCAGTGGAGAAGCACAAGGTGTCATGGAGACATGGAGAAAGGACGCTAAAGGATCCTCCTTAGATTTCCCTGGATCCCAATCATTTTGCCTCACACTCTCTTTCTGAAAGTCACAATAAATAACAATTACATTCCTGAGCTTTGTGAAACAGGATGCGTACACAGAAAGCAATGGGCCAAAGACTCCCCTCTTCCTAGATAGCCTACGATTATTATGGGTCACTGCACGGTAACAGCATATAAAAGCCAAAATACCAAGCACTGTAAGTTCAAAGTGTGCCTCCCTGGTGGTCCAAGTCTGAGTTCTTACTATTGATCTTGTGATAGACATAACACAACACAGTCCACAGTGTGGCTGCTGACACATTTCACCAATTAATGTATATTTGTCCCCATTGGGGGCACACTAAAAGCAGAAGAATTCCTCCTGGGTAAGGAAGAGTACAGAGGATAAGTTTGCAGGGTAGTTTCTTCATCTTCTACGTTTGAAAGGCCACAAGGTCCTCCAGCACTTGCAGATAGAGTGGAGTGATCTTCCAGGACAGGGAGCAGAGGAAAGCCGAATCCCCTCGCTTCTTGGAGTGCTACTAGAAGAACACACCAGGGTTCCCTCGTCTTGTGATCACTCAGGGTGTTCCTGCTGCAGTTAACTTACAATAAGGCAGCTAATCAGGCCAAGAAGGTTTTTAAATATAATCAAAATCACTACATGTGTTATGGTGCTTAATTGAGAATGTTTGGAGAACTTCCAATACTACACTTCTCTCTGTTCCAAATAAATAACATCTTTGTAAATACAAATAAGAAAATTAATGAATCAGTGGTCTAAAAACACATAGAGTAGAAATACATAGATTTAAAAAAAAACAAGTATGCATCATGGAAACCATGCTTGAGAAATACAGCAAGAGAATCTGAAGATGTGGTTTGCCAATTCCAGGGAGAGATGAATTATGACTTCAAGAGAAAAATCTACAGATGGTGTGAATTTGGCATGCTATTATTCTTTGAAAGTATGGTCCTGGGAAAGGAAATTGGGGAAAATTGTTTAATTCATTAATTACAGCATTCTAACTGATAAAAATGAAGCCATGGTTTCTATTTTCTGGAAGCTACAATATTAAATAATTTGCCTTAATTTATCATTCTTCTTCCTTTCATGTCTTCCCAATAAAGGTGTATGGCTATATGTTTAAGGAACTAAATGCAAGTAATACTTCTAAAAACAAGCCTGATAAAAGAAAACCACAGGGCACAGAGGACAGGTGGAAAGCACCTGGACTGTGTTCCCAAGCAGAGGGATGGCCTAGCCCCAAGGACAGGCGGTAGACACTGCGAACACAGCTTTCTGAATGGCAGCGCCTGCCCATAAGCCTTATGTTGGATGATCATAGAAACGCAGGAAAGGAATTTGATAGATGGCAAAAGTTCACAGTACAAAGGGCAGAATCCACTTGGGAGAGTGCATTATCTAAATGGTCACTGTGGCGGGTGAAAAGAACAATTCTTATGCTCCTGGTAGAAGGTATATTGGTGCAATTTTCTAGAGAGTAAAAATTGCCTGGCCTTTTTTATTTCAAAGATTCAATCCATTTTTATTCATTTAGAGCTATGCATTTCATATCCAACAATTAATGATAAGGATTTGTGTACATGATCTGCCATAGGAATATAAATTGTGGCACTGAATAAAATAAGAGACAATATGATTCCTATGATAAGAGGATTCGTTAAATTATTTTGCTATGACCATATGATAATTATTACACAAATATATAATGGAATACTACACAACCACTTCAATGATTTTGTACAATTATGTTTGTAGAAGGGAAATATATTTATTATATATTGTTTAGAAAATTAGCATAGTAAAATGTTAAGCAAATTATCTGAAACAGCAGCTCTGGGGTCAGAAAGACTGTATTAAGAGTTTGTATTAAAATGTGAACCTCTGATGTGAGATAGCAAACTATTCTAATCTCCACTTCATTTTTCTTTAAAAAGAATAATAATTATACTTCTTGCTACTTCATTGTGTTTGGGGAAATTAAAAAGAAAATGTGTCCAATGTTCTTAGCATTCTACCTGTTGAATGAATCTACATAACTGTTGCTTTTAGAACAGCATAAATACCTCACTTGTAAAATACATGCTTCTACTTATTTTGATTTAGATCTTGATACTGGCAGCCTATACATATAGATATTAGTCTCAAGTGTTCACGTGCCCATGTCATTAGGTTTATATGCAATTTCACTGTGTATACTTGCCTGTTCATTTGTTTTAGCTTAACAACATTTCCTAAGTTTTTGTAAGAGATCATCAGTAAAGAGTTCTGCTGCAATAACAAACAAACCCAAACTCACAGTTACTTAAAATGACAAAAGTTTCTCTCTCATTTACATTAGAGGTTCTTGGCGGGTCAGCAGAGCTTTCTGATAATGGTCCTGTTTCCAAAGCCCAGGCTAAAGGAACAGCCCCATCTCCAGTACTGCAAATCCCCAGACTAGAGGAAGAAAGGGTTCACAAATTCTCTCCTGCCTCCCAAAGCTTCTCTTAGAAGTGACAAACATCCTCTGCTGGTATTTCTTGGTTAAAGTCAGACTCATGCTCAGGAGAACCTCAGTAATAAAGAAAACTTATTTTTAACTCAAGAAGAGTTTAAAACTAATTTATAGCCTATCGTAAGTCATTATTACCTTTTTCTGTTAGTTATTTTTAGTTATACATAACATTAGAATATTTTGACATAATTATAAGAGCATGGAACATCATTTGCTCTAATTCAGTCCCCAGAACCTCCCATTGCCCTCCTCCCTCCCCCATTCCCTTCCCTATATTCTATAGGATCTTTCTGCTATTTACTTTTAGTGGTTTTTCTTGTTGCTGTTGTTTGGTAACAGGGATTGAACCCAGTGGTGCTGAACCACTGAGCCACACCCCCAGCCCTTTTTTATATCTTATTTAGAGACAGAGTCTCACTGGGTTGCTTAGGGTCTCACTAAGTTGCTAAGGCTGGCTTTGAACTCATGTTCCTCCAGCCTCAGCCTCCTGTGCCTCTGGGATTAACTGGCCTGTGCCACCACACCTGGCCACTTTCAGTTTAATAGTGTCCTATGGATATGCATGATGGAGAGATTCACTGTGGTATATTCACATATGTCCATAGGAATGTGAGGTCAGATACATTCGACTGTTTTTCCCTTATATTGTCAGCAGAGCACTGATATGTGAATTCAGAATGTGATTTTCCACTTCTATTCCCAGAAGCAGAAATTAATATGCATAGTTTTATATGTACCTGGACTATAGACGATACATCATGAAATGACATCTGTAGGCACTAAGGAATGGAACACAAGGAATGATTAATAAAGAATGTAAGAGATCATGCAATTAATTTTCCTACCTTTGAGACATAATGCTGGTAACCTGTACACTTAGTCACCACCAGTGGAAGCAAGGAATCTCATTTAATTCCTAGTGAAAAACGTGCCATCACCTGACCTCTGCAGAACGTGAGGACGTCCGACAGGAGATTTTGGGTTTCTGGGCCTTTGTTTGCCTTTCGGTCCCTGCTGGTGAGCTGCTGAGGCTCTCAGGCTTGAGAACTGATGGGGCTTGTAATTGCTTTCTTCACTCATGTAACCACAGCTGCGGCGTTCATTCAAAAATTGCAAAACTAATCCTTTAAAAGTTTTCATATTGGATGTTTGCTTCAAAACACCCGGTGCCAATGAATTTGCAGATGTAGCTCTAAGAACTCAAAGGTCTCTGACCACTGGTCTGAGCCCTGGACTGGCTGCAATAAATCCTTGGTTTTTATTCTCAAAAATCCTTCTATTTTGCTCTGGTTCCCCAGCAGATCATAGCACTCATCAATACCTCCATTTCTCCATCAGGATACTGGTGAAGTTTATTATTTATTTGCAAAGCATTTCCTTGAAAATATGGTCCTCGGCAATAAAAATTGAAAAAAAAATTGCTTAACTCACTAAAGCATGCTAATTGATGAAAAGATATTATTTCTATTTTCTATAGGCGTAAGTGAATTTGATAACTTTTAAATCAAATTCTATGCGTATTCAACATCTTTTTGATAAAATACATTTTAAATATAATCCATTAATTTCAAATGATAGCTTAATAGTGACTCTTAGAAAGACAGGAGAGCAATACATGTTTGAAGAGCAAGCCTTGTCAGAGTTTATTCAAGATCAATATGATGTCTACAAAAAATGCTCTCACATTTGTTCCATGTGCTAAAAAAATTTAGAGACCAATAAAAATCACTGGAACATATATATAAAGTGATTTTCCCTGTTCAAGAGATATTGTATATGCTTTTCTCATTTTCCCATATATAATTTGTCATTTTGATCTTTAAATATAAAAGCACTTTTAAATTTGTTGCAGATTTTTTTGGGGGGGTTTGACATAAGCACATACCCTTATTGGTTTCTACTCTATTTGCTTATACTAGTGACATAGCCATTCAAGATTTTAATTATCTTATAGAATATGAACCGGTTAACTTAGAAAATGCTGTAAGATATTAGACTTCCCTGTGCTTTATCACTTTAAAATAGCAGCAAAAATATCTATACCTTAACTTTTCTAAAGCAAACATATCTGGAAAAAAGTTCTCAAGAACAAAATCTATTTTGAGGCAAAGTTATTTTCTTTCCCTCCCTGCATTTTCAATCTAGCATGAAATTGTCCCCTACAGTATTATCATAAAGTTATGACAAGATAAACTGACATATTTTAATAAGAAGAGACACCAATTAGGTTTCCTATGTCCATTCTTTTTCATATGACTGGACACAATAAGTAAAATTGTTGTCAATATTAAATAGTAATGAGAAATTATTTGTTTTGCTGTCAATTATAAGAGTGGGTAAATAATGGTAATCTGAGGAATAATAATTTTGAATCTTTGATACTTCAAACACAACAGGCTTAGGAAGCACCACCTGGCAGTATTATTAATGCAAGTACAACAGGGGTTCCTCTTCGGTTGCTGATGGAAGATAGGGCTAGTCAGAAGTACTTCTAAAATTAAAGTAATAAATCTTTCTACCCATATCCCACCAACCTATTTATAATCATTAGAGGAAAATATTGGTCATGAAAAAATACCTATGATACAAAAAATCTTGGCAACTTGGAAGTTTGCTATAAAAAATGGTAAGTAATAAAAAGACAATAATAGGCAATGTTAAGATATGAAGAAATTGGAACTGTCACTGCTGATCAAATCATAAAATATTGTCACCATTTTAAAGATACCCTCATAATACTAAAAAGGTTACATAAAGGTGATCATACGAGTCAGCATATGGAATTCACTCATAGGCATGAACCCAAAAGAAATGAAAACACATGCCAACACATGCCAATGAAAACACATGCCAATAATTAATGGTACTGGGGTTTCATCAATGTCAGTGGACAATTGAACTACCTCATTCAAAAACTTTAGGCTAATATACAAATATACTTTTGCATGAATGTTCAATGAAGAATCATTCATAAGGATCAATGAGTAAAAGTCAAGCAATTCTACAAATGTCTATCAACTGATGAATAGATAAACAATTATGGGATACCCACACTGTGGAATATTATTCAGCCATAAAAAATCCACAAAGTACTCATGTAGGCTACACGATGTTGATAACCCTTGAATTATACTAAGTGAAAACATTATACCAAGCCAAACACAAAAAATACTACATATTTTATGATTCCATTTATACAAAATATCCAGAATAGACAAATCCACGGCAGAAAGTAGATTAGGGATTTCTACTGGTTGGGAGGGACTGCTACGAGGGGAAGGGTTTCTTTGGGGGCTGATGAACATGGCCTAGAATTAATTGGTGGTGGTTACATAATTCTGTGACTATATTTAAAACAATGAGTTTTGCATGTGATAAGGCTAAATTTTATGCTATGTGAATTGTCTTAATTAAAATGTATATATGAAAAAGAGATAAGGAACAGAAAATTCGACTTCTCCTTTCCTCTTTCATAAACAAAAGTTGTAATAACTTCAATTATCAGTTCCTCTGGAAATACATTTCATGTGAACTTCGCTATTCTCATGTGAAAGGTGAATTTGTGTTTATTTTCATAAAACAGAACAGAACCACTGTTCCTCTAGGTGAATTTTCCTTCGCCTGAAATCGCGCTGCTCTGAGAGTAAGCACACACGAGTCTACCTTGTAAAACAAGGGCGCTTGTTCATGGCTACCTGTTAATACAACTCCTTTTCAAAAGCCAATCATCTCCCAAAATAATTAATGGTAGTGGGGTTTCATCAATGTCAGTGGACAATTGAACTACCTCATTCAAAAACTTTAGGCTAATATACAAACTGTGCTTAAATAAGAAAGTAACACTGAACAGAATGGAAGTGAATGGAACCATCTGAAGCGCAGGATCAGGAATCAGTGACCAGCCCCAGAGACCACACTCACCCCTCCCGGAGCAAGGCCGCTCAGCACCTCCCTGACACCTCCTGACGCTCTCCTCAGCCGACAGTGGGCAGGAGCGTGGCTGCTCACACTTCTCCCCGGACCAGCCTGCTTTGCAGTCACATCTTCCACAGTTGCACTGTCCGTGACCTTGACAATGAGAGCAGGAAAGAGAGAGAGAGAGAGAGAGAGAGGATCATGAAGGCAGAATTAGTTTTCAGATTTCCTTCTAACTGTGAAAGTCAAAAACGAGCCAGGATCCTAACTAACAATATAAAAACATAACTGCAAAGTCACGTTTTTCACAGATTATTAAATAATTGCTTTATATTAATTGATTATGAGGGTAGAGAAAAGCAACTACTACAGGTAAGATCAGCAGTTCAGAGGGCCGTAACCTGGGATCTACCAAATTCCAGACAAATGTGATCGTTCGGGTCTGCAGGGACCTACAAGGAGTGGCTGATGGATTCAGTCATTAATTCATGTGGAGGGGAGCCGTAGGAAACAGAGTACAAGTGAGTTTTGAAGAACGAATTTGTTTCTAATGAATCACTCAACTGATCTTTACTTATGAAGATCCCATAACCATAGAAAGCCTGGGCACACAAGCTGACCAAAAGCAGTGGAATCTAGAATTTGGAAGCAGTTGATCTCTTTTTCCCCAGTTTTATTGGGGCATGACTGATAAATAAACACTGCATATATCAAAAGTGTGCCACATGGGGATTTGATACACATATACACATGGTGGAATAATAATTACAACTGATAAGCTAGTTAGCATATCTCTCACCTCACACAGTTGCCTGTGTGTGTGTGTGTGTGTGTGTGTGTGTGTGTGTGTGTGTGTGTAAAACCACTTCAGATCTACTCTCTCACAAATTCCAAGTATACAGTACACTCTTATTAATTACAGTCACCAGGCCAGGCCTTAGGTCTCCAGAACCTGTTCATTTTATAATTTTGGAAGTTTGCATGCTTTGATCAAGAACTCCCCATTTCCCTCTCCCTGGGTTAGCCACCCTCCCACTCTCTGTTTCTAGAAGTTCAGCTTCTTTTAGGTCCCACATACTTAAAAAGTGAGATCCTACAGTACTTGTCTTTCTGTAACTAGCTTATTTCATGTCACAACATGTTCTCCAGGTTCATCCCGGTTGAGGCAAATGGCAGGATTCCATCTTTGCTTCTGATGAATGTCAATCCATTGTCCATATTTTTTTTTTTTTTGCTGAAGATACTTTTTTTTTTTTTTTTATTGTAAACAAATGGGATACATGTTGTTTGTTTGTACATGGCGTAAAGGCATACCATTTGTGTAATCATAAATTTACATAGAGTAATGTTGTTTGATTCATTCTGTTATTTTTTCCCTTCCCCCCCACCCCTCCCACCCCTCTTTACCCTCTATACAGTCCTTCCTTCCTCCATACTTGCCCCCCTCCCTAACCCTAACTCTAACCCTAACACTAACCCTTCCCTCCCCCCCATTATGTGTCATCCTCCACTTATTAGTGATATCATTCGTCCTTTGGCTTTTTGAGATTGGCTTATCTCACTTAGCATGATATTCTCCAATTTCATCCATTTGCCTGCAAATGCCATAATTTTATCATTCTTTATGGCTGAGTAATATTCCATTGTATATATATATACCATAGTTTCTTTATCCACTCATCAATTGAAGGGCATCTAGGTTGGTTCCACAGTCTGGCTATTGTGAATTGAGCAGCTATGAACATTGATGTGGCTGTATCTCTGTAGTATGCAGATTTTAAGTCCTTTGGGTATAGGCCAAGGAGTGGGATAGCTGGGTCAAATGGAGGGTCCATTCCAAGCTTTCTGAGGAATCTCCACACTGCTTTCCAGAGTGGCTGCACTAATTTGCAGCCCCACCAGCAGTGTATGAGTGTACCTTTCTCCCCACATCCTCGCCAACACCTGTTGTTGCTCGTATTCTTGATAATCGCCATTCTAATTGGGGTGAGATGGAATCTTAGGGTGGTTTTGATTTGCATTTCTCTTATTACTAGAGATGTTGAACATTTTTCCATATGTTTGTTGATTGCTTGTAGATCTTCTTCTGTGAGGTGTCTATTCATTTCCTTAGCCCATTTGTTGACTGGATTATTTGAATTCTTGGAGTAGAGTTTTTTGAGTTCTTTATAGATTCTGGAGATTAGTGCTCTATCTGAAGTATGATTGGCAAAGATATTCTCCCACTCTGTAGGCTCTTTCTTCGCATTGCTGATAGTTTCCTTTGCTGAGAGAAAGCTTTTTAGTTTGAATCTATCCCAGTGGTTGATTCTAGCTTTTATTTCTTGTGCTATGGGAGTCCTGTTAAGGAAGTCTGGTCCTAGACCAACAAGGTGAAGATTTGGACCTACTTTTTCTTCTAGAGACATATGAATTGCCTAAACTGAACGAGGAGGACATAAACAATTTAAATAGACCAATTTCAAGTACTGAAATAGAAGAAGTCATCAAAAGCCTACCAACAAAGAAAAGTCCGGGACCAGATGGGTTCTCAGCCGAGTTCTACAAAACCTTTAAAGAAGAGCTCATTCCAATACTTCTCAAAGTATTCCATAAAATAGAAGAGGAGGGAATCCTCCCAAACTCATTCTATGAAGCCAATATCACACTGATACCTAAACCAGACAGAGACTCATCAAGGAAAGAAAATTTCAGACCAATATCCTTAATGAACATCGACGCAAAAATTCTCAACAAAATTTTAGCAAATCGCATACAAAAACATATTAAAAAGATAGTGCACCATGATCAAGTGGGTTTCATTGTCCATATTTGCCACGTTTCCTTTAGCCATTCATCTGTCAACAGACGTGTTGTTTCTCTCTCATGGCTATTATGAAGTATGCTATAATGAGCATGGAGATGCAGATATATCTTTGACATAATGATTTTTCTTCCTTTGGATATACATATTAGGTCATATGGCAGTTGTATTTTTAATTTTTGGAGGAACTTCTATAATGATTTTCATAATTTCCTAATCAATTTACAGTCCCACCAGCAATGTCTATACATTCCCTTTTCTCCACGTCCTTGCCAACATACATTTTGACTTTTTATAAGGGCCATTCTCACAGGTGTGAGGTGATATTTTATTGTGGTTTTGATGATTAGTGATAGTCTGCACCTTTTTATATACTTATTGACCACTTGCATATCTTCTTTGGAAAAACAAATGTCTATTCAATTAGTTTGCTCATTTTTTATTGGGTTATTTTATTTTTAGTACTTAGTTGTATGAGTTATTTTTACATATTTTGGCTATCAGCCCTTTATTGTTTATATGTCTTTCAAATATTCTCTCCCATTCTGTAGTTACCTTTTCATTTTCTTGACTCTTTCCTTTCCTGTCTCAGAAACTTTTAATTGGACCTGGTCCTGCTTATTTTTCTTTCTTTTTGCTCTTGCTGATTGTACTTCTGGTGTCATACTGGAAAAAAAAAAAAAAATCACTGTGAAGCCCAGGGTCATGGAACCTCTCAGCCTCCGGGCTTCAGCTTGAGTCTTCATGCTATTTTAGGTTGATTTTTGTGTCTGTGGTAAGATTAGGATCCAATTTCATTTTTTTGTATGTGGATAGCCAGTTTCTCCAGTACCGTTTATTAAAGAGCTACCTTTCTTCTCGTTCTGTATCCTTGATGCATTTTTTATTGGTTCTTTTTAGTTGTTCCTGGCAGTGGAATCTATTTTGATATACATGTATGAGCATGGAGTATATCTAATTAGGATCCCAGTCCCGTGGAAGTAAGCGATGATGGGATTCATTATGGAGTATTCATATACATATGCAGGAAAGTTATGTCAGATTCATTCCACTGTATTTAGATTATTTTCTTAATTTCTTTTCTGGATATTTTTTTGAGGCAAGACCTGATCTTCTGGAGTCTCCACACTTTACCTTCTTCTGCCATTTACTAAGTACCACATGTTCAAGAGACCCTGAGCTAAAACTAGTAACCCAAGTGGAGTTTCCAACATTTAAAAAACAGCCTCATAGATACAAAAGAGGTCAGTAAAGATATTAAATTCTTTGGCACATGGACATAGTTTGCAAAGAACTGTGACAAACAGTGTATAACACAGCAAAAAACAACCCCTATTATCCATTGAATAGTGGGTTCAGCTCCTGCTTCTGCAAACTACTGAGTGGGGCTACTCACGGAGACCTCTTTGAAGTTCAGTTCTTTATTTTTAAACAGGAAAATAATACATTATCTATCCCTATTTATTGAGAAGTACATTATATATCTTTAAATGCTACATAACAATGAGCTACTGTTATTTTTATTCATTTGAGCCCACGCATGTAACCAAGTAGAAGAAAGCATGATCATTTCTACTCAGCTTTTATTAACTCCTAAAAAACATCCAGATATTCAACATTGCAGACACAGAACAAAGTAGATTTCTATAATTGTTGCACAAATATAGGAAGAATTTTGAAGGAAATAGAATTGTATTTTTTTAAAGTTGATTGGGGCGATGCTGATGGGTGAGGATCCAGGCCATTTTGTCTTTGGCATCTGATTTAATGTAAACTATGCAGAATGGAAACTGGACTTCAGTGAAGACTGGTCCTTTTACCAACATTCTATGAGTTTTCTGGGCCCACCTTCTGAGTTGGAAGAACCTCTGCAGCAGCTTTTCCACATCTATTAACCTTGTTCTTAGTGGGAGGAAATCATGTAAAATCACAGGTCAAAATGGGGTAGAATGTTAGGAATCACTGAATGTAAATCTCTCATTGAATATTAAATTAATTTCTCTGAAGATTTATTGAGAACCTACTATGTAACAGAATCTGTTCGACAAAGGTCTATCATTAACCCTCTGCCTTGAAGCTCATCATTTTAAAGGAATAAAATCTCATTGCTAATAAATCCATATGACATGAATATGATCATGTAGACCTTCCAAGAGAATTTTTCTAGTTTTTATATTATTTTAAGAGTTCTATTTCATAGGTTGTTTGGTTCCATGGTTTTTAAATATCATTTATCACACCTTAAGAAGCGTCTTTCCTTCTTTCCAACCCTAGTGTAATTTAGGACAAACTTTGTGAACAGAGGTACACTGGAAATGCATACATAAATAACAGTTTTTAAAACCAAAACCTTTAACATTTACAGTCTAATCAATTTTGTTGTTTAATAGAGCCAGTGACTTTGAAATTCTTGTAAACAAGAGGTTTCATTTCAGGGACAGTTAGATCTCTTAGGAGGCGACTAGAGGAAGTACAGAACATACTGCCACTTGTGGAAGACTAGTTGACACTATAACAGCAAAACTGCAAAACAGATTGGAGGAGGAAAAATCTTTACTGTTGGAAGTTTAAAATGGCTGTAGAAATCAGAACAAAACGTCTAGCAGAGGAAGATGCCAGACGTCTTAGCTACCCAAGAAGAAGCCACCTGCTGCTGTGGCCCATCTGAATCACAGGCAGCAGCCCAGACTGCAGGAGGTTCCCAACTTTGGGCAGGTGGACCCAGGACGCAGAAGCCTTGGGGTTGCAGGCGAGTGCTGAGCAAAGCCCATGACCCAGGAAGCGCCACCCACGCTGTGGAGCTGAAGCGCACGTTCAAGAGCAATCGCTTTCTGTCCGAGCTCCAGTCATGTGTTGCATTTAAAAAAATCGTGGTAGAACAAACCAAATCATAAAGATGATCACAAGTTAATTAAGGGAGATGTTTAGATTTAGCAACCCATTCAATTAGTGCCAATGTCAGCCTGATTAGCTGCGGAGGCCTCACTACATTCTGAAAGAAGGGCAGATGCTCTACCCTTAAGAAAGAAACCTCTGGGAATCCTTTGCCTTAAAGCCCCCAGATTCATTGTTCCCTTGTCACTCTGTTTCCCCGCTCAGGTGTCCATTCTCTAAACCCTTTTTGCTATCGTCATCTTATTACTGTAGCTCTAATGTCCCATCCTTTTGCCATTTCTGTGCTTTTTGAAAATCCCAGGAGAGGGCTGGGAAGATAGTTCAGTCAGTAGAGAGCTTGCCTTACAAGCACAAGGCCCTGGGTTCAATCCCCAGCACTGCAAAAATTAAAAAAATAAATAAATAAATAAAAAGTGTGTGTGTGTGTATATATATATATATAAATTATTATTATATATATAAATTCCCCCTTCAAAATCCCGGGGGAACGAGGGTGCAGCTCTGCAGGTCACCCAGGATGGTTCCTAAGTCGGCACTGCACTTGCAGGCGTCGTCAGCTCTCAGCTAAGCTGGGTGGAACACACATGTCCTTAATTCTTCCATGTGTGCGTGATGAGCCCTCGATTCCTAGATTTTCTGCTTCAACCTTGAAGCTCAGCCCTTGCTTTAGCTACCCCAAGTCCTTCTCAGCAACATACCTGCCAGCTCTGGCTGGCACCCTGCTAGCCTTCACGGAATCAGGCTTCTGCTGTGTTTGGCTACGGGATGAGACTTTGTCTCGGATGGGCAAAGCATGGAGGTGGGAGCATATTGTCTAGTTCGGCATGGCCGCTGGTCCTCCTGGAATCCTCCACTTCTGTGTGCATCAGGATTCAGGATCAGCTGAAAAGGATCAAGCTGAGGAAAGAAGGGTACTAAAACAAGTTGAGGTAAGTAAGCCATTCACAAGGAATGAAGTCCTCGAACCCCTGAACAGAGGACCAGCTAAAAGGGTAAGCTAATGACAAAGCTGTTTTCTGAAGGTTTCGTCACTTTGGGAAGGTTGGATTTTCTAAATCAACTCTCTCAATGAAGATCATGGAAGAAGCAAGTGTATAAGTAATAGAGTGGTTTCTAAAAATCTCATCTACCATAATGAAAAACAATGTTAACAATGGCATTACCTAACTTAAATGTTGACTGATGGAAGTTTAAACACATATATAATTTTGCTTTTTCAGTAATGAAAAATCATATCCTACATTTTCCAAAACCTCAGTCATGTGCCATCAGAATAAATTTCAAATTTAAATGAAACTGCCCATTTTCTAAAAAGTCCTTCATGATATTAAATCAGTAGAGTCAGAAAAGCAATTAGAAATATAAATGATTAATACCAGAGTCTGAAGAAGCTGTTGAACCAGAAATGACTTGGACATACCAGTCACTGCACCCAGATTCTGAAATAGGTATTGGGGACTTTCAGAGAAGACAGGAAATCATGACATTGCCAGTTATCTTCTGGGATTACTAGTTCCAATTTCAGTACAAAAGTTATTCCAAAGAGAGAGAAGGAGAGATCATTTGGTAGAAGTAAAATCAGGAAGATGAAAATGCTTGATTTTGATAAAGAAGAGTTTAAAAAAGACATATTCAGCATGAAAACCCTTCAGATTGCCCTAGCATGTTACATCCAGGGCTTTTATAAACAAATAATCAGAAGAAAATTAGGAGAAGAAATTAGGAGATATTTGTTCTTGATTCAGCTTTGTCACTATTCTTTCTGGGTCTCGTCTCAATTAATTTATCTTTCAAATGGACAGAATGAGAAGAAAGTTTGACCACATTGATCTGAAATGTAATGCTTCCATGCTTATTTGTCAGATCTTTGTGTATTTTAGGACTGTAGGAGCTGATTTCATTGCTTCCAACAAGTCTTCTTTAAGCTGTTTAGGCAGAGGATCATCAAAATAAAGATGAAAGATATAGACTGTTTTTGTTTATCCCTGATCTCAAACATCAGAATAATTTAAATTAGAGACTTGCTCTCAAAGGACATACATGCATGTATACACACACACACACACACACACACACATACACACACACACACATCAGTGGAAGAGCATTTAGTGCTCGATGCTGGCAGGAATTACCAACTGTCCCTGTGGTTGCAGCCCAACCTATACCTGCTGGACCAGAAAGTTCACAGCATGACTGGTCATCAGGTGGTGTCCTGGCCTGGGATGACAGCAGCTAGACTTGGTCTCAGACTACTCTAAGAAGTGTGTTGACACCAAACTGTATTTTTTATTCAGAATTATTGTGCTTTTTTGATTCTGAAATATCAGGCCTGGACAAATGCAGTTGAATCTACTCCATACAAACACTTTCTGCTGTAGAGTATCTTTCTTTCTTTTTAAATGATAAAAAATAAGCCCATGAATACATATCTAATATTTACAAGTAACTGCTTACAAAATAACATGAAGACCATCCACAGGGAAAAATTCAGGGAATAAATTAGAACTAACTAGTGTTTGCTATTTTTAAAAAATCTATTCAATGTATTGATTTTCCTGTCAAGACAATACAAGCTGAATATACCTAATCATTTCCTTCAATTTCCTTCCTCAATGCTTTGGTAATCCACAATGATGAATTTCCCCACATAATACACTGCTATCAGATGAATCTATTTTCTAAACTATGCAACCCTAAGCCAAGACTCTCCTTACATATTCATCATTTTGGTTGGCAAGACAAACAGAAAGATAAAGTTTAAGATCACACTATAGTGTATTTTTCCAATTACAGAATTTGGGAAATAAACCTGAGCAGTAAGCACCTTCAGAGATTCAGGAATTATTTCAGCAGCAGGGTGCAAATTGAGCAAAACAAACAGAATAGTCAGTACATCGCGCCATGGCTGGGCATGCCCTGGTCACTGCAGCGTCTGCATGTGTGTGTGTGCGTGCAAGTCATGAATGTGTGATAACAACAGGAATGAAAACAAGAGGAAATAAAAGGATTAATTTGGGGGTGCTTCAGCCCATCTGACCCCATACCCATGATGTACTGGGTATATCCACATCTTCATGCATTATTAATCAGATGAATGGACAGAGTGGGCATGAATGAAGAAAAGAGAATGTCAGTTAAAAGCTTCAACTTAAACTAATCCACCCAGAGATTTCCCTTGGACTTATATAAAACCAATATTTGCAGGATGGCAAGAATGAGGGCTAAAAATAAAACTGCATTTCATCTAGGCCTTATTCCATTCCAGCCTCCTGAGAATCACTAGGGAATATTGATGTAGCTGGGTTACTTCTGTCTCGTAACACAAAGGTATGAACATACTCAATAATCAACTGCATGGCACCCATTCTACCAAGCAATTCAGACTGATAATTAGGAAAATCATGAAGTCTGGTAACTCCTGAAGCATAATATATAGAATTCTACAGATTTACTAAGAATGAAGAAATACCCTAGAGACTGATGCCTGCCCCAGAGCATCATGATGTTCACAAAAGCTTAGCTCTGTAGGAATTTGGGTATCAGAGGACAGTTCTTCAAAATAATTTATTTCCAGAATAAAGTAAAATTGAAGAACTTTGTTTCATCACCTGGAGCTTAAATCACATGATGACTTAAGCTGTTCCTGTTTTCAGATGACACTTAATGACAGTGTGAACCTCGTCGAGGTATTTAATTTCTCTGGGATTATTTCTCTCCTGTTAAAATGCAGATAATAGTGTCTTCCTCCCAGAGTTAATGCAAAAATATAATGAAACTAGTTGTATGAAAGAATTTGCTGAGAGCCGGACAATGAGATCTCTGTTAAGGTGAATTTCTTTTCTCTGAGATTCTGTACTCTGAGTCTGGGAGCCACGCCATGGGGAACTGGCCACACTTGTCTCACCTCAACCAAAGAATGATAAGTTCAGCATTACAGACTGATGTCTCAGCTCAAACTGCAGCTGACGGCCGGACACCTCCATCCCTGCCTGGCCACACCTGTAGCACAGAGGCCACAAAGAAAAGGGCGAAGTCTCCCCCCACCCGACCTTTCCTGATAAACCCCACCAGCTACGCAGCCAAAACTGCCCAATCGCCTAACTTCCTCCACATCCTCACAGGCTAGGAAAGAATGCAAAACGTGGGGAGAGGAAAATAGAGCAGAAGTGGGAGGAGCAGGTGAGGTGAAGTGGGAAATTAGATTCCAGGAAGGCCACCGTGGAGACCCCTGCTCAACCACAGCGACTCTGAGCCTGGATAATGCACAGGGGCTGTTAGCTTACAAAGGGACACAGTGTCAGCTGGGGGCTGTTCCACATCCTGTCATCATAGCCCCACTCACGGTGACCTGGTCCAGCTCGCAGGACCCTGACAATCACTGTCATGGATCTGTCAGCCTTGCTTGAAAACCAGAATCAAGGTTAGGGGTATAGATCTGACAAGGAGAGTATATTCATATTTTAAAAGGGGGGTGGTACTATATCAGCAAATTACAAACGTAACTGTCATATACATCCTGATCTATTATTCCCTTTTTCTTCTTATCTAAATTGAAAAATTTACATTTGGCTTGCCAATGGTCTTTTATGCTCACAATGTCTAAAAACAAACTTGATGACTTCTTTTATGTCCCCCACTTCAATAAATGGCAAAACAGTCACCCAGACAACCAGACGAGAGGCCACGACTGCAGCACCCAGGTACCTGAAACCATCACTGGCGCCCTGTTGCCTTTAGCACAGACCCTGGTTCTGCAGCACAGTAAAGAGCTGTGCCATGTTATTTCTCACTACCTTTACCTTTTACCATCCCGCCCCTTCCTAGTTCGTTCTGGTCACTTCAAACCAATTCTAACACCAGGCACAGATCCCACCCCTCCGTTCCTCGCGCCTGGGATGCCCTTCTCATATTTCATGACTTGCAAAACCACCTTTCAATGTGAAATCCCACACGTGGTGTGATCCAACAGCATCCTGCAGCGCAGGAGCCGTGCATCACCACCTCTGTGAAGAGTCACCTCCACCTAATTAAAATGCCAACAGGCCCTCAGTATACATTCGAAGCCACTCGAGAGTTGCCAACTATATTAATACTGTTGTGTTGATAATGATGATAATGAAGAATACTTACATATATAATGGATAAGGGAAAAAACAAGACAGAGAACAGTGTTCTCCAAATGTTTAGGAAATCCTCTGGAGCACAGGATCATCAGAGGAGGGAAATCCTCCTGCAGTGGCAAGTTTTAGCAGCCGGCTTTCCCCAGGCTTTGAGGCCACATGACTGCAATTACACAGGGCAGCACTTCCATCTTCTTTTGCTGGCAAACTTTCAGATCAGAGCAGCTTTCTCTCCGTCTCCATGCACCCACCAGGCCGTGGGGCTCAGTGATGCATATGCAGATGTCTCTGCCTTCTGGATTGTCAAACACAACTGGACTGAGAATCCGAAACTGCAGTTTTGATAAGTGACACTCTTTCATACAACTCTGACAGCATTTGTGTTGGGCTGTTGTTCAGTTCACCATCGGCTATTCTGATAGAAGTCTTTCTTTTCTTGGCATTTAGATCATGAGCTCCATAAAGTGAAGGATCATATTTGTTTCTTTTACTGATGGAACCAGCAGCCCAGCTGTTGCCCAGACCCTGGCGAATAGTATCTGCTCCATTAATATTTATGGCATAACATTTTGAATCCATTTGTTGATATTCAGTTCGAGCTATCTTTTCCTACAGGAAAATGCTGTGTCAATCCTATCAAAGAGTAGGTGCATAGAAACATCACTGACGCTGCATTATACTAAGTTTGGTAATCCACCAATGTGGTGTCCTGACAGAGCAGGTGTGTTGCTCTTATGTCCTCAGAGTTGCGCTGAGTGGAGATCTGGAGCTAATGGTCCTCTTTGGTGAGGAGTCAGACTAATTTTAAGAGAGTGAGTTGGCTTCCATCCTTGGCCCACTCACTTTGGCCTTTGCATATGTGTGAATTCTCCAGAGTTTCCCAGGTTACTTGTAGGAGCTCTGGGAAGACCTGATGCTTAGAGAGAAACATTCCGTTTCTTCCACAGTGTCTGCAGGAATCGGAATCAATCTGGACAACAGGGAACAGCCTTTTTATTTAAAATAGGACTGAGAGGGTGCCTTACCTGAACAGAAGTCATCGGAATACCGGTCATAGACAGCTCTGCAGTCCCTCTCGTCACACTCACAGGTGTCCCCGTGAATGTCTCCCCAGTCCCCAGTCGGATCGACGTCGTGGCAAGAACATTCACCACACACACAAGTGCCTGGGTGGGAAAAGGAATTTTACACAGGTCCAGTCAAGAGGAACCAGGAAAGAAGACATCTCCCGTGCTGCTGTTCTTCCTGTTGCCTCTTTTACATTTGGAAAATATACATTTCAGATAAATAATGTTCTAAAGAGGAAAATCACCATCTGAATTTGGCAGCAGAGATTCCTAAGAAATAAACAACAGCTATCATCTTTAATTAACTGAGACTGTGGGACATGCCATTAACACTGTGTTAGTTTCTCTCAAAGAGAATGCCACAACAATTAGCATAAAGCCATCTTTTCCCTCTAGAAGCTTATAATCAATCTCTTTGACAAAAATAAAACTAGTGAAAGAGAAAATAGCACACATTGAAAGCAGGAGCACTAACATTTTGTAAACTAGGACATACATGTGCATGAGTTTAGGAGGGAGGGATCAGTGTGGGCTGGAGTCACTAGAAACAGAAGACCTGGAGGTACAAAGGAGGGGGCATCCCAGGAGACAGGAGACTGAAGGATGCAGGAAGGTGGTGGTGGGCATGGGGATCGCCATGTCCCAGAAAAGACTGAGAAGTCAGTTTGCTGGATTGGCTGAGTTCAGGTCATGGAGGATGCTAGAGATCAAGTGAGAAGTGGACCTCAGTCACTGGGACATGTGCATAGGGAAGGGCCTCAGTGTGACTTGTATTTACTTTGCAGATTATCAGTAATCATCGTTAGGGCAATGGCTAGTCATTTGGGATCAAATAAGTTATATTCCTTTCTCCATATCTCCCCCTCTTTATATCAAAATAAGTACTAGTTGAATTAAAGATCTAAATGTACAAAATAAAACCAAAAATATGAAAAAAATTCTTTATTCCAAAGCAGAATTATTTAAAGTATAGAAAGAAATAGACTTAACCTCATCAAAATCCAGATTTTTGGTTGGGAAAAAGAACTTAAAAAAAAAGACTAAAAAAACTGAAACAAATAGTCCATATGTATGCAAAACATAAGAGCACTTTCACAAACAAATATTTCTTAGGAATCAAGACAAAAAGTTTAAATTCACCTAAAGTAAAATAGGCAAAGGCAAGAACAACCCAGGAAATTTCACAGAGAAGGAACGATCAACATGAGCAATGATTACTAAGAGCTGGCTGAGAGCTTTAAACAGTGGCGAGCTGGGGTTACTCCAGATGCTTGGCTGCAGAGGCAGAAAGAACTGCTAGAACCCAGGGGTGGTGCAGGGTGGGGCAATGGGCATCTCCCATTCTGAAGTGCACAACAGAGCGTCAACTCTGGGTGACACCTTGGTGGTATGCACTCTAGATGTGTGCTATTGTCCAGCGAACTGTCCACTTCAATCAATGCTTCTGACGGAAAGGAAAAACACACCTCAGGAACACAAAATGGGATTATGTTACTGAAAGACTGCTGGTGACTGAGTATCAAGCAGTGAAGAATGAGTGTGGTAATAATGTGTGTGTCAGGTGGACTACCGAGCACTCATTTAGGAGCAATAATCAGCTTTTTGCTCTATGAACATGCAAAGATAAGCACATGTCACTAAATGAGTGGAAGCAAACTACAAATTGGTATGTATAGCATGATTCAATTTTTGTGCCTACTAAGAAGAAATATGGAGTAAGTAGTCATATTTATTAGGAGGCTGTTATAGTTTTGACATGAGTTGACCCCCCAAAAGTTCACGAGTGATAACAATGCAAGAAAGGTTAGAGGTGAAATGATTGGGTTATGGGAGTTTTAAACCAATCAGTGCATTAATTCCCTGATAATGATTAACTAAGTGGTAGTTATAGGCAGGTCAGGTGTGGTGGGTGAGGGGGACCCTGGGGTATATATCCTTGGCATATATATTTTGTCCTTTTTGAGTGGACTCTTTCTCTGCTTCCTGGTCATGTCCTGAGCTGCTTTTCTCTGCCACATTTTTCTACCATGATGTTCAGCTTCACCTCAGGTTCCAAAGAATAAAGTCAGTCATGTATGGACTGAGACCTCTGAAATCGTGAGCCCCAAAATAAATTTTTTCTCCTCTAAAATTGTTCTTGTCTGGTCTTTTGGTCCCAGCAGTGAAAAAGCTGACTAAATGCAGAGGGGAGGGGAAGTCACACAAATGAATTTGAAATTAAAATTTTAATAATAATTTAAATCAATAAAAACAGAAAAGTCATGTACCAAAATACAAAAGGATGCTATATCTGGATGTTAAGAAGATGAGTCATTTTTGTTTTCTCCCTTGTACTCTATCACCTGGATTTTTAAAAAATAGATATACTCTGCTCTCATAACAGTATAGATGATGCAGGACAGGGACCACCAGCCATGCAGCTGCAAGGGGGAAGTAGTTCCTCAGGCCCAGCATGTAAGCGTGAGTGTGCTGGGTGGGTGATCTAGGACGTTTCCCCAGCCCCAGATGGCTGTGCCTGCAACGTGGTATTCTTGGTGCATGAAGTTGGGCTACAAATGAACCCAAGGTGAGCGTGAGCAGGGACCAGTGTCTCTCTCCTTCCTAGGGAGGTGGTGATAAGAAAATGTGCCAGAGCAGACAGGAGCCATGCCTTCTGAGAGAAAAGGCCCATCTCAGCACTCAGCCTTCCAGTACCCCTGAGCTTCCTGAGCTAGGAATCTCACTTAGGGGAGCGAGCTGCTTCTCATTCTGCTTTTGCCAGGTCTAAAAGGAGAAGGTTCTAAGCATGGGCCAGAGGAGGCAGGACCATGCAGTGGTGGCCTAGTGACCTGCCACTCAGACCCACACAGCTCTGTGGCAGAGCCAGACCCTAACCATAGCCCAACCTCCCTGGCCTCCTTCCCCTCCTGGTTCAACATCAGCTCGAGCTTCACACACTGACAAAATGGGGCCCATGGATCCTATCAAACCAAAATGCCTCTATACATTAAGAGAACCATGAAGTGAATTAATATGATATACAGTAAGATTACACAAGGAGAGGGCTCTTTATGAGGTTTTGCTCCAAGTATAGGATTTTTTACTTCCTTTTTCTATTACAGAACTGTGGCACATGTAACTCTTCTCTCAATTTTTAGAAGGTTGTATAGCAGAGCTTTTCGTGTAAGCATGATCTATTACAACAAATCATTTGTTTATGGAAATTAAAACAGTAGTTTTCCAGCAATCTAGAATTTTATTATTTTATAAAAGGAAATACAGTTATTATTTATGCCTTGAGATAGGCAATGGTCAGGCATGGCTCTCGTTTATCTACCTCAAATGGAAAAATAACAAGGATTTCAAAAACTGTCTAACACATTTGATTTTATATCAAGTCCAAAAATTTTTGAATTATATTTTATCAATGTGAATGTATTTTTAAAATTCCTACTTCAGATCAAATCTAAATTTCATAAGGCTTTTGATGAGTAGTTTCTATATGTATTGTATTCCATCTCACATTCTTATTGCATATGTAAGTTAAATTCGTCTACATCAATTCTACATTTCAGCCAAGACTTCCATTTACCCATAATTAAGATGAGAGGGTTTTCTGAATTCTCTCTGGATAATTAGATGCTCATGCTGTTGATGGTTCTGTTAGTCAAGAGACATTTAGCAGAAGTATCTACAAGAATTGCCTTTTAGCTGTACTGTTCTATTTCTGGATGACCGCCAAAGAAATTACTGTCCCTATGTCAACTATTTGTTCAGTGAAGCTTAAAGAATGACAGCAACTTTCTTATCTTTCTGTTTTCTGCTCAGTAAAGAACAAGAAAGAGAAGATTGTTGGTAAGCACTGATTTACATCAAAGCAAATGATATAGAGGATGACTCCCTCCCACGCTGGAGGAAATACAGGGAGGTGTTAACAATTAAGAGCTCTGTTTGCCTCCCAATGATGTAGTAACATGTATGAGTGACACACCTCTGTTACTGCAGACTCTGCCATCTGGAGCTGTGCATCTTCGCTTGCTTTCCCAGGGGGGGATGTCGCACTGGAATTCACATTTGTCTCCATGCCAACCAGCCTCGCAGTAACAGTTTCCACAGTAACACTTCCCATGGCCTTTACCCAAAAGAATTTTATACAGTGAGGAAAAAAGCAACTTTTCAAAGCAGTATTAGCTTTCCACCTCTTCCCAATCATTTTTGCCTTTTAAAATAATATGAACTCCATATTCCTTACTTAAAATAATCAAATTATATAGTTTTCCTCCAAAACATCATAATTGCACTTCTACCAGCATAACTATGTAAATAAAGTAAGCCAATGTGTCCTTCAGCTTGGCCTACACAGAGAGAAGACCAAACCAAAAAGTATTTCAAAAGAAATGACATGAATGACTATGAAAATTTATTACTTTGCCATCTCAAATGCATGCATCAAACTCCAATGAATGTAGGCATTCACTCCAAGGGCCATTTCTTTAATTAGTTACTGAAGTAGTTTATTTGAAATCAACTACCAAGGAAACAATGCTGCATATTTACTTAGATAAACATTATTAATGACTGAACCATTTTTAAGCCAGAGGAAATATTCCATCTTTCCATTCAACTGTGTCACACGAGCTGTTGTGTTCTCCCACGTGGAAAAAGGTTTCTGGCTAAGTCAGTGTTGAGTCCTGATTTAGACCAATAAAATACTGTGGGCCCTCATTCTCACAATCCAATTCCTACCCTGTGTCAAGGACACACAAAGGACAGATGAGGACATCGAAGTCTTGGGTGCAGGGGCCACTGTTCAGCTCTCTATGCCTCTTACCCACTCACGCATGTACCCGTCCACCATCCATAATGAATGGCTTTGTCATTACACCCTCCATGCATGTTCAGTCAGCCTTCCACACTTCCCAAAGATGCCATTTGTCCCCAAATCACCTCTGGCGCCCTCTCTTCTCTGTGGGTATGCCACCCAAGTATGAATGAACATTCCCATTCATGTTTGGTTTTTCTGTCTATTCTTTCTGTGTTAGAAGAGTTTGGATCTTTTCTGTCTATGGAAAAAGTTTTTGTCCTTCCAGCTTTCTTTTCCTATAGCCAAAAGGACAGGGGATCCATGGAAAACTGACTGGGGAGCAATTTTTCAACCTCCTCAAAGCATATTTTTCATTCTAACACATGGCATCTCCAGTCAACGACAAAAGCATTAGTAGGGCCTGTGAAACTCCCACGAAAGGTGGGAAACACAGAAGAATATTCTGGTCTCCAGTATCATTGGTGTTTAGCAAATGAGACTTCCATCAAACAGATGTACGTTCAAGAGATGGAGGAAGAGAGATGAAGAAAAAAGCACATAGGGATACAGAGAAGAAGTGGACTCAAGAGTAATGCCATTTCTTATCTAAATGAGTTAGCTGACATATCCATAGAAACCTCCTAAACCCATAGACAATGGCCATTTCTACAACACTTTCTAATATTCGATTTGATCCCTTAGACAAATATAAAGGATATTAAATGATTTAAGAAGCAACAGAACATAGTGTTTCTACATTTTTTTATTAACTGAGAGATATCTATATGTGCACACAATGAAATCACATTTACTGCTGTATCACAAACCTCAGGTACTTGAGGATTATACTACAAAAAAGCATGATTGCATTCATTGCTCTTCTTAGAAATCAAGTTTTCAAAACTCTAACAACTTCTTAGGATTATAGAAATTAATAGCTGTGTAATATCATGACATTTTCACATATGGTATTATATATATGTATACTATGTAAGGATAACCATAATACTAGCAAAGAATCATAAAGGTATTTAATCTATACCCACATTCTTTATATATATAATATATTTATATATTATATATATTTATATATAAAATTTAGTTCTGAATTAGGGTTTTATTAAGAAATCATGATGATAAGGGTTAATAAGAAATCAGAAATCATGTAAAACTGTCTGAGAGAGGTAATATTAAACAGATGTTCATATAAGTCAAAACATTGTAACAATACACATTGGGACTACTGATATAAAATGTAAGTTTCAGGACAACACATATTCTGTGCCATAAACATATCTGTGCTTTGTGTAAACTGATAGAGCAAGAGAATCTCTTTTCATATTGCTTCACGGATGGACTGTAGAATTGTCTCTCAACAGATTGGTTTCATTTGAACAACAAATGGAAAGACCTACCATCCTAGACAATGTCACCCCCAGAGGCTGTTTACTAGATTCTGGTTCTGTGGTCAGAGACTGCACCAGGAAATTGCCTACGTCCCAAACAAATGAAAATATTAAGCAGGAAGGATGAGAGTTAAACACTTCCTGTTGTGTTGTTTCAAGTTAAATTTGTGTATTTACACAAGCAAATGGACTGTTTTGATGTTGTTTGTTGGAATACATTGGCCCTGAAGCACACTCCTTTCTTATTTTTTGATCTGTAGTAATTGGAAATCAAATACCAAGATGACAAATACATAATATTTTGGGGGAGAATTATCTAGTTGTTCTAATTATGTTGGACTAAACCCTTTAGGGGAATTTTCTGAGAGACATCTAGATTAAGTCACTGGCTTGGAAAAATGAATCGAAGACATTTGTTTGTGTGGGGTTTCTGTTTTAAATGCTGGTGGGTTGTGTGGCCAGGACAGCAGGGAGAAAGGACTGAACAAACCTAAAGCAGAGTGTCTGGAGGAAGCTACAGTGGGAACAGAAGCAACTGCAAGGGGGACAAGGGACGGTTTGCCACATGCTAGTGACGCTTTCTTGGGCCCTCCAGTGCTTCCTGGCCTTGTTTGATCCTTGTTCTCCCAGGGAAATGCTCCTCTGAAATCACCTTTTCCACATACAGGATTTCATGGATTGGAATCCTGAAATGGGTGTGAGTGAAATACAAGTTTCATAACAGAGGAAGAGTTTGCCCATCTGATGTGATTCTTGCTGCTCTCTGCGTCACGTTGTGCCAGTCAAGGCTACACATGGGAGCTCTGGGCACAACTGTGGGTGGAAGGAGAAGAGAAGAAGGCTCTTCCCACGAGCTCCCAACTGTAAGGCACAAGGCCACTGTGAGCAGTGAGGGGTCAAGGCCATGCTTCAGAGTCAGTCAGATTGGAGTCTAAATTCTACCATGAATGGTGGGAAGACCATGGGTAAACTGTCTAACTTATCCAACGCCCAGTTTCCACATCTGACCCTGTGTATAGAAGTAACCCTTCCCTAGAGTGATGCTCTGAGATACCACATGATGAATCTGAAGATGTGTTGCAGCACTACCACCAGGAAACCCATAAGAATTCGTGCAATAGGAAAACTGCCTGGGAAATGGTGGTGCGTAGAGAAGTTTGCAGAAGACGTGACCTAAGTAGGTGGGGCTGGTGACGTTCTAGGCTAACAGCCTATTGAACTGCCATGTACTCAACAGGACATAAGACTGAAGGTTTATGATTTAAAAACACAATGAAATTAAAATGTACAGTTAAAAGACAGGATAAATGAATATAGTGGCTAAGGTTGGGGCGGGGAGATGACATCCCACTAAAACTACTTCAGAGCCCTACAGATGGCCCACTGCCATAATGATGCAGCTGTCTTCCAGGGACAATCAAGATTCACATTTAAAAAGCACTAGCCCACTCTAAATGCTTTAGGCTAACTCTCTTCCGTGTTCAAAATGAAACAGTACAACGGAGCAGAAACGTATGTGAAGATAAAAGTACGATAAAGTCACTTTAATTAATTTCTACAGTTAATATACATACCTCCACATATCTCTTCTGTTTCGTCATCTATGCATTCTCTGTCATCACACTCACAGAATTTACCATACACAAGTCCACTTCCATCTGAATCGTCACACTTACACCTGCCACAGTGACATGTACCTAAACCGTTAAAATAAAGAAAGATTGTTTATTATATGTATGTAAGTTATAGCTAATGAAGTTCTGTCTTGTTTCTTTCAAGTGAATAGACAAGTCAAGTCAATTTGGTATTCCAATTTTGTATTTCTGTGGTTACAATGAGGTAGAGAATAAGCTATTCCTTTTTGAGATTGTCACGGCACAGTAATTACATTTTATGTCATGCAGCTATTATTATTGACCTCTAATAGTTTAATGAATGTAATTTGACCTCTCCAGTGCAGAGCTTCTCCCTTCAACTGATGCATAAATGAGTATCTTCTGATTACACCTGGGTCTGAAGTGAACTAAAGCAGAAAATTTGAAACACTGTGAGGAAAGTAACTTTGCTTATCTTTCTCACCAGTATTTATCCAATGCTTTGCATAATGTTTGAACATACTATTTATGTAATAATATTTTTGTAATTAATTTCTTATGAAATGCATGAATGAAAAGCATATACACCTCTGATAAGTTCATATCCTCAGCCTTAACTTATACCTTTGTTCTTAATGACAATAAGACCCAGTGAGTTTTCTTAGGCATAGATTCCTGGAATGTCCCAGAATCTCGAGGCAGCTCAGAGTGAGAGGCATTAAAGTCATTTGGTCTACCACATTGTGATTCTGCAGTTCTGAAGATTTGATTACATCCCCCAAGAATATTTAACTGACAGTAATATTACATTCATATGATACCAGAGATAGGATGTCTACTTAAGAAATGTTTACTTTAATATATATTCCATGTTTAATTGGCTCTCACAGCTATTACCAAATAGAATGAAGACTTTATCTCCCATCAGATATCACACTAATTTCTGAAAATCCAACAGTTCAAGTCAGCCACAATCCTCCTCTCAGAGGTAGAAATCAATATGATAAAATAGAGAAGTGCAAAGTGTTGCAAAAGCACATAGCAAGGGGATTTGGCTGAGACCTGGAGGTCAAAGGGAGAGTTCCACAGGAGGTTGTGGAGAACTGAGAATCATTTTTAAAAATCGCTAAGAGAAGTGAATAGTGAAGAGGCTTGGTTCCAGCAAGAGATGATAGCAAAGGCTCAGCAGTAGAGGAGGATAAAAGATGGGAACAAACTGCACAGAACTTGAGTTTACAAAATGACATGAAAAGTGTATAAGGTAACAAAAGGGGTAGTGGATGGAAGTTGTATAGGTTATGCTAAAGAATTCCAAATTTAATCCAATAACACAAAGCCATAGGAGTCTCAGAAAGGGTTCATGTGACCAGGTGTGCATTTATTCCAAGTACTCTGTGGTCACATGGAGAATACATTGAAATGAGGCAAAAGTGGGTACAAGGAAAAGAGTTAAGAGGCAGTTATATTTGTCTGTAGGAAAGAAGGTAGACACTAAATGGAAAACGACAGTGAGTTGAGAAAGAAGCAAACATATTTGGGGATACTGCAGGAGAAAGAGCACACAACATGCTGTAGCTGATGGGGCGTGAGAAATGAATGATGGGGAGGAACCAAAGATGCTCTTTGCCTTGAGTGACAGGACATTAGTGATTCTGGATGTGGTGCACTGGGAAAGTGTGGGCTCCAGGTTGAGGTAGACACGTAATTGAACTCAGGTTTTAATCCTCTCTGGCTCTGCATTTTTTAGATCACTTTCATTTCTATCTCTCAGATTGCAGATGTGCAAATAAGCTCTAGTTCCTAGAATGCCTATGAAAACCAAGTGATAAATGTATTGCCTGATTATTTTCCTCAAACCATTGCTGTGTCTAGTCCACAGAATGCTTTCAGAAAAATGTGAGTCCTTCTTCTTCCCCCACTAAGGTATTGAGATATTCTTTCTATTCCAAATACTTTCTCCAGACTCACCTTATATTCATGGACCCTAACAATGCTTTTGTTTTTACATCTTCTGTATGATTCTAGGACCCAGATCACTTGCAATTTACTGATTATCTATAAGAGTTTTTCTCTCACAATTGCCTAGAAATGATGATCATGCAGAATTCGACTTTGTTATTTTCTACCTTGAGAATGCTCATGTGAATTTGACTTTAATTAAACATTTTCTTGTGTTTATTTCCTGAAAACTGTTTTAATTTATATAAAAGTTATTTGAAAATAAGTAGATTTTAAATTTCGGGGTGCATTATAATGACCCATAATGGTGAGACTCGCTAGACCATATTTACACACGCACAGAACATAACTTGATCTCTCTCATTCCCCAGGGTCTTCCCTTTCTATCCGCTCCCACTGCCCTTGATTTGCTTGCTTTACTCTACTTATGTCCTGTCTATAATTGTTATTACTACTTTAAATAGTGCATTATAGCTCCATATGCATATATGTGGGGTCCATTTCAGTATATTTGAACATGGACATAGCATAATTTGGTTATTCCATTCCCCCACATTTTCACATGCCCTCCCCTCTCCTCCCTCCATCACCTTCCTCTCTCTTTTGGTCCCCTTCTATTTTAGTGAGCTCCCCCTTGTTTTTAGTTATTTCTAACCTCTGTCTAGCTTCCATGTATGAGAGAAAACATTGGACCTGTGGCTTTCTGAGTCTGCATTATTTCACTTAGCATGATGTTCTCCATCTAATGCTACAGTTCATGATGTTGCTTCATCTAATTTTTCCTCTACCATCCTTCTTTTTTATTTTCACATTTATTCATGCATCCTCTCAGCCACCCACATATTTAGTCATTAAACTTTCTTGTGACTTATTATGTTACTGGTAGAGTACTCTAGGAGACAATAAGATTAATAGCATTAAATAAATCACAGACCAGGAATAAAAGTATAATTGTTAAGATATACACATATATATCATGCATGATCATATATCATAAAGCTATATGCCATATATATGTATATATCATATATATATATATATATATATATATATATAATCTCCAGAAGATGGACGACACAAAATCATCCGCAACAGATTTGTGGTGAGTGCTGTACAGAAATGATAAACCTCAGTCTGGCTGTGAAGAAGGGAGGAACAGAGAACGAGTCAGTTCTGGAGTTGGCACCTGATATACGGATAGAATTCCAACAAGTGAAGATGGAGAACAGATTTTGACGTGGAGGAAAATGCCTAGCATAGGGAATAAGGATGGAAATAAAGAATCTGACTTGAGTTTGGGGAAAGGTAGGCTGAATGCAGACAGTAGAGACCAAGGTTAAAGATTTAAGATTATCTGCTAGAATATCAGGAGTGCGCTGTGCTTTGGGAGCAGAGAGTAACTTGGTCAGGACTCTGTATGCAGAAGGTGTCCTTTTGTCTATTTTTTATTGGTGTTCACCCCCACCCCTGACAGGTGGAAAGAAACAGCCTCTGCCTCTGAATTCTACAACTCCTCACTAATGTCCCCCACCAGCAGGCTCACACTCATCCACACGTGCGAACCATTCCTGGCTGGTGTGGGAAGTTTACAATAGCTCAGAGACTTCCTGTTTCACCCATCCAGCAGAATTCACAACTGAGCCTCCAAGACATGGCATATGGACGCCCAGGCAAAAGTGCCAGACTCCTGTGTTCAGGCTGTGTCATGCTGCTTCTCTTTCTTGGTTGCCAGTTAACTCACTCTAGGATTGGTCTCCTGCTTTACACCAGATTATTTTAGCTCTGGTTTTTCATGCAGCCTAATATAGCTGACTCTCTCTAAGATGACTTACCAGACTTGAACACCAGTCAACATCCCTGTGCCAAGGTACGGAGCCTCACCTCGCTCCACACATTATCACCTTTCTGGGATCCTCACAGAGTTAGCATCTAGGACTCTTTGGTCCCCAATCCATCTCATCCTGCCCTTCAGCTCTATGCCTGATCCATCTACTTCCTCTTCCCCTTCTGCTCCAAGCTACTTCTAGAGGACCACATTGTGATAAGAAATGGAAAGATCACTGGAGAGAGCCTTTAGGCTAATGCAGTTTTCAGAAAGTGGTCTGAACTAGGCTCCTGGAAGTGGATATTAGAAGAAAGACAGGGGAGAATGAGATTGCTAAAGTAAATAGGAAGAAATTAGATACTGAGATGAAAGTGTGAAGGAGAAGATTCAATAAAACATTGAGCATAAACTCACCCTTTGGTCCAGCAATCTCACTCCTGATCATTTACCCTGAAGATGCACTTCCACAAATATGAAAATACACATGGACCAAACAATTCCATGCATTACTATTTGCAAATTGAAAACTCCAGATGCCAAAGCAAAAGTACAGGAGACTGAATAAGTCATGTCACATTCAGACAATTCAGTACTATGGTTTTGAAAAGAGAATGATAGAGATTTCTATGAACTGATATGGAATGAATTCCAGGATATAATGTGGGATGGCAAAGGCAGATTGCAGAAGAACATAGTGTGCTTCTTCTGTAGAGGGGAAAAGAAAAAAAAAAAAAACATAGTCATATATCTATCACTACAAAAAGAAACACACATACAAGAAAAGTAGAAAGCAATGATGCTGATTCCCTACGATGCTGAGGGTAATCAAGAGGAGAGCGATGATTCTCTGAGTACTCTTCTGCACACTTGTGACTTTTGGAAGTGTGTTCTTTGTTCTGTGCATTATAAAATATCATTACATTTATGAACAAAGGGAAGGGAGGGGAAAAAACTAAAACTGAAAACAATAGGAGCTAAAGATGCCCACTTGTACTTTAACTGACTATCATAACCACACTGACAAGGAGAAAATAAAAGGAATCCAAGGAACTTATGAACACGGTGTTTGATGACATACCCTAATCTTGGGCATGATTAGGGCTAACTTAGGGTGGGTGCATTGGAAACAAATTCTGGTTGTTTTTGGTAGATTTGTTTGGTATAAGTGTGTATATGAAGCAGTTCTAGAAACAATTGTAGGTGAAGCATAGCATTGAGAAAACCAGATACAAATTGTGGTATACGAAAACATAGAATGGGGAAATCAAGAAATTACCCATGGGGATGGACTGAAATTGAATGTATTGGTGTAAAACCATGGTTTCTTACACACATACATGAGCATTGCATGTATGCTTGCAGGTATGTGTATGGAAATTCATGCATGTAATCATGTGTATGTACATTCCGGTGTTTACTAGTGTTCAAGTAAATTAGGGAACAGGTCTGAAGAATCCTGATCCCTGAGCAGATAAAACCAGTTAAGGACTCATGAGTGACCTTAACCTTTCTTGATTGGCAAAAATGGGTGAACTTACTTTGTACAGGGGAAAAAATTTTTAAATAACATATTCATATATCTATTTATCTCTACAAAAAGAAATACATGATGTGTATTGAGCTATTTCTTATAAATGCCAACATTTGGGGAAAAAAAGAACAGAACTCAAGCTCAACCACTTAGAAACAACCAGCAAACTTATTGTCATTATATAACCAGGGTCTTCCAATGGGATAGATCAAAAAGGCAAACTTACAACTGAAACCAATCAAATATTTCCTTTGCTTTGCCTGTGTGTTGGTCCTGTCAAAGCCTCCCGCTTACATTCTCTCAGTGCATCTTCTGAACCTCCTCTGTTTTGGAGATGCCCAAATAATGAATCATTCTCTGAGCAAATAAACTCTAAAACTGTATTGTGCCTCACTCTACCTTTTTGAAACTAGCATGCTCATTAAGGAAAGAGCCAAGAAACAAATACACTCCAATATAAATAAACTTCCTTAGGGATCACAAATTTTTATGTCAACATTTTTCTTCATTAAAAAAGAACCAGGGTTCTTTGGAGAAATGACTGATTCCAAAGCTGTGGCAAGGACTATTGTACATACCAAAAAGTAAAAATTAGTACAGGCAAAACAAAATAAAACAAAAACAACAGAGTCGGATCACAAAGACACAAAAGCTAGCCTGAGAAGGTTTAAGTATCTAATCTGCAACGATCTGTGCACAGGAATATGAAAGTGAAAGACAAACCATTGAAATCACAGGAGTTCTGATTCTAAACTGGTAATAAATTCTATGTAAATAAAATACTGAAAAACTGGTGAGAGAGGACTGTCATTTGTGGAAGAATTTTAGGTGTCAACTGATAAATACGGAATGTTGGAATTCAGAGATTATCATTTTCCAATCATCCTCATAAACACTCAATAAGGGAGTCTTAATTTTAATGAAGAATGGGGTATTTGCTTGCTTCAATGTTTGTTTGTTTTTTCCCCATAGTCGGGTCACGTGTTATGAAAAGGGTAAATCAGTGATAAAGTCAGTGATAACAGGTTGTGACATCAGACACCATCTTGACGGGTTGATCAGAAGTGATCCCCACCACAACACCAGCAGATGGACATCACCTACTTCATGAAACATCCTAAGAACAAAAGCCATCTATCTGTTATTTCAGCTAAGAATGTATAGCAGCAATCTAATCACAAGGAGGCCTCAGACAAGTTCAGAGTGAGTAACATTTTATTTAAAAAAGAAAAAGATGTTGGGACAGTTTTCCTCAAGATTGTCAGTGCCATAAAACCAAAGTCAATAGAAACTGTCCAGATTAAAGGAAGCTAAAGAAAGATAAAAACTAAATATAACACTGTCCCTAGATTAGATCCTGCAAGAAGCAAATATTATAAAGGACTTTGTTGAATAGATTTACAAAACTGAACTATGGATGGTAGGTTATGTAAAAGTACTGTATTTTTTAAATTCTATATTTCAATGGTTTAAAAAAAGGAGAGATATAGATATTTTTGAAATGTCTTATATTTTATCAAATATTTCATCATCTATCAAAACCATTCTGTATGTTTTCTACTTTAAGATATGTTAATGTGAATCATGTTCCTTGATCTTAAAACATTCCTAGACTAGCCCTCACAGGGTTAGGATGCATTTTAATACCTGAATGTGATATGCAAATCCATAATGAATATAGTAAAACACAGATAACTTAGAAAGCCAACTCCTAATCCTTGTTAAAAAGTTTGAAAGAATGACTGTTTTCAGGATAAAAGGGGCTACGGGTTGTGTGGGTTGCATGAGTGGATATTGTTGGGTGTTAGGAGTCAGAGGCAGAGAAATCCTGCCTCTAAGAGCAAAGAAGCTGATGTGCTGAGAAGCAGGGAGAGGGCATGCACACAGGAAGTGACATGACTGCTCAGACCACTTGTCCTGGTCCCTGATGGATCCTCTGGCACCTCGTGCTGGGTGTGGCCCTGGTTCCTGCGAGCAGAACACCCTTACGGAGCTTCCTCTCCACCAAGCAATCTGTCGCAATCAGCTCTGATTGCAGAAGGGCCCTGCCAGTAATGCAAGCTTCAGCGGGGAAAGGTATTTGTTCAGCTGGTCAAATCCTCGCCCTCAGCATGCAGAACATGGGCTCACGCCCCTAGATGGGCATTAGGATCACCTCTGGAGCTTAACCTCTGGAGCTTAAGGACCCACTGAAGTCGAGCCACATCCCACCGAAGCAGAACCTCTGGGGTAGGGTATGGGCACTGAATGACATTTGTCACTTACCCTCTGGGTTTCTCATGATCTACCACAGTTGAGGAAAACAACTTTGAGGCTCCACACACCCACATATTAAGAGTATTTAATTACAGCAACACTAGCTAAATACCATTCCATCCTAAACTGCAGCTGTTTTGTTTTATATGGTTTGATTAATTAATTTTTATAGCTTCTCTGCCACAGTCTAAGAAATATTTTTAAATGACTCCTATGAAATATGAAAATATTTTGGTCAAACAAAAAATCTTGCTGCCATTATATTCTTCAATGTGCTTATCTGAACCATCTATCAAATTAAAAGCATTTGATTTTATTTGATGCCAAGGTATAAATTCAAGGCACCTTTGATCTGTGGCAAAAAAAAAAAAAAAAAAAAAAAAAAAAAAAATTTAAGTTGGTTACATAAATCCTTTCATAAGATTTAATCCAGTATTCCAAATCATGGCTCCCAACTTACATAAGATGTGGCTAGGGGTTGTTGCTGGGGGTTGATGCTCTAAGGAGGCATCCGAAACAACTGGAAAGCACCAGACTTGCCAATCTCAGCAAGATGACATTTTCTCCCCATTGATTTATCTAAATTTCACTTCCAAAAAGAATACTCAAAAGCAGTCTCACTCAGTTTCAACATTTCTCCACACCTACATATTTCGATTAAAAAAAACAAGATTTGATTGCTTCACTTCAGAATTTTCACAGGACAGAACTCTTACCTGCATTAGAACAGATGACATCTTGAGAATTCTTGCACATTTGGTTGCTTTTTTTCTTTGTCAGGTCACACTTGGTTGGGTACTGGCAAGCGTCCCCAGACCATCCTGCGTCACATCTGCACTTGCCGCAGTCACACGTACCATGGCCTGAGGATTTAACAACATCCAGTGAGACTCCAACTGTCTTCCCAAGGAAACCACCACTGTAACAAAAACTCTTGAGGGTGGCATCAGTTCAAGGTTGAGCTAAATTGAAACACATGTATCTCTGAGAGGCTGAGGGGTAATGCTATTATCTATAGGGTAATGCAACATGAGAATTTTATCTCAATCACTTTTGATAAGTGATGTATAAGCCTTTATTTAATTTATAGAGAGATCAAGGCAATACATCAGAAATCTAATAAACCACATGGTCAAAAACTTTCACAATAAAAACATAAAAATCCACTTAGCACCACAAAATTTGAGACAAAGCCTAGTAGGAATTATTTCTATGTAAATATATTTCACAATGCATAAAACCACAAACTCTGAATGGGAAACCTTACGTAAGCTCCATTACACTAAACTCTGGTCTTATAGTTTAACATGGAATGAAATTTTATGGATGCATTAAATAACACCATGGGATAAGATTTATATACACAAGTAAATCCTTTTTAATGAGGAAATTTGATTCAATAATCAAAGGCAGAAGAGCGTCTATCTCCATGGAAGTTTTCCAGTCCTTAGTGCTATCACCAGCCATTATCCTGTTTTTAGGCAATGTCAGTTACATAGCTGTGATCCTTAGCTTTCTTAAAAGCCTTGCTTGGTGGAGCTTGTCGATGTTTTTATGGACTGTACATTAGCCTGACCTAAGTACAAAACACCTATAATACTTGGCTCTTGTCCTCAAAGAACTTTAAAACTTCAAAGTTAAGGCTGAGAGCTAAAGAAGCTGGTGTTACAATTGGCCAGAAGTGTTTGTCACCTCAAGAGCAGTACAATCTATGACCTATAGAAGTAAGATGGAGACTTTCTGAACAATCTGGTCCTTGGGAGTTAGGCAGGGTTGGAATGGGTTGTAGGGAGAGAATTCTTATATTACTCAAAATCCTAATACCATGTCTAAATGTCTAAAATTCAAAGATCTCAAGGAATGGATCATTGATCTGGTGCAACAGTCAGTCATTTGATGTGGCAGCCAGAATCCATAGGATGAGGTGCAGGTGGTTGGTCAGAATAGATGGCTCAGAAGCTTCCTGTCTGGGTACATTCAACAGAGCCAGAATTGGATTGGCCATGAGTTTAAAACCATGTGTTCCAACCCATGTAAATGTTTTTATTTCTGTTACATTTGTCAAATTAATTATTCTATTTGGCAAAGTCCCACAAGCACCTATTTGAAATTCGTTATACTCACTACAATTTGACTGTGTAAGTTGATTATATAATTTTTATTCCTGTTTGATCTCACACAATACTGTCAATCCTGGTTAACTTGGTATCATTTGTAAGCACAAGTGATCCTGCCTGTCAACCATCCAATCTATTTGTAAAGGGATTGATCCAAAGTCTTGAAATGGCTAGGCCTCTTTTGGTAAATTAAGTATCTTGGAAACTGTACTGACTCCTTTGTAACATTAATGTGTTAGGCTGAATCACATGATATTGCCAATTTTGTCGATTGAGTATCAGATATTTCTTAGGGCTCATTCCAATGAAAGGGCTTCATGTCAATAGTGAAGAAAAACAGAAATGTTTTAGAAGATAAATGAGTATGATATGAATGATTTGCTGACCCAAGGATAAAAGATTATTCAGTTCTTCTTCTATGTTGGTTGGGCCAAAAATCTTAGATCTTAACCTAAGGTACCAATAGCAGAAATGGGTCAAAATTTAACAATTTTTTATAAGTCAAAGATCACAATTTTTTTAAAGGGAGCAAGGATTAAAATGGGAGAGGAATAAGGAAAATGTTCATAGGATAGGGAGAAACTCATTCATCTCAAACAGACCCAAAGAAGCATCAGTAGAGGAATATTCTAAGGTGCTTTTATTCCCCAGAGTCCACAGAAGCCCAGTTTCACAAAACTCCCTCCATGTAAGATTCTAGGATAAAATTACCCTGGGAAAGAGTATTTCGTGTGCATCATGATATATAATGGCACAATGAAGACCCTCCAATGTCCTGTCCTGATAATGCTATTTTTTTACTAAGGGCCCCCTTCCCTCATGAATAGAGTTAGCATTTTGAGAACACACTCAGACCCACCCTGGGTCTGGTAGTGTGTTCTCAGCACTTCCTTTAACATCTGCTCAAACATGCCAGTTGATGTAAGAAAGGTTACTGCCTTCATATTCTTTTTCAACTCCATGCCAAGTAAAAACCTCTTTGATTCATTTCTCCCCATTTAGAAAAACTAACAGAATAGAAATTGATTTTTGACTGTCAACATTATCAAATAAGAGGCTATGTACCCTTATTTGGAGGTAAATATATTATTTTTTTCTTAGAAAATAGTCTTCAGACCACTTTTATTATTTTTTCCAGATTAGTAAGAGCTTCGACAGACCTCAGGGGATTGGGCTGCTATATTTTATTGTGCTGAGGTAATCTCCATTACAGTGTCCATAATATGGCTTCAGAAAAAGACCCCATTTTTCAAAATAATTTATCCCTTATATATTAGTTTCCTGGAACTGCCATAACAAGGTACCACCAACTTGGCGACCTAAAGCAGCAGAAATCTATTTTCTCACAGTTCTGAAGGCCAGAAGCCAGAAAGCAAGGTGTCAGCAGGGTGGTTCCTACTACAGGGTGGTTCTGAGGGAGAACCTGATCCATGCCTTTCCTACCCTGGTGGTTGCCGGCACTCCTGATATTGTGTGGCTGAGAAGCCCACTCCAGACCCTGTCTCAGACCCCCATACCCCCTCTGTGTCTATGCCTTCACCTCAATATAAACACAGAGGGCACTGGACTTGGATCCTTCCTACTCCAGCAGGACCTCATCTTAACGGGATTATACCTTAAAGACCCTATTTCCAGACAGGATCACATTAACAGGCACGGGTACAAGGTACATATGACCTTATGGGGAATGTGTTCAGCCCACAACATTTGTGAATAGAGATCCATACTTTCCTCTTTCCTAATCCAAACTCAGGTGAAAGGTGGATCACTGTTTTCTTAAGATCTGGAGCAATTGGCTGGCCATGGATGGCAGAGAGCCCACCTGCCCCTTGCCTCTGCCCTACACAGGAAGGTCCTGAGAACCCACATGCACACCTAGGCACAGCTCCACTAGCCCAGGGCTCTGCCATCCCTCCCCTCTATTCCTTCTATAATGGTCTCTCCTTGACCACTGCTCCAGTCTAGAGACCCACAGACTTGGGGGCAGGCCAAGTCTGGGAGAGAGTTTAGGATCTTTCAGGTGGGAAGTTCTCAGTTCCAGGCACATCAGTGTAAGAGACAAGAGGTGAACATTTCCAGGGATCCAGGTGGCCACATTCCCTTGGTCGCTCAGACACCCCTCCCCCCACCATGGTAACAGAAACCTGGAAGACCAGGCGGGAACCCTAAACTACGGGGCCCAGGTCAGGGCTTCTCCTACCCAAGTCTAAGGGCGGTCTCCGCTGATCCAGACCTACATCACGTCCCAGCCAATAAAGGATTTTCCTGGCTGTCTGATCCATTCCAGCTGTTTCTTCCCCAGATAATTCAATTTCCACAACTAAGAAATGTGGTCTTAAAATGAACAGTGCAATGTGCTTGAGAATAAATCTGTTGACCTTCAGATAAGTTCCCAAGGAGTCAAGGGAAACCAAACACAAAACAAAAATATCAGAGAAAAGCAAAATGATTTCCTCACCAAAGCAATGGGAACAAGGAGGTAAAAGACTATTCCTATGTTTACAGGGTTGTCAGTGGCCCAGCCCATCATGGGAAGGAAGCAAAGCCATGGTAGAGTATAAATGTAGCATTGTGATCACCTTTTCAGGTAAGAGGCCTGGCCCACTTTCTCTCAGGCATGCTAAGTCTTATTCCTCTACTGATAAAGGAAAGGTATTCCAACAGAATAATACAGGTTTTGTGATTCCTAAATAATCAATAATTGGCAGCTTTGCTATTACTTCCTTTTTTTAAAACCAGGTAATTCCAAGGAACTAATCAACTCCAGTTAATGGTGAAAAATTCCTTAAAACAAAGCAAAGGAACAATGCAGGCACTTTTTATTTAGTTAGTTATGTTTTTCGTACTGGGGATCAAAGCTAGGGATGCTTTGACACTAAGCTGTATCCCCAGCTCTTTTATTTGCTATTTTGAGACAGGGTCTCACTAAGGTGTGTAGGCCTCCACTAAGTTGCTGAGGTTGGCCTTGAACTTGCAATTTTCCTGTCTCAGCCTCTGGAGTTGCCAGATTACAGGTGTGTGCCACAGTGCCCAGCATAAACTTTTTTATTTCCAAACTAAAACAAACTGTTTTAAATTGGAAAGAAAGATTTTACCAGCATTGAAAAATTTTAAATACCAACTCTTCACTTGCATATGATAACAAAAAAATAATTGTAAATTCCTCTGCCAAATCTAAGAAAAAATAAATATGAAAGGGATGGCACTTAACTCTGTCCTCCAAGCCTAATAGCATTTTGTATGAAAATAAAATTCCAGCCTAATGGGCTTATTAAATTAGTTATACATTTGTGGTCTCAAGTCCTCATGAAGTATTAAATAGGTGAAAAGAAGAAAACTAGCTAATTAGGTAGATAGAAATAGGTAAACATGTAGATGGGAAGAGACATAGATACAGAAATAGATGTAGATATATAAATGTAAATATCAATAGATATGTATAAATGTATATATGTGTATATATAGGTGCAGATATATGTACATATATGTACACATGTACATATCCATATATACATGATACACACACACACACACACATACACACTTTTTTTGCAGTGCCTGGGATTGAACCCAGCCTCATGCATGTTAGGCAAACACTGTTCTACTGAGCTACATCCCCAGCACTAAATAGAACTATAAATGATGATATAGATGTAGATGTAGATGATGATGTAGATCTAGAAATAGATAGAGATATACAGTTATAGCTATGTCTCATGGAGATCTTGTTTAATGACAAACTACTCTTTGTCACACAATCTCAATAGCTACACATAAACTTCAGCATAACAAGGATGAAGAAATGGGAGTAGACTACCTCATGCACAGGCTATAAGGAGGTTCAATGTCAGAAAACATTTTAAAATAATAATAAAACTAATTAAATGCCATTTTTTATTATCAACAATAATTTTATACAATGTCAGTCATAAAATACTTCTCCCTGAAAAAAAAACAAAAAAAAAACTGTTGGTTTAATTTCCAAATAATGGTTACTAACTACTGAGCTTTAATAAAGTACGTATTAATAAGCTACAAATTGGCACATTTGCATTATTTATTACCTAATAAGCATTGTCTACTAGAGGAAGTTAATTCTGAGCCCTCCAGTTTGCTAGTAGACCCCAATGCACTCACATTTGGCTGCTCACATTTGTTTAAACATGATTGTGAGATAACTTGGAACTCACAGGAGGGTTGCGCACACGGTAGAGATTTGCTTAACCTCATCCAGACTCCCTGCTGCCAGCATCTCACACAACCATAGTACAATGATCAGGACCAAAACCTGAATATCGTCAGTATTATCCACTACACTCCATAGGGTCGTAGACATACTCTGTTTCTCCTTAACATCTTCCCCATTGATTTTAGCATTTATCAGTTGATCTCACCTGCAGCATTTATTGCTTTGGTATTCTAAGGGCAACTTTCTATTTCCTTCATCTCTTCAACATTTATTATTCTGAATTCTTCTGAAGGAATAAGGTGTCCCTTCCCTGCATTAACTTATTTTTTCCTCACTTTTATGGGTGTATTATATTTGTACATATTGATGAAATTTGTTGTTACATATTCATACATTTCACTATACAACAATATAATTTGACCAACACCACTCCCCAGCATTTGTTTATGAAATAATTTCTTGAAATCTGTATGTCTTTAGGGTATTATTTTATTTTGAATGTTATATTTCAACAATTTCGTAATTTGTATTATTGCTCAATTTTCCCATCTTTGACCATTGAAAACTCGAGTTGGCTAGGTTGGTTCCTCTGGTTTTTCTAAGTGAACATAGAGAAATATGAGCAAAAGAAGATGCACATATTTGAGTACATTATTAATTTTGGATTTCATAAGATCCTTCCACTTATATTCTCCTTGCTTGAGTCTTAAAATTAGCCAACATTCTAAGGAGCCCTGGCTCCTTATATTTTTGAGCAGTACATTGAAATATTGAAATCTGGGCACTACTAAGATCTGAAAACTAGGTCTCCCTGGGACACCACTACTTCCAGACACTCTCAGAGTGAGTGAGGAGATACGTGCATACATGCTAACCCATACATACACACGTACCATCTACATTTATCTCTATACTGGTATTTGTGCACTGCACACACACACAAGATACAACACACACATATACCCAGATAAAAACAAAAATGCACAATTCATGCTGAGTCCTGCATCTCCCACCCGGTGGTATTCCAGCCTTTCTTGTTTTTAACTTCCTTCTCCAACAGTGAGAATGTGGCTGTCATTAGCTACAGGATCTTTATTTGTTCATTTACTGGACACACGGAATAGTTTCAGAACTGCTTAGAAACAGACTGACTGACCAGAACACAGTGTTTGTGCACAGTTTTTGGTTGTGTTTAACTTTACAAAACATTGTTCTCCGAAGTTACTGAAAGCAGCTCTTTTTCTCCCCATCCCATCAATGTGGTTAGAGACTCCCCTGTAAGACACTTAAATTCATTTGACACCTTCTGTATTTCATCATGGACTCCACCCATGTGGTGGTGAATATTTTTTAAGTTTTACTTTCAGTTCATTGACTCTTTGTGGCGTCCAGCTCACAGTTCCTACAGAACACCACCACCCCAAACCCACCTCCTGCTCCCTAGGTCATGGTCTCCTTGCTGTCCCCAGTCCTTGTCCACTGCTCATCTGTTTCCGTCTCTGTGGTTTAGACCTATTTCACAATTTGTGTGAATGGAATTGTATAATAATGTAGACTCTCAGACTTGGCTTCTTCCACTAGACAAAGTACATTTGAGAGTCATCTCATGAAAGTGTAAATCAGTAAGACCTCACTCTGTTGTCTTCAATTGCTGACTCGTATCCTGCTACATGAACACAATAGTTCATCTATCCATTTTCAGGTTGAAGGATATGTCTGTTGGCCTGCAATGCTTCGTAACTGCTGATAAAGATACTACAAACAAGTGAGTTCCATTTTTATATGGACATACATTTTCATTTCTCTTGAGGTGGGACTTCTGGATTACATGGGACATACACATACACTTTACATTTAAAACAAAACTTCTAAATTGTTTTCCAGAGTGCCTGCAGCATGCATTTCAACCTGGAACACAGGAGAGACCAATTGTTCCATGTCCCCTCCACCACCTGGAATTGGGACCTTCCTCCTTTCCTTCCTTCTTCCCTTCCATTTTTCCTTTCTCTTTTTATATTTTAGTCATACTAATAGGTCTGAAGGGATAGCTCATTGTCATTTTAAGTGGCATTTTCCAATAATTAATATACAGAGCATCTTTTCATATACTTTTCTGCAATCAATTTTTTGTCCATTTTTGTATTGACCTGGAGGTTTCTGTTTGTTTATTTCTATTAAATTTTTCAGTTTTTTTATTGTAAACAAATGGGATACATGTTGTTTCTCTGTTTGTACATGGCATAAAGGCATACCATTTTATAATCATAATCAGTTTTTTATACATCTTGTATACAAGTTCACTGCTAATAATATGATTTGCAAATATTTTCTCCAAGCTGTGGCTCTTGAGTCATTCTCTTTTTTTCCCCACATTTTTTATTGACACATTATATTTGTACATAGTAATATCTTTAGGAGCTCCTGTTTTAGTCAGTTTTTGACTGCTTTTTCACTGCTGTGACCAGCCCAATTAAAGAGGAGGAAAAGTTTATTTGAGGGCTCATGGTTTCAGAGGTCCTAGTCCACGGAAGTCAGCTCCATTCCTCAGGGCTTGAGGTAAGGCAGAACATCATGGCGGAAGAGTGTGGCAGAGGGAAGCAGCTCACATCATCAGGAAGCAGAGGGAGAGAAGAGAGAGAGAGAGAGAGAGAATCTCCACTCTCCAGATACAAAATATATACCCAAAGCCACGCCCCAATTCCCACTTCCTCCAGCCACACCCCACCACTTCAGTTACCACTTAGTTAATCCCTATCAAGGGATTAAAACACTGATTGGGTTAAGACTCTCTCGACCCAGTCAGTCATTTCTCCTCTGAACCTTCTTGCACTGTCTCACATGTGAGCTTTTGGGGGACACCTCACATCCAAATCATTACACTTCCATACTGATTTCCATAGTGGTTGGACTAATTTGCAATTCCAGCAACAGTGTTCAAGAGTTCCCTTTTCTCCACCTTTTCTCCAGCATTGATGATTTGGATTCTTGATGACTGCCATTCTGATGAGAGAACCTACAGAATGGGAGAAAATCTTTGCTGGCTACTCTTCTGACTGAGGATTACTATCTAGAATATATAAAGAACTCAAAAACTTTACACCAAAAAATCAAATAGACCCAATCAATAAATGGGCAAATGAATTGAACAGACACATCTGAAAAGAAGTAACACAAATGACTGACAAATATATGAAAAAACGTTCAACATCATTAGCAATTAGAGAAGTGCAAATCAAAACTACACTGAGATCTGGGCTCACTCTGGCATTCTCTTTAACAACATCTCTCAGAGAATAAAATGTTTTGATTTTAGTTAAATCCAATTGATCTTTAAAAACTGTTCTTCTTTTATCTGTGTAAAGACTGTTTAATTCCAAGTTTATGCTTTTGCCACTAACACACAGTCTTAGATACTGTAATTTAGGGAAGTATAAAAATCAGATACCGTAAGCACTTTGTTATTAGCTTCCTTTTTTTTTTCTTTCCCTATTCTTTTTCTTCCCTTTTGTTAGTTAGCATTATTATGATTCTATTTTACTTCTTCTTTTAACTATTTTAACATTTTGGATTTTAGTGTTGTCCTGGGGTTTATATGGATGCTCACTCCTTAATCATTCAGACTCTGCTTTCCAGAAACACTACCCTACCTCACGTATGGTGTTATGAACTTAAAGTAGCAAGTCCCTGATTCCTCCCTCCCATCTTTTATGGTATTTTACTTTTGCATAAACACGCAGAAATTTTAGTATAAATATACAACATGGCTGCTATTGGTTCTGCTTTAGACCATCCTCTTTTAGAGCAACTACAATTAAGCAAAGCATGAATGTTGTTAACCTAACTTATTTCATTTCTGGTGCTCTTTATCTCTGTGTGCAAATCCAAGTTTTGGTATGGTATCACACTCCTTTTGCCTAAAGAACTTACTCTAGGTTTCTCTAGAGTAGGTCTCTTACAATGAATATTCTCACAAAAAATCCCTTTTGATTTTCGAAATGTGCCTTTTTGCTGGATATAATCATCAAAAATGTTGACTTTTTTTTCAGCCTTGAAACACATCACTCCATTTTCCTCTTGTTTGCATGGTTTCTGACAAGAAATCTCTTATAATTATTATCGTTGCTTCTCTATATCTAATGGGTCTTCTTCTGTGACCCCCATCTAAGATATTGTTTGTGTTGCTGTCCATCCATTTGAATATGATAAATCTACCTATTGTCTATGTGAGTTTGTTGTGATTTATCAATGCTGGGTTAATATTTATTTTTCTGTCCCTTCCCTCAAGTGCCATGGGTACTCACAGGTGCCCTAAGAACAACAGGGTTATGGCCAATTACCCAACATGCGTGGGATTTGGTTCATGGACCTGGCATCATGGACCTGGGCGGCTGCATCACCATCCTGGAGGGGCTGCTGTTCTCCTCCCTGAGGTCTCACCTCCCAGGGTCACTTTTTTGAAGAACTTTCAAATCTCTTCTGTGAAGTTCAGTGGGATTTGTAGAGGAATAACTGAAGAGGCTGTGGATTTCCTCAAATTCTAGAGCATGCAGAGGCCTCCGACTCATTCACCAGGGACACCTGCCTTCCACCAAATTTCCCATTGCGTGTCTAAGGGCCTGGTTGAGTCTGCCCAGGAAAGCCAGTGCTCATTTCTCATCTCTCTCCAACTGCACATTTGCCCCCAGATTTTGGACCACTAGCTTTTCCTATGATTTCAGATCTTGGATGAATTCAAGGACATGTGGGAATTTGCAGTTTGCCCTACTTCTCTTCAATGCAAGAGTAGATGACACCTTCTAGCTCTCTAAACCTTACATGGAAACAAGGCTCTTATGCTCACTTTGAGAGTAAGTTCACCAAGAGTATGGAATTAGAGCTCACTTTCCCACATCCTACAATGCTACCTAGTTCTGCATTTAAGTGAAATGTGGGAAACAAACAATGACAGAACAGAGCTATAAATATAAAAATTGATAACTTGAGTTACTTCCAATCCTATGTCACTCTTATGGTTTGGATATATGGTTTCCCCCAAATCTCATGCATGAGATAGTGCAGGAATGTTCAGAGGTGAAATGATCAGATTGTGAGAGTGGCAACCTAATCAGTCTATTGATCTATTGAATGGATTAATGAGTGGTAACTGTAGGCAGGCCAGCATGTTTGGAGGAAGTAGGTCACCAAGGGGGTGCCCCGGCAGAGTATATCATCCCTGGCTCCTTGGATGCAAGCTCTCTCTGCTTTGGCTCTCATGAACCAAGCAGCTTCCCTCAATCGCTCTCTTCTGCCATGATATTCTGCTTCACCTCCGGCCCAGAGCTATGGAGTAGGTCACCCATGAACAGAACCTCTGAAACTGTGAGCCACAATAAACCTTTCTTGCTCTAAGTTGTTCTTGTCAGGTTTTGGTTACAGTGACACAAAACTGATGTTACTCTTAATAACTACTCAGAATGCTTGTTTTAAACTTTAAAACAGCATATACAGTAATTTTGGAGATAAGCACACATTTTTGTTCATGCACAAAGTATGTAACTGAATTTTAGTGATATAGTTAGACATTGGAATGCATTCTTATATTTTCATTGTTACTAGCTTTAAAATAAAGAACAAAGCAAGACAGTTATTTCTGCACTCCTCACAGTTTCTTACTGACAAATTTTTTATCATACTGAGAAGAATGGATGATACAAATCCATGCTCTCCAGGTATCATAAATAAGTAAGGTGTACTGAAGCTGGAGCTACATGGTAACCTTGAAGCGGACGTTTAAATCTGAACACTTACTTGGTCCTGTCAGCTCAAGACCATCTGCTTTTATTCAAATGTGTAAATACCCAAGACCTGCATTGTGTCCCATCATCCAGGGGATTCCAACATGCTTACTTAATAACAAATACTCTCAATTTTCTCCTACTCTTTTTGAGCCATTATGCATTCCCAGCCTTCTCTAAGGATAAGAAACACACTAAGGATTCTTATCTAAGGATAAGAATTAACTACGCTACATCTAGAATGTTGTCTAATATTACAATCATTTCAGTTTGAGATAGAAACGTGGTCATTTCAAGATGGGACACCAGTTCCTGACAGCTTCTCAAGCTAACAAAAAATGGTGTTTTAGGTGTTTCTGCTTTTCATTCTTGGGAACATTTTGATGTGAACAGTGGAAAAATTCCATGTAGGGTCTACTGCCTAGAAATGAAAAGGTCTGGGTTTTAGTCTTGCCTGGACATTAACAAGCCATGTGAACTTGCTGAGGAAAATGGAAGAGAGGAGAAATGGAAACCAATAACCACTGGCTTCTGCTACTGTGATAAGTACTTTATGCAGGCTAATCTGTTTAATTTTCACAAATTAAGAGCCAGTGAGATGGATTTTGTTTTTCTGTTTTGTAAATGAGAGGACTAGGGACTAGAGTTTGAGTGGCTTACTCAGTTCACATAGCTTATGAACTCAAAAGCTCTGCTTTCCCCATTCTGGCCAATATTATTTGTTCAGTCCCAGAAGGCAGTGGACTTGGAAGACCCTTTGCTCTAGGAAAAGAGGTAGAGGAAGAGCTGTGGACTGCTGGCTTGATGGCACTGGTTTTGTTTGTGCCATTTCCTTTTGGAGCTGATGTCCAGAATTGTACTCTGCATAATCCTTCATGAAAGAATTCTTAACAGCAAAGTGATCAGACTTCTTTTACTATTTAAAATTAAATCATACTAAAACTAGTAGGTAAAAGAATTTAAAAATCCAGTCACCTAAATTCTTTAGATCTTGCTGTGCTCATCTGCAAAATTAAGAGATTGGACTGAATTACCTCCAGATTCCATGCATTTGGAAAATCCCCTACTGTAGTCCAATTATTTTATTTTCCTCATAACAAAGCAAAGTAGTCTCTCCAACTGGAGCATACAATGTCATAATACAGGCAGTGGTGGCAGATAACAAGTAATTGTTATTTAGCCATATTTGCTACTAAAATTTATGGGATAGTTGAAACTCCATTTGTTATTCACAGCACCCTTTAAAATACTGTAGTCTCTCTTGATGTTTATTTATAACATGGGTTTGGCTTTAAGCTGCTAAAATTGGAGACTTAAAAGTGGAAATTCTGGCAGCCTGAGATTGAAGGATAAAATATACATGATAGTAAAGCAGGACACAATACTTTGGCTGAACTTATGTAATAAATTTCATAAAGTCACATTTATAATAATGTATCAAGTTCATGCAAGAATTATACAAACACACAAAATACAAATACACAAGAATGAGTTCAGGGTTTCAGAGAACCCTGAACTAGTTAGATGCTAGTACAGAATCTGCCACTGCTAGCTTTGTGAGCTTTAGCAGGTTGTAATAAATCTTTTAATTCTTCTGGCCTCACTATTTTGGGGAACTGGGGATCTGGTAAAATAAAAAGGTATACATGAGTTCCCTGTTTCTTGTGGGATAAAGGGAATGTCTCTCTAAGGGAGTGTTAGAATGATCCTCCCTGACCCTGTTTCATCCACACGAACCCCAAGAAGCAGTAGAGTATATCACTACTGATACTACCTGAGAATTCATGGTGATAAGAGAGAGTGCTATGTCCATGACTCAGGAGTTTGAGTTGAGATTGGTACGGGGGCAGGCAGAGGATCACTTGCCTCCTTCTGTCACCCAGTTAATTATCAGAAATATTGACAGGGATTCCTTCACTTTCTTTTGCAATGAAAACAGTTCTCGCTTCCTTGGTGTTATGGTTTGGATATGAGGTATCCCTCAAAAGCTCATGTATGAGACGATGTAAGAAGGTGTAGGGGAGAAATGATTGGGTTGTAAGAGTCTTAACCCAATCAGTGAATTAATCCCCTAATAGGGACTAACTGAGTGGTAACTGAAGGTGGGTAGGATGTGGCTAGTAGGAAGTGGACATTGGGGCATGGCTTTGGGGTATATATTTGTATCTGGACTATCTCTCTCTGCCTCCTGATCCTCATGTGAGCTGCTTCCCTTCACCACACTCTTCTGCCATGATGTTCTGCCTCACCTTGAGCCCCAAGGAGTGGAGCTTGCTGTCTATGAATTGAGATCTCTGAAACTGTGAGCCCCCAAATAAACTTTTCCTTCTCTACAATTGTGCTGGTTGGGTCCTTTAGTCACAGCAGAGAAAAAGCTGACTATAACACTTGGTCTCTCCCTTGGCCTTGTATCTTCTGTTAGGGCATTTTATTCAAGACTATTAATATCAAACACACCAAATGACAGACTCACTCAAGGTTTAGAAATGTAATATCCACCCACAGTATGCATTCGTCAACAGACAAATGTAGTCAAACTGGAATCTAAGAATCTCACTGTCCTGACCAAGGTTAGCAAAATCTCACCTTTACTGAAGAAAAGATGAAGCTCCACAATCACTACTGATTCCCTCCTCACTATGGACAAGTACATGTGCCGAGGAATATGCATGTGTGTGAATACGTATATGTGTTTAATTCATATATGCATTTATACATATATGTCACATACACATATGAGAATTAGCAAGACTATAAATTTTGTCTTTTAGTATAGTTACCAAAACTGAAAGCCCTGGGTTTTGAGATGTTACACAGCATAACTTCTAATGCTGATGATTTTTATCAGAAGTGTTTGTTATGTGTGTCTTCAATAAACATTAATAGCATTCTTCATCTAACACTCATACATTGCCAGTGGGAATGCAAAATGGTGCAACCTCTATGGAAAGCAGTAAATGGATTCCTTAGAAAACTTGGAATGGTACCACCATTTGACCCAGTTATCCAACTTCTCGATTTATACCCAAAGGATTTAAAATCAACATTACAGTGATTCAGTCACATCAATGTTTATAGCAACTCAATTCACCATAGCTAAAATATGGAACCAAACCAGATGCCCTTCAATAGATGAACAGATAAGGAAAATGTGATATATATATACATACATATATATATATGTATGTATATATATACACACACACACATATACCTATACACACACACACACACACACACACACACACACACAATGGAATATTACTCAGCTTTAAAGAAGAATGAAATTATGGCATTTGATGATAAATGAATAGAGTTAGAGAATATCATGCCAAGTGAAATAAGTCAAACTCAAAAAACCAAAGGCCAAATGTTTTCTCTGATATGCAGATGCTAATTTACAATGGGAAGGGACAGGGAATAGTTACTTTATATTAGGTAGAGGGAAGTGAAGGGAGGGGAATGAGTATGGGGGTAGGAATGATAATAGAATGAAACAGACATTATTACCTCAAGTACATATATAACTGCATGACCGATGTGATCTACAATATCTAAAATCAGAAAATGGAGAGATTACACTCCATTTATGTAGGATCTATCAAAATGTATAAATGTACTCTACTGTCATGTACAACTAATTAAAACAAATTAAAAAATTTAATCAACCACTGCATTCTTTATCTTCAGTTCTACTGGTTTCCTGTAGAGTGAACTCTGCACATGTCCTTTCCTCACTCCCAGTATGGAACTGTACGTCACCGTGGTGCCACTCTGGGCTCAGAGCTTCAGAGTATGGACTCAGTGACAGGCTGTGCTCAAAATCCACTTCCACAATGTGCTGCTGGATAACTTTGAGCAAATATTTAATCTCTCATATTAGTTTCCTGCCAAAACAGAGTATCACAAACTGGGTGACTGCAGACACCAGAAATGTTCTGTTCTGGAACTCAGATATCCAGAATGAAGGTGACTGCAGAGCCATGGTCCCCTAAGACTCAGACGACTTTCCCATCTCCTCGCTCCTGGTGTGATCCTTGGTGTTCCTTGGTTTGCAGATGCATCACTCAGATCTCTGCCTCTGTCACCACATGGCCTTTTCACCAAGACTATCTGTGACTCTTCCCTTGTAAGGACACCAGTCATATTGGATCAAGGGCCAACCCTACTCTGGTATCACCTCATCTTAAGGAATTAGATCTGCAATGCCCTGTTTCCATCCAGCTGTTACCACCTCTGCCAAAAGCATCTGGAGAACAGCTTGTCTGAACACAACTGTCCCGATGATCACAATCCTAAACTTAAAAGAGGCAGCATTTTGCAGAATAAAAAAATGGGTATCAAGTGTAAATTCTGAACCATGTTTTTCCTTCTCTCATGGCAAGTGTGTGCGCACACACACACACACACAATCTGATCAAATACAAAATGGGCTTCTGGGTTACAGAGTCATGACATTTTCCTGAAGGAGGACTACATTTCACAAAGGCAATAGGCAAATATACTCCAAAAGTAATTCAATAATCACTTGAGGCTGAATAACAATTTAAAGACTCTGGTGCTAGTCAGTGTGCAAACAGATATAAGTGCATTTAAAGACACTTATAGATGTATGTTTGTGTGTGTCGATCATGTATTTTTTTGGTTGTTTTTAAGGTTTCTAAAATCCATTCACATTCATAGTCAATCTTGGGATACCACCTACTCTTGAGAAAGCAACAAAAATGTAAAACGCAACACAGAGTTAAAAACCTCTTTTATTTTCAGCATCAGAAAAGATTTCCAAAAAAGGATTGTGCACAAAATGTATTTGGGATGCAAGGGAAAACACCAGAATTATTTATCCCTATTTCTGCAATGATATAAATTTATTTCTCTTAAGTCAGGTCATAAGGCACAATATTGATATTATTATTTTTTAGACTTCATATATTATAACCAAAAATTATAAAGAAAAAAACACATATGTTAAAGTCATGATCCTATAAGCAAATATGTTAAAGATTCCACTTCACAATGATGTCATTTAAGGATTTCCATGACAGGAGATTGTCACAGCCCATAGGGTATCCTATATTCACAAGATACTGCCTGGGGAAGTCGCAGGAATCTTTGCAACCCAGGGGCTCTAAAGAGTCAGAAAGAACTCACTTAGCAATATTTGAATGACGGAGACACCAGCATTCAGAAAAGCATGCTGAGTCAGCAGGAAAAGAGCACAGCAGAGGTCCTATGTGGGTCTCCAGGGAAGGCACTGGCCCCTGTTGCCCCCAACCAGAGTGCAGTGTGGACAGATACAGACAAAGGCGGAAATCCAACCTGCATGTCCACAGAGATCATTTGAAAATTTCCTCTGAACCAGTTTGGCACAGTTTCAGCAGAATAGAGCTTGTATTAAGTAACTGGCAAGGCCACCAAATGCCATGTGTACCCAGCAAGGTGCAGGAAGCCAATTTAATATTTTTAGGAAGATGGCTACTAACTGAAGAGGACTGACTCATGGTTAGAATGTGTCGATGAACCAAGAAGGACCACTGACCCAGTGGGAAATACAGTTGTGGTGGTCTAAGCTAGGAACTAGGTAAACTCGAGAAGCAAGAATACAGAGGTAACAGCAAAGCCCTGTGAGCCGTGAGCAGTCTGCTCCCAAGGGTCTTATATCACCTTGGTCCTTAGATCTTGACTCCCGGGGAGACCATTAATTGACTGAATATACTATGAATAAAATGAAATAAAATTTCTACCAGTGGAGTAAGAGTAGCATTGCCAACCATCCTCCTCATTCATTCGTTGAAGCCCGAACTCAAGTAAGGTCAGAATGTGACCTTACTTGGAAATAGGGTCATTGCAGATGAAAGTAGACAAGATGAGGTTGTGCTGGAGTAGGGTAGGCCTTAATACAATATAATTGATGTTTTTAAAATGAGAAAATATGGACATAGGGATGTGAACACAAGTAGAACACCACAGGAAGATGAAGGCAGAGATCAGGGGCTGTCTACAAGCCAGGGAATCCCAGAGTGCCAGCAAACCACTAAAGCTCAGGCAAGGGCCCTGGAACAGAATCCTGAGGAGGAACAGACCCAGCCAACCCTTGATCTTAAGATCTGCATCTCTGAAAACTCTGAGACAGAAAATTCTTTAGTTTAAACCATCCAGTGTGTGAAACTTTGTTACAGCATCCCCAACTAATACACATAGTTCAAGGTACAGTTTAAAAGAATCATGAGAAAATGGAAATGTATCATTTTGCATTTCTGTTTAGTGTTTCAAGAGGTAATTGCCATGCACTGACGTATTCAACAAATTGTAAATCCATTTGCTCAAAAGACGATCCATAAATGACGGCTGAAGTTTAGCTGCATTGGAGGCAAAGCATTTTAGTCTGAGTGTTGTGCCACTTCAGGGCCACCCTGAAGATTACACTAGAAGGCAACAATCTCTGAACAAAAGTATATGTTGCTTTTTGTTAGATTGTGTCTAAATAGAAGAAAAAAATATATATGCAACAGAAATTCCCCAGATAAAATACACTGCTTAAATTCACTAAGAAAAAGTCAAAGCATGCTATGGCTCATCTTCATGTTCCTTCCACTTATGACTCCTCCATTCTCCAAACCTTGTTTTCCATGAAACAAGGCCAACTCTGTCTGAAAATAAAGCCTGTCCACTACTATGAACCCGACAGCATCACTAAATTCCAGTGGGCTGTGCCAAGGCTCCCCCAACAAAGCTCACAAATTATGTCTGAGAGGCAGACTTTTAATACAACAGAACTTTTGATTGCCCCTTAAATAAATCTGTGTAGTGGCCAAATTAAAGATGATCAGTAATTACCTTATGGTCAACAAGTGTTATGATCAATCAATTGTTTGGAACATTATTTTCTCTTTACCCAACTAAAAAGGATCAGATGGCAACAATTGATTTTTTTCTTTCCTTCTCACTTAGTTCAAGAATTAACAAATATCTATATTTTGAGTTATCTTTATTATAAACCCTCTAATTGCAATGACTTTTCTATTAATTCTAAATCCCCAGGGTATCTCTGCTATAAGCTGTTATGAAGTGGGTAGTTAATAAAAGTTATTGACAGTTTGGTTGACTTGACTTTAAAAAATAAGAAATAATTCTCTCACATGCTGGTAAAAGGACTTCAAAGCTTAAATGTTTCTACAATACAAAATCAGCCATCCAAAAAATAGATATTTGCAGTTGGCATGGAGACCAAACTGAGCTCATTACTATTCATTCTTAAAAACTTTTTAATCGCTTATGAAGTATTTGTAAAATTTAAAAAGCAATTCATGCTTTTGATTCCTTTTAAGAAAAAAAAAATCCTAGATCAGTAGACAGAAAAATTAAATTGGGAATAAAGCCAGAGGGCAAGCAGTATTTTTTTTTTTTTCAGGATATCATGCTCCCTCACTCTGTTCTGATCTCCCTCCCTCCTTTCTTGAAAAGTAAAATCCAGACACAGTTCACTCAGTAAGTAGAGCACTTAGAGGAAATACATTTACTGGTAAAAGAGAGGCAAATTTTACTCAGGTGTGCAGTCAGGTGATCAAAAAGGAAAGGTTGCTATAGCAGCCAGTGCAGCCTACTATTCAGCAACCACTGAAGCTACAGCACTTGGAGATGGGGGAAAGATCATGGCAACAGTGCAGCTGTTACCCCAAAGTAAAGGGCTATCTTCCAGTGACCACACAGTCGGTTCTCAACATCCCCACCCCCTGGCCAGGATGTCACCATTCCTGAGGTGTGATTCTGTACTTCCCCATTCTGAAATTCCAATTTTTTCATTTAAAATTTTTTTCAGTCATTTCTGAAGAATGTATCTTAACTCCCCTTTTGCATAGGCATACTGGTATTTCCTTTGGAAAATAGCTTTCCCAAGTTTACAGTGCATAAAATAACACAAGTACGAGTTAAACTTGAGTTACAAAAAACTTTGATTCACAAACTGGCATGAAAAATAGAAGACTTACTTACAGAAGAGGAAATGTGTGGTGAACGTATTTAAGTGATTCTTCCAAGTGTTGAAGCAGTCTCTTGAGTCATTTGCTCAGCTTAGGCACTTTGAAGCTCAGGTGCAAGAGTGACATTCCCAGATGTGCTGTCCTTCATCTTACCCCTGAGCTTCCTGTCTCCAGGCTCAGAGCCCACATCCAGGTCTTTCTCTGCCTTCTGCTTCTTTGAAGGAGCTAATGCTCTGTCATTTATTTTGACCACAGTGGCATTATCAGCCCCTTCCCCTTATATCAGAAAATTGAGCAAATGTCTTCTACTATGTACAGAATACTATAAAAGTCTCTCCGTGAACACAAGTCCCTACTTTCAGCTCTTTCCCAATTCAATCCTCCTTTTTCTTTTGAATCTCCAAAAAGGATTTTCACTCCTCCTCTTACCTTCTATTTACATCAAATTTCAAAACCACTGTTCCACTAACATTTTTCCAACTCAGATGAGTAATGTGCTTTCCATAGCTTAAGTCCCCTGACTTTTCAGATCCTTATCTTAAGTCATATCCTTAGACATCTTCTCCTTTCTCAGCCTCTTCCTGTCCTCCTCTGCATCCTTACTCCCTCCATCATGGCTGCATACACAGCAGCATCAAAACCATGTACCTACTGTATCTTAGAGGGAATGAAGCAAATAAAAGAAACAAGAAAATATGGAAAATTTATTCTGAAGAGAATTAATTAAAACTAAAGCTCATCTGCATTACTGAGTCACATGAGATTTTAAGCAGGTGTGGCTTAAGTTATGTTCTCTTATGTTTTATGCCCCCTGTCATCTTGTGAGTGGTTTGAAACACAGAAAGCAAGCTCTTGTGGATCAAAGGACATGTTTTAAAAATCAAAATCCATTGCACCTTTGCATATCTAAATATCCAATATTCAATAAAAATAAAGTTCAATCTGCCACATGCACACCTTTAGCATTTTATTGAATTTAGTAATATACCATGAACTGTTCTGAGCCTTGTTTTCATTTTTCCACCTAGAATATATGTTAGAGTTTTTTTTTTTTTTTTTTTTTTTTTTTTTTTTTTTTTTTTTTTTTAAGAACTATGAAAGAGAACTGAGATTAGATTTTACCCTCCTTTCAAACTAAGGAATTAGCTTTCTACAGTTTTCTGTGTTGTAGCAGAAGACGGTTGGGTTAGAGTCAAGGTCCTTATTACAGCAAGAGCATCACTGACACATCAATGTGGCCCAGTTATCAGAGCCACTTCCCAAAGAGCAAGACAGTGTGGACTGAGTCTCTACATGTGCAGTGGGTTATTTTAAGAGAGGGACACATGATAGGGGATCTGACTCTTCATAGTGGGCAGTAATCAAGCCTGAACTTTGCTGCAAGAGCAGGACTTTGTAACACTGGGCTATAAACAAACTCTTAGAGGAAAACACCATGCCTATCTACCAAGACTGTTCTTTGTACAAACATCCATGAACAAGTAGTCTGGAAAAGGATCAGTGTGTGCTGAAGAAAGGTCAGAAAACATAAGAACCACAGAGAATCTTCTCCCAAAACCTATTCATATCAAAATCATCACCCATACAGATCTGCTTCATTCTTTTTAACAGAATGCATAATGTTCCATAGCCACAATGAGTCAGTAGTCTTTTTAACTGTACATTCAACTAGTTTTTGATAATTTGCCACTACGATATTGTCATAGTCACTCTTTCTTACCCGTGCATATTTGCGCAGGAGTGTGAATAGATCTGTGGGATCAATTTTGTAAGTAGAATTCATGGGCAAAAGGATATGCATATTAATGTGATTTTGATAGAGATAGATGTGTTTCCAAAACTATAATCAATACTATGTTAGGTTTCTCTTTCTCTGACCAACATACCTGACAAGAACAACATAGAGGTGGAAAAGCTAACTTTGGCTCATGGTTTCAGAGGTTTAGTCCAACGTGGGCAAAATCATGGCTCTGTCCCTGAGGTAAGGCAGAACACCTTTGCGGAAGGGTGTGGGGGAGGGGCACTGCTCTGCTCATGGGGCCAGGCACGGGTGTTTTGGGGGACCCCTCATATCCCAATCATAACAGATACACTTCCACAAACACTGTGCAAGGATATGTTTGCATTATATATTTACTGTGATATATAATCTGTGTTAACCTTAGGACTGAAAATTATACTTGTTATTTTCATTAGCTTTTGTCTACTATAAATGAGATCTAACATTATTTTATTGGGTTTAATAAAGCAGTTTGTTTTGTAAACAATGTATTTTTCATTTTTTAAAATTTTCTGCTTATATATTTTGCCTATTTTTCTATTGGGTTGTTGGATGTTTTCATGATTTTTATGAGCATTAGATTTTCTAAGTTAGTGGATTTGGGCTTTGACTTTCAATGTATTGCAAATATTTTAGTTTATTGTTGTCCTTTGTTTTTGTAGATGGAATTTTTTCAAAAAAATTTAACTTCATGGAATCCAATTTATTCATTTTCCAAATTTGTTACATACATAAAAGATTCTTGCATTCCTAAAACATATCATCAGATTATTTCATGGTTTCTTTAGAAAGTTTGGTCTTGTGCATAAATCTGGAATTCTTTTGGTGTAAGTGTCCATATTTCTTTTTACCTCATGGCCTGACAGGTTTTGAGGCATCAGTAATGAATGATGTATGTCTCCTTGATTTAAAATGCCATCTGTGTCAAATATAATATTGCTGGATATACATCTTTATTCTATATAATTTTATATTGATACGTATGTCAACTCATGTGATATTAGGGGAATTCATGCCAAGCTATTTGAAATGCTCCAGGGTATTATTGGTCCTTTCAGGTAATTGATAAAACATCCATGATGACACATTTTTGTACTTTGTTTTCAGTAATTATCTTTAAACTCAGGATTTTTAAATTATAAATACTTTTTAATTCCAAAGATTTATTGATCTTGGAACTTTATGGGTAGAAAATTAATCACATTAAACACAAAGTATAATTTAGGGGAAATTCACGGATAATGTAAAAACAATATATAATGTAAAAAGGTCTATCAATTTCAACAAATCTACTACTGTGTTATCTTATTACTTGTAAGGATCATTTTTACAAAGAGTAAATTTGTTATGTTTTAAGTATATAATAAGATCTGTATCAAGATAATGATGATTAATAGTTAAAATAACTTCTACATGTTTAATCTTCTATGTATGAAACAATGTTTAAAATGACTATCAGGCATCAATTTGTGTTCCTTATTCTTCACCTAATGCATTAAGATTAATGTTACTTTTATGGGAAAGGGCTATGGTATATGTTCATTTTATACACAGAAAATATTCACCTATTTTATTTTGGTGCCAAAGTTGGCATGACTTAAATTTTGTCAAATAACTTTTTAAGCACTATAGAAATATCACAATTTTCTTAGATTGGCCTCTCAATATAATAAATTATAGTAAAAGATTATAAGATTAAAAGCAATCTTCTTTTTCTTGTTTATATACCATGAATATATGCTGCATTTCTGTTCACTAATAAGCTGTTTAAAAATTTTATAATTCAGTGAGTTTGGTATACAGTTTTGTAATATCATATGTGGGTATATTGTTAATGTTTAGCAGGCTTTAAGAATAAACTTTGAGAAAATATATTTTTACACAAATACATATTTTTAGTTACAATCACAGGATACATGCCTCTTTATTTTTCCCAAACCATAAATCATAAACATTTTTTATTCCTACATTTACTCTATATTTGTTACTTTAATAACTACATTATTTTTTATCAAGTCGAAGTACTATAATTTACTAAATCATTTGCTATTGTTTTACATTCAGGGTGTTTCTAAGTTGTTGAGAATAAGTATGCATATAAAAATAATAAAATGTGGAAGTTTTCCTTCTTTATACATTCAAAAATAATTTTTAAAAGAGTTATACTTATCCTTAAATGATTTATATTTATCTGTGAAACATTTTGTCTTGTTTTAAATCTTTGGTGTTGATAAGTCATAAAAATTGAAGAATGTAACTGGATAATAGGGTATTTAGAGTTTGTTTCATCTCATGGTCATTTGGGGAAATATTTTTAGAAAATTATCTATTCCTTCTAGGCTTTCAAATCTAAATGCATAAAGATTATTTTGTTTAGTACTATCAGGTCCTTTTGTTTATGTTTGCAGAAATGTTTTGAGGAAATCTGTCTTCTTAATTACTTCTATTACTTAAAAGGAAGAACATAATGAAATTAGGTTTTAAATTTAAAAAGACAAGATCATAAAATTATAATTCATAGGAAAGAATAAGAAAGGATTCATTATAGACCAAAGCAAAATGTATTAAATTAGAAAGTAATCACAGAAATAAGTGAGACTAATAAATTCAATTGAAAACAAAATGGCAAAGTCATTGACTATCATAAAAATATAAAAAGAAGGAAGACAGGTGTTCACAAAACAAGGAAAATGGAAAAATCAACAAATTCTGAGAAAAGAAAATAAACCACTGAGTTTATAAAAGATCTATAAGTAAATAGAGGTGGCATATACTTGTATATATTTGTGTGTATATATAAATATATAGAGAGAAAGAGAGACATACAATTTTCTGATACTCAGAATTTCCATTATTTTTATAGGCTTCTTTTGTTGCAAGAATTTCAAAGAAGGTTTTTTTCAAACGTATATTAAATGGGATCTTATTTGGGTTTCATTTTATCTAATTTGATTATTTTACTGATACTATACTATTAGAAAATTCTTCTTTAAAATTCTTACACTATTTTTACTTCCTTAAAAAACTGAATAGAGCTAAGATTGTAAACATCTTCATTTTTCTTCATAGTGAAAATTTTTTATTTCTTTCCATGCCTAATGAACTATATAGATGAGGGAAATTGACAGATTCATCTAAATTTGCAATCACTCTACAAAAATTGCTCCCCACACTTTTACTTCTATAGTAACTCTGTAATTGATAGATGCAGTTTCATTCCTAACATGGTTATGGGGTCTTTGCTTCTTTGTTATTTTTATGTTTGTTGCTTTTCGGTTTTGTATATTTTGTTACTAGTTTATTGTTCTGGTAGAGTGCTTGCCTAGTATGCCTGAAGCCTTGGGTTCAACTTCCAGCTCCACTAACAACAACAACAACAACAACAACAACAAAACAAAACAAAAAAAAACAGGAAGTTTTTCCAGTTTGCAAAGCCTTAACATTCGACTTTATTCATTCTTTCTGTTATTTCTATTTGGTCATTGTTCTTTGTTGTTAATGGTTTCTCTTTTGATAGGTTTACGCTCTTCTTTTTTATTTTTCCTTTGGACCCTAAAAATGTTCCTTTTATTTTTGCTATGTGAATTGTTATGTTATACATCATAAACACAAAAGGTAATGAAACCTAATATGGCTTAATACCTAATAATGAAATGAACACCTCTGTACCCACCCTTCAGATCATGAAAAATCACCAAGAGTACCCAAGTCTCTTGCTCACCACGGAACTGCATTAGCCACTTTGTTTCTGTTTTTATTTTTTATTTGTAAAATATTATTTCTGGTGCATTGCAATTATATATAACAGTAGGATTCATCACGCCATATTTGTACTGCACATAATGCTATTTGATGACTTTCATTCCCCAGCACCTTCCCTCCTTTCCCTTCTTCCCTCCCCTTATCTAACTGCTCTGCTCTAATGATACCCCTTCTATCATTATTATTGTAATTTTTTATTAAATATTTTTATTTTTTATTCTAATTATTTTAATTAGCTATAATATATATACATATATAATGGACAGAGCAGAACTTGGTAGATCCCATTTCTCTACTCTATGATATCCCTTCTGTGAGAGCCTCTTTTTTTACTACTTCTTGTCTCTTCCTCTAGCTTCTGCACATGAGAGAAAACATTCAACCCTTGACTTTCTGAGTTTGGTTTATTTCACCTAGCATGATGTTCCATACATTCACCAGAAATGACATAAATGACATACTTTCATTCTTCTTTAAGGCTGAATAAAACTTCATGGTATATATATGTGCCACATTTTCTTCATTAGTTCATCTGTTGTCAGGCATCTAGTCTGGTTCCATACCATTGCTATTTTGAATTGTGCTGCTATAAACATTGATATGCACATGTCACGACGGTATGCTGATTTTAGTTCTTTTGGATAAATGCCAGTAAGTGGGATAACTGGGTCAAAAGACTATCCCTAGTCTTTTGAAGAATCTCCATACTGCTTTGCAAAGTGATTGAACTAATTTGCAGTACCAACAACAATGTACAAATGTGCCTTTTTCCCCACATTCTCACCCAACTATTTTTATTTATCTTCTCGATCGTCCTTCTCACTGAGTGGGATAAAATCTCTGTGCAGTTTTAATTTCCATCTCCTTGAATGCTAAGAATAGTAAATATTTTTTCATGTACTTTTTGGCCATTTGTATTACTTCTTTTGAGAAATGTCTATTTTATATAATTTGCTCACTTACTGATGGTTTATTTTATTTATTTGCTCATTCATTCATTCATTCATTCATTCAGCTTTTTGAGTTCTTTATACAGTCTGAATATTAATCCCCTGTAGGAAGAGTAGCTGGTTAAGCTTTTTTCTGATTCGGTAATCTCTTCATGCTCTTATTTGTTTTTGTGCTAGGTTTATTTTATTTTTTTTCCTTCTCCTGGAAGTTAACCCACTTATTGACTGTTGGTTTTATTGATTTGGCTTTAGGAGTCTTATTAAGGAAGTCAATGCCGCCACCAATATGTTGGAATGTTGACCCTATGTTTTCTTCCAGCAGTTGTAGTGTTTATAGTCTACTTCCTAGGTCTTTGATCCACTTCGAGTTGATTTACATCTAGTTACTTGCATTACTTTATAGTAGCATTGCATTTGTATAAATGCATGAACGTGGTTTAACTTCACAATTTTCTAACGTTTACAAAGACCCTTTCATTCAATATAATTTTTATCAAAAATTTTTACACTATATCTGTAAAATACATCCAGTTTGTTACCAATGGTTGCATTTTTACTTTAACATATCTCATTTTTTGATTTTTTTTAAATTATCCTTTCTTCTATTGTAGGACTTTGGAGTTATTTCCAGTGGTTGTCAATATCTAGAATGTGACTTAAAACAGTTATAATACTCAAAACATTTAACAACAACTAGGAGTCACCAACCTGAATATAATCCAGTCTAGAGTCTACCTTCTAGGCTCTGTCTTACTCTTTAGCACCTGAGTCTTGGGCAGGTCTGTGGGGACCTAGAGAGGGCCTACAGCAGATAGAAAGGCTTGAGGATTTTAGAAACATGGGGCAACAGCTAGAGAAGTCTTCCAAGATTACCAACTGTAACAAATTCATCAGCTCATACCAGCTGAATAACACTCTGGTAATAAGCATCCTTGAACATACTCAAGGGTTTCTATTCTCAGACTTCATTTTTTCTATTCTATTTTATAACTAGAATGTTAGCACAATGAGAACACAGACAGTTGTATCTTATTAACTGTGTCAACAAAGCCTAGGAAAGACGCTTATTAAAGTTGCTCATCTGTTACCTCCCTGATAAAATGTTTTTCTCTAGTGGCTTCTTCAAGAGTCGTTTCAAACAATATATTCTTTCAGTTCCTACATTTGAAAATAACTCTTCTATATACATATCTGATTGATAGAATATGGATTTCCTTAAACAGCTTGATTTTTGTTTGATTGTTGATTATTTAGCCTGGTTCCCCCAAAAGCCTTGTCTCTTTATCATTCAATTCACTAACTTTTACCACTGCTTAAATTATTTTTTCTGAGACACAGTTCCTTTTCTACAGATTAAACTGCACATATTTTCAACAAAGGAATTTTGAATTGCATCTTTGAAAATCATTCTGCTCCACATTTTCCATTCTCTTCCATAGGTAGACCAATTATGGTTATATTGCATGTCCTTGTTTTCTTCTTCATTATCATTTGTCTCTAATAATTGGTATAACACTTGGTCATTTTTAATTTAATTCCTGTAATAGTCTCAAGTCTGTGCTTCTTATTCCTGATTGGTCTGAGAATATCTATTTTTATTTTCTCTGTACTCTTGTAATACTTCCATTTTCCCCCTATTTTTTAACCCAAACACTGAAAGTTCACTTAATGTGTTTTAGAGGCTCACAGCATAAAGCTTAAAATTCTAGATTCTGTAACTGTGCTACTGGTGTACAAACACCACTACACAACACAACTGAGTCACATGCATTTAAGAAAGTTATTTAACCTCCCTACCTGTCTCAGAAGTCTCACCTGCTAAGTGGAGAAAATAGTATATCCCTTATAAGGTTTCATAAAAATTCAATCAGATGATAATTGTAGAATTCTTAAGAATGCTTGCCACATAATAAGCACTATATAAGTATTTGGTAAATCCTTTCAAAGAAATTTCTCTCTGAGGAAAGAGATCAGGGGTAGGAGGGGGAAGGTACAGGGAAGTGATATTGCCTAAATTATATTGTTATATTGTATGCATGTACAAATATATAACAACAAATCCCACTAATATGTATAACTATAATGCACCAATAAAAATTTCTCTGTGTAGTCTTAAAATTTTCTCTGTGACTATTTAGCATCTCTTATGTGAGCTTTTATTTTCTGGAAATAATATATCCATTAGCTTCTTATAAGGGAACACTTTAATCTCATAACATGAAACACTGTTCCCAACTTTTATCAGTTCCATAATAAGATCATTGTGTTGTTGATTTTTTTATGAGTTTTGCCTGCTCCCTTCATGTTTTGCATTTCTTTCTTGTATTATTTTTGCACAGGACTCCTGCTAATTCCTTAATTAGTATTCCTCATTGAAAGAGAGGACATTTTCCTGGAACAATCAACTTTTGAAAGGATAATGAAGAAGGACCAGATGAGTGAACCTCTTTACAAATATTGCTTTGCACAGATGTGCAAATACTTCACTATCGAGTTATAAAAGTACATTTGATTACTCAAATGATATCCGAGTGGACAAGTTTGATAGATATGGTCATCTTGTTCTCTACAATGGAGGCAATTTTCATTTCCACCAACAGCTAAGTCCATGCTGCTTCTTGAAGCTCCTTTGCTTGTGCTCTCCATCTCCTTCAAAAGCCTCTGGACCCTCAGCGGGGAGAGCAATGTTTTGCAGATTCTCAACGAACCACATGCGTATCGTGATTTCACTGTGCATAACCATCTTCACGTGGCTTCATTAAACTGATACCTTCTTCAGGACAGAGACCATGTCTTCTTCTTCTTTTTTTTTTTTAATATTTTTGGTTACTGGCCAATTTTCTGGCACATTGTAATTACCAAATAATCAAAGCTATGTTTGATAAGCATATGAAAATGAGGACAATTCACATTGCTTGCCCATGTGTACACTACTGGTAAACTGTAAAATAAAGTAGGAATCTACTTCTTCTCTCTGTAAATCATACATTTTTGCTCTAACTTTTTAACATTACAGCAATACTAATTAAAAGATCTGAGTCAAAGTTATAAACTTGTTTTACATGCTTTAGATTATAATTATCTTTCCAGTGACTCTTGCAAATGACTCTTATTCATACAAATACTGGCAAAATTATGGTGTATATTTGCATAGACATTAATAATCACCTTTAATTCACAGGCTATTTTAAAGCTTGATCCAAGGACAGTGTCTGTCTATATAACCAAGGTTTAACATAGGATTAAAAAACCTCATAAAAGCATTGTATAATTCTTTGATTAGTTGATTAAGCTTCAACTATCAATTGTAGATAATTACGACTAAAACTCAATTGCTTGTCATGCAAATGATCTTATAATAACAGATTTGTTTTTAAATGAAGATACAAACTACCTTCGAGTCTAAGCTAATGTAAAAGTGACTGGGAGTTGGTGACAGTAATTTCGTTTTCACATGACAATCTTTATTCTCTTGGGGATAGAGGAACATTTCTGCTTTAAATGAAAAATACATGTTTAAAAATTAATATTTTAGTTTAATTAGAATTATCGAATCAACCTCAAGTTCAGGGAATTTATTGATATCATAATAGCTCCGTATGTTGAGTGAACTCAGTCTCCCAAACATCAAAATTTACTTTGATATCAACTTGACTATTGCCAAAGCCACTCTGTGACAATAGTATCTCCAAACTGCCACTTTTCATCAGTCCTCCTGGCTAAGTTCAAAATCTTCATTTGGAACGCTGTTTTTCTAGACCAAGTTTCATTAAAAAAATTTTTTAATCTAATATATTTCTGCTACTTGAGTTATGTATTCCACTTTAAATATTGCTTGAGTTCTTTGGCCAAAATCTGCATTACTTCTTGATCTTCTTTGCAAATAGAGACAGACTGTCCCGTGAAGCCAGTCTCTGGGGCTCTCAGAACTGGTTTAATTCCTGTGTGTCAGGACTGATGACACACAATTTTAGCAGAATATTATGAATTTCACATTTCAGGAGACTATCATGGAATGTGAGAGAAGGTACCACTTTCACATTGTCATCTGTATGTCCTCAGGTGTGTCTCATCACCATCAGAGAAACAGGATGCCAGAATAAGTTTCAGAAACAAGTCATTTAAAAATGCACATAGTCTTCATAATTGACAGAACATCCTCCTCAACATGAAGATCAGCAAAGAATACCTATGTGTTATAGCTGTATTATGCATGATTTTTAGGATTTTATGAAACAGTTAAAAACATGTAACTTCAAAAATAATAAAGTATGTTAAATGCCATTGGTTTAAGCTAAACATTTAAATGCCATTGGTTTCTTGAATATGAATAAGTGTCATTTGTCCTAGATATTTTCTCAGGAACAATTACTATATTAACATGGGATTATAATAAATTAATTTGACCAAAAATCATCCTCTGGGTGTAAGACATTATCTGCTAGTGAGTCAACCCAAGGAGAATTCTAGAGGGTTTGCAACAATTTTCTTTGAGCTTTTCATGAGATAAATAAGGTTTAAAATTGAGGGTAAGGAAGTATGGAACCAACTTTCATGAAGTGCCTATTACAGCAAGGTCCTTGACATTCATTAGCACAATGAATTATTTGCCACAGCCTTATGAGTTGAGAATGAGAAAGCAAACATTTCGTCCAGGGAGACCAATTGACTTTTCTCAAATCATAAAGTTGGATTACATCCTAATGTCCATGACCTCGCCTTTTCTACCACACTTCTTATCTTCCAGTCTCTCTCAGTTTCTCTTTTCCCAAGATGACTTTGAAGAAATTGCATGGTTCCATGTCTAGTTATTTTAGAATTATACCTTTTCAGATATTATGTGAAATAATCTTTCCTAGATTATTTATGCTAGAGAAACCAGATGTTATTGTTCTTCTTCTGGAAACTGAATGCATCTAAAAGTGTTTTAAAAATGCTATCTTGTTCTAGTGGTAAGCCAGACTTCAGGGAGGAATGGACGCTTAGTATATTTCTCAGAGGAAATAATTACTGTCTGGTCTTCTGATTACTTGCCTGGCAGAGGCCTTTTAAATAAAGAACCACCAACCTTACTCAAATATTCATATTTACAGGCAAGAAAATAAAATGTGGAAAAAATGCAAAAGAGACTAAAATAGAGAATTAACCATAAAAAACAGACTTTAGAAATTCTATCCCAACACAAACTAAGCCAACTGTCAACGTCTGATTTACAGTTCCTAAGGGCCCTAAGCAAAATATTCAGGTTCGACTTTCAGTAAGATGACTATGAAGAAGGGTTTTGAAAGAGGAAATTTTACAAGGAAAAGGTTAGTTCTGAAGAATCAAATTATATGTGAAGAGCTTACAGACATCCTGGAACATGCTTCTTAATATTGTTTGCTAAGACAACAAGAGTTGGTGTGAACATGTTCTCAGTTCTGGAAAAATCTTAGGTGATTAAGAGAACCCTCAATTCATCAAAAAAAAAAAAAAAAAAAAAAGAGTCTGGACCTAGATAAAGTTTGAAGAAAGTTTTCACAGACTCAAGTTCTAACTTAACCTAAATTCCAGAAAGTCAAAGAAGCACAGAAAAATGTCCAGTGATTATTTTCCTCCACAGGGAACCAAAGATGGTTAGAGGCTGAATGCTGGAATTCATGTGACTTGCACAGGATGTCTTTGCCAGTTAACCCCAGGTTCTCTGACTGAGGAAGCTTAGTACCCAGAGCTCTGAGTGGGCAGAGTCTCTCCCAAGTCAGGTTCCACCAGCTTATTCTTCCCGCTCTTCTGCGGGAGTATGTAGAACTTCACTCCTTGGATGAATGAGAAAATGCTTACTGAGATTCCTAAAACATCACGTGTGAGGATTTCAATTTAATATATTATCTCTAATTCCCATAACTGTACTGCAAGAGACTGGACAGCTAACTCCCAGGATGCTGTTGATTAGCTCTGTTTTTTTTTTTGTTTGTTTGTTTGTTTGTTTTGTTCTTTAAATGTATTTTTTGTTCTTTAAAAAAATCCAGTCTTCTGTGACCCTACTGATCCCAAATACTCACCTACCTCAGACTCTCTTTTGCTGCTTTGATAACCTCTTATTCTTAAATTGGCAAAGTAGACAAATATTTGAACAACTGATCCTTTTCTACTTCACTAATCTTTAAGGCTACTAATGGAATCCTTCAACTTCTTTGGCTTTAACTGTCCAAACTAGCTATTAAACAGATGGCTTATTATTAAAAAAGAATGTTTTCTGAATCATATTAGAAATGCACTGAGTTTGGCCTCAGCCAAGATGCTTAGCTAACCTCTTATTGGACTTCAGCTTTGGAATCAGAATAACCAAATATCTACTACAAAATCTCTCTCATCCCAAATATTGCTCCCATTATGCCTAAGGTTAATGTTATACTAAATCAATTTCAGAGCATTAGTAATATGAACATGGCTTAGTGTTTGGATTCACTTTTAACTTCTAACCAAAAAGCTTTAATGATTACATTTAATGTTTATTTAATATTGAATATATGGGAAAATCCAGATCATAAGGTTTATATTTCTCAAGTTAATAAGTAAAGCAACAAGAACCATCATGAAAAATATAAGAAACCACGTGACAATTTTAAGTCTGTTCCTAAAACTAGTGAGAAAACATCTTCTACAAACCCAGCAGGGAGCTTTATGTGGGGACAATGTATCAAGCCCCAGGGTTGGAAAGGGGGTAAGACGTCCCCTGAATCATTTTCTCTGAGAGAGGAAGGAGAGCTGAATAATGTGCCCACACGCCTGTGGCCGTCACCTGCACTGGCAGAGGCAGGCGGGGCTCCTGCATGGGGGTGAGGACCACGCAGCAGGGTCACTACAGAAGCTGTCCATGATAAGGATGAGGAATTGTCCTCACATTATAATGTCAAGGTTTCAACATGTAAACACAAAAGCTTTTAGTAATGATATTAATATAGTAAAGTGTTTGTCAACTTTCTGACACATTTTTTGTATTCTAGAAATGACAATTGCATTCAGCCTTGACCTAAGATGGGCTGAATACTATTCATAACATTGAAATATGATACCAATTATGGATTGCTAATTTTACTTTCACCAGTTTTTTATTTTCTATTCCAAATAACCTTAGGCCAGTTTAAGAACATGCCTTTGAATAAATATGAGATAAAAATTCCACCATGCTATTAAGAGTCAGGATCTAATGCTTCTTGGTTTCCACTGATAATCGCAGTCATCCTTATGATAGTGGAATGCTACCAGTTAGACTCATGCCTTTGGTCAGTCTTTCCCTTTATCAAAACAGCATTACAGAAAAGAAACAGTGTTACAAAGTAACAGTTTAAAAGTGTTTGGAAATGTAATGCTTGCCCTTTACAACTTCATGTTCAGAGAAGAATTTCATTTGTTTGATTTTTCTCTTTCTTCTCTCTAATATTGAGTACCAGGTACTGAAGAGGTCCTTACAAGCACAAACCCTCTTCAGACAATGTGCAGTAGTGCATGCTGCTATAACCTATGGAGCTTAGAATATTCTTAGAAGAACCCATGTGAGCAAAGCCCCAAGCAGAGGGGTATAATTCGGGCACAAGGAACCCCATTATGTTCTGCATAAAAACAAACAATCAACAGCACTACAGAAATTACTCATAAGAAATAGGAAACAGAGCTGGAGATGTGGCTCAGTGGTAGGGCACTTGCTTGGCATGTGTGAGGCCCTGGGCTCAATCCTCAGCACTACATAGAAATAAGTAAATAAAACAAAAGATCCATTGACAACTAAAAATATTTTTAAAAATTAAAAAAAAAGAAATAGATAAGAGTAGTCATCACTATATTATATTCTAAAAATAAGTACAAATGCACTTGATTCCCTAGCAATACACTGTCTATATGTACACAGAGTCACTGCATACCATACTCTTTTTTCTTGTCCCTTCTTCAGTCACAGTTCTGTTTTGGCTTATTCTAATTAAGTCTTTACAAGACAGTAAGACCGACTCAACATGAGTAACTGTATTTGTAATTCTCATCATCTATAATTTCTCTCTGGTCATTTTGGTAGTCAGAAGTTCATTCTTCATTAGGATATTCTAGACAGATTCATAAGAACAATACTTCCTGAGTTCTGTGTGTACATAACTGTACTTTTCATTTTGGGGGGGTTATAAAATTATTCTTGCCTTGATTATCTTAACTATGTTACTTTATCTTCTTCTAAAATAAAGTACTGCTGCCAAAATTCTGATGATAGAATTTTTCCTATATCACTTACTGGTTTTCCTAGATGCTTTTTATTTATTTGTTTTTTACATTCTCTGTAGTTTCACTAGAACCTGTCTTAGTCTTATTGATTATGGTCAATATTTTCAGAAATTTGGTATGCTTTTTTAATATGGAATTTTAAGCCTTTTTCTTCTCTTTTTCCACATCAGATACATTTCCTTGAGTCATAGTTTTTAGGAGCAGATCAGTGCCTTGCTTTGTTTTCTTCCTCAGGATGCCTATCATCCACAGTTCAGAACTTCTTTACCCAACTTCCGGAATTATCACCTTCACTCAAATTATTTTTATCTCTTTCTTCATTTCTTTCTCCTTCTCAATTTTCTTTTCAACTTTGTTTTCCCTTAAGAAAACAATGATATAGAAAATGACAAAGATGACGATATAGAAAAACTGGAATTCTCACACAATTTGGTGGGTATGCAAAACTGTCAGTTTCTTATAAAGTTAAACACATCCCTAGGCATTTACCCGAGAAATAAAACACATGCATACTTAAAGGCTTGGAACTTAAGTACCTTATAGTGTTCTTCACGACAGTCCTACCCAGAGACAGCTGGAACGCCCATTCATAGTTGAAAGGAGAAGCAGCGACCCATCCATCATGCAACCCTAATACAGGCTGGCCTTAAAAACAGGCAGAGCAAAAGAAGTGGGGTGTGAGTGATTTGCAGAGCACAAGACTGCTCCCACGTTAAACACCAGAAAGGCCAACAAACCTCACTCACAGAAAGTAGCTCAATGGTTGCCCGTGAGCTGGTGGAGAGAGAGAATGACAGGCTAGGGACTCAAGGAAATGTTTTGGAGGTGATGAAATGGTGACTTGATGCCACAGGTGTTTATGTCATCAAAATTTTCCAAACCCTACTTCACGTGTGTGCAATTCACTGAGTTAGAATGCTATCTGAACTAAAGTATTCTTTCAAGAAAAGATTGTCGAGACATAACTAGGTAGAGCATTTAAACTTCAATTGGCCTAAGATCAAAAAGAACCTGCTTTAAAATCCTTGGGGACAACAGAGAAATCTTACTTTAAATTGAATATTATGTGATATTAGAAATTATCATTGTTTTTCTTAAGATTATGGTGTTGTGTTGATGTAAGAGAATGTTCTTACTTTTAGTAGATGAAAAAATTACTTGGAGTTACAGTGAAATGATGTGTGCCACTTATCAAATAATTCTGAAAAAATGTAAGTAGATGGTAGAAAATATATGATGATGGAAGACAGACATACTGCAACTTATAGGAAAATACTAAAAATTGTTAAATTTAGGGGTTAAATGTGTTTATTTCATTTTCTTTGGAACCATCTATTTCAAAATTTTATAACAAAAATCTGGAAAATTCACGACAGGAAAAGCTCATTGAAAATGAGGAAAACAAATAAAGGGAATGAAATAAAACCTTAAAAAAGAGAGAAAAAAATTAAATGGAAATTGCTAAAGGACGCTTGGAGATGCTAAACAGGCAAGCCACAATAATGGAACAAGAACAAATTTCTTAAACTATAACTCCAGAAAGCTTTCCAATTAAGATTTCTGAAAGAACATACTCTATGTTTGTGAAAACTGAACTATGAGAATTGATGCCAAGATGTAGCCTTAAAAATTAACCAGAGTGAAAAATAAACATAGGATTCTTTGGGCATCCAGAAAAATTAGACCAAGTTGGGTATGAGAAAGAAAAATGAGGGAGTCATTCAGCTTCCTAGTGGCCACAGGCAAGGTCAGACAACAGCAGGCAATGTAGGGAGGCTAGGGTGCTCCAGGAGAGCGGTGTGGACCCCACACATCAGGACTCATCTTAGCAGATACAAAACAAGACTATAAGTTCCCACTCCTGGAGAGCTGCTTCTAAGTCCATGAGCTTTATCCAGCAAGTGCTCTCTGGAGAACACCTGGGCAGGGTGATTTGTGTCCCTGGCGGTGTCTCTGCTCTCTTGGCACTGTTGGACACCATCTTACTCTTGGGATATCACAGGGTATAAAGGACCATGGGTCACATTTCTCTTGGATGCCCTCATGGACCAAAATGCAGGTTTTCTGCAGCATTGCTTCAAAGATTCTGAATCCTTCATGACACCAAGAACCTACTCCAGTACTTATTTAATCCCTGCTACTTGGGTCCGCCAAGAAAACATATCTCTATCTCTCTCTATCTCTATCTATAGATGATAGATAGATAGATAGATAGATAGATAGATAGATAGATAGATAGATAGATAGATAGATAGATCAAGCCATATATATATATATGTATATATATGTTCTTAAAAAAAAATATATATATATATATATTCTTAAAAAAAAATCCCCAGGGGTTTTCAAGATGGCGGCCTAGAGGGTGGCTGCATTTCATGTTGCTCCAGGACTCAGGATTCAAAAGAGGAGATATTGAGACGCTTGGGACCAACTCAAAGCAGCCGGGTGACTCTCACCCCCTGGGGAGGCATCCCGGATGGGACGGGGGTCCCGGAACGCAGGAAACTTTGTGAAGTAGAACTGCCGGCGAGACGCCCCTCCCCCCGCTGGAGCAGTGAACTCAGACAGCTGGGAGCGCCGTAAAGGAGCGCTGGGACAGCGCTGGGACTCGGAGCAACCACTGGGGCTCCGGCGGCTGCCCAGGGGAAGAGTGGCGAGGAGAGCTGTGTGGACTCAGGACACCGGGGCCTGCCGTGAGGAGGAGGAGGAGGAGCGTGGCCACTTGGATTCGGAGTGACTGCACCAGAGCTCCGGGCGGTGCCCAGAGGACCCGTGCAGCGGGTCACGTGGATTCAGAGTCACTCAGAGCGACCACTCCTGAACACTCGGGGGGTTATCTGGAGAAGGAGGAGGAACGGGGAGGGTCACTTCGACTCGGAGTGATTGATTGCCCCGGGCTACGGGTGGTTGGTGGGAGGAGGAGGCACGCAGTGAGTTTCTTGGACTCCTAGTGACCGCACCGGAATACTGGGCGGCTGTCTGGAGGAAGAGGCCTGTGGCGGGTCTCTGGGACTCAGAGCGATTGTTCGGGGCCCCAGGTGGCTGCTCAGAGGAGGGGCCACACAGCCAGGCGATTAGGTGCAGAGCAGGGTCCCAGGATCTAGGAGGCTTCTGGGTGGAAGAGCCGCACAGAGACAGGCTTAGGGCGGAGCGAAGGTTCCAGGCCTGTGGGCAAATTCTCTGAGAAGGGGCAGCCTAAGGAGATTCATCTGCGAAGGGTGAGGCTCCCAGGCCCAGGAGGTAGGGCTGGGCCCCTGGGAACTTTGCAGAGGAAGGCAGCCCAGCCCAGGCGGTACCTGTAAATTGAGGGGAACCTCTAGGAGGGAACTGACCAGCGAGACCTCCCCACCGGGTGAGTCTTCCCTGCTGGGTGAGGTTTCCCCACAAGGACGGTAAAACCAGAGACTCAGGCCCAAACAGGCCTTGCCTCAGCCCGCAGCCTAGGTCCCCTTTGGATGACCATTGGTCAACAAGTGGAGGCACCTCTGCCCACTAGCAGGGATTATACCCCACCTGAAGGCCACCACTCCTAGAGAGGCAGCTTCCTTGTGGAGCACCGCATTATCAACTTCCTCCATGACTTCAGCCTACTGAAGGCTAAGGGGGGATATATATAGAAATCTTCAGGGACATTGTAAGTCAATAGAGGAAATCTGCAATATCTCAGCAGTCCACTGATACTTGAACAATATGAGAAAACAAGGAAAGAAAATGCTGCAAACAAATCTAGATGTTACATCAATAAAACCCAATGACAGCATGGCAGAAGAAATGACAGAAAAGGAGTTCAGAATGTACATAATTAAAATGATCAGAGAAGCAAACGATGAGATGAAAGAGCAAATGCAAGCATTGAATGATCGCACCAATCGACAGTTAAAAGAGCAAATACAGGAAGCAAAAGATCATTTCAATAAAGAGTTAGAGATATTGAAAAAAAAACCAAACAGAAATCCTTGACATGAAGGAAACAATAAACCAAATTAAGAACTCCATAGAAAGCATATCCAATAGGATAGAACACCTGGAAGACAGAACCTCAGACATTGAAGACAAAATATTTAACCTTGAAAACAAAGTTGAACAAACAGAGAAGATGGTAAGAAATCATGAACAGAATCTACAAGAACTATGGGATATCATGAAAAGGCCAAATTTAAGAATTATTGGGATTGAGGAAGGCCTAGAGAAACAAGCCAAAGGAATGAACACTTTATTCAATGAAATAATATCAGAAAATTTCCCAAATCTGAAGACTGAAATGGAAAATCAAGTTCAAGAGGCTTATAGGACTCCAAATACACAAAATTACAACAGACCCACACCAAGGCACATTATAATGAAAATACCTAACATACAAAATAAAGACAGAATTTTAAAGGCTGTGAGAGAAAAGAACCAAATTACATTCAGGGGGAAACCAATACGCATATCAGCAGATTTTTCAATCCAGACCCTAAAAGCTAGAAGGGCCTGGAACAACATTTTTCAAGCCCTGAAAGAAAATGGATGCCAACCAAGAATCTTATACCCAGCAAAACTTACCTTCAAATTTGACGATGAAATAAAATCCTTCCATGATAAACAAACGCTAAAAGAATTTACAAAAAGAAAGCCAGCATTACAGAACATTCTCAACAAAATATTCCATGAGGAAGAGATGAAAAACAAAGAAGCAAATCAGCAAAGGGAGGAATTATCCTAAAGGAATTGTCAAATAAAGGAGGAAACAAGTTGTGTCAAACAAATAAATAAACAAAATTTTAAAAATGAACCAAATGACCGGGAAACCAAATCATTTCTCTATAATAACCCTGAATGTTAATGGCCTGAATTCATCAATCAAAAGACATAGACTGGCAGACTGGATTAAAAAGAAAGATCCAACAATATGTTGCCTGCAAGAGACTCACCTCATAGAAAAAGATACCCATAGACTAAAGGTGAAAGGATGGGGAAAAACATACCATGCGCATGGACTCAGCAAAAAAGCTGGAGTATCCATCCTCATTTCTGATAATGTGGACTTCAAGCCAAAGTTAGCCAGAAGGGATAAAGAAGGTCATTTGATATTGCTTAAGGGAAGCATAAATCAGCAAGATATAACAATCATAAACATCTATGCCCCAAACAGTGGCTCATCTATGTATGTCAAACAAATTCTTCTCAATTTCAGAAACCAAATAGACCATAACACAATAATACTAGGTGATTTTAACACGCCTCTCTCACCACTGGACAGATCTTCCAGACAAAAATTGAACAAAGAAACCATAGATCTCAATAACACAATCAATAATTTAGACTTAACGGACATTTATAGAATATACCATCCAACCAAGAGTGAATACACTTTCTTCTCAGCAGCACATGGATCCTTCTCTAAAATAGACCATATATTATGCCACAAAGCTAATGTTAGCAAATACAAGAAGATAGAGACACTACCATGTATTCTATCAGATCATAATGGATTGAAGTTAGAAATAAATGAAAGAGTAAAACACAGAAACTATTCCAATATCTGGAGATTAAACAATATGCTATTATATGATGAATGGATTACAGAAGATATTAGGAAGGAAATTAAAAAATTCTTAGAGGTAAATGAGAACAAAGAAACATCATATCAAAATCTCTGGGACACTATGAAAGCAGTACTTAGAGGGAAATTTATTTCATGGAGCGCATTTAATAAAAGAAGTAAAACTCAAAAAATAAACGACCTAACACTACAGCTCAAAGCCCTAGAAAAAGAAGAACAGAACAGCACCAAAAGTAGTAGAAGACAGGAAATAGTTAAACTCAGAGCTGAAATCAATGAAATTGAAACAAAAGAAACAATACAAAAAATTGACAAAATAAATAGTTGGTTCTTTGAAAAAATAAACAAAATTGATAAACCTTTAGCCACACTAACAAAGAGAAGACGAGAGAAAACCCAGATCACTAAAATTCGGAATGAACAAGGAAATATCACAACAGACAGGATTGAAATACAAAACATAATTAGAAGCTATTTTGAAAATCTATACTCCAACAAAATAGAAAATTTCGAAGACATCAACAGGTTTCTAGAGACATATGAATTGCCTAAACTGAACGAGGAGGACATAAACAATTTAAATAGACCAATTTCAAGTACTGAAATAGAAGAAGTCATCAAAAGCCTACCAACAAAGAAAAGTCCGGGACCAGATGGGTTCTCAGCCGAGTTCTACAAAACCTTTAAAGAAGAGCTCATTCCAATACTTCTCAAAGTATTCCATAAAATAGAAGAGGAGGGAACCCTCCCAAACTCATTCTATGAAGCCAATATCACCCTGATCCCTAAACCAGACAGAGACTCATCAAGGAAAGAAAATTTCAGACCAATATCCTTAATGAACATCGACGCAAAAATTCTCAACAAAATTTTAGCAAATCGCATACAAAAACATATTAAAAAGATAGTGCACCATGATCAAGTGGGTTTTATCCCAGGGATGCAAGGTTGGTTCAACATCCGGAAATCAATAAACGTAATTCACCATATTAATAGACTTAAAGTCAAGAATCACATGATTATATCAATAGATGCAGAAAAAGCATTTGATAAAATACAGCACCCCTTCATGCTCAAAACACTAGAAAAAATAGGGATAGTGGGAACATTCCTTTACATTGTAAAGGCCATTTATGCTAAGCCCATGGCTAATATCATTCTAAATGGTGAAAAACTGAAAGCATTCCCCCTAAAAACTGGAACAAGGCAGGGATGCCCTCTTTCACCACTTCTATTCAACATCGTTCTTGAGACTCTGGCCAGAGCAATTAGACAAACCAAAGAAATTAAAGGGATACGAATTGGAAAAGAAGAACTCAAACTATCCCTGTTCGCTGATGACATGATTATATATTTAGAGGAACCTGGAAATTCCACCAGAAAACTCTTAGAACTCATAAGTGATTTCAGTAAAGTAGCAGGTTACAAGATCAATGCCCATAAATCCAACGCATTTTTATACATAAGTGATGAATCTTCAGAAAGAGAAATTAGGAAAACTACCCCATTCACAATAGCCTCGAAAAAAATAAAATACTTGGGAATCAATCTCACAAAAGAGGTGAAAGACCTCTACAATGAGAACTATACAACACTAAAGAAAGAAATTAAAGAACACCTTAGAAGATGGAAAGATCTTCCATGTTCTTGGATAGGAAGAATTAATATTGTCAAAATGGCCATACTACCTAAAGTGCTGTACAAATTCAATGCAATTCCAATTAAAATCCCAATGACATACCTTACAGAAATAGAGCAAGCAATTATGAAATTCATCTGGAAGAATAAGAAACCCAGAATAGCTAAAGCAATCCTTAGCAGGAAGAGTGAAACAGGGGGTATTGCAATACCAGATCTTCAACTCTACTACAAGGCAATAGTAACAAAAACGGCATGGTATTGGTACCAAAATAGAAAGGTAGATCAATGGTACAGAATAGAGGACACGGACACAAACCCAAATAAATACAATTTTCTCATACTAGACAAAGGGGCCAAAAATATGCAATGGAGAAAAGATAGCCTCTTCAACAAATGGTGCTGGGAGAATTGGAAATCCATATGCAACAGAATGAAACTAAACCCATATCTCTCACCATGCACGAAACTAAACTCAAAATGGATTAAGGACCTCGGAATCAGACCAGAGACCCTGCAGATTATAGAAGAAAAAGTAGGTCCAAATCTTCACCTTGTTGGTCTAGGACCAGACTTCCTTAGCAGGACTCCCATAGCAAAAGAAATAAAAGCTAGAATCAACCACTGGGATAGATTCAAACTAAAAAGCTTTCTCTCAGCAAAGGAAACTATCAGCAATGCAAAGAAAGAGCCTACAGAGTGGGAGAATATATTTGCCAATCATACTTCAGATAGAGCACTAATCTCCAGAATCTATAAAGAACTCAAAAAACTCTACTCCAAGAATTCAAATAATCCAGTCAACAAATGGGCTAAGGAAATGAATAGACACTTCACAGAAGAAGATCTACAAGCAATCAACAAACATATGGAAAAATGTTCAACATCTCTAATAATAAGAGAAATGCAAATCAAAACCACCCTAAGATTCCATCTCACCCCAATTAGAATGGCGATTATCAAGAATACGAGCAACAACAGGTGTTGGCGAGGATGTGGGGAGAAAGGTACACTCATACACTGCTGGTGGGGCTGCAAATTAGTGCAGCCACTCTGGAAAGCAGTGTGGAGATTCCTTAGAAAACTTGGAATGGACCCTCCATTTGACCCATCTATCCCACTCCTTGGCCTATACCCAAAGGACTTAAAATCTGCATACTACAGAGATACAGTCACATCAATGTTCATAGCTGCTCAATTCACAATAGCCAGACTCTGGAATCAACCTAGATGCCCTTCAATTGATGAGTGGATAAAGAAACTGTGGTATATATATACAATGGAATATTACTCAGCCATAAAGAATGATAAAATTATGGCATTTGCAGGCAAATGGATGAAATTGGAGAATATCATGCTAAGTGAGATAAGCCAATCTCAAAAAGCCAAAGGACGAATGATATCGCTAATAAGTGGAGGATGACACATAATGGGGGGGAGGGAAGGGTTAGTGTTAGGGTTAGAGTTAGGGTTAGGGAGGGGGGCAAGTATGGAGGAAGGAAGTACTGTATAGAAGGTAAAGAGGGGTGGGAGGGGTGGGGGGAAGGGAAAAAATAACAAGAAAAAAAAAAAAAAAATCCCAAAGTAGCTTGACTCCAGAGGCCTTGATTCCACAAATAAAATGCTTGTATTTGGAAGAGGAATAAATCCAACAGTGAAACAGACTTCTTGATATGAAGCAATCAAAACAAGGATGTTAGTTTTTCAAAGAATAAAAACAAACAAGCACAATGAAATATATGCATGCATACACGCAGAGAGACAGGAACATGAAACATTCATGATTAAATGACACTGATTGGGAAAACACAGAGAAGACAGTCTTGACAACCATATGTCAAAATACATTGCAAAACTATATGAATAAAAACTGTATATATAGGCCAAAGAATGAACAAACAGATGGATGAATGGAGGAGTCCAGAAAATGTAAATCTAAGTACAGTTATATGATAACAATGTCATTTTCAAATTAAGTAGAAAGAACAAGATCCTTACGCATTCCTGGGGAAAAATTAAAGTTATCTAGCCACCTTACTATTGCACAGGTAAGAACTTATAAATCAGTAAGACCGATGTTTGGAGAGCAAAATGGGCAAAAATTATGAGCAAGTACAGTCACAGAACTGAATGAATTTGAAATGAACAAGAAATAGTTGAAGAAACCTCATTAATACTAGGTGAAATGAAAATCAAACCAGCTGGTTATCATTTTTAAAGATTCAAGATTTCTCAAGAACCAATAATTTTAAGATTCAGTGAGAGTTTGGATAAAATGAGTTCTTGTACGCACCATTGGTGATTCAATAAATTGAACTCCTCCTTTTAAGGCCAAGATACTTTCAAAAACCAGATGGATTCTATTCCTTGGCATCCTATAAAAACTGTCACACGTGTAAACAGAGGCACCCGTCAAGCATGCATGAGAACCTGGATCACAGCACTGTGCATGTGATCAGTAGATCCACAGTGTTTTAGAAGCATTACATACCATGGGATACAATGCAGTCATCTTTCCACTCACCACACCCAACACTTGGGCAATTCTGGAGGAGATACCTTCAAAAGAGTCCCTACCCGTTCACTTCTCAGCATCCCTCCACTACTCCTCTGCCACTGCCACCAATCCTTTGATTCCCACCATAGGCCCTAAAGTTGCCTCTTTTGAGGGAGTCACCTCAGAGATCCCAAACTCTTCACAGAAGTGAGAAACATAGATTTAAAACAAAAGAGATCACATGACAACCTACTTTTAACTAAAATCCTTTAATTGTCTCCCAAGACTGGTGACATGATTCCAATGTCCCACCCAGAGAACCCTAGAAGACAGGCCCTGTCTGACTCTGGGATTCTTCAGGGCTCCAACCCCACAGGCCACCTTCCTGTTCTCCACGCAATCCACATCTGGGCAGGCACAGGCCTCCCGTTTTGCTCTCTTTTCCTAAGGAATGCTTCCCCAGCCCTTACCAGGACTGACTCATGTACATAATTTGTTTTTCAGTGAAAACGGCACTGCGTCCAAGAAACCTGACCCCATTTGCCAATCTCAAATCGGCTGTCGTGCCTACATCATGTCTCTGGCTTGAAATTTCTCATAGCATCTGTCACTCTCTGAAATTATTTCCCCAAATTTGCATATTCTTCACCCTCCTAATCTAGCATGTGAGTTCGATGAGGGTAGGGAGGAGGTTCATTACTACATTCTAGTGCAAAGGACAGTGCCTAGAACAGCATAGCAATATTTGCTTGAGATAAAGGATGCATTTACCAAGACACATCTGTATGCGTAACCAAAGACTAAATTAAAATGATATACAATATCTACATATGCATCTAACTTCAATGAATAATAATGACTGCAATACTAAACATGCAATTAATATTCACTTGTTCTGGGATTGAAAATAAAATGTGATGTCACCGTTAAAGAGAACTTTATCATCTTTAAATGTTATACAATGAAAATACTTTCATCTGTGTACATAACACCTGTTGTTTTAACAAATGAAGAAATGATAAATAAATGAAATAGAAATAGTAACAGTAAAACACCAGTAGACTCCAACCTTCATGCCTTCTAAAGAGTGACAGGTTTTTTCTTCAAAATGGTTAACATAAAAAAAAAAAAAAAAGATAATGGAATTTAGATTACATCTAGGATGGCAGAACAGTAAGAAGAAAAGGCCTAATTTTTTCTAGGTAATGACAAAGGTATCTCTGTCTTTGCAGAGTAACCTTGGGACAGAATAAGGTGCTCAAGAGAGTTAGGAAAAGGAGCTTATGAAAAAGTAGGTTTGAGCCCATTTCATTTTAATTATAATAAATAAGATGACCTTTTTTGACTTGGTACGGTACCTATTTTTCCCACAACAAAATCCTTTCTTAAAACTGTTTAGCCAATTGTGATTAATATTTAATCAAGCCTTAGGAACAATGCTTGAATGGCAGGAATGAAGAGCAAGCCATAGGAGTCTATTCATCAGTGTATAAATTACAGAAAGACGACTGTCCCTTAAGGTCACTCTACACAATACGATATTTTATTTTCAGATAATACTGTCTATATGTGAACAATTTCAGTTTGATAAAAGAGAAAAAAAAACTTCTAAGGATCAACAGTGACTTTAAATGACTTTAAAACAAATTGCAAGAAACTAGTTGCAGGTATTTAGCTCACTCATTCTTTCTAAGTCAGCAAGTACCAGCTGGAGAACTGATGGCAGGCTAAGATGGCATTAGGCACTGCCCAGTGAGGCAGCCCATGTATATGACCACTGTCTCCATACACCTTACAGTCAAGGAGGGAGGACAGACATTAACCAAGTAAATGCACAAATATGAAATTACATCACAAGATCTTCCCCCACAACGAGGTGAATTCATGCTTCATGTGATCTTCCCTATTCTAGACATCTAACTTTCGGTTCCCATTTCAAGTATTTTATTCAAAAATAATTGCAAAATAAGATTGAGAACACATAGAGCTCCACAATCTATCTCACCGACAAAAGACCCGAATTATTCCTTTTATCAAGTAAATCGTGCTGGGGCAATGTGAGCTAATTACAGATCTGAGACATGTCACCAGTGATACCAACTGCTCTTTGAAAGGCAATCTATGCTGTAAGTGAGAAGTCTCCATAAAAGGACAACTGTTTCCTCCTTTAAACTTCAGCAGAACAAGCTGCTTAACTTGTAGTGTAGAGGACAGCCTGTCAAAAAATAAGAATTTTTTTTCCCTTAATCTCATCAGGAAGGCATAGATTAATCACACTTAACTGCAGTAAAAAATGGCTCTGTCACCTTCTCTCCATGGCCACACCAGTCCAGGCAGGGACGACTCATCTGGCCGCCGCCTTACTCTGGCAAGCGTGGCATCCACCTCGCCACAACAGACGTGATCTGAGAAGTGTGAGTCAAGCCTGTGCCAGAGCCAGATGGTCCATGCAGCAGCTCTGTGGCAGCATGGAATATTGTCCCTTCCATGAGCAGGTCCTGAATCACTGGAAGTGACACACACTGACTCTGGGAAGCAACCGAGCATTACTCTAGTAGAATAACACGAGCTCATGAAGCGATTTTCCTTTGACAGTCACAAACCCTCCAGAAACGATGATGTGCATCCATTTTAAGTTCAGAGTATTGTCAAGAGAATAAAAATAAGCACTCTTAAATGTGAACAACACACATCCCTCTAGCGAATAAGCCCAGTGTTTAGTTTTGAATTTTTAAGTCACCTGAGTTAATAGCAAGGGTGGGGTTTCCCAACAGGAAACACAAGCATTCCTGCAGAAGACTCATTGTCAAAAAAGGTACACGGCACTTTTGTCAAAATATGCTATCTAGAGAGTAAAACCTCACTAATTTGACATTCAGTTAGCAAAAACACTCTTGGTTTCCAACAGAGTGGGCGGTGAGCTGCACTCCAGGACAGCACCCAGGCAACTTCACGCCCAGCTCCCGTGAGGAGCGCTGGGCTCCTTTGCCAAGGCAAGCAGTCATGGAAGAATGAAAGGCAACTTTGTCATTCAGGCCTGGGTTTTTTCTCCTGTGAAGAGGCAAGGTAGGGTCACTTTCAGATTACTGAAACACATCCAGCAATAAAATCAATTTCCTAAGAAATCTTGGATCTAAGACTAAATATTTATTTCAAGGAAAAAGAACTAAGGATGGGCAATAACTTTAGTTTCCTAGAACAGATATGCTCTAAGGAAAAGTAGCTGCAGAGCAAATCTTCATAATACATCACCATTTCCATTTAGTTTATGTTTTTAATTTGCACAAAGGAAAAACCACCCCTGAATGATCCAGATGAAGCCTTTGCATGGGAACGGAATGAATGAAGGGATGTGTCGCCCTCAGGACAGACCCAAGAGCAGTTGTCTTCTCCTTTGAAGACATCCATCCCTTCAGTTTGTGATCCTGCTCTCTCCACTTGTCTGCCTGGGTCAAAAGAAAAATGTCTTTAGGTGTGTGGGTTTACAAATCTGACTTTTCATTCTTTTCATTTAATGCAAATACTGTAAGTACAAGAAGTCCTGACTTGCTCCTCCCCATAGTTGGCAAGCAGTAGGCACAGCAAGTCATAGGTTCCCAAGAAGTATTTGCAGACCAAATAAACCTAGGTTAGCATCCTGCTGAAGCACCTCATCATCTTTCCCTTGGGTACTCTAAAATCGCTCCGACCGGTCTCTCTGCCCCTAATTCTCACCCTCTCACAAAGGAGCCGTCCCTGTTTATCTTCCTAAATCCCAGTTCTAGTCAAGTTATCCTTCTTCTCAAAAGGTTCCTGAGCCTCCTCACAGCTGAACTCGAATTCTTCCATGACCTGTGTTAGGAATGACAGAAATCATCATCTCCAGGGCTGGGACAATTGAGTTAAGTTGGCTGGATCAGTAAAAGTGTTCTTTGTCCTCCCCATCTCCTTCTTTCCTTCTCTCCTGCTCTCTTCTTCTCCTTCTTGTGTATTTTTCTGCATGAAAAATTATTACTCTACAAGGTTCCTAATTACATAACATAGACAAAGTGTTTATGCCACAACCGTAGCTCACGTGCTATTATAGACTGAATTGTGTCTCCACCCTCAGCCACCATGTGGGGGTCCACAATCCCCGTGATGCGGTATGTGGAGATGGGCCTTTACAGAGGTAAGGAATGTTAAATGAGGTCATAGAGTGGGGCCCTAATCTGATAGGACTTTGTCCTTGTGAGAAAGGGAAGACATCAGAGCTCTTGCTCTCTCAATGCACACAGAGAAAAGACCACATGTGAACCCAGGGAGAAGGTGCCAATGGCGAGCCAAGGACATGGGCCTCACCAGAACCCAATCCTGAAATCACCCTGAACTTGAACTTTAGCCTCCAGAACTGTGAAAAGAAATGAGTTTCTGTTTGAGAAAAAAAAAAAAAAAACAAGAACGAAAGGAAAGAAACCAGCCTAGAGGGAAGCTGTGATGAGCATGTTTGATTTCTATTTCACTTGAGCACATCAAGGATGGACAGTAAGGCAGGAAAAGGGACAGGAGGCTCTTCCCTGTTCCTCTGGATCAGAAGATCTCAGTGCTGTCCAGATTGAGCGGCAATGACGCCCTCCCCAGTCTTTGTATCCCTGAGGCTCTTCTCCATCCTCCGTCCCCCCCCCCCCCCCCCCCCCCCCCCCCCCGCTGCTCCTCTGACCCCTCTCCTCCCTCTGGCCCAGCCCAGAGCTCTCCGCTCTGTTCCTTCAGTACAAAAGCAAGCAAGGTCCTTGGCATCCACGGCTCTCACTGGCCAACCACTTAAATGCAGCCCTCCTCAGCCCAACAATCCCTATTGCCCCTTCCCTGTCATTTTTCTACTGATTTTATCACCATCTAATACATTTTATTTTTTATGTTTTTTCTTATTTATTGTCTGTTTTTCATATCATTAGGAACGCTACAGGTGAGCAGGTTTTTGTTGGTTATATTTGCTGCTATATCTTTCACTTCTAGAATACTGCCTGGAAATGAATGAACTGAGTGGATAAATGAGTGAGTGAGTGAAGGCTGAGGAATACTTTTCCAGTATTTATCTCAAACTATATGTCCCCAAACGCAGCTCTCACAAACAGCTCTTACCAAAGTTGTGTTACTTTGAGTCTACTCAGTTGGCACATATGCCACAAATTGTCCCATTCCAGCACTTTTTATCATCCCTTCCCTTAATAACCCTTCATTTTATTTCTCTCAAAATTCTATCTCTCAAGCAGCATTTTGATTTAAAACAGGAGCTGGCTACAAATGAATTATGCCCCATAGTCTGAAGGACATGAGCTATTTACCATCCTGCTCATGGCCCACTCCCAGTTCCCTCTCAGGCAGGCCCTTGCCAGCAATGCGTTTGGAAGCACGTCTTGTCCTCTAATGTGCTCAGTCCCCAACTCCTCAGGCCCCATGGGTCTGCAGGTGCCCCGCGATCCTCGGCCTCACTCTTTCTGCTCTGGCATCTCAGAAGAGCACTGGTATTCTCTTGCTTCCCTTTCCAGTCACCTGTCAAATTCCTGGGTTCCAGTGAGGCAACCTTGCAGTGTTGCTCACATCCTGTTAGCACCCCCGTGGAGAGAGCAGGATGTCCTGAGCACCGTGGTGGCCAACCTTAGGGAACATCTATGGAACCCGGAAACAGGAGATGGACGCTGAGGCAGAACTCGGAGCGCTTCCTGTCTAAAAAATTACTGGTCCATTGCATCTCCTGAGAGTACTGGATTCCCCCCTTCATTTGCTAGTAGTTCACTTATTCAAGGGCTGAGATTGAAAGCTTCCAACTGCAAGATGACACAAAATAAAATATTGCCCTGTTAGAAGCACTTCCAATGGTTGGTTAACAAAGATAAGAATTAATACTTTCGTCTAGCATTTTGATCACACTGAACAACTAATACATTATTGGTTTATCTCATATCAAGAAGTTTTAATGAAGTCCCCCCAAATTTATTGAAACTATTGAATCCATTGAATGTTGGAGTCTTTCATGAAATTGTTCAATAGGCAATGTGATAATGCAGAAAGAGGAGTAGAAAAATGTGGGCATTTCAGTGTCAATTCTGTGTAATCTGCAGTAGACCCCTCTCTCATTCCACTTCTATTTTATCACTAGTAATATAAGTTTAATACTTAAATTCTTTCCTCAAAAAAATATGTACCTGCCCATACACAAGAAGTTGCCCAATATCCATAAATCACTGTGTGCACACATGGTTTAATGTCAGCGCATGATGTATTACTACATCAGCAAGTAAGTAGTGACTGGGCACTTGAGACACTGAGGTAGAAGTGGTGTTCTCCCCCAGCCCGTTTGCTAAGTGGACACACCATGAGCACCAATATCACCATCACACACACACACACACACACACACAAACATACACAGTGAAATAAAATACACAGACAGAAAAATACTCCTCTTCCTAATAGGTATTAAACTTAAAAAATAAAATTAGTGGTACAAACTGAAATTGAGTGTGTTGGAATTCATAGCAGAGTATCAGAGGAAGCTTGGAAATATTTTGGAAACAAACCTTTTGAGGATAATGTGGAGAAATGGTACCTAGGCCTCCACCTACAATAATAAGCATATGATTAACATAAACTATTGCTACAACAATAGTGCCATGAATGTCATTATTACTTGACTTGGACTTTGTAAGATAGAATCCTGTTTTCAAGGCCACTACAGACACTTGGAGGAGCCCTAGGTTAGTCAAGCTGAGATGTGTTCAGTGATGGTAAGAATCAATAATCTCCTCTCCCCTTGAATTGGCTTCAAGTATTCACTAAAATGAGTAATTAATCCAAATCAATAATTAAGAAGAGGTTCTGAATGACAAGTAAGATAGCACTAATAGAATTAATACAAGTACACTGGAGGTGGCACCAGTTGATACAATTTTAAATGTGATTCATACTGTTTAGACAGATGACTAAAGTACCTGGGGAAGACAGAGACAAATTAGATTTATCCAGCAAAACAATTTGGAGTTGAACAATTATATTAATATACTTTTTAATGATGATGTTTAATCAAACCATCTCATGCTGAAAAAGTTACTTCAAGATTAAAGGCACAACTGTATGGCTCCTTATGAACTAAAAAGAAATGTATGGGTTTTCAGCTAAAACAGAAGAGGAAACTCAGCTTTGCTGACCAGGAACCTCAGTTTAATGATCAGTTCTTTTCCTTACACTTTCATTTGAGGTCACCAACTCTCTTAGGAGCAGCAAATACATAGCTATTCTCAAAAGTGTGGGAAAGACAATGGAGGAGAAAATGTTGAGGAAAAAGGCCCTCTGGGAAGGACAGGAGGGCAGCATTGAGGAGACCAGGAGGCCCTGTGACCCACCATGGGACAGATGTGTTGGAGTGAACTTCAGCAACTAGTAGCCTAGTAAGCAGTAAGCTAGGACAGAGCCCTCTCCAGTCCAGCTCCAAAAGCTCGAGTGCTCTGTCTACCCGTTGACTTTCACTTGCAATCTTAGGGAAAGAAGGACTCCCAGTCTCCACCACTCTGGCTGGATCCCAGAAGATGCAGTGAGTGGTGCATAAGCAATCTGCATTCTTGAACAGCTCGAACTGCAGACAGAACCTTGTTGACTCCCTGTTATGTATCAGTTGTTGATGTTGGTTTATAAGACAGTGGTTCTCCAACTTAGCTCCATATTACAGTCACCTGGGCAGCTTAAAAAACTCCTGATGGCTGGTTCCAACCTGTCAGTCTGATTTAGTTGGCCTGTAATGCAGACTAAGCATAAACTAGAGTACAGATGAATGTATTATGCAGCCACGGTAAGCCAGTTTCTGAAGAAAATTTTATATTTCAGTTTTTGTTAAAGAGGTCCTAAATCTTGAAAAAAATAAATAAATAAAGGCATGCATTAACAGCTTCAGAAAAGAAGGTCACAGAGCACCTTGGTTACACAAGTTCTTATGTGGGATTAAGAGCTGGAGAGGCAGGTCCTTCCCCATCACCATCTCTCCATGCTGGGAATTCAGTCTTTTGGTCTTTTGCCCGAAATGTAAATACCAAGTATTGCTAGGGGCAGAAAGAAGCAAGGCAAAGTTGGCATACCCTCAAGTACTTCCTTTCTTCTCATACCCAGAATGAGTGGGGAGAAAAGCCACGTTCCTCCCTGGTGATGGAGAGGCTTAATGTCACCACGGCTGCAAGAATATTGGCCATAGAAACCTTTGCAAATAAATGTCAGGAGGAGATTTTTGAGCCAAAGTTCATTTTATGCCAATTCAATTTCACATAGTCTAGATAGGAACACAGTTTCTCTCTAACTGGTAAATACATACAGCCGGAGCAATGTCTCCATTCTGAATTTCAAACTTCAGGTAATTATTCAGCAAGCTTAGGACCCCAAATCACTTTGCTTGAAACTGTTTTAACATAGTAATTAAAATATTTTCAGATAGTTTTAGTCCTAAGAAATACAAACATAAAAATAATGAATGTGCCAGTTAGCAAAGACCTTTTTGAATGAACTCTATCTCACCCAGAAATGTTCCCTTGATTTTATTTCCAACTTTCACAAAAAACAAAAAATACAACACAATTAGCTTGTGGGCTATGGTAAATATCCAGTCACTGTCAAAAAGTTTCGTTTAACCTTTTCTTTTGCTTATTCATGTTTTGAACTAGAAATCAGACTTGATTTTTAACAGGCAGTTAGTTACTAGTTGCAATGCTGTACATTTCCTTGAGCAGAAACAGAATGTAAATACTTAGTAAATATTTTGAAATCAAAACCCCAGTGAATCATGGGGGCAAGCTGGACTAGATTTGTTACTACGTGACTATGAATAAATGAACTCTCTTTGAGTACCAAAATATATTTTGCACCATGATAATTTTATATCCATGTTTTATTGAAAATGATAATCTAAAGGACTAGAGTGTTTTTTAATCACTATTGTCTCATGGAAAGAACGCATTGATTAGGATAGAAGAGGATTCAAAATAGAGCCTGTGATGAGAAACATCATTTAAAAAAAATGCTTTAAAGCAATGTTTTGAATTGTGTTATAATCTACTTCAGTAAATATTAAATACATGAAAATTAGCTCTATTTTTAAATTTTCTTTTTCTAAAGAAAAGCACAATCGATAATTCTCAGGCTAGAAAAAAAAAAAACATAATGAATAGAGGAGAACAGATTGCTTTATTTTCTCCTATAACACAATATTTCAATCTTACAGGCAAAAAGACAGCATCTAGGTGTGGGTGTATAATGGAGTTAATCAGGCCCTCCATGTTGTTATTCTCTTTGAGGCACATTTAAGTGCAGAAACAATAAGTCATGCATTCTAGAAGAAAGTAATTGGGAAAAGGTAGAACTATTAAACGCCATGTTCAGTTACAGTGATAAATGAATTGTGGTTTAAAGCACATCACACAGGTCAATGTGACGACTCACTGGAAGTGTGATTCAGACTGTTCCTACAGATGCTGGTTTCCCAAGTTTGTTCTGTGAATTGTAGCACCTCCATTAACTGATGTCCCTCCTCTCTACCTCACAGCAGAAACCTGCAAGCACACAGAACACTCGAGATGGTATCTGGGCCATCAAAGCCAGACAGGTTTTCTCTAAGAAGAGACAAATGGAAGAGTTTAGCTGCATCCAGAAGTCCTCAGAGTTTCCCTTGCAACTGGGACTGGATTTTGGCCAACACGACTCATTAAGAACCAGTGGAAAGACCCACAAAGGAAGCACTCATTCTGTTCCTCTCTAGGGGATAGAGCCACAGTTTACAACTTATTCCTCTTACCGCCACACCCAAACCCTACCATCCTGGTCTAGAAAGTTTGGTAAAACACCAACAGCTGAAATAACAAAAGCACTCCAAGTTTAATTAAGGACTCTCTACAAGTTGAACAATTATACTGCCATGACTAGAACCCATTATATTTTACGTGTAAAATGTATAAACATTTCATTTATAAACAATGGATATGTGTCCCGCTTTACTAACATCAACGTATAAAATACAGAGTCACCAATGATTAGGTATTATATCAATACCCTAGGCTTCAGAAGTCAAGATAAAATCAACCACAAAATCTAATTACTTTGCTTTGATAAAAGGGTTCATTTCTTAAGTTTGCTCATTCCAAGTATTTTGTATAAAACACCATGAGTGGCCTTGGGATAATTCCTCTGTAGACAACGATATCATTAATTCCTACAATGATTCAAGGTGCACTTCATGTTAGCTGTACTTGGATCATTATGCTTAGAAGGAAGGACCATGGGAGCCCTCTGGTGGCCAGGATGAAAGTGCTCAGTAGCACAACCCAAATTCCTGTAGCTTGGGGGCCTCGGGAGCAAAGGTAGATAGATGAAGGAAGGGAAGTCACTCAGGTCCAGAGAGGGCAGGGTGTGCACCCATCACTCATCACACCACTGAACCTCCAACTTTTCCCTCAATTTATCCGGTAATCATTTCGGGGTCAAAGTTAAACTTTCATATGCAAGGGATATCCAAAGAATTGCAATGCAGGTATCAAATTGGGGTATGCATGTCAAAAGCAAAAAGAGAAGGTAGAAATTTCATACTATTCGCAGACGTGATTATTAATAAATATAATTAAATTTTTATATCCATCTTCACTTACTAATGTTTACCTTGTTAGTGTCTCTCATTGCACAAATAACATTAAGGAAAAACAAGAGACTTGAGGAAACAAAGTAATTCCTAAAAATGATTGATAACTAAAAATATAACACTTGGATGTGATTCATTGAATAACTCCTTGGGGACCTGGACGATCTCATGCATTACTTTTTTTTCCAAGGGAGATATTTATACATCTTAGACTATTAAGTCGTAGCAGTTAAAATCGTGAAACTCAGTAAGTTTTTAACAGATGCTGACCTGTGGACCACTTTCAAATCCAAGTTTCCCCCATCTTCAGTCTAGAAATTAATGTATACCTAATTATTAATTCTTTATAAACCAATCAACATACTTCCTGACAAAAACAAAAGAAGATGGGAATGTCTAAGATGGACTATCCAGGATGCAAGTTATTTTTTCTCTAATTTTAGAATGCATCCTCATTTATATATCACTACATGAAAACACATCTGCTGAATATTAGAAAAGTTTTAAATCTCATAAAAATTAAAAATATTGTAAGAAGTGTTACATTTTTATGCATTATTTTCACGTCATTTAATCATATTTAAAAATACATATATTTACATACATGAACTTCATTCCAGTTATAGCAATTACCATTATTAAGTTGTACTCTGAGATCAGAACAATCTATTACATGTAAGATATTTTCCAAGATCATTTAAGTATAGAATATTATTCAACCAAAATAATTACCACAGATGTGAATAATGCATCCTTGTTAGAAATTCATTACTTGTAGGTCAATTTCAAAACCTGATTTCATGGGGTCAATGATTCTTCATTAATTTGCAGTATAATTATGAATGATCATATTAAAAGCTTTAGCCTTACAAGTACAAGAGAATTGTAAAGGCAGAGGAATTCTACTTATATTCCAAATGCTAATTTTGATTAATGAAAATAATTTTGAGGATTACATGCTTTCGCTTTTAAAAGTATAATGTTCTTTTAAAGACATAAGGAATCGAGGGGGAAGTTTGATATTTTGTCTTAGCCACCATCATCATTATCTTGGCTCCAGGGTAATAACATTCTCCAAGTTCAGAGTGCACAAGAATGGCATGGGAGGCTCACTGAGTTCCCGAGCTGTTCTGATTTACCAAGTGTCCTGTAAAACTACTAATGTCACAACCAGTTGTGGAGCCAGCCAGTCTCCTCAGAGTCACCTCCACAGTAAGTCTCACATTTGCTACATCTGGGAGGCATCTGCTATCCACGTTTTCATATTTATACATTCCACATCTCTCTCACACTCCCTGCATCTCATAATTATTCACTAAGTGTGTGCTGAATGAAAGAAGGCAAGATTTTTAGTGAAGGAAGAAGTTCCATACAAAGCAAATTCACCAGCACTAACAAAAGTATTTCCTTCCACAGAGATGGGCAGGGCACAAACCACTGCTCTGTGCTGGCACAGGAAACACCCAGTGTGCTTTATAATGAGATCTGTTATAAAATACTCTGAATCCCAACTTCAGAGAAGAAGGTACAGATTGGGGCCTGGATGAGGCCCTGGCTTGAGGATCAACTTCAAGGAAGATAATCCCAGATGAGAAGCCACATGGCCCACGGCATCCGGAGCCAAGAAGGGGTCCTCTAGTCAAGGGGCTAAAAACTTTGCTTGCAATCCTCTGGCTCTCCAAACACCTCCTGGAAGGGCCTCCTGCTCACTCATAGACTATGTCTAATGGTCCACATTCCCAGAGTTCAGAGTGAACTGAACTAGCCGTTCACACAGTTTCCAATGATGATGAAAAACCTCATGCTCACTCAATGTTGCAAATGCATTTGTTCACTTAGTCCCAAGGAAAACAAACACAAGTGTCACAGAGGAATACACCAAAACGAAACATTTCTAAATTTGAGACTCCAATGCAGAAAACAGAAACTCTTCAGCAGATGTAAATCCTAAGAAGAAAAGCAGCTGGAAATTTCCTGGATGCTGGATGGCATGGAGAAGACAGAGACGGAAGAACAAGGGTAGATCTAAAATGGGAACAGCATAAGAGCAAACTGGAATCAGCAAGAAGTGGGGATGGACAGAACCACACAGGCCAAGACATAACATACGGAAGAGCAGAAGGATAATGAGTCACAATGGCAAGTGGAAGGTGTTTGTCTACAGGGGCTTGGGAGCACGATGATGTCATGAGAAGAGACAGAAGGAAAGGAGCAGTGAATGCCAAGGAAATGCAGACTTCACAAGAATATGCACCACTGGTGGTCAGAAAGGGTACTGTTTCAGGAAAGCTCCTTTTGGTATTTTTAACAGTGTCTCTTAACAAACAGTTCACAAAGAAAGAGGCACAAGGCTCATGAGGCCAGTTCCTGGGGTACAGACATGATTTCGAATTAGCATGGCAATATTGGAACTGACCTGCAGACTGAGGGAGGAACTGCTCATGTGGGCATGCCTGGAGGAGGCTTCTCCCTCCTGCCTTGGAGGCCATCAAGGAGGCTGCTTGATTTCGTTTTCTATTACAGCGTAACAAATCACCCCAAATGTAGATGCTTAAAATAGTAGCCATTTAGTCTCGTACAGTTCCCTGCATGGAAGTCTGGGCACAGTTAGCCTGCCTCTCAGCACAGTGGGGACATCAAGGTACACATCTGGCTGCGTTCTCACCTGGAGGCGCACACAGCCAGCACTCAGCTGCTCAGGTCCCATGGGTTGCTGGTGGAATTCACTTCCTGGTGGCTGTAGGATGTCAGGAATGCTGCTTCTCCAAAGCAAGGAAGTCCTCTGCTGCTTTGAGTATCTAACTTCAGCAATGCCCTGGGCCTGCCTTTAAAGGGTTCACCTGATTAGATCTACCACACCTGGGCCATTCTCCCTTTTGATTAGTTCAAAGGTAACAAGCTAGGGACTAGGCACATCTGCAAAATCCATTTACCAAATACTGGAATAATGCCCATCACTCTTGTTATATGCTACAGGTTAAAGGCAAGTCCCAGGTTCCAGTCACAAGGAAAGGATCACAAATGGCAGGACACTGGGGTTTCATAAGAAGGGGGTGCCATACTATTTGGCACTCAAATACTATCCTTTCAAGAATTCTGTGCCTGAATAGGTGGGTGCATGCTTTCTGCACAATAAAATCATCTCCTATTCTACTGCAGGAATTATTTCAAACTTGGAAGAGGATGATTATTCCAAGATAAAACCAATAAATAAGAAAAATTAAGAAACCAGTAGATTTATTTGTTCAGTATCCTTTGTTCTTCCAAGGATGTATGATCTACGTTTAGGTAAGCATGTCGTTATTAAATTATTACAGCAACCAATCACAGTTATAAAACATAGGTAATTTGAATTCTGACATGAGGGTAACAGGAAACTTAAGAAGAGTGTCTTCAAAGAGACTAAGGAGCTTCAGTTGATAGGTTAAAACTTTAAAGGAACCATAGATGTACACCTCTGTTCACTCTGGAATCAGACACTAAGAATGACTGGCTTCACACATTGCTAACACCAAATTTCCCCCACTCATCCTTGCCTGTGAGAAGTCAGTATGATTAGTTTCAAACCTGGAATTAGGTCCATGTACAAACCTTACCATCCAGTACTACTAATAACATTCAATAATAATTACTATCGAAATAATCACAATAGGTACTAAGGCACATGTTTGGTGGCATCATTCCAACTAGAACATGGAGATAAGCTTTACTCACCTATATGAATAAAGTCAAAATGAAGGATGAGGATTGGAGTGTGATGTTCAGGTCTGCTTAATAGATAAAAAGCATTAGTTTTGTTGATTTCTATGTTATTTTTTGACATACTATTTATACATATTTATGGGATATAGGATGATAATTCAATGCATATATATAATGTGTAAAATCAAATCAGGGTAATTGGTCTCTTTTTCTCTGATTTAGGTTGGATTCCTTAGTGAATGTTTTCTATTACTTACTAACACAAGCCATTTTGAAATTTAGGAAAGAAGAGAATTTGTTTTAAAACCCTTAGAATATAATTTATCAAAATAAATTTGATAAAAGAAGTGTCTCAAAGTATTAGACCACTGAAAACATCAAAGAATTTAAAAAAGAATATCCATCTGGTCTCTGGATGAAGATTTTGATAAAATAAAAGAAAGAACAAAGGAAAGAATGAATTGATTTGACTACACAAAAGTTTAAAACAATACAAAAGACAATGACGTAAACTTTGGTTTTAAAAAATACGACCAAGTATGGATATCCAGAATATAACAAAACTTGGCAAATAAAAGGGAATAACCTCTAAACTTCAGTGGGAAATCAACCAAGATTTAAACATAAAAATAATAGTCCTGGGGATGAAATGATAGGATGGGGGCCCTCACACATCGCTGCCAGGGAGTGAGCAGGGCCAGTCCTTACAAAGCCATCCTGCAGACACACAGTGTGAGATAGTCCAGCAGTTCCTCTTTTCCCCTGACCTAAGGAAATGATCAGAAACATAAACACAGGCTTTGCTGCAAAGATACTCATCTCTGCAGTTGTTAGGATGGTAATCAGAAAGAAGAAAGACTGATTTACTTTTGGTAAATCAATTCCATGACCGATGTCCATTAAATGTGTAAGGCTCTGGCAAAGCCTTAGTTCCTGGCAATACAGTCATGAATGAAACAGACGGACTTCTTGCCCACCTGGAGTTTACATTCTAGTAGAAGAGACATCAATACATACAGGTGATCAGAAATGCTAAGAAGAAAGTTAAATGGGCAGTGAGAGTAACTGGACAAGTCCACATGTGAATCAGAGGGCAGGTGAGGTCCCTCTTTGGAGGTGACTTTTGAACTGAGATCTGAAATATGTCAGTTGTGTGATCAGCTGCAGGAAGAGTGTCTCAGATGAAAGGAAATAAAAATACTTCAAAGATCAGTGTATGGGAAGGAGTTCTCTTAAAAGCTATGGTTTCCAGAATGCCTTACAAACAACGACCCACATATGACCTACGTTTATGAAGCAGATTTGGAAAGGGAATAGAATCAGCGTGAAGTTGTTTCCAAGACCTCAGTCCTACAATCTCTTCCTTCGGTCTCAGTGAGTTCTGAGCTCACTGCATCCATTTTGCCTTAAAACCCTAGCCTGGGTTAGCTACAGAAATGATGTCACGGTTCACACCCACTAATGTAAAAGTGCATACACAGAGTAGAAAGACCCATGTAAAAGAACACATGGTCTCCTACAGTGAAGGAAAAGCTGGGTGATTTCCTGCCTCATGTTTTTCAATATTTTTAAAATACTCAATATTTTTTTTTCTATTTTTTTATCATTGGAAAGATTTAAAAAGCATTTTAGAAATAGATATTATTTGCTGTGGGATGATAAGAAAAAAATCACTTATTTGTTCAATATGATCACAAAAATAAAATCACTTCTTTGAAAATAAGCTATTTATTTGTTCAAGTATTTTCTAGGTGTTCACTCCCAAGCATCGTCTTTGGAATTGGTGTTAAAGGAGAGAACAAGGCAGCCTGCAAATCTCCCCTCATGGCACTTCGGGTAGGAATAGTGGGGAAAAAACAGCTCGATTTTACAGGCCTAAATAGAAGCCGTACCTTCCTGAAGATTCACAGGTTGCAGGGGAAACACTGTGAGGATATGGGAAGACCTCGTGAACATGGAGAGGAAGACTGTGTGATCCTCTTTTCCCAGCAACCTGGCTTGCTTTATTTCCTCTTCTCCCACAAAGCCGCTTCCTCCTTCTTCCAGACCTTCCCTGTATCTTTCTATTTCCATTCCTGACACAGAAAAGCTCAGCTCTTTCAATTACATCCTCAAACCCATCATCTCTACTGAACAAACAAATGACTCTCTTTAAAAATCCACAATCCTTAGAAATTGGAAGCTTATCATTTTTCATGTCACACTGGGTAATCAGTTCAGAGTCGAGGCAGATCTCAGGAGACACGCGTTCTACATGTCATACAAGTCAAAGGAAATCAAAAATCAAATTCAAGTCACAGGGGAAAAGCAAAAGAAAGAGGTCTTTAAGCTGAAGCAAATTTTATCTCAGCTAGAAATTCTCCCTTGTGAGACAGAAGCCACTCCTGGTTTGGAAATCCTCTTTGGAGCCTTAGGTAGAGGTGGGCTGAGGGCAAGGAGGCAGGACAGGACCAGATCTTACCCTGCCACCACATCTCAGTGCCCAGTTTGCCCATTTATGCACCTGCTGTTCCCTGCATATGTGGCACATCTTCCAAATATTCCAGAACCTTACTGCAAGAGGTCTTCACAGCTGCCATGAAAACAACTCCTTGCCTCAGAACCTATTGCTATTCTGATACACACGACTCCAGAAACATACCCCAGAGTGAACAAATTTAAGAAATTATGGCATTGTGCTTGATGTAATTTAGTTCTGTCTTTCACAATCAAACGAGGTTAACATTTCTTCTATCTTCAATGTCACAGATGCTCTACAAAAGTAAAAAGATATGCCTCCTGGTATTTTGTCCTGAATCAAACCAAGGTCTAAAATTCAGCACTTTGGGAACATCTTGTTTAGCTCAGCAGTGCATTATCACATTTTGGGACATCTGAAGTGTTCTCAAATGTCCTTAGGTTAGCTCCACATTGCAGCAGGCCCTTCTTCAAAAGAACGTTCACTTGGTAGGAAAACCCACCTCTTCAGAAGTGGCTGAGTCTCTCGCTAATAGATCTCCTTCTCATGTCACCGCAGCTCTGTCATGCTGCGGCTGACAGGCAGCCAAAGAAGCAAACTCAGATGCTGGCACCCAGCTGCCCAAGCGACTTTCAAATCCAGGGACTGGTCCCTTCAAGCTTGGTTTTTTTTTTCTGTCGGCAATTAAACGGTTTCTGAAGTGAAAAGCTGTCCCCCAAAGTGGACCACATCCACTCAGTGGTCAGTGTCAGCCATCAGGAAGAGGACGGTGATGGTCACTACTGACCCTTCTTCAAACATGAGAAAGCTCAGAGCTCGCCAGTCCATGATGGGGGCAAAAGCCTCAGGCTCTTCAAGGTGTCCGCCCAGCACCAGGTCTGTGCCCGCCACACACAGGAGAGCACTGAGAGAAGGCTGATGAGGGAGTGGGTGCTACCATTTGGTGATATTTCCTGCATGTGTTGAGCTAACCACAACCTAGTTGGGGTGCCCAGGGCACATGGAACACCCATCTTTCAAATACCTCATCCTATTCTACTCTGCTCTGCGTATTCACTTACTTAATCTTCAGCTGGATTGTGAGCACCTCAAGGACACGGAGGACCCAGCAGGTACTTGGGAAAGGATCATGAAATGGATAAAAGTGCCATTTCCATGCACACTTACACTACAGGAATTATCCTGTTCTTGATTGTCAAAGCCAAATGACTGAGAGGCTTAAATATCCTTTTAGACAATTCTACTGACAGTCCTCTAACCATGGAGAAATCTCATTTAAACACATTTTCTTTGTGTGAATGTACTCCCTGTTAATTTTGGCCTTTTGTGAAGGTCTGAGCTTTAAATGTTTATAATAAATAAGTCGGCAAGCTTGAGAGTAGGTGACAGCTTAAAGCACAGCGTGGACACCCCAGATGCCTCGGTGCTGACACTTCACAGGGAGAGACCTGCTGGACACTCTAGTTTACCCCTACCTCTGTCCACTTAGAGAAAATTATCCCCACTAGCACAAAAAAGCTGTGCAATGCTGTTTCTTCTTTGACATTATGCAAAGATGTCATTTTCTCCAACAGAGTGCAATGGCATTAAGGAATTGGCCAAGTATATTTTCTCCTTAAAACACAGACAAGACAGAGCAACTAGCAAAGCAAGGTAAAGTGATGTGTCAGCCAGCCAGTTGTCACTTCCCAGGTACATTTGGCATCTGTAGATAATCTTTCTGCAAATTAGTCGTAAAAGGTTTCTGACTAAGGTGGGGGCTCACGCAACATATCTGACATCATCATTTATTTTATCGATACTTTCATTTAGTGTAAAATAATTTAAAAATATATATGCATACTGGAATGTGTTCAGATTCATGTCTCCAAAATAAATCTATTGAAATATCAACTGTAAACATTAGTGAGGGAAGGATAATAGCGCTTTGATGCTCTTGATGAATGCTTTGACTCAGATGTTTAAGGAAAGCCAGAGGACTTTTGCTTCCTTGGTGAGTGGCATTGCCCCTGTGCACAGAGTCATGCTGCCCTCTTCTCATCCTACTTCATCTTCAAAGCAAACCTGAGTTGCAGCGCAAAATACTGGCAAAGGCTTGGTCCTGGGAGTCAGACTGTCATTTTCCACCCCCTGGATCGTGCCTGTGAGAGAACATGGCTCCTTTCCATGCACTCTGTGTCTCCAGGAGAATGTATCAAGCCCTGAAGAGATGAATTTTTATCATAAAAACAGATTTTTAAAAATCAATCTATCCTACCTATAGTGCTTTTGACAGCCCTCCTGGGAACATACCATTATAAAGCAGAATGATTATTTTTAATTATTTAGCAGCAATATATTGTTTAATAGACTGTTTTTAAACTATGCCTTATCTTTTGCGGATTGAAGGGCATGACCATATTTCGGCTCCAGTTGGAATTTTTCATGGAATCCTTGCTGTATCTGGTCCCATTTGCCTCAGATGGCCATCAAGGTCAGAGTAATGATTTAGGATTATGGACATCTGGACTTGAATACTTCCCCTCTTCAAGTGCATCACTGACCCACGTATCATGGGCTGTGTTTAGTTCTAGGTTGCTCTGGGCCCGGTGTCTATTCCTTCATCTTTAACAGTGAGGGCAGACAGCTCCAGCTGTCATTGGTCGTTTCCACTCAATTTAGATGATGAGGCTGAGGGAGAATTCTTCCCTCCCTGGGAATAAGGCCCACCAAAGAAACCAATTGTGTGTGTGTGTGTGTGTGTGTGTGTGTGTGTGTGTGTGTGTCCCTTTTTTTTTTTTTTTTTTTTTAGTGTTTTCTTATTTTTGAGCAATTTGGACTGCACTCTCCCAGGCGGTGGGAGGCCATTTCAGAACTACCCACCAGCATTATATTCAACAGCAGACTCTCTGCTGCCCATGAAGAACACTGCATGGATCTAGCCCAAGGCCGAGACCCTGACCTTGATCCCAGCCCCAAAGCAGAAGTGTGTCCAGTTTCCCTTCATCACTGCCGGGTACTACTTTCCATTCCCTGAGCTTGACTTTCACCTTGAAATCTTGTCATCATTTCTCCCTCGGGTGCAGCAATTCCTTCTTTAGAGTAGACCCCATGGGAACCTCAGTCCTGTCTCTGACTGGTCATGCAGATGAGCACCCCAGTCCTGACCCTGACTTCAAACGGTCTTCAGAGTGGAGGGTCATGCATTTACATCAAGTGCACAACCATATTTCCCAGGTGCTCTGAACCCATCTGCCTAAATTCTGATTTTTCTCTCTCTCTGTTTCACAGTATAGAAAGACCCAGAAGACTTTAAAATTGATTACCCCACATTTTTTGACCAAGTATAACATCTGGCTAATGGAAAAGAACACTTGCTTCAAATTCTGTGCTGTTGAACAAATCACTATCAGATTAATGCCTTCTTATTGGATGCACATGAAATAAGTCCCCAGGAGTGCTGCATTTGAATGAGAGGAAGGAACAGTTAGAAGGCATCACTGTAGGCAGACAGGTATAATGGAAAAAGACTGAGGAACAACCCTCTTTGTCCTGCCTCATTCTCTCTTCTCTCCAAGGGAACAGTCAGTATAGAAAAGAAATATCCCAAATCATTATTTCCCTTCTATCTCCAACACTAACTGTTTGTAACCAGGCATATGAGAATTTAGGGAGAAAGAGCCCCTGACATTTTTACTAGTAGCATGTCTACATCGTGCTTGCATAAAGGATAAACATTACAGAAACAAAGACTGTAATTCACTTAGATTCATCTCTTTCATAAATACCAGCATGAGAGATTAAAACTTACCAACAAAATGCATTTCATTGGTCAATATATGAATTAGCCTATTTGTACCCAAGTAAACAGAGAAACCATATAAATAGCAGTTTAAAAAAAGAATTTTCTGTCAGGAGAATCAACGATGTTGTTAGCTAAGGTGCCACTCTGAATATTTCAGATGGAAAGGCTGCTGTGTGCCAGGTACTCCGCAATGCTTGTTAATGAGTGAATAAATGGGGGCGATCCAAGATGGCGGACTAGAGGGTGACTGCATCTCCAGTCGCTCCAGAACCCAGGATTCAAGAAGGGGAGGCATTGAGAGACTCGAACTAAAACAGAGCCACAGTGAAGCGCTGCCCGGGTGGCAGGCCCGGATTCTGGTGGCTTATTAGAGTAGGGCAGGGCAGCTAGAGTCTTCCCCAGGCAGCTCTGTGCACTTCAGCGGTGGGCTCCCCCCACAGGGCCAGATTCTCCAGCATCTCGGAGCAGGCCCCCAGTGAGAGCCTTTCTGCACAGAACTAAGCTTCAAGTCCCTGAACCAGGGCGGCGAGTTCCTGCCCGCAGGTTGCTTCAGGGATCAGGACAGGGTAGCCAGGGACTTCCCCAAGCAGCCTGCAGCCCAGCCCCCTCCGGCGGGAATCGCCTTTCCAGGCTAGCTTCTCGGAGCAGGCCCCCCAGTGAGAGCCTTTCCACACAGAGCCAGCTCCAAGTCCTAGAACCAGTAGCGGGCTAGGGGAAGCTTTCCTTGGAAGCACCGCATTATCAAGTTACTCCAAGACTTTAGGCTACTGAAGGAAGGAAATCTACAGGGTCACTATAAGCCAATAGAAGAATTCTGCAATGTCACAAAGTGCCACTGACATCTGACCAATATGAGAAAACAAGGGAAGAAAATGTCCCAAACAAACCTAGATACTATATCAATAAAACCCAATGACAGCACAGCAGAAGAAATGTCAGAAAGGGAGTTCAGAATGTACATAATTAAAACAATCAGGGAAGCAAAAGAGGAGATGAAAGAGCAAATGCAGGCATTGAGGAGGAGATGAAAGAGCAAATGCAGGCATTAAATGATCACACCAATCAACAGTTAAAGGAGCAAATACGGGAAGCAAGAGATCATTTCAATAAAGAGTTAGAGATATTGAAGAAAAACCAAACAGAAATCCTTGAAATGAAGGAAACAATAAACCAAGTTAAAAACTCCATAGAAAGCATAACCAATAGGATAGAATACCTGGAAGACAGAACCTCAGAAATTGAAGACAAAATATTTAATCTTGAAAACAAAATTGACCAAACAGAAAAGATGGTAAGAAATCATGAACAGAATCTACAAGAATTATGGGATATCATGAAAAGGCCAAATTTAAGAATTATTGGGATTGAGGAAGGCTTAGAGAAACAAACCAAAGGAATGAACAATCTATTCAATGAAATAATATCAGAAAATTTCGCAAATCTGAAGAATGAAATGGAAAACCAAGTACAAGAGGCTTATAGGACTCCAAATACACAAAATTACAACAGACCCACACCAAAGCACATTATTATGAAAATACCGAACATACAAAATAAAGATAGAATTTTAAAGGCCGCGAGAGAAAAGAATCAAATTACATTCAGGGGGAAACCAATAAGAATATCAGCAGATTTTTCAATCCACACCCTAAAAGCTAGAAGGGCCTAGAACAACATTTACCAAGCCGTGAAAGAAAATGGATGCCAACCAAGAATCTTATACCCAGCAAAACTTACTTTCAGATTTGACGATGAAATAAGATCCTTCCATGATAAACAAAAGCTAAAGGAATTTACAAAAAGAAAGCCAGCATTGCAGAACATTCTCAGCAAAATATTCCAGGAGGAAGATATGAAAAACAACGATGCAAATCAGCTACGGGAGGAACTAGCCTAAAGGAATAGCCAAATAAAGGGGAAAACAAATCATGTCAAAAAACAAAAATGAGTTAAATGACTGGGAATACAAATCATATCACAATAATAACCCTGAATGTTAATAGCCTGAACTCATCAAAAGACATAGACTGGCACAATGGATTAAAAAGAAAAATCCAACAATTTGCTGCCTGCAAGAGACTCATCTCACAGAAAGAGATACTCATAGACTAAAGATGAAAGGATGGGAAAAAACACACCATGCACACGGACACAGCAAAAAAGCTGGAGTATCCATCCTCATTTCAGATAATGTGGACTTCAAGCCAAAACTAGTCAGAAGGATATTACATACTGCTTGAGGGAAGCATAAATCAGCAAGACATAACAATCATAAATATCTATGCCCTGAACATTGGCTCATCCATGTACGTCAAACAAATCCTTCTCAATTCCAGAAATCAAATAGACCACAACACAATAATACTAGGCGATTTTAACACACCTCTCTCACCGCTGGATAGATCGTCCAAACAAAAATTGAATAAAGAAACCATAGATCTCAATAACACAATCAACAATTTAGACTTAACCGACTGATATACAATATACCATCCAACAAAGAACGAATACACTTTCTTCTCAGCAGCACATGGATCCTTCTCTAAAATAGACCATGTCTTATGCCACAAAGCTACTGTTAGCAAATACAAGAAGATAGAGAAACTACCTTGTACTCTATCAGATCATAATGGATTGAAATTAGAAATAAATGACATAATAAAAAACAGAAACTTCTCCAACACCTGGAGATTAAATAATACACTATTATATGATGAATGGATAACAGGAGACATAAGGAGGGAAATAAAAAAATTCTTAGAAGTAAACGAGAACAAAGACACATCATATCAAAATCTCTGGGACACTATGAAAGCAGTACTTAGAGGAAGATTTATTTCATGGGGCACATTCAACAAAAGAAGTAGAAATCAACAAATAAACGACTTAACACTACAGCTCAAAGCCCTAGAAAAAGAAGAGCAGACTAACACCAAAAGTAGTAGAAGACAGGAAATAGTTAAAATCAGAGCCAAAATCAATGAAATTGAAACAAAAGAAACAAACAGAAAAATTAACAAAATAAATAGTTGGTTCTTTGAAAAAATAAACAAAATTGATAAACCCTTAGCCACACTAACAAAGAGAAAGAGGGAGAAAACTCAAATTACTAAAATTCAGAATGAACAAGGAAATATCACAACAGACACGAGTGAAATACAAAACATAATTAGAAGCTATTTTGAAAATCTACACTCCAACAGAACAGAAAACCTCAAAGACATCAACAAGTTTCTAGAGACATATGAATTACCTAAACTGAACGAGGAGGACATACACAACTTAAATAAATCAATTTCAAGCAATGAAATAAAAGAGGTCATCAAAAGCCTACCAACAAAGAAACGTCCGGGACCAGATGGGTTCTCAGCCGAGTTCTACAAAACTTTTAAAGAAGAGCTCATTCCAATACTTCTCAAAGCATTCCATGAAATAGAAGAGGAGGGAAACTTCCCAAACTCATTCTATGAAGCCAATATCACCCTGATACCTAAACCAGACAGAGACACATCGAGGAAAGAAAATTTCAGACCAATATCCTTAATAAACATCGACGCAAAAATTCTCAACAAAATTTTAGCAAATCGCATACAAAAATATATTAAAAAGATAGTGCACCACAATCAAGTGGGTTTTATCCCAGGGATGCAAGGTTGGTTCAACATCCAGAAATCAATAAATGTCATTCACCATATCAACAGACTAAAAGTTAAGAATCACATGATTATTTCAATAGATGCAGAAAAAGCATTCGATAAAATACAGCATCCCTTCATGCTTAAAACACTAGAGAAAATTGGGGTAGTGGGAACATTCCTTAACATTGTACAGGCCATCTACGCTAAGCCCTGGCCAATATCATTCTAAATGGTGAAAAACTGAAAGCATTCCCCCTAAAAACTGGAACAAGGCAGGGATGCCCTCTTTCACCACTTTTATTCAATATTGTTCTTGAGACTAGCCAGAGCAATTAGACAAACCAAAGAAATTAAAAGGATACGAATTGGAAAAGAAGAACTCAAACTATCCCTGTTCGCTGATGACATGATTATATATTTAGAGGAACCTGGAAATTCCACCAGAAAACTCTTAGAACTCATAAGTGAATTCAGTAAAGTAGCAGGTTACAAGATCAATGCTCATAAATCCAATGCATTTTTATACATAAGTGATGAATCTTCAGAAAGAGAAATTAGGAAAACTACCCCATTCACAATAGCATCGAAAAAAATAAAATACTTGGGAATCAATCTTCAAAAGAGGTGAAAGACGTCTACAATGAGAATTACAGAACACTAAAGAAAAAAATTAAAGAAAACCTTAGACGATGGAAAGATCTCCCATGTTCTTGGATAGGCAGAATTAATATTGTCAAAATGGCCATACTACCAAAAGTGCTATACAGATTCAATGCAATTCCAATTAAAATCCCAATGATGTATCCTACAGAAATAGAGCAAGCTATCATGAAATTCATCTGGAAGAATAAGAAACACAGAAGCTAAAGCAATCCTCAGTAGAAAGAGCGAAGCAGGGGGTATCGCAATACCAGATCTTAAACTCTATTACAAAACAATAGTAACAAAAATGGCATGGTATTGGTACCAAAATAGACAGGTAGATCAATAGTACAGAATAGAGGACATGGACACAAACCCAAATAAAAACAATTTTCTCATACTAGACAAAGGTGCCAAAAATATGCAATGGAGAAAAGACAGCCTCTTCAACAAATGGTGCTGGGAAAACTGGAAATCCATATGCAACAGAATGAAACTAAATCCCTATCTCTCACCGTGCACAAAACTCAACTCAAAATGGATCAAGGACCTCGGAATCAGACCAGAGACCCTGCATCTTATAGAAGAAAAAGTAGGTTCAAACCTTCAACTTGTTGGCTTAGGATCAGACTTCCTTAACAGGACTCCCATAGCACAAGAAATAAAAGCTAGAATCAATCACTGGGATAGATTCAAACTAAAAAGCTTTCTCTCAGCAAAGGAAACTATCAGTAATGTGAAGAGAGAGCCTACAGAGTGGGAGAATATCTTTGCCACTCATACTTCAGATAGAGCGCTAATTTCCAGAATCTATAAAGAACTCAAAAAACTATACACCAAGAATAAAAACAATCCAATCAACAAATGGGCTAAGGAAATGAACAGACACTTCACAGAAGAAGATGTACAAGCAATCAACAGATATATGAAAAAATGTTCAACATCTCTAGTAATAAGAGAAATGCAAATCAAAACTACCCTAAGATTCCATCTCACCCCGATTAGAATGGCGATTATCAAGAATACAAGAGAGGATGTGGGGAAAAAGGTACACTCATACATTGCTGGTGGGGATGCAAATTAGTGCAGCCACTCTGGAAAGCAGCATGGAGATTCCTCAGAAAGCTTGGAATGGAACCACCATTTGACCCAGCTATCCCACTCCTCGGCCTATACCCAAAGGACTTAAAATCAGCATACTACAGAGATACAGCCACATCAATGTTCATAGCTGCTCAATTCACTATAGCCAGATTGTGGAACCAACCTAGATGCCCTTCAGTTGATGAATGGATAAAGAAAATGTGGCATATATATACAATGGAATACTACTCCACCATGAAGAATGATAAAATCGTGGCATTTGCAGGCAAATGGATGAAATTGGAGGATATCATGCTAAGTGAGATAAGCCAATCTCAAAAAACTAAAGGATGAACGATCTCGCTGATAAGCGGATGAGGACATATAAGGGGGGGTAAGAGGGGTTAGCGTTTGGGTTAGGGTTAGGTTTAGGGTTAGGGATTAGGTGGGTGGTAAGAATGGAGAAAGGAAGGACTGTATAGAGGGAAAAGAGGGGTGGGAGGGGTGGGGGGGGAAGGGAAAAATAACAGAATGAATCAAACAATATTGCCCTATGTAAATTTATGATTTTCAATTAAAATTTAAAAAAATGAGTGAATAAATGGATTAAAGAATAGGTACTAAGATAGCCATTACTTTTGAAAGGAGAGAATGGGGTCAAATTGAGAAGGAATATGTGGCTTATGGCATGGCCACAGTCTCAAGTTTCTCACCTGAGTAGTGGATACCAGAGTTCCACCTTCCCATAATGCACATTATACCCTAACCTTTGTTCTATTCAACAACACAAAAATATTTAATTGGAAAATTTTTAATTTATATAAAATTAAAGACTATTGACAGCTGGAAGTGTTTGTGATACTCACATAATGGTTAAAGTTTCAAAGAGCACTTATTTTAAAATATTGCATATCATGCACAGGAAATCCATTCAACTCTGAGATCCGGGTGTCTCCTTGTAGGTGGAAGCACATCCCATTCTGTCTGCATCCCATTTGCTTCCATATCAGTAGGACTAATTCAGGTAGCCCTTTCCGGTCAGACAGGTCACTGAAATCTCTGAGGAAAAGGAAATAGGCAGAGTGTGCAGAATGTAACTGGTTTACATTTGAGCCTCTAGTTCTCCATATCACCATCTTTATAATTAGAGATTTCCAAATATTAAATCATGAGCCACTTTAGGAAGTTGGTTGGGCAAGAAATAACCACCAGCCTTAGCTTGCCCATTACTGATCCAGAAGCTAATGCATCAGGACAGACTTTGGAGAAATCCTGGCTTCAAGGGAGTACAATGAACAGTAGGACAGAGTTTGAGAAAGAAACTGACCTCGAGGGAGGACAGAGCCTTACAGATCTGTCAACCAAAGTCATAAGCGGGGAGGGACTTTGAGGGCTACTGCAAAAACCCTTGCTGGGTAATATCTGTGAGTCTTTTCTCTTTTCACGCGATTTTATTTTGGCCTACTGTAATCAGTATATTCCAAGTGAGGACGTCAGTGCCAGACACTGAACTCTCGGGAAAAGCTCTTCCTCAGTTTTTCCCAGAATCTGGTCATGAGGAGAGTGTGGAGGCACTGCATGCCATCACTGCTGCATCCCTTCAGGCCACCAGGAGCTACGCTCAAGCTGGCAGTGAATGTACGCTGACTCACGGGCAACCAAAGGCGTGTGGTCCAGGACTCATGGACACCCAGCTGGCTGGGCCTGCAGGGACACCGGGAGTTGTGGAGGAACTTCCTACCATCTGCCCATTTCCTCATTGCTTCTTCCAGAAAGGGAGAACCTGAGGAGTTAGGTCACTCTAAATTGTCCTAGAACAAATCCTAGAACCTACAACATGAGCCAGAGAGAACAAACCTAAGACATCAAACCAGATCGTAGGAATGAAAAGGTGAACCAAAGTAAGAAAAAAAATGTTTAAAAATATTCTACCCACTGAGAAATAGAGCAGGAGTCACACCAGAAGACTCATAACAACAACCACGTGACTGTCCAAAATTAACTTTTCATTGTTATTTTATTTACTATGGGGAGAAAATGGGAAGAAGTATTAGGTTAGATAAATTGTCAGCAATGTTAGCAGGTTAATGGAGATGGGTATTTATCCTGAAAGAGTTCAGGGCATTTCCAGACTGGATATTGAGGATGACTCTGATCCCGCTGCAAGACAAAAGTTCCCAAAGAACTTACATGTATGCACGAAGAGTTTTGATTATGTTTGGAAAAACCTGTGTGGGGAAAATATTGTTTTGTGTCAATATGCCCTCCTGCATCTATGACTGATGTACCTAAAAAGATAAGTATGGGGGAAAATGTAATCAGGTGTGGTTAAATGTTATGATTTAGATAAAAGGTGTCCCTCAAAAGCTCACGTGTGAGACAATGGGTGAAAGTTTAGAGGTGAAATAATTGGCCTATGAGAGCTTCAACCTACCGGTGCATTAATCCCCTGATAGGGATTAACTTGGTGTTAACCATAGGCAGGTAGAGTGTGGCTGGAGGAGGTGGGTCACTGGGGGCAAGCTTTGGGGTTTGTGTTTTGTCCCTGGTGAGTGAAGTGCTTGCTATTGTGCATCTCGATTGTGTTGTCTCTCTCTCTCTCCCTCCCTCTCTCTCTCTCTCTCTCTCCCTCTCTCTCTCCCTCTCTCTCTCCTTCCAGATCGCCATGTCCTGAGCTGCTTTCCCTTCCACACCTTTCTTTCCATGATGTTCTGACTCATCTTGGGCCCAGAGCAAAGGAGCTGGCTCTCTATAGACTGAGAACTCTGAGGCCATGAACCTCAAATAAACTTCCTCTCCCCCACATTGTTCTTGAGAGGCAGGTCCTTTGGTCGCAGCTGACTAAAACATTAACCGACCCACAATTGGAAAAGGGGCTAACCCTTTTACCAGTGGGTAAGTCTGATTAACTTCTCCCTACTTCTGAGAAAGTCAGAGGATTAATTAATAATTTAGTGATTTTTAATTTCCATGTACTTTGAAAGAATAATCATCTCACAAGAATTTTGTGGCAGTTGGTTAATATTCTAAAAGAACATTTAGTTCCTTAGGAGAAAAGATTCACACAAATATAATAATATGGCAATAATAAACTCATTGACAAAGAACAACGGGACCCTTTTAACTTGGCAATGCTATAATTGCATCCCTATAAATGAAACTTTCATTCTCTCTGTCAGCCAGCAGGGACTTCACTATATTGAACTCAGTGTTATTAAAAAAAAAAAAAATCCAGTGGAATCTGTCCATAACTACTCAAGAAAACAATTTATGAGGAGATACTTCAGGACATATTTTATTCGACTTTCTGCTAGTTATTTGAAGCAGGAGATTTTTTAAAATTTTTTTATCATGATAAATCAAATAAAGAATATTTTGAATTTACAGCTGAATTTACAGTTGTTCCTTGGTATCCGCAGGGGATTGGCTCTAGGGACCCTGGAGATACCAAAACCCATGGATGCTCAAGTCACTTATGCGAAGTGGCATATCTGTGTATAAACTGGCCCTGTCCTCCCACCACGACGTCTAACTGACCTGCAATACCTAACACAATATACACACCATGTTAGTCGCTATTACACTGTATTGTTTAGGGGGAAATAACCAGAAAAAAGTCTGTACATGTTCAATACAGACACAGTTTTTTCCAAATACTTTCCATCTGCAGTTGGGCGGAGCTTAGATGTGAACCTGCAGATACGGAGGGCTGAATGGACTGTTTCTGGAGAGACCACAGAGAACAGGAGGGACTACTGACCGGTTCTGATAAGCCAAACTGGTGCCGTGGCAGGGACTGTAGCCTACAGAGGCAGGGGTGCTGCACCAGGCAGTGGCCTCACCAGGAAAGCCAAAGTGAGGGGAGGAGTCTCCCAGCCTAGGGAGGAAGTGACAGCAGCAGCAGGTAGGGACAGGGACATGCATGCGCCAGGCACGGGGCTCTGGGCAGCAGGTCAGGAGACACAGGCATCCCAGCCCCAAACCATCTCCAGATTCTTTTTTCACTTTTCCCCTATTACTGTTCTAAAAATTCCACACATTCCTCCTTTTTTAAAGCCGGGGTCATCCATTATTGATTCCTAAGGGACTATCTGATTACAAGTAGAACAGTGAACTGCCACAGTCAGCTCTAAGTGACTCGCACCAAGGAGACCAAGAAAACATGGGAAGGCATCGCCCCAGCCGGAAGGGGCAATGCTCGACTGACTGCCCCTCTTGTTCTCTGTGATCCAAACTTCCAAACTGTGTTCCAGAACTGAGTAAGGCAAGGGTGCAAGTCAGAGGGGAAACTGCACGTGAGGAGAATACTTGAGCACCAGCCAACAGACGCCCTTCCCCAGGGAAAACCAGAGACCTGCACTCCCTAAGCAATCAGCTGCAGCCACCTGCACCGAGGTCGTGGCCTATTCTGCGTGACATAACTGCGCAATCGCAGACGTTTAGACACGGGGCAGAGGCTGATGGAGCTCAAAGAAAAGTGGGACCCAGGCAGCAATCCCCAGCCCTGGCAGGTCCTAAGGGGATAAATGTTGTGTACCATAACAAGAGGACCAGGGTGAATGCGGGCATCAGAACTCTTTTACTGCGGACAGCCAGGGAACGATCCATGTGACATTAAAGGTGCAGATAAAACAGAGCAACACCATGCGGGAAGAGGACATTTGGAAATCCAGCTGAGACCCCATCAGCAGCCATTCTTACTACTAGCCTCAGGAAGGTAGGATCGGAGGTTTACCAAGCTGATTCACACACCATAGCCCTGTACACCAGTACTTATCCAAATAAATTACAAAGGCCACCTGTATATTTTTGAGCTGAATGATATTTCACCTCTTATTAATCAATACTTCTATTTTTATAAAACCCTAAAGACTTGATGAACCCAAATTACTTGGATCCTAAAAGAATTCTACTACAGATATCTAGACATAAAACAATCAAGTAGCATCCCTTTCCAAATGTCCTTGGTAAGTAAATCAATTTATGAAGATATTTCACAATTATGAAATTATATGCAACAGAATCATTATAATACATATCTCTATGGAAGAACATGTCACACATTTCTACCCTAAGACACACCATTACATAAGATTATTATAACATCTTAGATATGCATTCTACTTGAGAAGTTAAAAATAAAGACCTTGCCCATATCTGCAAAGAAAGTATAAGGATCACACATTAAACAGAAATCTTCTCATTAGTCCATGGGGAAACCAAGGCCCGCCACTGGAACATCATATACACTGTACTTTGACAATGGAAAGGGCTCCCAGCAGAAGTCATATGAGGCCTCGGGTGAAGAACACTTTTTTGGTACCAAATAAAAGGAAAAGAAAGGCAACAAAATTTTTAAATGAAGGGTCAGATATAGTACATTAGAACCTACATACCAGGAGATCCAAATCATCAGACAGGATGGAAATCTGGCTGAAATCGTACCACAGAACCAAATGTGATTGGAAAAACATTCCAGATCAGAGGTTGCAATCAAATTTCCCCCACCTCTACTGAATTTGTCAGACAATTAAACCCTGCCAAAGGAACACATTTTTGAACCTGACAGCAAGGAATTCTGTACTTACCTGAAAGGAAAAAATAACTTGACTGAGTTAGAAGAGATGAATGCTACTTGTCTCAAAGACTCCTTGGTGCCAGGCTCGATTTCCAGGTAATCTCCAAAGATCACTTGGTATCATCCAAAAATACTGCTTTGTTGCTGCGTGATCACTGTAGAAGGGGGTGCACAACAGGCCCCCAGCTCAGGAGGGCAAGGGCCAGGCTACCAGGACATAATTCCTTGATTCAGGAATTCCATGTGGCCCACTTCAGTCAAAACACATCAAAAAGAATCAGAGTCTGCCTTTCATTTCCAACCTCCCTCCTTGGTTAGTGTGTCCAATTACAGAGAACTTTTCAGAAACTCAAGGTCTTCCTGTTTTAAATGTCCTTGGCCCAAAACAAAAGGAAAAATTGACATTGCAATTATGATATTAGGGGAAGAAGGGTGGCACCATGAGGTAAATAGGAGAAATAAAATTTCATCCCCTGTGCCAAAAGCTGGCTCTGTTCCCTGCTATCCATGTGACTGGAACCAATATTTCAAAACTCTCTAGGGTCTAGATTCTAAACCAAGGATCTGAGAACTCAAAAGAGCAGTTACCTATAAGGAATAAATTGAGGAGTGAAATAATCCTTTTATAATTTGCATTGGCTAGTTACTGTTAGTTATAATAATTAATTAATGGCTGTTAGCTATAATAATTAATTGATTGCAGGCAGATTTACTTGAAGAGCCAGAAGTCTCAATTCTAGTTTCTCCCACCCTGAAAGGCCAGGTGTCCCTCTCCCCTCTCACAGAAGAGCCTCATTCAGGAGGGCAGGCTGCAGGGTCTTTCCCCCTGCGGGCTCCACCCTGGGCTGTGCTCCCAGCTGCCCTGGCCCTGGACCTCCTGTGCACCCTGATGTAACCGGCGGATGCACCTCCCACGCCCAGCTGTCCACGGCTCCTGAAGCACAGGTCCATGCTCATCTCTGGATTTTTAAAGTCACGTTTGTTCAGAGCACAGAAGGAAGCTGTCACTGAAGTATCATGGAATGAGAGCAAAGAGTGCAAGAGAGTGGCTGTTGTGGACCAGATGTGTCCCCCAGAGGTTCCTGTGTCAAAAAATCCCCTGAGTGGTGTCATTGGGAGTAGGAGAAACTTCAAGAGGTGAGGCCCAGTGGGAGGCATCTGGGTCACTGAGGCTGTTCCCAAGAAGGCACTTGCAGGATCCTGGGCACTTCCTCATCCTCTCTTTCCTTGCTGGCCATGAATGAGCAGTTTGGCCTCACTGCACCCTCCAGCCATGCTGAGTTGACTCAACACAGGCATAAAAGCAATGGGGCCAGCTATCACGCATTGGACCCTCCAAAGCCATGGGCCAAGAGAAAGCATCTCTCTTTATAAATTGATCCTCTCAGGTGTTACCCTACCTCAGCCCCAGAAAAGAGGAGATTCAGCGGTGTGTGAATTCAGATTCAACGTGATAACCTCTAATAGATGTGTGACTTGTGATTACAACCACTGTAATGATAAGAGAGACCAATGACAAGAAGCAGAGTACAGGTAAAAGGATGTAAGCTTTCAAGGGAAATCAAAGGCCACGGAAATGCATTCTGTATATTTTGGGGAAACAATGCAATGTGAAAGGACTTAAAAATAGATTGGTTGTCTGTAGGAATAAAATTAATTACAGCTGTTCTTCATGAGCCACTTGTCAGTCATGCCTAATTATCATGCAGCACAAGCAGAATGAAGTGTATTGTTAAATATTAAAATCACAGAAGCCAAATTTTCAAGCTTAAAAAGACTTTCGATAACATATAGGTCAAGCCGCTTCTACTATACACAAAGAGTTTGAAATTGGAGGTGTGAACTGATGTGCTGATGATCACAGAGCTATGCCCAGGCCTTCTGACAGCCAGCCCTGGGCCCAGTCCCTGCTGGACACCAGCCTGCTGGGAGCTGATCCACCTTTGGAGTACAGATTTGACTAGTGCGTGAAATTCTCCACTGAGTGCTATCTGTTGTTTTGAAACAGAAATAGGTTTGCAACCCTGGCTTCGATATGCTATTTTTCACATATTAGCAAATCATTCAAGTAGACATATTCTGTGAGAAATAAATAACTCTAGAGTAACATAGACTTGAAAATAGAGATTT